>NC_138373.1:107657552-107780481 GCF_054177405.1 Leptonychotes weddellii | reverse complement strand
ATCGGGCTCCCTGCTCAGCGGGGAGTCTGCTTCTCCTTCTGACCCTCCCTGCCTCATGCTCTGTCTCTCTCTCTCTCTCACGCTCTCAAATAAATAAATAAAATCTTTAAAAAAAAAAAAAAGCAAGGTACAGAATAGTATGCATACTATGCTACCATTCTTCTTAAAAAAAAAAAAGTATATGCCAGGCACCTGGCTGGCTCAATCAGTAGAGCTTGCGACTCTTGATCTTGGGATTGTGAGTTCAAGCCCACATTGGGTATAGAGATTGCTTAAAACAAATAAAAAAAAAATTTTTTTAAGTATATGCGCATATATATGTAATTGCTTATAAATGTATAGTATGCTTTTAGAAAGACCCATAAGAAACTGGTAAAAAGGTTGCCTTCTGAAAGGGGAACTGGGTGGCTAGAAAAGAAAGGTAGGAAAGAGGTTTACTTTTCATTGTATACATTTTTATATCATTTGAATTTTGTCACATGTGCATGTTAAGATTTATGTAAAAATGAAACATTTTTGAAAATACATAAAATTATGTAAAATATTTAGTAATGGTAAAGTAGTCATGGTATTATGTTAGTGAAAGAGCTGAGTTACAAAACAATATATAGTTTATGATACACTTCTATTAAAATTAACATATGTGTATATGCAGCAAAAACTCACTGGAAACAAATACATTAAATTGTTAACAGTGTTTTTCTTGGGGTGGTGGGATTTTGAGTGATTTTTAGTTTCTTGTATATGCTTCTCTTTGTTTTTGATTTTGTCAACAATTAAAACATTTTAATGTTGTAATCAGACTATGTTTAATATTATTTTTTAAAAATCTACTTTTTTTTTTAAAGGTTTGAGTGAGTTTATGGGGTACTCATAGGGCTTTGTGAATTTTTCATCCTTTTTATCTGAATGGTTCATATTACACTTCATTATAAAGAATAATATTACACAGAATAAAATCATACAGTGTTAGAAGAAAACAGCTTTAAAGTAGCATTAATGCCTGTCCTCCTCAGTGGTAATATCTTTCTTTTTTAATTTAATTTAATTAATTTATCTTTTGTTGAAACTTGATTCTTGAATTGTAATCTAACTCAGTGTTGCTCCTATCCATTGGCCAAGAAACAGAAACAAACAAAACATGTCTATCTCAGCCTCTTCTCCACCAATGTCTATCTATGCTTCTTGAAGCCAGGAATGCAGCCAAAGGGGATTAAATAGAACTCTCAAGCCAACTTTGCCCCTCCCTTCTTCCCTTCTGGGAACATGGGCACCAACACATTCTCTGCCTTTCCCTGTCTCCCTCCTCCTCTCTCTCTCTCTCACAAACATTCCCAATTATAGGATTCCAGAGAAGGCTGTGGATGCATTAAAATGGAGGGCGCTCTCCAAGTGCTGAAGGCAATTGCTACCTGAGGAACCCCTTTTCTGCAGCCTGCGCTGGGAAGGAGAAAGAGACCAGAGAGAGTATAAGGGTGGTGTTCTCAGTACTGTGAAGATAAAAGATATCCAAGAACTAAAAATGGGTTCACTTAGTAAACTCGTGAGCATGGAAAGCCACAGACACATTATAATTTCAGAGGTTCTTGAAAGGCCTGCTACCACTTCCCTACTCTAGACTAGGCCCTTAAATTCCAAGTCTAGTTCATTATTTTATCTTAAGATTTTTATTTCTGTTAAATAGTAAATTTCTTTGTAATTTTCCATTGATTATACTCAAGATGAATTTGTTTGTCAGATCTTTTCATGAGAATAACTAGACCAGTGGTTTTTTTTTTTTCTTTTTTTTTTAAAAGATTTTATTTATTTATTTGAGACAGAGAGAATGAGAGAGACAGAGAGCACATGAGAGGGGGGAGGGTCAGAGGGAGAAGCAGGCTCCCTGCCGAGCAGGGAGCCCAATGCGGGACTCGATCCAGGGACTCCAGGATCATGACCTGAGCCGAAGGCAGTCGCTTAACCAACTGAGCCACCCAGGCACCCTAGACCAGTGGTTTTCTACTTTTTTCTGCCTCTAGACTACTCACATGGGAAACATCACCATTATTTATTTATTTCTCATGACACACAATTACTTTGAGTCAGACTGTCGTATGCTGTGGGAGGTTTCTTACCAGAATCTGAATGTGTATAGTTTGCAAAAGCTACTGATTTTTTTTTTTTTAAAGCCGTTTCTGATGCCCCCTCTCAGATATCTGCCCAGACCACTCTACAGACTGGATCACCATGTAGACCAAGAGTTTCTTGAAGGCAGGGATTCTCTGTAAATCCCCAACATCAAGCACAGTCCTTGGCCCACAGGATGTCCTTCATAAATATTTGTCAAAAACACAGATATTGATGGAGGAAGAGAGCAAGAAGATATTAGAGACCTGGATGTTGGGATGAAACAACTAGTAAGAAGGGGAAAGGTTAACTACTTCCCAGTGTGTCAAAGGCTAGCTTGTGGGGACACAGCATATATAAAAAAAATAATAACATCTAACTCTTATCAGGAGTTTATTATGTGCCTGCACTGTTCTAAGCAATGTATATGCATTACCTCATTTAATGCTCACAGCAATCCTAGAAGGTACTATTATTATTCCATTTTATAAATGTGGAGACTGAGATTCAGAGAGGTAAAGTAGCTTGCCCACAGACACACAGCTGAGAAACGGTAGCACATGGTCTCAAACCCAAGCAATCTGAATCCAGACCGATAGTGCCATAGTCATCCAAGAACTGAAGCGTCTGAATACTGAACACAGCGTCAGATCCTCTTCATGGCTTTTCCTTCCCCTTCCCCACATGACCCCCACCCCCATTTGGACATTTCCCCAAATGTTTCCAGACAGAACTGAAGCCCTGCATCACTCCCTTTTTCCAACCTCAACCCCATCTTCAGAAGTATGAGATTCTCCCACCTATCCTCTCCCAGGAACCCCCTCACCATGCCAGTGTCGGAGACTGGGAGAATGGTTTCATTAGCAACACTCAGGGAGATGCTCCACCTTTGAGGAACACCCCCTGAGATCCACTCCCCGCCCCCCACCACAGCAATCTAAGCACCCCTCACAGCCTTCTCCAGAGAGCTCCCTTTCAGAATCCCACAGCCCAGGGCTCCGTTCTCCCTAAACCCACCCAAGCCTCCTTGTTGTCTCTTGCTTACATGTCCCATCCCCAAGGGCCCCAGTCCGTCACCATGCTGAGCTCTCGCCCACTGAACTCAAACAGGTGCTTTGTGTCTCCCAGCACCTTTCGGTAGTTTTCCATTATGTGAACTGACTAAAGCTAATGAGAGGGCCTAAGATCAGGGGTCCCAAGATGAACAACCTTTTCCACCCTCAGTAAAGCACTTGGTAGAGGCTGAACTTCTGAGCACCAGGCCTGATTTCCATGGTGACACCCCTGGGGATTGTTGCCATGGTAATGCTCGAGAGACACTGGCCACGGTGAACATTACCTAGCCTCTCCATTTTCTTTTATGAGACTCCCCCAAAGCGAAAGGAAGACCTGCTCCCCCTCTTCAGATATCAAAGGAATCCTGGGCCACCCTAAACAATATTGACTCTGATTCAGTAATCCTGCAGATCCCAACCTAGCTTTTCCAAATGAGGTACTGGATAGTCCTGGATTTTTGCTGCTTAAGAACCTGCTAACCAACTAGGAGATCTGAGGGAGAAAGAATATGATGGACACTTGAATGAATGAGGGAGAGGAATAGGGACAGAGGAGCAGAATGTATGGGTCTTCCCTCACTGTCATCCCTCCCACGTCTGGTGTAGAGGCAGCGGCCCAGACGGCAGGCACCGGGACACTCTGCCCACCGAGACCAGGGCCAAGGGACACTTAAATGCATCCAGTGAAAAAGTCACACTGGATTCTGAGTGACATAAAGAGCAAAACAAGGTACACAGCCCACAGACAGTGACCCAGACACCCCTCTACTATGACTCAGGCCATTAACTTTGGCTAAGCCCCAGCCTCCAGATTCCTGGGAGAAGTCAGGGGCGTGGGGGAGGGATGAGGCTGAAAGAGCTGTCTTTCCAGCTTATTCTCCTACCCTCTGCCGGGCAGAAAAAGCCCACGAGCATCTGAGACTCTGAAGACCTGAGGTAGCCGCAGTGCCGCAGAGGCAGAGAGGAGAGCCACCAGAGAAAGCAGCAGGGGCTGGGTTTGGAGAGACTATTGTCTCCCCCTTCCTCTTCCCTCACCTTCCTGAAGCAGCTTCCTCCACTAATTCCTCAGATGCTGGGCCCCAAAGGGAGTGAGAGGAGGAAAGAGGAGAGGGGGTAGGAGATTTCCTTCCCTTGGTGGGACCCTTGAGGGTTGCCTCCAAATCCCTTCTCCTAGAGCCCTCCTCCTTCCAAATGAGCAATGAACAGTCAGGCTGGGAAGGCAAGCTCCAAGGACGCTGCCTGAGACAAAATGGCCCCCCATAAGCATCTATCTCAGCTGGAGAGATTGACAGGAAGGGCTGGGGCAAAGGAAGATACACAGTGAGACAAAGGTGTAGCCCTGCAAATATCAGGCAAAATAGGCAAGGGAAGACCAGCTGTGGAACTAAGATAGAATCTGAATTGGCAGGGGGCCCTGGGCCTCTCTGCCTCTCTCCCGCTTCTACAGTGTCTTTCCTGTTTTGCGAATTCGACAGATCAATACCACCACTCCTTCTCCCAACATCACCCCATGCCACATGCCCGCCACACTAGGATGGCCCGAGAACCTAAAGGAGTTTGTTCAGACTTACCTGAAAGAACTAAACCAAGGAAGCTAGGCTTCAAAGTAGAAGCCTTTTGTGGATATGCACCCCTATGACCACCTCCCTCCTATTTCTCAGCCTTCATGTCTCAGGGAAACCTCAAGCTCCAACTCTCACAGCTAATGCCTGTTGTCCAGACTACTTGGAGAGGAGCCCCCAGGACCGATTATTTTAGCCTGGCCACACTGACCAGACTGTAAGGCCTAAGGTCCTTGAGGCCAAGAGAGACAGGGGCCCTCTCGAAATGGTGAACATACACATATGTAAGCACACACACAAGGCAGAAGCACCCATTTGAGTTCAGTGGGTGAGAGCTCAGCATGGTGACAGACTGGGGCCCCTGGGGACGGGACATGTAAGCAGGCTCTTCCTAAGGCATGTTTACTCAAAGTCCCATTCTCACTAATTCAGAGGGCCCACGCTCCTTCCCCATCTTTCCTTCATTCGTTTAATAAGCATGCCTTGGGCCAAGCACTGTGGACCAAAGATATATAAACAGTGTCCCTGACCTTGAGGACAGCTGTCATATGTGCCCCTCCCTTCTCAGATTGGCTACAGTTTCCTGGCCCAGGACCCCTCAAGCCCTACAGGACTTGATCCCAGATCCTTTCATCCCATAGCCTAACACTCCCTACCAACCTGGTAAAGGAGGGGTGGGTGAAGAATTCCCAAGGAATTCCCTTTGGGCCATGACAAATAAAGGCCGAGAAGAGAAATCTGCAGAGGCAGTGTGATATAGAGGAAAAGCCATGAACTTTGGAGTTGGAGATTTAGGTTCAGATCCATGAATTAACAGGGTGACCTTGAGAAAGTCATTCAAATTCTTTGGGCCTCAATTTCCTCATCTGTAAAATGGAAATATTGGTACCTACTTCAGAGTGTTGTTTTGAGGATTAAATAATACATGCTGAGTAACAAACCCGTAGTAAATATTAGTTCTCCTTCTTAATAAGATCTCCTCCATGGGTAGAGCTGTCATGATGAGGTAGAAACAGCTTGCTACTTTTTACTGGATCATCAAGAGAAAGGATGAATAAGCAAGTACTTATTAAGACCTCAGGATCTGGTTATTTTTGTTAGTGGGAACTGGGGTGTCTGAAATCCTCTTCCTACTGTACCTGGGAGGGAAAGACAGACATTCCCTTAGGACCCCAGAGCCCCCTTCCCAAACTGGGTGTGGCATCAATGTATTTCTTTCTCAGAAAACCCTTCATCAGACCTGTGCCCTCCGCCCAAGTCTAGGCTGTAACTACTTCAGGGGCTGATGGAGGGCTGGGTCTTAGAGCCCACTCTCATTCATACCTCCACCCGCAGAGACCCTGGACTGCCCACCTCCCATCTAGCCCATCCACTAGTCTACCCCCTCCCTTCCTGGGAGGTGGGGGTAGAGATCTGAGCCAATAACAAAGGGAAGATGCGCTTTTCCTAGGGGAGAGGGAAAACATCAGAAAAACACGGGACTGGCTCTAAGGGGTGGGGACGCTGCAGCGAGCAGCAAAGGGGAGATGGGTCCCCTGACTGCGAGGAAGTAGCCCCCTCCCACTCTGCGGAGACCTGGCCGCCCGCTTGGCCAGGCCACACCCAGCCATCCTGATGCAGGGGAGGGGAGGGGCTGCGGCGGGGAGGATGGAGGCTGAGCGACGGGGAGGGGGCGCAGAGTGACAGCCCGGGGCGAAGACTCGGCGGGGGCGGGGGAGATCCATCTTGCGGACCCCTACCCGAAATTCTCTCCCGGGGCGACACTCACCCCAATAACGACGCTGTCGTCCCCTTGGAAAATGGGGATGAACTTGTCTCCCCGCAGAATCTCTGCCTGGTTCAGGGGCCGAAATCGGCAGAGCACCTTGATGCTACATTCGTTGTTGGTCTCCGCCATGGTGGTCGCCGGCGACGGGCACTTCTCGGGCTGCAGGGGCGGTGTGCGCTCCGGAGGAGGGGTGCTCAGCTGGGGCCGAGGAGGAGGACAGGTGCTCGGTCTCTGGAGCCGAGAAAGCAGGTGGGGCGCCCGGGCGAAGGCTGGAGAGCAGGGCCGGGGCGCGCGTGCTCGCTCCTGCGGCACGGGGATGCGGGCGACCTGGGCGTCTGGTCCTCTCCCGGCGCTCTGCCTCTCCGCCCCTCGCGCTGCAGCGCCGCGCTGCGGGCCTGGGCGGGGCGGCGGCCGCGGGGCGGGCGGGGCTTCCTTCGCGGGGGGCCTCCGGCTGGGCGTCCACGCGAGGGGGCACCTTTCCGTTCCTCTCGCCTCCTGCCCCACCCCTGACGCTCCTAGGTAACCTCGCCCTCACCCCTTCCCCACCCAAGTCCCTCGCCGCATCCCACCGCCCCACCTCCCCGGCCTGCCTGTCCTTCCCTCGGACTCCACCCCTCTGGAAGGGATAAGGGGCCTGAGGTGGGCCTGTCGCCGGGGTAGGGAAGAGAGTCGACGGCGTTTCCACCCCTTTTATTCCGGGACACCCTCCTCCCCCACCCCCGCCCCGCCCCTGTCACCATCCTCTCCAAACTGAGAGCACACTTCTCATTCCCTGTCCCCAACCCCCTCACACAGATTCCCAACCCACTCAGCTTTCAAGGGCGGCTGCCTGTACCTCTGTGGGGGTGGGTGTCCAGGTTCCATTTTTCAGACACCAATGTCAGGGGAAAGGCAAGTCCCTTCCCCTTCTACGTCCAAAGGTGCGCTCTCTCCCCAGTATACACACCAGGTCCCCAATGTGAAGGAAGGCAAACTCTGATTCTGGGCTATCAGAATTCAGAAACGGATAAAATTCTCATTTTTGCCTCATAGGTTGGGGCTGGGATGCAGGTGGGCAGGAGAAGCTTTTGCAAGAGAAAGGGAGTCAGAAAACAGTGAAGGGGGAGTAATGATGGGGATGGGGAAGGCCACAGGGGCTTTGAGAGAGAACCAATAGGGCAGACATCTGCATTTAGGTTTCAGACAGGTTTCAGCGCCTACGTAAGTGTTTCCTGTCCAAGTTACCATTGGATAGAGTCCCAACACCCCAGCCCCTTTCTCAGGGCTTGCTTTGTTTCTCCCCCTTCCCTAGCAAAAAAAAAAAAAAAAAAAGCCAAGCCTTGGAGATTCTTTGTCCTTCCTCCCCTCAGGTCAGACTCCTGCTGCAGCCCCTGGGCAGAACCACCTAGAAGCGGACCAAATTGATTTCTCTCCACGTCATAGGCCTCTGCTGGCCAACAGAGAGTTAGACTGCAGGAGTTGAGGCTCTAGGCCAAGGGAAGGAGCATGGTGATGGAAAACGGGAGGAGGGGATGGAGGTTCTGCTTAGCAATTGTCTAAGGTCACTTGGACACTATGAGGCAAGAATGAGAGAATGATGGCCTGGCCAGACAAGAAGTAACCACTCAGAACTCAGATGAGGGCTTCCGCACATTGGGCCTATACCTCTCACCCACCTGGAGTCTTAAGGAAACTGAAGGAAATGGGTCCAGCATAAGAAACTGGATAGGAAGGCAGTAGGACTCTGTAGAAAGAGGGGTAGAGGTTTGGAGAGGAGCCAGGAGAGTATGCATAGAATGACAATGAGTTCCTTGGGGCGCCTGGGTGGCTCAGTTGGTTAAGCGACTGCCTTCGGCTCAGGGCATGATCCTGGAGTCCCGGAATCGAATCCCACATCAGGCTCCCTGCTCAGCAGGGAGTCTGCTTCTCTCTCTGACCCTCCCCCCTCTCATGCTCTCTGTCTCTCATTCTCTCTCTCGCAAATAAATAAAATCTTAAAAAAAAAAAAAAAGAATGACAATGAGTTCCAAACTCCGGAACACAAGCATCTCTCCAGTCACTTGGTCTGGCACTATTTCTAAGTGTTGCAGCATCCTGCAAGCTCAGGAAACATTATGGAAAACATCCCAAACTCAGGCCCCTAGGGGCTCCAGGGTGGCAGCCTTAATGGAGTTTCAAAAATGCTTGTCTAAAAAAAAAAGGGGGGGCGCCTGTGTGGCTCAGTTGTTAAGGCTCTGCGGGGAGCCTGCTTCTCCCTCTCCCACTCCCCCTGCTTGTGTTCCCTCTCTCGCTGTCTCTCTCTGTCAAATAAATAAATAAAATCTTAAAAAAAAAAAAAAACTGCTTTAAAAAAAAAAAAGCTTGTCTATGGAAGGTCAGGAAAAAAGTTTGCTGGGTATGCCCCCCCCCCAAAAAAAACACCCACACACAATGCGGCAAGTTTTTCATAAAGCTAGATTTATTCAGTTTCAAGGGACTGTCTTTCATTCTTGAGAGTATGTCCTTCCTACTTTTCTAGTAAGAAATGATGGCTATAGTAAACAGTAGGCTTTCTTTTTCTAATGCACTTAGTTGACAAAATTAAAAGGTAGCAATACTATGTCCATCCTCAGAAAGGGTTGCTGTTGTTCTATTTTTTTTAAAGATTTTATTTATTTGAGAGAGAAAGAAAGCATGAGCAGGGGGAGGGGCAGAGGGAGAAGCAGGCAGGGAGCAGGGAGACCCACCTGGGGCTAGATCCCAGGGTCCTGGGATCAAGACCTGAGCTGAAGGCAGGCGCCCCAGGGTTGCTGTTGTTTTAATTTTATTGAGCTGTGAAATTCAGAAGTCGGAAAACTATTAGTGAAGTGATTAAGAGCACAGAGGGTGTTCCAACAGACATACAGCCACCACTTACCTATTTATGAGCTTGAAATAAAATTCCAGATTTGAAAAACAAAAACAGGATGTCCCGTTAAATTTGAATTTCAAATAAAAAACTAATAATGTGTGTGTGTGTGTGTGTGTGTGTGTGTGTGTCTTAGTATGTCCCAAATATGATATGGGGCATACTTACACTAAAAACAAACAAACAGAAAACTATTAGTTGTTGATCTGAAATTCAAATTTAACTAGATGTCCTGTACTTCATCTGATAGCTCTAACTCGAGAAGATTACTTAATGTTTTCATTCCTAACATGACTAAGCCCTTACTAAATTTTACTTGCTATTATTGTTTTTGAAGTCCTTTCTGTGCCACAGCATGACAGGATGTATTCTTTTTATCTAGCCATTTAATTTCTGGAAGCCCAAAGTTATTCATCTGAAAAACAGGAATTATAAAATATTTTTTCATAGACTTGATGTAAAAATGAAATAAAATAAGTCGTGTGAAATAACTCCCAAGGCGCGTTATTGTCGTTCTCCGTCCAAGCCCGAGTGGTCCAAGACTACACATCCCACAATCCCAAGCGGCGTCCCCCCGCCATTACCTCATTCCCTGGCCGTATTCTCGCCAATCCCGGCCTCTCCAGGGGTGTGGTAGCGGGCTGTTCTCGCGACTTTTGCCTTACCCTTCTCTCTCCTGTACGATTCTTGTCGCGAGACTTCCTGCTCCTCCGCCTCCTCCGCCGCTCCCTTTGCCGCCGCCTTAGCCCGGGACCCGGACCCAGCCTCTCCCCTACCCGAACACCGGCCCCGGCTCACCGAGGCCCCGGTCCCCCAACCCCGCCTCGCCGCCGCCATGGCGGACCCTAAATACGCCGACCTTCCCGGCATTGTGAGTACAGGGCCAACCCCGGCTCCCCAGGACCGCACCCCCGACCTACTAAGGACCCCCAACAGACACTAACCCGTGACCCTTCCCGCCTGCAGCCCTTCCTCCGCCCCAGGGCTCCAGCCTCTGGCTCCCCGGCGGGCCACAGTACCCTCCGAACTCTTCCGACCCGACTTGGCCCGGCCGCGGAATGGCTTACCAGGCCCCTTTTCCGGCAGTGGCCGGTTTCTCCGCCCAAAAATCGTCTCTGGGGGCTTACCACTTGTGCCCGAGTGTTTCTATCATCCGTGTCAGCATCACCCGTGTCTCCCCAAATCTCCCCATAAGGCCCCTCCCCCCACCATCCCCACCCCAAACACACATACCAGGCCACTTGGTGATGGCCTTCACCCTGCCAAAGAAAAGGTTACCGTGACAGAATCCTTCTAGTGCCAGATAGAGAACTCTGCCCTCTGGGAACCCCCCCCAACGCCCCCCCGCACGTGCCAGCCTGTACCCTCCTTTTGTGCTGCCCTGCCTGCATTCTCAAGGGTGGGGGTTGGGTCACAGGACCTTGGATACTAAGGTCCTGAGTCACTCTCAACCTTTGTGCCAGGGTAATGGTTTACAGGGCCTAATTCGAAGATAGCCCTCTCCTACTTTGGACATAATGATTGCCAAGAGCCTGCCCCCATTCATATTCAGGGTCACATCTTTGTCATCACTTACTTTCACCACTTACCATGAGGTCCCAGTTGTGCCTCCTGTCATCCCCACCCCTCTAAGACATGGGAACTGACATACAGTTCAGTGGGGAGGTGGAAGAGAAGGGACAGAATCCTGGCCTCACAGCCTGCCTTCTCTGTTAGCTTATTCAAATGGAGTGGGTCCAGGGGTATTGGTGGATGCTGGGTAATGAGGTGGGGTGGTCACTGCTTCTGTCTGCAGGCCAGGAACGAGCCAGATGTTTACGAAACCAGCGACCTACCCGAGGATGATCAAGCCGAGTTTGATGCGGTAAGACTATGTGCTGCTTCAGGACTCTTATGGACCCTGACCTCTCTCCCCCAGGCAGACCCTTTCCCTTTTCTGGCAAGCCAGAGCAATAAGCGGGTATGCCAACCCAGCCTGGGAGGTATGTAGGTTGCAGGCTTACAGCCACCAGTGAACAATGCCAGGACGGAGAGCCATGTTGGTGGAATCACAACAAGACCTGATCCTTGGGTCTTTTAAATAAAAGTTGAAATATCTCAAAACAGTTTAGTTTGGGACTAGTGATTTAGGTAGGCCCCTGGGTGCCAGTCTACGGTAATGAATCATGAAGCCTGAGCACTTATAAACTACTTGAGGTTAGGAACTAGGCCTTTGATTTCATAAAATATTTCACTTGATACATTTTCATTAGTATCCTACCAAGAGCTAGATTTTGAAGTATAGAGGAATCGTCTTTTTCCTGAACACCTAGTATCCATTGAGCAAGGAGTGAGAAAATGATGTGATTTTAGAAAGATAAGGGATCTGGTCAGAGCAAAACAAATTTGAGGAAGAACATAAATATTTTCTAGCAGCAAAGGAGAGTCCCTTAGTACTTTCAGATCTAAGAAGAACTCTAAGGAAGAAATTAGCTGTGGACACATTTTAACCATGAGGGGAACCACTTAGCACTGTTCATTGAATGTATTCATTCTGTGTTGGCTTTTGTGCAATGCAGAGGAAGAAATGTCCCTGCCTTTAAGGATGCCCCAGACTAATGGTGGTGGAGTTAGGATACATATAGGATAGGAAACATGGAATAAACAAAATGGAGTGAATGGAAATCAACATAGTGAAAACTTGTATATAAGTACCAAGGGGAACAATGGTCTATTAGCATTTTTTTAAGATTCTTTATTTATTTGGGCGCCTGGGTGGCTCAGTTGGTTGGGCGACTGCCTTCGGCTCAGGTCATGATCCTGGAGTCCCGGGATCGAGTCCCGCATCGGGCTCCCTGCTCAGCGGGGAGTCTGCTTCTCCCTCTGACCCTCCCCCCTCTCATGCTCTATCTCATTCTCTCTCAAATAAATAAATAAAATCTTAAAAAAAAAAAAAAGATTCTTTATTTGAGAGAGAGAGACAGCGAGAGAAGGAATACAAGCAGGGGGAGTGGGAGAGGGAGAAGCAGGCTTCCCGCTGAGCAGGGAGGCCGATGCGGGGCTCTGGGATCATGACCTGAGCCAAAGGCAGACGCTTAACCGACTGAGCCACCCAGGCGCCCCTCTATTAGCATTTTTTACAAGATGTGGTTTAGGTTCTATGCCAAAGAGAGCTGGGCTAAGGTCACATTGATGAAGCAGGCTCCGTATGTTTGTTTGTAAGTCTGTGGCTCTATCTGTGGGGCTGGTTAGTCCTGGAGAATGCTGGCTGCTGGCTTCTAATGTATGGCTTGGCGTACTCACTTATTCCTTATTTGATTTCCCCCATGTGGAAGTGGTTCCTACTTTGTGGGAACACCTTCCCTGTCTCCTCTCTCAGTGGTGTGTTCCTTGTGGCTTCTGTACTTGCTGGCATGTCAGTCTGTCCCCCAAGCTTGAGTATCTGGAGATAACGCTGATGTTGTCATTGCTCCAGGACCTGGGTGTGCACCTGTCACTCCAAGATGTATGTTATTAGGAAGCTGTCTTTGACCTCACAGAGCAGGAGTGTATAAGCTGAGGACTTCAGTCCTCTAACCCATTTCAGAGACTGTTCAACTCGGGCCTAGGCCTCTGCCTATAAAGTATCACGGCTTCATGGTGAGATAATAAATGGAAGTTTGTCCATTTATCACTGACTGTGATACGAATGGGCAGTATCACAGCAATCCCCCTTCCAAAACAAAAAATACATTGTAGTTTTCCTTTTGAAAGAACTGAGACATTTCTTAAGAAGAAGATGACAGGCATGGAAGCACTTGAATGTGCAACCCTGATTGGCTGTTTCTCCCCACTGAGCCTGAGCAGCCTATTTCAGTAGTACCTAGTGGGGCGGCTGATAGGGAGGGATACCAGAAGTATTCATTTCCTGCAGCATACTGCCCAGGATGATGGTATAGCAGTGCATAGGAGCTGGATGGTAACTACAAGAAGAGTCGAGTTGCCTCCATCACCTAAGGCTCAGCTAAATGACTCTTCATCACTAGGCAGGAGTGAGTAGGATGGGGAGACCTTCAGTTGCTTCAGGAAGGGGGGGATGTGCTGAGATGTTTACTGATGTCAGCTAATGTCTCTGGCCTCTGGGTGTCCCTGTGGGCCTTAGGAGGGCAGCCTTCGGGAAGTCAGCTGGGTAACGGTTCTGTTACTGCTCTTAATATTGATGTAAATGTGCAACTTGAAGAGAAGTGGGTTGTACTTAGTCCCGAAACCTCATGTCTGTGAGGCCGGATTCTCACTAGCAACCTCTCTCTCACCTGCCTTCCCAAGACCTAGCCCCGATGACAGTGCACATCACCAGTACTGTGGCTGAACCATGAGGTTTTCAGTCACCTTCTTCACCCCTGACAACAGAATGTTCTGCCTTAGTCTCCAGATTATTTTCAACTTTAATCGGATTCATTTTTAAAATAGATAATATATGCACATAGAACAAAAGTCTCTTCCCACCCCTGCCTGCCACCACTCAGGTCCCTTCCCTGAAGACAACCAATATGACCAGCTTCTGATGGAACCTTTTGGGGGATCTCCAGGTTTTTATTTAAAGGAATAATCAAAGTGTGTTGACCCTCACTCTTTTAACCTCCTTCCTCTGATTGCTCCACTGTGGAAAAAATTGAGCTGCTGAAGGAAATAATGTCCCCTTAAAGATTGTAATTGCGGGCACCTGGCTGGCTCAGTTGGTTAAGCGACTGCCTTCAGCTCAGGTCATGATCCTGGAGTCCCAGAATCGAGTCCCACATCAGGCTCCCTGCTCGGCAGAGAGTCTGCTTCTCCCTCTGAGCCTCCCCGCTCTCATGCTCTCTCTCTCATTCTCTCTCTCTCACATAAATAAATAAAATCTTTAAAAAAAAAAAAAGATTGTAATTGCTAGTTTAATTTAAACATAGAAGTATTGCAATTCCCATAATGGAGAAGATGGGGGAGGAGAGTAGTATAAAAGGTTTTAGTTTTGCTAAAGATGATCCTGATTTTCCTACTATTCCTTTAAAACAATTTTAGCAGGAAGTAAAATATTATAAAATAAATGGGCCAGACGGCTGCACAGTCTAGCCCTTTCCTCTTCAATGTAGGAGAATCTCGTCTGCATTTCAGACACTCCTAGGTTGATTTGGACGATGGGCTTGTTTGGAGACTTTTCTTTTTTTTTTAAGATTATTTATTTATTTATTTGACAGAGAGAGAGATGGTGAGAAAGGGAACACAAGCAGGGGGAGTGGGAGAGGGAGAGGGAGCCCGATGTGGGGCTCGATCCCAGGACCCTGGGATCATGACCTGAGCTGAAGGCAGACGTCTAACGACTGATGCACCCAGGCGCCCCTGGAGACTTTTCTTAAAATGTCTCGTCAGGAAAGCTAATTCCCGACTGGAATTTCCTCCTTGCTGGACCCACAGTCTACCTTGGGTCTGTGAGGCATTGTGCTCCTGGCTTTTGAACTGCTGGAACAAGGAGAGTAAATTCAGAAAATCTCACTAGAAACAGGATATAGTTTCTCCCTTGATGCCTTATCCATCTCCAATGCCATGGGAAAGGGGAAGAAATGACCTATAGCCACAGTTTGACAGGGTCCTGGCAGAGGCTTGTTCTCCAAAGGGGAGATACTGCTGGACACTCCACCAGCCTGAGATGAGAAACAGTACGTTCTCTTCCTTATAGTTTGAGATATCCTAGAGTTTGCTTGATTGTGTTCACTGACTGTTGGCGCTCTGGAACTTACCTGAGTTTTTCCTAATGCTTCCCCCATCCTCCCTCCTCACCACCTTGCCTGGACACTAGTTTGCACAAGTAAGACCATTCGATGCTTCTTCTCTGCATGTTTTTTCTTTCATCTGCCATCTCGCATGCAATGCTCTGTCACTGTACTATTGTTGTAGCTAATCATTTTAAATTCTATCGAGTCCCTAGCTGGGTCACTAAGGGGCCTGCTGGCCTTGTGTTCAAAAATCATTAATCAAGGTTTGGAAGTACAACTCTGATCCATGAATCATTGTCTCTTTCCCTTGTGAGGTCTGCAGAATAAAACTGTCCAGTGGAGGATGGAATAGAAACATGGAGGCTAGGACTGCTTTTGCATATGAGGCATTTAGGGGCTGAAGTTAGAAGGGGTTGGCTTTCTCCTCCTCAGACGGAAATGAAGTTAAGGGAAAAGAAGTAACTCTTAGCCATTCTAGACAAGGGTAGAGAACAAGGGGGATAGTCACAGTCCTCACTTCTTAGCTATGTGTAGACTATCCCTGGGGAAAACTCATTTTAATGTTCCCTGTGCTAAGCCTTTAGACAAAGGTAAATGGGATGGGAAAGGAGCGTTATATGTAATTTTAAGGTAGTAATGTGGGTTAGTTGTGTTTTCATGAGTCTTTCTGTTTCTGTACCCCTCCTTTAGAAATGGGTGGATGGTCAGTATTATATTGATCCATCCTGGACAGTTTTATTCTACAGCACTCTCCAACTTCCTTGTCATCATGGTTCTGAAGTCCCTCTGGCTGCAGTGTTGGCAAAGAGCCTGAACAGGCTCAGAAAGCAGCAGTGGCCTCTTTCCCTGTCTGATCTAGAACCTCAGGTCTTGCCCTCTGAGGCACAGCCATTTAGCCAAACAGCCCTGGGGAGTCAGGGGGTCCACTAGTGAGAAGGGACTGGGAGTCATGTACCAGGTAAGCTGGTACCTGAGATCAGGGCACTTAGAATTTTCCAATCGAGGTGGCTGAATGGACTGTTTCCGTGGTGACTGTTAAAACTCTAGGTTATAGGAATTACGCCTAAAAACTCATCATCCCACAGTGCACCCAAAGGACAGACCTGAAGGTGGTATATACTATTTACAAACTAATATACCATTTTTCATTTTCTCTGATTTTCTATCCTCCCGCATTCTGCTTGTTCCTCATGATTTGAACTTGAACTTACAGCTCATTGTTCTCTCTCTCCTTGAGTTTCTCCCAAGCTGGTTTTAGCTTGGCAGGGCAAGCAAGAGAAAGGTGGTGTGTGTGTGCCTCCCCTTGTGTGTTTGCATGTGTGCACCTGTGAGTACTTACACTCCCTCTGTGCAGAGACATCCCACCGTAGACCACAGGGTCTGGATCTGCCTTGACCGTGAGCTGAAACAGGAGTCCTGGCTTTGCCGGACCCTGGCATCAGACGGGACGGAGAGGTTGAGGCTCAGGTGTGTCTAGCTGAACTCTCTGGGGCAGGAAGCACTTGTCTTTGTCCCTCCATGCATCGTCATATATACATAACCATCTTCAACCTTCCACGATTCTACGTGCCCATCAGTAGAGCTCCTGGAGAGGCAGGGCATACAGCTAGATTTCCCCTCCTGGCAGTTCCTTATCCATCTTGCCTAGAAGGGAGAGGCTTATCTCTGTGGCTGGACTAAAAGAAGGCCTCTTTGAAGTTCTCTCACCTTTCCCCCCTTGTCCACCCTCTAACCTCTGTGAATCTTGTGAGCAGAGGGTGGAAGAAACATTTTCTGCATATGGGCTGGTAGCTGTGAATCTTGGTGTCCTCTGGATTCTTTGTGCTCGCACATCCTGGCACAATTGCTCTGGTTCCCTCGGTGCTGGGGGTGAGTTACCAACTAATCAAGATGGATACAAACACACTGGCCTATCTGAGGGGCGAGGACGTGCCCTGCCTCTCCTCTGGCAGCAGAGAATGAGAACGGGTACTTCACTATCTCCTGACATATTTTGTTCTGCTTAACCTAAAGTCATATCAAACCACCCATGCGGGCACCCTCATTGTGACCGATTCTGCCATCCAGATGTCTCATTCTTCAAGACTAGAGAAACCAAGAGACAGCGAGACTTGAACCATGAAGGCCCTCCTTGAGAATTACGGACCCTTAGTCAGCTACATGTCCTTAGAATCCCCACAGCCTCTGCTTCACATTCTGCCTGTCTCCCCCCGCCCCCACTTTGCTGTTCCATGCCACTGGCTTGCAACATCTCACTAGTTCTCAGATAATCTTACACTGCTTCTAATGACAGAGCTTCATGACATTCTCACCACCAGAGAGGAAAGGGTCCCAAGTTCTTCTTGTAGTGACTCCAGCTGAAATTTCTTGGCCCCCAAATTTTGCTAGGCTCCCCTGGGCCCTATGGTGCAGTGTGTTTGAAGCTATCATATAGTGCATGTGACAATTTGCTAATAACAATTTTGTCTTTTTTTTCCCCTCCCTCACCCCCATTTCCCCACTCCCTTTCCTTTTAACTCTTTTGATTTTCTCACCTCTGGGGAAAACCACAAGGAGCTGGTAAGAAGCCTGACCTTTCATCTGCTTTTTAATGGGGTGTGCTGTGATGGGCAGTTGTTTCTCTGTCCTTTTGTCTCTGCTAAATCTTTAATCCCTCTATCTAGCCCCACCCCCAGCCAACAGCCTTTTCCCAGCTTACGAATCACTGTAATGACACTGTCCCCAGCCCATGCCTCCAGATTTCTGAGGCACTGGTGGAGTGGGTGCCGCTGGAGGACAGAAGGGTGCCAGCCATCTGGGTGTCTGGGGCCACATCCTTGGAGAGACTCGGAGGGGACGCCAGTGTCAGGCAGCTCTCCTGACCAAGGACGTGGTCCTAAGTGGAAATAGTGAGATGAAAGCACGTTCATTCCTGTCACTGTCCAGGACCTCTGAGGCCCACATTCTGTATGTTGACCCTTTTCTACTCAGCCGACCCCTTCCCTGCTTAGGAAAGTGTGTAGGAAAGTAGGTTCTCATCAGCATAGTGCCTGGCTCATAATGAGGGCTTAACAGATGGCAGCCATGATTAATTTCCTTCCTTGGTCTATAGACTGTGCTTCCCATTTGTCTTTTTAAGAGGATCTTTTAAAAATGGATTTCTACTTCATTGGCCTTGACTGGGGCAATCACAGGGAGGAGTGGCATACTCTTGATTGTGAACTTAAAAGAGAAGGTGGTTGTCTCTCCTGGTCGGGAGTCCTTCTCAGACAAACACTTTGTAGAGGCCAGACGCCACACAGTTATTTGGCCTGTGGGTGCTCTGGCCATACATTTCAGAGAATATTAAAGAGATAATAATTTGGGGCTCAGTTGTCTCTTTGCCCTTGCATATAGGACGTTGAGCCCTTTTGTTTTCCCTTAATCTTTAGCTCTTGCCTCTCTGCTCAGCACTTCCGTGAAGAAGAGGTAAATGTCAAAGTTGATGTTTTCTCCTTACTCCCTCCTTTCCCTATTTTTAAAGCTGCCACTCAACTGATTCCATCTCTAATAGCAGACCAGAGATGAAGGATGGAGCTTCTGCTGCTCTTCATCATGCCTCTCCATTATCATCCCCTACCACCCCCAATACCCACATTCAGGCAGAGATTCTCTGTCCAGTCCTGGCGCACGTTAGAATCAGTTGGGTAGCTTTTCAACTGGCCTACTCTCCTGGCCCTACCCCAGAATGATAATGAAATCAGAATCTACAGAGGAGAACCCAGGCCTCTTTTCCTCCCTTTTTTTTTTTTTAATTTTAATTTTTTTTTAATTTACATTTTGTAAGTGACGCAAATGCGCAGGCAGGGTTGAGAACGGTTGTTAAACGAAAGAAGACTCAGTTTGCCTGCTTCCTGTGGAAGTTGGAGCTGTCGTCCCCAATAGCACAGGACTCCTGGGTCTCCTCCCCCCTCCTTCAGGAATGTAGTGAGAGCTGTTGGACTGCTGACCGGGGAAGGAGATGTGTTAGTCCAAAGTGCCCGGTCTTGGTGTAGTTGTTGGAATCTGAACAGCCAGTCAGTATCTAGTAAGGAGGGAACCTCTCCGCTACCGTTTCTAGGGTGAACTTTCTTTATCACTTTCTTTGCCATGCTCCCTGCTAATGGGAGAGTTTCAGTGCTTGAGACAAGAACAGAGGGCTCAGGGAGAAGAGGCGGGTGCTGCAGCTTCTCTTTGAGAAGCTGCTGGGCTACCTCCATGTCAGGATGTAGGCGTGGCCCTCACCCGTGGGTCCTCTTGGCAAGCAGGTAGTACTTCTGTTACTGCTTTTAAGACGTCCCTTAAAAAATAATACAGTAATCTCTTGCCTCTTTTCTCTATACCCTGAACTTCCCAGCCTCGTGGCAGCCTTGAACATAGGACTGCTGGTCAGGCCCTCTCCCAGCCTCGCTTTTGTATCTCAGAGCTGGTATCTTCCCTTCAGCAGCATATTCACCCTCAGAGTTAGCAGCTGGACTGTCTGCCACCCTTCCTCTTTCCCCCCAGCAAGAATGGGAGGTTAGCTTGACATATCCTTCCTCAGCAGCAAGGAAATTTACGTTTGGGAGGGGGAGGTTCAAAGAGGTAGGTTGGTTTCTTGCCCTGAGTGCATGGTGTGTGCCAGGTAACTGGGAGGGCCCTGGTAGGTGGGGTGGGGGGAGGGGGAGGCTTATGTACAGAGTGGGCGGGGAGGTTATGCTACCTCTTTCCTTGAATCAGGGTGTTAATATTTATACAACTGACACTCCAAATTTACCAGGAAGCTTCCGTTTCCTAGGTTGAGCCTGGGTCAGCAGCTTGGAATGGAGCTGCCCTTCTCTTCCCTTGGGAACATAGGGCCCAGTCTCCTCTAGTGGTTTGGGGATTTTGTGGGGTCAGGGAAGTCTAGGGTGAGAATGAATCTGCCTCTGGCCTGAACTACCTATTCCTGCAGGAGGAGCTGACGAGCACAAGCGTGGAGCACATCATTGTCAATCCCAATGCTGCCTATGACAAGTTCAAAGACAAGAGAGTGGGGACAAAGGGCCTTGGTGAGACTGGGCTGGAAACTGGTCGGCGGGGAGGCCTATCGTCAGACCGTAGTGACTTGCTTCGGGGAAAGGGTCCTTCATGGAGATCTTTCATGGTAGCCCTGACAGTCACCTGAGACCATGACTGCCCTGGGCCTCGATCACGCCCTCAATTCCATCTTCTTTTCTTGGCAGATTTCTCAGATCGTATTGGAAAAACCAAGAGAACAGGATATGAATCTGGAGAATATGAGATGGTTTGTTGTGTGTGTGTTGATGGGAATGGTGCAGTGATCCTAGTTAGGAGGGACATCAAGGGATACAGTCAGGCTTCTGAGTTTTTCTCTCCTTGGGGGTCCTGAGAATCCCAGCAGGATAAAATTGAGGATGCTTAGTCCCCCTACTGTTTGCTCTGGAGAGTCTGCAGGCCTCCAGCTACCTCCAGTTTTTCTGTAATGGTGTTGTGGATTCTGAGTTGGACAGGAAGCCCTTACAACTTAGGCTCCGGGTTTGGATAAATTCTTGAGAAGGCTCCCTGTACCGAGAGGTGTAACTTCACTGTGTGTACTTGCTCTCTAGCTTGGAGAGGGCCTGGGAGTGAAGGAGACACCCCAGCAAAAGTACCATCGACTATTGCATGAGGTCCAAGAGCTGACGACTGAAGTTGAGAAAATCAAGGTAACTATAAACTCCCTTCTCCCCTTTGTGCTCTGACTTACATAGCAGAGGAGGACCTCACAGCAGGAGGAGAAAGGTTCCTGAGGCTCCTGGGTAAGGGAGCTGAGGTTCCTAGGTTTAGGAATATAAATAAATCTACATTCAGTGCCACAGGTGGGTAAGAACCATCCAGTAACTTCCAGCCACAGCCATTCTTAAGGGCCTTGATCCTTTTTTCTGGTCTGTTTTTGTTTTTGTTTTTTTTAAGATTTTATTTGAGAGAGAGAGCTAGAGAGAGCATGAACAAGGGAAGGGGCAGAGGGAGAAGCAGACTCCCCACCGAGGAGGGATCCAGACGTGGGGCTCGATCCCAGGACCCTGGGATCATGACCTGAGCTGAAGGCAGACGCTTAACAACTGAGCCACCCAGGCGCCCCCTTTTTTCTGGTCTTGATTCCCCCTTGCCACCCCTCATTGTCTACTTCTTTTCATACCAGACAGCAGTGAAGGAGTCAGCCACTGAAGAGAAGCTGACCCCCGTGGTATTGGCTAAACAATTGGCAGCCCTGAAGCAGCAGCTGTTTGCTTCCCACCTGGAGAAGCTGCTGGGACCAGATGCAGCCATCAACCTTACTGACCCTGATGGAGCTCTGGCTAAGTGGGTGCCCTGCTTTGTTGGGAAATCATTGCTGACTGGGGCATAGGGAGCCTCAGCCAGGTACTGGCCAGGATACTAAGGGGAGAGGTAGCCTAGTTGTTCCTTAATGCTGAGTGTGAGGCAGAAATGAGAGAGTGGCTGGGCTGGCCCGCATCCTTCAAGTCCTGATCTTATCACTCGGTCTCCTGGCCCAGGCGCCTGCTGCTGCAGCTGGAAGCAACCAAAAACAGCAAAGGAACTGGTTCAGGGGGAAGGACCACCGGCGGGACTCCCGTAGATAGTAGCCTTGTCACTTACGAGCTACATTCTCGGCCTGAGCAGGACAAGTTCTCTCAAGCTGCCAAAGTAAGTACGTATGTAGGTTGGTTGGGGGGCTAGGGTGACGTGGCCCTGAAAGACTCTCCTACCTCCCTCCAAGGGATCAGATCTCAGGAGAGGGTGCTGGGGATGCTTCTGATTCCTCTTGATGTCTCGTTCTCCATGTTTCCCTCACTCATCTACTTTCAGTTAAGATTTTAAGAGTGTGATTAGGGATGTGTTCCAGAGAAAGTAGTCCCTTGGCAGAGTGGAGAGGAGGAGCGAGGGGAATGGCAAGCAGACAAGCAGAGAAGAGCAGGATCTTAGTGCCCGCTGTAGCAGCAGGGAGGCAGATGGCGAATCTCACTTCCTTCCTCGCCCTAGGTTGCAGAACTTGAGAAGCGCCTAACAGAGCTGGAAGCAACTGTACGCTGTGATCAGGATGCTCAGGTCAGGTGCTCTCCTCTACTTAGTCTGACCCTTGGATCCTGCACCCTCATCCCTAACACCCATAGCATTCCACAGAACCCTGGGAGGGTGGGAAGGTCTTCAGTTATCAGATCAGCCAGTGGGTCGCCAGCTAGAACCAGAAAGGATGGGAGAAGGTAGTAATCAGGTGGAGATACAAGAACCACTGATTTCTTTCCGCCTTTTCCCCACCAGAATCCCCTTTCAGCAGGTCTACAGGGAGCCTGTCTTATGGTGAGTATAAGAGGAACCAGATTTTTGGATTACAGAGGGGATATTGAGGTTGGGTTTGCTTGGAGAACTCTTTTAGGGTCCATAGCTATATATTAATCACCTCCAGTGGAATACTGGGTGGCCTCTTCCTAGTCTGATCCTTTCCCCTTTGTGAAGCTTGTCCCAACCCCCACCCCCAGGAAACTGTAGAACTGTTGCAAGCAAAGGTGAACGCCCTGGACCTTGCAGTTTTGGACCAAGTGGAGGCTCGGCTACAGGTATTAGGTGGAGGGCAAACTGGATTACAGGTAGCTTGGGACTTTGGAAGCCCTGGGTGCCCTATCAACCTTGAAATCTGTTTCCAGAGTGTCCTGGGAAAGGTGAATGAGATTGCCAAGCATAAAGCTTCTGTAGAAGATGCAGATACACAAAGCAAGGTCAGGAAGAGCCCTTCCCCCCATCTTTATACCCTTTCCTGTTCCCTCGTGTTCTCCAAGTCATTCTGGTGGTCTCACCAAAGCCTGAGAGCATCGAATCCCAGATGCTGTCTTCGTGAGCTCTTACCAGCTAAGAGAGGGCGGTGCTTCCCGCCTGCCCCACCCTAGCGAGGGAATCTGTGTGTACTTCGCTCGGCCATCCCCTCCGGGCCCTGTCCTGTCCCCCCAGGTGCACCAGCTATATGAAACCATACAGCGCTGGAGCCCTGTTGCCTCCACCCTTCCTGAGCTGGTGCAGAGACTTGTCACCATCAAGCAGCTGCATGAACAAGGTGGGAGGCCAGCTGCCCGGCGAGCGAAGAGGAATGGGAAGGCAGGCAGCTTTTGTTTCCTTCCCTCTTGGATTCTAATGTCCCCCATGCCTTTCCTACCTTCTTTCGTAGCCATGCAGTTCGGTCAGCTCCTGACCCACTTGGATACCACACAGCAGATGATTGCTAGCTCCCTCAAGGACAACACCACCCTCTTGACCCAGGTGTGTGCCCCTTTATTGGTCTGCTGCCGCCCTTCTCTAGCAGACTGGGTTCTCTAGCTTTGTCTCAGTGGGTTCTGCCTTGGCCCAGGTAGTAGCATGATGTGGCAGGGGCTTGGCTCGAGTCTCCACTGTTTTTCAGTAGTTGTGGGACCTTCGACAACTTAACCTATGAACCTCCATCTTACCATCTGGAAAATTCACCTTCCTCAGGGTTGTATGGATTAGGTGAAATACTGTGGGTGAATTGTTAGGAGTCCAGTGAACCTCAGTTTTTCCTAGAATACCTACCCTGTTCTTCTATAGTCTCGGCTTAGCTTTCCCCTCCCTGGGTCCTCAGCCAGATGTGCTTATATCCAGAGCACGGCACATTGGGAGGAATACGGATTCTGAAATGAACAGCGGGCTCCAACCTTGCTGTGCTGCTTGTTTTCTGACGCTGGGCAGCGAGCTTCCCCTTCACTCTTAGCAGAGCCCAGCACATGGTCCTCGGTTTCTCTTGGAGGCACTGTTTTCAGTGCTGGGGGCAGAATTATAGCTGAGAGACCAACACCACAGGACCATCAAGATAAATGAAAAAATATATAAAGTGTTAATATGTTCTGTCTCTAGAGCAGTTTTCTAAACTTTTGAGCCAGTAAAACTCTCATTTCAGTAAAATCTTACCTGTTCCTCATTATATAAAAGAGATCAAAAGAATGGTTCTGGTTGAGTCCTGCCTGCTTGGCAGTCCCTAAACTAGGTCCGTCGTACTCCAAGGATACTCTGAAAACTGCTACTATAACCTGCCTGCTCTGGGGCCCATAAGCTGTGCTTCCATTCTCTTCTCTTAGAGCATTTCTCAGGTGCTCACCCAAGCAAGCACCTGGGCCTAGTAAAACATTTCTGTGACTTTCTAGGTGCAGACTACCATGCGTGAGAACCTGTCCACGGTTGAGGGGAACTTTGCCAACATTGATGAACGGATGAAGAAGCTGGGAAAGTGAGCACCTTTAGGAGATGGAGAACAGGGGTAATCCCTACCCCTTTGAACTGTTAACAGCTTACATAGGGTTTCCCCTTAATTATAACCCTCGCATCCCCACACCATTTGACACTGGGGGCAAAGGGGTTCTTCTTGCATGTGGGGTTTACACCCCTCCTCTGAGGAATACAGAGTGGTAGCTGGGGGACAGTAGATGGTGGTCTCCCCTCAGGCCCCGGGGACGTGGGCCCCACCACACGCCAGTTCCCGTCCAGTACTGCTTTGCCTGGGGCGGGGAAGGATTGGGTCCTGTCCTCCAGCACAGCTCCCGGGGCTGGCTGCAGTACTGTACAACTGTTTCTGACCATTAAATGCTGTTGTCCTCTGTGTGGCCCCTGCTGTGTTTCCTGGGGAAGAGGCAGCACTGAGACGGACCTTCACAGCCTAACAGGCAGCCTCAGCCCCTCTCTGCTGCAAGAGGATTTAAACTGTAACCTGCTCTTATACCAAAGAATTAAGGAAAAAATGAGTACAGAGTCAGAGCCAGAGTTTCAAAATATTCTCATCTGTTAAATTAAGAGTGTCTCCCATAGAAAAGCAGTGGAGGCCCCACAGGGCAAGTACAAAACAGAATTAAAACTCCCAAGGGTCTTGTCTTTACAAAAGAAAAGGCAGGAGGCAGCCCCTGGACAGCGGGTCGTGCTGGCCGCTCCGGTTGGACCACGTTGCATAATCCTCAGTCGCATCATCACAACGTCTCTGAGCGTTTCGATGGGGGAGAAGGGGCAGTGTAGTGTGTGTGGGAGGAGAGGCCCAGTGGGCTCTCTGTGCCCCCTTACCCCCTTTTAGATCCCAGAGGAAAGTAGAGGGAAGCTGGCTACACCTTGAAATGAGGCTATGTGTTTCAAACCTGGGGACAGGGGTAAGAGGGGATCTGTGCTTTGAGCAACCTGAGCCAGAGGCAGAGGGGTGTTGGAGGGGTGAGGGGGGAATGCATGATGCTTATTGCTTTGTACCTTTCACCGGGAAGGAGGGCAGCAGCCAACAGTAGCTCACAGGTTTGTAAACTGAGCCTGCTGGCTTCAAGAAGGGAGGCAATGAAGTCGAATTAAATATAAAAGAGTCATTTGTGCAAAAATAACTTAAACAAATAAAAGACCTGGGGAAGGGGGTGTTCCCCTTAGCCTGGTGGGGAGAGGGCCATATACCACCCCCCCAGGCCTTTTCAGTGACATGGCTTTGGGGGGGAGGGGGTGAGCTTCCCTACCCCCTGCAATGGCTCAGGATGGGATTGTAGGGGAAGGGCTTGCATTTGTGCTCTTGAGTGGGGAGTAGTGCCCCCACCCACTGTCCACAGGTGCAGGTGGCTGGCAGGGGCTCCCAAGGCTCAGCACTCAGCTCTCCCCAATCAGGGTCAGATCCAGCTCCAGGTATGGCTGCTAAGGGGCCAGTTTCCTCCTCTTGTTTTTGGCAGGACGGCCAGGGCGGGCCCGGGGAGGCAGAGGGACAGCCGCCTATACAGGAGGGGAAGTTGAAAGAAGTGATCAAACAGCTAGGTATTGGGAAGTCTTTTTATTTTCTCCCCATTCCCTCTAATCCTCTTCTCCTCCTGCCTCATCCCTGACAACCACCCCCCCCCACCCCCCCCCCGCCAACCCTGACACACACTTACGCGGGTTGTAGGGCTGGGGTCCAAGGTAACATCCTGGCGGGAGCTATTGCTGTTCCGGGTAGGGCTGCAATAAGGGCACGGATGATCAGGAATACTTCCCCAAGCACGAGGTGAAGTTCAGAGTTTGCATGGGAAACTTTCTACTTTGGGATCATAAAGGCATAATATTCTTATACATATTTAAATAAGTTTGTGCCTTTTTGAAAGTCAGGCCACTCTAGACGTTTCTATAAACCATCAAGAAATGGGGAAAGGCCAGGACTGTGGTAGGCCCAACACTCACTTGTATTTTCTCCTCCGGCCACGACGAGACTTTCTGACTACCCCTGGGGGCACCTGGGAAAACACGGACTGTATGTGTAGGAAAAGTCAGGGAAAGGAACCGTGTTCCCAGCCTTTCCTCAGAGCCCTTCAGCCCAAACCTCCATCACCCTGCACTCACCTTAAGGTCCTCAGAATGGGGTCCAGGAGGGGATGGATCCTTGGGCTCAACACCCCCTTCAGCCAGCTCCCCATTATGCTGCCAGTGGTGGGTCCTTCTTGGGGACCGTTCCATTTGTCCATTGAAGCCACCACGTGCCCCCCACTTGAGGGCCAGTCGGCCAGGCTCCCGCCGGCTGCCAGGCTTTCGGCCCCGGCCTGGCCTGGCCTCACCATTAATGCCCCTAAGTCCCCCTCCTCCCCTCCGGCCCCGTTTCCCTGACCCCCTCCCAGTGAGCAGCTCAGGGACTGGGGGGTCGGGAGAACCGTGGGGTGGGGCTAAGGCACTGAGGGGAGGCCGGGCAGGCTCCGGTTCCAGGGCTGAGGTGGGGCTCTGAGGGGGCAGACAAGGGGCTTCTGGCTGCTCTGGAGGAATCTGCAGGCAAAAAATAAAATCTTAGTCCCAAATATGGTTCCTCTGCTACTGTAACTCAAAAAAATCTACTTCCAGTTTGGGAAAAAATTCTGTCCCTGACACCCCCCACCCCCAACACACACCGTCACCTGGAGACTCTGTAGCAGGCAGGCTAGGGGACTAGAAGCCTCTGAGAGGGGTGGAGGAGCTCCCCCCCCAGGGAGGAGCTGCAGCCCCAGCTGGCCAGAGAGAAGAGGGCCAGGAGGCTGCAGCAGGCTGGGGAGGGCTCCAGGGCTGCTGGTCAGCGAAGACAGATCACCTGTGAGGAGTTGGAAGGTCAGGAGTCTCCCTCCGCAAACCGGTTAGGCTGAGTAGACCCTATTTATCTCTTAGGCTTAACCCCAGGGTCAAAGACTCTTCCCCAAGTCATCTAGCCTCTACTCCCAATTTTTACTGCTTCCTTTTTTTTTTTTCCTCTTTCACACCAGCTTTCCCTCAGACTCACCCAGCAGGCTGGCACTCAGCAGAGGGCTAAGGAGTTGGGGGGGTCTCCCTGAGTTGGAGGGGGCCTTGCCCAGAGAGGAGGCCCCTGGGTCAGTAGTTGCCGTGGTGACACTGGAGGTAGGTGGTCCAGGTTGGGGGGCACTCAGGACACAGGGCTAAAGAGAAAGAATGGTTGTAACACTGTGTGTGTGAAATATTTCATAAACGTAGAGTACTTTCACACATACAATCTCACTGAAGCCTCACGTGAAGTAGGCCACGCTTATTAAATACAGACCCAGTTCTTGCAGCCATCCTACCCCCAGCCAAGAAGTAAGCCCTCCCCAAAGGCCCTGAGGAAGAGCTCAGGCATGAAACTGAAAGCCTTTGATTCCCAGCTCCCATCCCTGATTCCACCTCTTGTTCTGTCCCACCCACTCACCCCCTGTCCTCACCTGGGGGGGTGTCCCCGAGGGGGGATCCAGGCTGGCAGCCAGCAGCGCAGAATTTAAAGCTATGAGGGTGGGGGGGGCTGAAAGTGGGGGGAACAGTAGGGGGGGCAGGTCTCCCAAACCTGAAAATGTCTCCCCACTTGGACCCCCAGCTCCCTCTGCAGATCCCTCCCCATCCCCAGCTGTGGGGCCCAGGGCCAACAGGGGCAGAAAAGAGGCAAGGAGGTTGCTAGGAGGTGCAGAAGGGGGTGGAAGAAGGTCTGAGGGGGGCGGTGGAAGCAGGGAAGCCACCAAAAGCGAAGGCCCTTCAGGCTCGCCTGGGGCCAGGGGAGGGCCAGGTCCTCCCGGTGGGGGTAGCAGGGGCTCAGGGGGAGGTTGTCCCCCTCCCCCAGCCAGCACGCCAAATAAACTGTGGCTGAGCAGTGGAGAAGGTGGGGGCTGCCCCAGACTCAGAGGGAGAGGCAAGGCCCCTAGCATCCCCGGGAAGCCGGCTCCACTCAGCGCCAGGCCCTGCTCAGGACTGGGGAAAGGGAAAGCCTCCCCACCAGCCAGGGGAGGCAGAGGGCAGGCTGGGCCCGCCCCCATCCCGAGCCCTTCAGATGGGCTTTGAAGCACAGGGCTGGGGACCAAGGGGGCTTTGGAGGCAGCTGGTGGGGCAGGGGCACCTGCAAAGGAAAAGAGAAATTCAGCTCAAGGGAGGACCTTTCTCCCAGCATCCAAAGAACCCAACCTTCATGCCTCCAACCCGGAAAACCACCGAAGAGCTCTCTAAACTCCCCTAAACGCCTTGGCTGCCTTTTTCCACTGGGAGGAGGAAGAGCTCTTGCACGCTCACGCTCACGTACCTGGCACACTGCTGAGGCCGCCACTGGTGGCCCCCGGGAGGGAGGGCGGAATAGGGCGCCTGGGCTGGGGAGGGCTCCCTGAGGAGAGGGCTGGGGGAGGAGGAAGGTGTGCATCTGACCCCAAAAGGTTAAAGCTTCCATCGGAGTGGGAAGGGCCAGGGGTGGGGAGTCCCAGCAGGGACAGCACAGAAGGGAGAATCGGCTGGGATGGTTCAGGGAGAGGAAAGGGTTGGGGGACGGGAGCAGGGGCCCGAGGACGGCTCCGTCTAGGGGCTTGAGGACCTCCCCCTTCTAGCAATCGCAGTACAGTTGGGGGTCTGCGGGGACGACGCTGAGAGGGCCGGGGTGATGAGGAGTGGGAAGCCGAGGGTGTCTGGGCACGGGGCCTTCGGCCCTGTAAAGTGCTGGGAGGGGGGAGCAGGGGGTGCTGTGCCTTGGCCGCTGCAGAGAGTAGGCTGCTAGCAAGGAAGGGGGGTGCCCCGGGCCCCTCCACCGTGGGGGCCCCTCCTAGGGGTCCCAAGACCAGGGGCAGGTGCATAGTGGCTGAAGACACTGGTGGCTGAGTGGCAGGACCAGGGGGGCCAGGGGGACCGGGGAGATTATTGCTTGGGGGCAGAGGAGGGGGCGTTAAGGCATCACTACAGTGGAAGAGAGAAGGGTCTGAAGGTGGTGAGGAGGAGGCATGGGGGGCTGGAGAAGAGCCCAGGTCAGGGGGCACCAGGCTGGAGCGGAGGGCGGCTCCCCAGTTGTAGGAGGGAGCGTTGAGGCTGATAGCGGGCGGAGGGGGTGGGGCTGGAGAGGGGGCATTGCCCCTTGGGAGGAAACAGGGGCTGCTGCTGCCTCCAGAGGGGACGGGGTCAGGAAGCCTTGGTGGTGGGAAGAGCCCCCCAGGGCCTGCTAGAGCGGGGAAGGCCTGTGGAACTGAGGGTGGTTCTGGGGGAAGGGAGCCAGGTCCCCCATTAAGTGGAGTTGTAGGAGGGACTCGACAGGGAGGGCGGGCAGAGGGGGGCCCTGGGGACACAGTGTGGAACATTTGGGGGCTCGCTCCCTCTCCTGCAATAAATGAGAAATTAAGGGTCAGCCTGTGGCTCCCCTTCCAACAACTTTCTTTTGTCTTCTCCATCCCATCTCCCACAAACTCCCAACCTCCCCGTGCCTTCCTCTCCTCAAGCAGCTCCCTACTCCACCCGTGTCCTTGCTCCCTCTCATAGAGCTCCTCCCACCATCCCTCTTCCAGGCCCTTAAGTTTTCCTCAGTTGTCGGTAAAGTGGAGAAGACTCACCAGGAGAAGAGTGTGAGCAGGTGGTCTCCATGCTGCGGTACAGAGTTGCCATGGCAACGGCTTTCCGCCGGTGGTTGCACAACTTGGTCATGTCCTCCTCTGATGCGGGCCCCACCCCAGCCCCACCCGGGGTCACCGGGGCCAAAGGGTCAAAGTTGAAAACCTGTAAGGCGGGAGTCACGGACAGGGACCCTGAGAGAGTGGCATCTGGGAGAAGCGCTACCACGGTCAGTGACTTGTATTAGGTCTCTTGGCTCATCCCTATATTCTCTGGCACCCCTCACCACTCTGACCTTGGGGACATTGAGTGGACACTCCAGACCGCACTTGCAGGTCCCATCGCTGAGGAGGTAGCTCCGGGTTTGCTCCAAGGAAGACAGCTCTGTGCCACTTGGGCTGGGAGAGCACAGGGTCAGAGAGCACGGAGTTAGTTGACACTGAATCAGGAGATGTGCCTAAAGGACAGTTCCTTAGTCAAAGACCTTCCTAGGAAGGACAGAGAGTAAAGGATGTGGAAAGAGAAAGAGGGAGAATAGATTTAAAGGACCAGAGATACAGAGAGCAAAAAGGCCGAGGAAGGAAGAACAGAGGACAGCAATAGGCTATCAGAGATCTGGGCGCTGAGAGGAGAGGTGGGAGAGAAGACTCAGGCACTGAACGGCTGGGGACAGAACTCTGGGAACCCTGAGGATCCATACCTGATATAGAGCACAGCACCCTCTCGAACACAGCGCTGCCAGCCGATGGGGACAGATGTGGCCACAGGGCCCCCAGCTCTGTCTGCTCCACTGCTCTCATTGCCCCCATTCATTGTGTGTAATCAGCTCCCACGTGCCTGATAACACAGACATCCATGTGGGCATTAGGAAGATTAAACTGCACTGGGTACCTGAGGGAGTATTCCAGGAAGGCAAAGATTGTGGGGAGACCCAAAAGAACTCAGGGGCATGGAGAAACCCTGAGAGCTGGGAGAGAAAATGAAGAACTCTCTGCCATCCCGCCGTGGCTACCTGAACATCTCTGCAAACATTGTGGGGTCCAGTCTAAAGCCGGGGCCTCCGGCTTAGCCCACACCTGCAACACAGGAGAGAGAAGGGACTGTCGGAAATCTGCCCAACTCAGAAAAGCACCAAACCCCAGGACACTCTCAAGGGAAAGATCCTTAACCCTACAGGTAAGTGCACACACAGATCTCAGGGATCTGCTGGCTGAGTCCACAACCATCCTTTCCATGTACAGGCCCTAGGAACCAGAGGATCAAAGCCTCAACTCCCAGGGACCAAGGAATCAGAGCCCAATCCCTAGACATAAAGGGCAAGGCCCCTTTGTCCCATCAGAGACAGAAGACTTCATCCTGGAGTATGGGCAAATTCCCATAATGCCAGGCCACTAGGAAGTTTCCCAGAGAGTCTGGCCCCCTGCTGTTCCCTACCCCCAGGAAGATCATATAAAAAGTACAGATTGCCCCACAGGTCACCAGGCAATTGCCCAACTGTCCGCTGGGGTGGTACCAACAGAACCCCCCCATGCCTGCTCCATTAGACAATCACTGATCTAGTTGATTTGGATCTTCTTAAGAAATGTTGGAATCATAGCTCTGTCTTCTCCCAGAATCCTGAGAAGCTCCTGATTCTCCCCCAAGCCTCAGGCAAGGGGATTCAGCACCTCCTACCCCACTGGCTTCAAATTGGCTCCAAGAGGGATTCTCCTCTGATATGTGGGGACGCCCCCCCACCCTCCAAACCTGCAAGTATCCTCTCCAATCTCACCATCGCTCCCACCCCACACTGGCGGCTTCTAAACTTTCCCTCTCATAACAAGGCGCCCTGTCACCCAGCCTGCTTCCCTCAGCCTGGGGAGGAGGGGAAGGCGCACGAAGTAGGAAGGAACTTGGGGAGAGGGCGGGCGGAGGGTGGGCGAAGCACTGAGGGGAAGGAGGTGAAGAAGGCAAAAGTCAAGCAGTGAGAGGGAGAAACGGTGGGGGCAGGTGAGGGCGGGGGAGTGGGGATGGGGCCAGGGAAAGGGGCCGAGAGGACGCGGAGGGGGCAGAGGGTAGGGACTGGAGGGGAGGGGAGGGGGAGGGGCGGGGTGGGGGGGCCGGGCCCTGCACTCACCGCGGCCCATGGTTCGGCCGGCCCCGCCCTGCGCAGTCGCGGCCCAGAGGGTGAGTGGGAGGGAGTGGGAGGAGGGTCGGTGGAGCCCGAGCCTCCGGTACGGCCCCGGCCGGTCCTAGCAGGAAGCGCCGCCGCCGCCGCCGCGGATCACCGAGCGGCCTCCCGCGCATGCGCCATGGGGGCCAGGGGCAGCCCTGGGGATTCCGTTCCCAGAAGGCACCGCGCAGGCTGCTGCCGCCGCCGCCGTCGCTGCCGCCGCCACCGCCGCAGCCGCCGCCGCCGCCGCCGCTGCCCGGACGGGAGAGGGGCGGGGCCGGGCCCCCGCCCAGCGGACAACGACGAGCCAACAGGAGGGACCGCAGTGCGCATGCGGGAGCGCGCCTACCCCTCCCCCACAACCCCCCATTAATCCCCAAGAGAACAAACACCCCACGCGGCCCCTCCGCCCTCCGCGGAAGGATCTGAGCCTCTTCCCAGGCCACTGGTGGCCAATCCCAGCCCTCCCCGGGGAGGGGCCCCTTCCAAAGCCACAATCTGTTGGGGGAGCCAGGAATGTCAGGTCCGGGAGGGGCCGGCCCCAAAAGATGAAAGTCGCGACTTGCCCTGCCCCGCCCCAAAGGCTTCCCGGGTAGTGTGCTGGGACTTGACCCGCCTCCCCAGGTCAACATGTCACAACACGACCTCAGCCTGTCAAGTCACATGACCTTTGCCTGTCACTGACAACCTGGTCAAGTCTTTGGGCCAGGAGAGACCATCTGGTCCAACCCACCCCCCACCCCCATTTACAGAAGGGGAAATGGAGGTCTGGAGCAACGGAGCAGGCCTGGCCAAGGACCTGTCACTGTCACACCACCACCTAAACCTGCCTTCCAGCCACAACCGACCTTGTGACAGATTCTCCTTAACTCTGGCTGCCCCCACGAGGGTATGACAGTATATATAAGGTTGGCTGCCACATGGCCTCTTTTTTCTACCTAATGGCACAAGAAAAATACTTTGCATTTTAAGTGGTGCTTTTCACTTTTGTTTAAGCTGCCTCCAAGTTATAGTTCTCTCATTTTATCTTCACAACTCCTTATCTTTTATTTACAAACAAGAACAGTTGAGGCACAGAGAGATTAGGTGGCTGGCCTAGGGATCCCTGGGCAAGTGAGGGACAGTTGAGGCTAGAATCTGGGCTCCTGACAACCCGTCCACGGCAGTTGTGCGCTCAAGTGCACCCAGTGTCCCAGGCAACGAGGTTCTACTGTCGCCCAAGCACCTAGGAGGCAGGAGGCTTGTGCACGGCTCCTCACAGCAGGGAGTCACAGGACTTGCGCGTCCGGTACAGCGAAAAGGGCGGGTCTTGATCTTTTGGTGAAGAGCACCAGAGCACCGTGGGGGGCAATGATGAGTGGGGAAACAGGGCGAATCGCGTCCACTGGGCAAAGGACATGAATTCTGAAATGCTGAGGGCTCATCAGAAACTTCACCAAGATAAAAGTTTAGGGTGCTTTCCTGCGAGGAGCTGAAAATGACCATCAAAAGAATTCAAGTTCCTCGGCCCCTTCTGGGGGAATTAGGGGAGCTAAAAGAGAAGATCTTTTTAAGAATACTCGAGAAGACGTTAGGCAGTCCTGTGGCTGGATGCAAACTTTCAAAAGAGATTGGTTTAAAAGACCTTGTGCCCATTAATTGGGAGGGAACCAAGTAAAATGGGAGTCCCTTATGGAGAAGGTGCAACGGGGGCTAATGCCAGGTGGGCGAAATAAGAGCTCCTGAGGAACACAAGCTGCACCGAGGCTTCGCAGGCAGCCTAGGGGCAGCCACAGTTGATAGCCGTTGGGGCCGTTGGGAGCCTGGCGCTGGCGCCCCGCCCTCTCCTCTCCTCTCCGCCACCACCCCCCCCCCCGCACCTCCCACCGCCCTAGTAGTCCCCTGCGCGTGCGCGCGGAGACACCGGTTGCCAAACATTGCATCATCCCCGCCCCCCTTTCCTCCCCTCCCCCTCCAGCTCTCCCCTCCGCGCGCGCGCATGACTCACTCACCTCCTCCGCGAAGCCTCGTGACCCAAAGCCACTTCCGGGTCCAACACAACGTCTACCTCCAAGTGGGAGGGAGCGATGGGGGCGGTGCCGCGGGAGCTTCTGAGTGGCGGATGTAAGGGATGAGGCGGGGCCAGAGCCGGCGTGCCGCACTCTGATTGGTAAGCTTCTGGGCCCGCCCCCGAGAGGAGGGCAAGGCCTTATTAAAAGATCAGTGCTCCGCGCTACCGACGTCAGAGGCTTGAGTCTAAGACCCAGAGCATATCATGTTGAAGATGAGCGGGTGGCAGCCACAGAACCAAAATCAGAGCCGGAACCTGAGGAGAGAGGCGAGTACTGATCCCCCATCTACTTTTTACCCTCCTATCCTCGGGAACACTGGTTGTCCCCTCAAAGTTAGGGCATCTGCTTTTTAGCATGTGGCCCCACCCCTTCCCCGATGAAGTCAGTGACAGTCCGAGGGAGGGATGGGGAGTATCGTTTATTCAGGAGTGGTGCTCACAGGCCTCTCTTCCTTCGGACGATAACGTCACCCCACCCCTGCCCGGAGCATGGGCCTGGCTCTTTGCCGTTGGGCCAGGGGGTCCGGATGCCCTCGGGAGATTTATTCTCTTCCGTTTCTGACCCCAGGCCGCCTCGTTGGGCCTGTCCGGTGGGAGGCGGGGCAGCAGGACACTCCCCCACGCCGAGACGCCTAGGGGACCGTGGCTGACGCCACTGCCGCCGCTTCACCATCAGCGAACGCCACTACCCCTACCCCACCCCCAATCCTGTCTCAGCCCCAGCGTCTCAGGGCCAGAGTGGCCACGTCGGTAGCTGGGGCTCCTGGATCCTCCACAGGACAGCCATTCCACACCCTAACGGAGAAGAGAACCTTAAGGAGACTGACTCAAGACTTTGGGAGGAGGGGTGCCAATGGCTGGGGAGCGGAGATGGGTTTTCCCATTCCCCCAGAGGTCCCTGGGCCTCCTGTACAAGAGAGCATCCTGGATCTCTTAAGTGTGGGAAGCCATTTGGGGTCTCCCCAGTGTATGGTCCTTCCCCTGAGGTAGGTCCCTGCCTCTTAGCCCCTGTCCTGTCTCCAACTAATTATCTGTGTGTGTGTAACCATTGCATCAGGCCAGCCCCCTGTTTGGCTCTGCAGCCCTCTGGCCTGGGGCGCCACTGCTGATGAAAGCAGCGTCCCACCCACTGGAAGGCAAGGAGGGTTCCCCAGGGAGGACAGCCCTGAAGAGAAACACTCTGGGCGATATTGCATCTCCAGTCCCCTGGGATAGGCAGCTGCTGCTCTGCCTCTGGGCTTCCTCCTCCCTTCCCTGTAAGAGACTGGTGAGAACTTACCCATTCATTCCTAACAAATTACTTATCACGCACTTACTATGTGCCATGCATTTTAGGCCCAGGATACATCCATGAACAAGAAAATCTCTGCTCTCACAGAGCTTACATTTCAGTGGGAAAAGCTACACGTGAACAAATACAAAAGTGCCGTGGAGAAAACCAAAGCATGGAAGGGTAGCGAATTCTCAGGGTGGGGGTTACAGTTTTACCTTGGGTGGCTAGGGATTCTTTCACTGAGGTGACATTTAAATGAGAGATCTAGAAAGAGGCAAGGGAGTAAGCCCTACAGATATGTGGAAAGAAGAGCTTTGCAGGAGAAGGAACAAGAACAGAAGTCCTAAGGTGGGAGCATGGAAACAGGAGGCCAGCTGGCTGGACTTAAGAGGGAGAGTGGTCAATGAGAAATCCAGGGCAGGAAAGGAGTAGATTGTGCGAGGTCTGCTAAGCCATTTTAAGGACCTTAGCCTTTAATATTTGTGAAATTGGAAGTCATTGAACAGTTTTGAACAGAATGACAGGACCTGACTTAAGTTTTTAAAGGCTCACTCTGGCTGTTGTGAACAGACTTGGGGAGGGGTGGCAAGAGCAGAAACTGGGTAATCCAACAGAGAGGGTAGTAACTTGATCTAGACTGAAAACAATGCAACTGGGTTTTTGAAGAATGAGTTTAAAAATTTAGCTGGTGGTTTGAATTGTGGGGTGTGAGAGAGGAATCAGGACAATACTAAGGCTTTTGGCTTAAGCAAGTAGAATTGCCATTTACTGAGATGGGGAAGACCATGGAAGGGGAAGATGAGCAGAATTTGTCTTTGGACATATGAAGTCTGAGATGCCTTTTAGACATCCAAAAGGTGATCCTAGTAAGCAATTAGATAACCCAGTTGGAGGTCCCAGGAGAGATCAAGACTGGAAATGTGCATTTAGAGGATGTCAGTGTGTGAATGGAATTAGGAAAATACCACTTGATTTGTTGCCTTCCCTGTAGTCCAGTCCTTACCCTGGCAGGTTTGAGGCCTACCTTGAGTTTAGAGAAAGTGGAGTTGGCCATGACTTTTCGATTATGTAATTGGGACCACAAATGTCAGCAACTAAAAATAAAGGTCAGGGGGCGCCTGGGTGGCTCATTCGTTAAGCATCTGACTTCGGCTCAGGTCATGATCCCAGGGCCCTGGGATCGAGCCCCGCATCGGGCTCCCTGCTCAGCGGGAAGCCTGCTTCTCCCTCTCCCACTCCCCCTGCTTGTGTTCCCTCTCTGTGTCTCTCTGTCAAATAAATAAAATCTTTAAAAAATAAATAAATAAAGGTCAGGCTCTCCTCTGTCCTTGGAAATGGCTGCAAGGACCACTGACTATCCACACCCTGTAAGACAGGAAATGAGGAAAGACCAACAGGAGGCTGGAGATAAAAGGAGCTGCCTGCCTCCCTTCCAAAAATGGCTAACATCTATCTTTGATCCCCACAGTGTTCCAGAAGGAAGTGTATCTTCATACATCACCACACCTGAGAGCAGGTAAACTTCACCATCCCTTTCCCAAAACCAGTTCCGAGATGCTGCTTAGGGTCCTTGTACTGGGGTCCTAATAAGTTATGAAAACACCTAGAGAAGACAGGAGAGGAGGGTTTGAATTTGAGCAGCCTTTCCTGACAGACCACATCCATCTTCCTGGCCTGCCCCTAACTGGGTGACCAAATCACTATTCTTAGAGCACGTCCTAATTGAAAGCTGGATGAGTGAGCAGTCAGCCCCAACAAAGGTAATTGGTTGGTCTTACCAGACCTCAGTCCCCATCAAGGTTAGACTCACCCAAAGGCCTGCCCACACAGAGGGGAAAGGAACACAAGATGGTCTGATAATTGCCCCCTGGAAACTACCAACAGAGTTCCTCAAGAGAGGCTGGGGACTTTTACCAGGATCCCTTAAGAATGTATATTCTAGACCCATGCTTCTTCAAATGCCAGGCAAAAGCAGCAAAGAGGGAAGATTAGTATAGACCAATTGATACATTTTAAAGGGCCAAACAGTAAATATTTTGGATGCTGAGGTCTCCACTCTTACAGCATGAAAGCAGCCGTAAACAGTATGTAAATAAACGAATGTAGTTATGTTCCAATAAAACTTTATCTGCAAACAGGTACCAGGCCAGTTTGCCAACCTGTATAGATGATCTGACTGCTTTGTGGAGTTGTTCCACTCCCACCCGACCCCCCATCCTGAGTATGTCCTTTTCCAGAGCCTGATCCAACTGCAGACATGGCAGCTGAGTCATTGCCTTTTTCCTTCGGGACACTGTCCAGCTGGGAGCTGGAAGCCTGGTATGAGGACCTGCAAGAGGTGCTGTCCTCAGATGAAAATGGGGGTACCTATGTTTCACCCCCTGGAAACAAGGAGGTGAGAATGCTATGCCTAAAGCTGGGGTGGGGGGGTAACTGCCCTTCCCTTCTCAACTAATATCCACCCTACCTTTCCTCATTCCCTTGAAGGAAGAATCAAAAACCTTCACCACTCTTGACCCTGCCTCTCTGGGTTGGCTGACTGAGGAGCCAGGACCAGCAGAGGTCACGAACACCTCCCAGAGCCCTTGCTCTCCAGATTCCAGTCAGAGCTCCCTGGCTCAGGAGGAAGAGGAGGAAGACCACAGAAGACCCAGGAAACGGAAACAGAGTGGCCAGTCCCCAGCTGGGGCTGGAAAGCAACGCATGAAGGAGAAAGAACAAGAGAATGAGAGGAAAGTGACACAGCTAGCTGAAGAGAATGAACGGCTCAAGCAGGAAATCGAGCGCCTGACCAGGGAAGTAGAGGCGACTCGCCGAGCTCTCATTGACCGAATGGTTAATCTGCACCAAGCATGAACAGTTGGGACCATCGCTTCCCCCTCGGGCCACTACCTCCCGTTCACAAAAGTGGCTGCCAAGCATCTCCTCCAGTGCCAGTGATGGGACCCTCAACCCCATCTAGTCAGGAGTGGGGGAAGCTCGGGGTAGACAACAGGAAAGGGTCTCAGCATGTATATAGAGATTGTACATTTATTTATTACTGTCGTATCCATTAAAGTCACTTTCTATGAGCCAGTTTCTCACTTTCACTTTTTCTTCTTGCCTTTAGGGGTTTCAAGGGGTTTCCCCTCAGCTAGAGCCAACTGTTTCTTCAGATCCAAGAGCTTAGCCACCTCGGCGGCAACCTGGTTCTTGTCTGCCTTTTGCGCCTTCAGTTCTCGGACAGTGTTACCCTAAGAGCAGAGCAGGTCGGGGAAGAACAGCAGTGAGACCAGAAAGAGCCTATTTGAGATTCGGCTTTTCCGCTCTCCCCCGGGGCTTCCACTGCGTACCTGTTTTGTCACCTCGTCCATCAGCACTTGTACCTGCTGTGGGGCGGCTGCTGCCACAGCCCCTACAACTGCTGGTGTGGGGGGTGCTCTGGCCTGGAGAAGGACAACAGAGTTACCACCTGCTCTGTAAATATGCCCCCGGCCCCGAGTGTCACCTCACAGCTCAGGGGACGGTGATGACCTTTCACTCCAAGGGCTCCTGCTGCTAGGACAGGGAAGAACAACTCGAAGGAAGGAGCAGGACCGGAAGATGGAGAGAGTACTGAGTGAGAACTACTTAGGACACCGAGGAGAGGACACTGTGGCTCTTGCTGGGTGACAGCACAGTCTAGCTTTCTCACCTGGTCCCCACCAAAGCGCTGCCTCAAACTTTCAATCTGGTCATTTTCCAGTTTTTGGAATAAGGGACTGACCTGTGAAGAAAGAATTCCATAATCATGCCCTGACGAGGGAGAAACCCTGCCAGACTGTGCAGAGGGCCCCTCTATCCCCAGTCACTGACATTCAGGAACTCTACATAAAAAGAGACAAATGTACTGCCAATTTCAGTAAAGAATCCAGATAAAGCACTGGCACTCACTCTGAAAGGCCAAAGTATTAATAAGGTCCAAGACTTTAACAATTTTAAGGATGCTAGGCTAACACAAGGCTACAGAGGTGAACTTAACTTTATCCTCTTGTGTCAAAGAGGAAATGGCTATCCTGTATTCTCCCTGCTCACTGCCTGTCAGCATTACGGAGACCAGGGGACCGTGGTGTTTCTTCAAACGTCTACCCTAGACCAGTTAGTTTTACATGCCAGGTCTTGGGTTCTGGGATGAAGAGTGATGATGGCATATGGGCTAGATGACACTGAGCTTGTGAGCGAATACCAAGGACTTCCTATCAGAAACAAGCCTAAGCGCACAGTGGGGAGGAGTGGGGTAGGGGTTCAGAGAACAGCCGTGAGAGTCCTATGTCCAAGTTCTCTGACCTCACCCCAAAGACTGCATGGCAAGGGCAGGGATGCTCAGAGGCCGGCCTGTCCAGCCCTCAGACCTACCGTGCCAATCTGGTGTCCGGCTGGTAAGGTGCACAGGAAGTTTGTGAGCAGGACACTGCAAGCCAGAGGTGGCAGCTGCAACTGGGCCTGGATGGTGGCGCTGACCGTGGGCATGTAAGGCTGCAGCATGACAGACAGCAAGGCAGCGATATTCACTGCCAGGCCTGTCACTGTTCCGGCCCGCTGCCTGGGGAAGAAGAGACAGTCAGACTTTCCAGGAGGACACGGCCCACCGCCACTTTATTCCTGTAGCCAAACTTACCTGTCAGCCTCGCTGCCTTTAATCCGCTTCCAAGGCTCATTCACCTGAATGTACTGGTTGCCATGGCGAGAGATGGTGAGGATACTGCGTAGGGCCTCCCGGATCCTGGGAAGGGAGGGGGTGGGCCAAGGTGTAAAGTCCCAGAGGGACCAGTATGGGGTTCTCAACATGCCAGCAGAGATCACTGAGATGAGACCTGGGTGCAAGATTGCTTACCGAACCTTCTCCAGCAGCTGGTGATAGTGCTGGAGTTCCAGGGTGACGTGGGCCAGCAGGCGCCGATCATCAGAAGTAAGCACCATCTCGGGCACGTACCCCCCAAAAAACTTAGACACAAACATCCCAGCTCTTGATGGTAGTAAGGAAAGAGAGGGAAAAGAAAAGAGGAATTATTGCCCAATCTCCTTCTAGAAATTTGGCCTGACTCTCCTAATTCTCCTTTCTCTCAGAACCGGTACCTCCTGGCTCCCTCAAGCTAGAAGGCAAAGCTTAACAAATTCTCTCTCTCTCCCCTAAGAATAAGAAACCTGATAAAGTTAGGCAACGTCCATTTGATTTTTAAGAAATCAATATAAAGAACGATCAAGTCGAAATATATGTAACTTGCTATCTAGTACTCTAATAGAGACAATCTGTGAAATGCGGTTGACAACCAAATCTGAAAGGGTGGGGTTGGGGAGCCACGGAGTATACTTCTTTAGACTGCAGAAGAGCTGAGACGGAGATCAGTAATGGAGTGCGAGCCTAAAGTAACAAAAACTCCCCAAAGTACAGTAAACGTCTCCTACCCCTACAACTAAAATAATCCCTTTCTTCAGCCAAACTTGTCTAATGGTCTGCAAGTAACTTTTTTGCTACGAGAGAATACATTTCCAATTCTATAAAGAACATTAATAAGAAACCAATTTGCAAAAATTCATTTTGTGACCAACTTTGCTAAAACACACCTGTACAACTGACTTCACCCAAGCAAACATATCCTACTATGTTCTAGGATCAGGTACCAATTGATAGAAATCCACTTTCCACATTGTCCTCCCTATCCCTCACAGCTCCTGCTCATTCCTGCCTTCTTGGCGCCCCCGTCTCTTCCATCTCCCACCTAGTGGAGCAGAGCTAGCCTCCAGCCTGCCCCGCCCCCAGCTCATCTGCCAACCCGGACCACCTGCCCAAGTCCCACCTGTTGATGAAGTTGCCCAGATTGTTAAGCAATTCCGAATTATTCTTGAGCAACATGTCTGTCCAGGAGAAGGCACTGTCCTGGCCCTCAGGCCGAATGTAGAGCAGATAGAAGCGCCAGATGTCAGCAGGGATCCCTGTGTCCTGGGCCATGTCACCAAACACTCCCACGCCCCGGCTCTTGGAGAATTTCCCATCCTCATAATTCAGGTACTCTGGACAGAGAAGTAGAATGAGAATCATATGCTCAAATCACACATTTCCCTCTCTGACCCACTAACTCTTCCTCTCCCTCAACCTCAACTATGGGTGTCCAGCAACACTTCTTGAGTAGCGGGCCTGCAAAGAATTTGGGGATTTCTTCCTCTCCATTTTAGCCTTTTTGCCCTTTGCTTCTACCCATTACAAAATTTTAGCTTCAGGCTTTTGCTTTCTTAGGCTCTTGTTCCCTTCTTCCGGGTTGAGTTCTCATGTTCTAATTACTTCCTATTTCATTTCAACTCCTAACTCAAGATCTAGCACCTCTCCAGGATCTTCTTCCAAATACTGCCTCAGCCCTCTTTCCCTAGGAACTTCCCCATCTTCAGTCTTCCAGGGTACCTGTAGCAATGAGGTGGTTGACCAAGGTATAGTTGTCCTCAGCTCCTAAAGCTGAACAAGGAAAAACTAAGCCGTGGAAGGGAACATTGTCTTTGGCCATGAACTGATACAGGTTCACCTACAGAATACAGTTGGGAAACAAAGGTCCTGAGATCTTCTTCAAAGGCCCAAGGAAGATCAGATACCCAACCCTAACCATCCCAATGCACGCACCCTCCCAACAGAAAGGCTAACCAAGAACTGCTCACTTGTTCTGGGTTCTTCCACCATCTCTCCCACTGGTCTGTGTAGTTGGCTGTGATGGACAAGTAGCCAATGGTGGCATCAAACCAGACATAGAATACCTGGAGGGCCAGGAGGAAGGAGACAGACTAGGATGAAGGAACACTGGGAGAACCTCACCAACCCAGCCTCCAAATGAAGCAAGACATAATCAAGAGTCTATTCTATTAGCTCAGGGTCTCAACCCAAAGGCAGAATAATATGACATATGAATAAAGCATAGGGTTTTTACCTTGTCCTCAAAGCCTTCTAAGGGCACAGGGGTTCCCCATTTGAGATCTCGGGTTATGCAGCGTGGCTTGAGGCCATCCCGAAGCCAAGAACGAATAATGAACCGGGCATTGGGTGTCCAGTCACTGCCAGGCAATGTCTTCCCCAACCATCCCTCCAGTCGTTCTTCCAGCTGAGATGGCAGAGAAAGAGAGCTGATTTAGGACAGTCTCATACATGGTTCGCATAAGGATAAATATGTACAACCTCTTTGGAGTAGTTTGGCAGTATATAATTAAAAGACTCGTGACTGGGGCGCCTGGGTGGCTCAGTCGGTTAAGCATCTGCCTCTGGTTCAGGGCGTGATCCCGGGGTCCTGGGATTGAGCCCCACATCAGGCTCCCTGCTCAGCAGGAAGCCTGCTTCTCCCTCTGCCTGCCGCTCCCCGACTGTGCTCTGTCAAATAAATAAAATCTTTAAAAAAAAAAAGACTCATGACTTTGACATAGCAATTCCACTGCTAGGAATTTCTGCAGTAGAAATAGACAAAAATAGGATGCCCAGGTGGCTCAGTCACTTAAGCAACTGCCTCAGCTCAGGGTCCTGGGATCGAGCCCTGCATCGGGCTCCCTGCTCAGCAGGGACCCTGATTCTCCCTCTGCCTTCTGATCCCCCTGCTTGGGCTCTCTCTGACAAATAAAATCTAAAAAAAAAAAAAACGAAAAACGAAATACACAAAAGTGCATGGATGTGTATATAAGGAAGTACATGCTCATCACAGCAAAAAAATTGCAACCAACTCCCATGGTTCAGCAGTTTAAAGAAATATGGTGTATCAATACAATTAAATACTTATAAGGCCATTAAAGAGTGAGTTAGATCTGTATGTACTGGACATGTAAAGATCTCCAAGATACATTTATAAAGTAAAGCAAACCACAAAATAATGTATCATATAATCCTATCATTATAAAAATAAGTAATAACATACAGATGAACAGAAACTCAAAAAATTGTGAAGAAATATATGTATCAGTGCTTTATTCTCAGATGGAATTATGCGGAACATCTACTTTTATACCATATTTCTACCTGAGATTTTAGAAACAAGTTTATTTCACTTTTATAAGCAGAAAAACAAAGATAAATCTGTTGGAAGGAATGGCTCATGTGATTTACACACATAAATACCATAGCTTCGAAGCCTGACAACAGCTCTACCACTGAGGGTATGGGGAAAGAGGTGCACACAATGCTGGTAGGAAGGCAAAACAAAACAACACCTACTGAGGAAAATCTGGCAATAAACTACATATGCAAGTAATCACTTTTAAGGAATTTATCCTGAAGATACACTTCCAACAGTACAAAAATTCATAAGCACAAGGTTGTTTGCTGCAGCATTATTTATAATCACAATTTACTGGAAACTACCTAAATGGTAATCCTAGGAAACAGATTGAATAAACTATAGTACCTACACCAAATGGAGTACTATGCAGCTATTAAAAACTGACCAAATAAGGATACCTATGAACTGATATGGAGTGATTTCCAGAACGTACTGTCAGGTGAAAAAAACAAAACGCGAAAGAGTATACACCCAGAATGCTGTATTTTGAATGAGAAGAGGAAATAAGAAAACATGCACACACACCTGCTTATCTTGATATATATGTTTACAAAAATAAACACATTAAGAATAAAACCGAAGACAAAGTTGATTAGCAACAGGAGATGGGAGAACAAGGTGGCATGAACAGGAAAGGGAATGACACTTCTCTGAGTATACCTTTTTGTATGGTTTTGATTTTTAAAAGCAGACTGATGTTCTCCTTATTCAAAAAATAAAATTAACAAGGACAAGGAGAGGAAAAAAAACTAAAAGCAAATGAACCAAACTTATTAACTTATTTCAGTAACAAAACCACAGTGAAGGGGGGAAAAAGCTAAGCTAAAACAATTCTGAACACATTATCTGATTATACAGCCTCAGCTGGGGGGAGGGACAAGGCTGCCAACAAACCCCAAACTCTTTTTAGCAGGGCTTTTTGTAGTGGTATGGGTGAAGCAATTCTGAAATTATTTTTAGGTGTACCGTAGGATTGAGCAAATGAGTAAAGGTCAGAAGCCAGGGTACTTACTGTGTTAGAAGGGAGAAACAAACATGAAATAAGGGAAGGTGGGGAAGACCCCTGTAGGGATGGACTGGAATCGGAGGTGTCAGTGTGAACTTCAAATGAATGCCTAACTCTTTTTGCGGGAAAGGCCTAGAAGCAAAGACACCCCAGTTGCAATGAGCACCCCTCAATCAGGGTCTCTAATACTGTTCTCCACTAAAATGAACCAGGGCTTTGTGGAGAAATGGTTGCTTCTGAGGCTGGAACAAATGAACCTAGATATCTTGTTATGCCAGAAAATAAGGAAGCACTTAGCAAAAGGTGGGAGATGTCAAAAACACAGAGAAACAATCTTAAAGAGGCTCCCGCTGGCCAAATAAGGGACAATGTGAACATGAAAATAATTCATGACAGGAATTAATTACAAACCACTGAAAACAACAGGAATCCATGAGCCCACACTGATAATGGATACCTAATAACTAATAAATGCGCAAAGGAGAAGGGGTTGGAGAGTTGGAAAAGCTTCATGAAAAGTGGTTCAGGGTAAGAATGATTAACTAAGGGGTGCCTGGGTGGCTCAGTTCCTTAAGTGTCTGCCTTCGGCTCAGGTGTTGATCCTGGGGTTCTGGGATCGAGCCCCGTACTGGGCTCCCCTCTCAGTGGGGAGTCTGCTTCTACCTCTCCCTCTGCCATCCCCCTGCTTGTGCTTGCTCACTCTCTCTCAATAAATAAAATCTTAAAAAAAAAAAAAGAATGATTAAATGGATGCTAAATCTATGGCACCTTTTAATGATGAGCAAGGTATTTGTATGTTTTAAAAATATACTCCCATAGATTGCTTATAAGTTGTAAGAGGGAAAATGTTAATTGTATAGTAAACAAGTAACACTTCAACTAGACAAAATTAACATCACCAATAAGGGGGAAATGGCCATCATGTACCTCTGGAAAGGACATATATCATTTATGCAGTATTCCAACTAAGGATGCATAACCTGAATTTAATCATGAGGAAACAGCCAACAAATCCAAAATAAGGAATATTCAACTGGGGGGAGGTGGGGGGGGGCAGGGACCGCAGTCTTAAACACTGTTAAAGAAAGGCTGAGGAACTTTTTCAGATTAAAGGAAACTAGACAGAAAAACTAAATGCAATACATGACCCTGAGCTAGATTCTGTACTAAAGGAAAAATAACCCCATAAAAGGTATTATTGGGATAACTGACAAAACTGAAATGTGGACGGTAGATCAGACAACTATATCAATGTTAAATTTCTTGAAGTTGTTTACTATGGCTATGCAAGAATGTCTTTTTTTCCTTAAGAAACACAATTAAGTATTTAAGAGTAAAGAGAATACAGGGGCGCCTGGGTGGCAGTTGGTTAAGCATCCGGCTCAGGTGATCTCGGGATCATGGGATCAAGCCCTGCATCGGGCTCCATGCTCAGCGGAGTCTGCTTAAGACTCTCTTTTCCCTCTCTCTGCCCCTCCCCACTATGTGCGTGCATGCTCCTCTCTCTAAACAAATCTTAAAAAAAAAAGAGATTAAAGAGGCTATGTACGCACGTGCATATGTGGAAAGAGCAAGAATATGCTAAAATAAATAGAGCAAAACCTTAACAACTAGTGAACCTAGATAATGGGTACATGAGGTTCTTTGATCTAGCAACTGTTTATTCTTGCAGCTTTTGGTGAACTTGAAATTATTTCCAAAGTTAAAAAGGAGGCAAATCTACTAATGCAGAAAATCCAGTCAAGACACATTATAAAGTAAAAGAAAGACAGTAGAGTGCAAAACAGTGTGAATGCCATGATCTAATTTGTATTAGGAAAAAGAAAAAAGACATGAAAACACTTTCATATGCATATGTTATTTCTGAATAGACACAAAGGAAAATGAGCCTTAATACCTCTGGGGAATGGGCCTGGGCCTTGCACTTTGTCCCCTTTAATCTGTTATGTCTTTTTTACAATAAGCCTGTGTATTTTTGGGGGCGCCTGGGTGGCTCAGATGGTTAAGCGTCTGCCTTCAGCTCAGGTAATGATCTCCAGGTCCTGGGATCGAGCCCCACATCGGGCTCCCTGCTCAGTGGGGAGTCTGCTTCTCCCTCTCCCTCTGCCTCTCCCCACTACACCTGCTCGCGCTCTCTCTATCTCTGTCTCAAATGAATAAATAAAAAAATTCTTTAAAAAAAAAAAAGCCTGTGTGTTTTTAAAAGGGAAATTAAAAACACTTGAGCATGGCTTGGTACAGATCTGTGGCTGAGGCAGAGGGGGCCGAAGAGGCCGTGCAGACTAGCTTGAGGCAAAGGCCCACTTACCTTAGGCAGGTCCAGGAACAGGTGCCGAGAGGATTTCACCACAGGGCACGACCGGCATACTTTACACTTAGGTTTCTGTGAAGGGAAATTCAAGGGAAAGGGTGACCCACAGTGATGACGTAGGATCAGGACTTGAGGCTAGGGGGAGCTGTGCAGGCAAGGGGAGACGCACGGAGGAATGAGCTCCCCAGTCTGCCATCTTAACTGAGCTTCATGCTTACTTGGGCCTTCTGTGAACTTGAAGACTCAGGTCCACAGAGCATAACATTTGTTACTCAGAGTTTCACGACTCTGTCCTATCACTGCAAAGAATAGGAAAAAGCATTCTCTGAGTGCAGGCTAAGTAAAGAGCACCGTACACAGCTGCGTGAGGGGAGGAAGGAACCAAGACACACATTTCCTCTCCCTGAAGAAATTACAATCACGTTAGGGAGAGCGGGTCCCCTGAGAAACAAGTGCAGACCTTTCCAAAGCAAAACATCAAGAAATACTTATTTTTACGGCACACACTGACTCTAATACTGGCGGGTGATGGCGAGAGGACTCAACAGTTGGCGGGGGGGTGGCCAATGAAAGCTTCCCAGTGAGTTCTGATCTGGGCTTTTGAGTCCTTTCTCTTTTGAATAGGCTCCACGCCCTGCGAGGCTTGAACTCACTCATGACCGACCCTGAGATCAAGAGGCGCCAGTTCTACCGACTGAGCCAGCCAGGCGCCTGGGCTTCTGAAGCGGAGCGACGGGCTCTCTCTCAGGACCTCTGTCCTGAGCTCTACAAGCCTACCTCCAACTGCCCACCTAACGCGTCCGCGCGGGTGTCTGACAGGCTCCACAAGCTGAACAAACCCAGTACCCCCGCACTCCACCACAGCGCCTGTCCTTCACCCAAGCCTGCCCACATTCGTAGACGGTGCTGCTGTCTACCCCAGTGGCTCAAGCCAAAAACTTAAAAGTCATCGTTTTCTTGACATCCCTTCACCCCGAATTCACCTGTTCAGTTCTATAGAGTTTGCCTCCGAAATCTATTTCAAATCCTTTTTCCCTTCGCATTCCTGCTGTTACTAACCCAGGCCAACCTATCATCCCGTCTCTGAGCTACCACTCTGGCCTCCAAACTGGTCTCCCCACCTTCTCTCTTGCGTCCCTCCCGTCCATTTTCCACGGAGCAGCCTACCATCCAGCTGCCACAGCGGCACACCAGGCCCCGGGCGTCGTCACCGCCGACCTCTCTGACCTCATCTCAATCCAGCCTCCCTCTCACTGTGCTACGGCTCGGCTGGCCTCCTCCCTCTGCCCAGCCAACTGCTTGCTGCCTTGCGCCTTTGCACTTCCTGTTCCTTCTGCGTGGAACGCTCTCAACCTCTCATTGCCCGGCTTGCTCCTTCTCATTCTTCAGTTAAACTCTCAGGTCACGTGTCAGCTCCTCTGACAAGCCTTCCCTAATCACCCGGCTAAAATCTTTCCCCAGAAGCCACTGTCCCAGCGTCCCGGCAGTTTATCCTGTATGGATGCTCTTGGCTTCAGGGTTGGTCTCCTCCCCACACTACAGAAAGATCTGTGTTATTCACTGCTATATCGCCAGTGACTACCCCTCTCATAAGGACTCAAAACACATGTGTTATATAAATGAACGAGTAAGTTAGCCAAAGAATAAACACAGAGAAGAGGAGGCGTGTTTACGGAAGAAAAAAAGAACTAATAAACAAATGCAAATCGGGTGGTCTGAAGCAGGAGCAAAGGTAGGGAAGCAGGCCCTCATCTTGCCCATTTCCTAGCACAATGCTAGGCACGTGGTAAATGCTCCGAAAGCGTCCAATGGACTGAACGATGAGATAGGGTAAAAGAAGCACTGGTGAGGGGCGCCTGGGGGGGCTCAGTCGGTGAAACAGCTGCCTTCGGCTCAGGTCATGATCCCGGGGTCCTGGGATGGAGCCCCACCTTGGGCTCCCTGCTTAGCGGGGAGTCTGCTTCTCCCTCTCCCTCCCCCTGCTCTCTCTCTCTCAAATAAATAAGTAAAATCTTAAAAAAAAAAAAGAAGAGGCACTGGGGAAAGGTCCTGAATGCTAAAATAAAAATCCTGAATGGGACCAGCCTGCAAGTCCCTGAACAATAGACACTGTTTCCTTCCTCCTTCCTCTCCTTCCATGAGACGCTGCTCTCACCTTGAGCTCAGTGGCATTGATGAGCTTGCCGCACTTGTCACACTGGTCACCCCGGGCCTCCTCGTAGCCACAGAAGGGACACACACCCTCCACAAAGCGGTCAGCCAGGAAGCGGGCGCAGCGTTCACACCGCAGCTGCTCCACAGTATCTTGCAGCACAAAACCTCGGGTCAACAACCGCCGGAAGATGTCCTGCGTGATTCTGGCAAGGTGAGTCAGGCACAGGGGAGGGCCAGGTCAGAGGAGGTGGTGCCCCTCCCTCCCGTCACTCCACCCAGGCCCCACATCAGTCCCAGTGCCGCAGAAACCAGGCAGAAGGCCCCCCAAAGGCCACAGCCATCTAGTCATCTTTAGGGAGTCTTACTGGATGACCCAGACCCCTCATACACACTCCCCAACTCCCCCACACAATCTCTTCCCTCAACACTCTAGAATTTGTTTGTCAAATACAAATTTAACAGTTCCGTACACTGTGCTAACAAAAATCTCTAAAAAGACAGGATTGTACTTTTTTAATATGTCCCAAAATCAAAATTAATCAGTCCAACTGCGAAACTGCTTAACACTATTAAGCTCACAGCCTGCCCGTTACATAGTTTTTATTAAGGATGAATACCAAGCAGAGGAAGAATGAGTGTATTTGCTATACACCTGCATGGGAGTGCATGGGAATGTCCTTGGAACTCCAGAGCAGCCAGGGAAGAGCAGGGTGGTGGCAGAGGGCAGGCAGATACTTCCCATGAGCCTAAGTCCTGTCTCTTCCCTGCCTCGCCGCTCCTTCAGCCCCTGGGCAGCCTTCCGCCTCTAGGAATCCCCATGCTTGGGATCCATTTCAGGGCAATATTCAGATCCTAAGTTCTGGTGGGGGGCGGAGGGGGATGGATGCCTAGACAACACTTTTGGTTCCTTCTGTCTCCAGGACATTCTCACTGCCCCCAGCCCCAGCGTTCACCCCCCATTCCTGACTGATTAGAGGAAACCTACTTGGTCTGCTGTGGAGTAGTGGTACGACCAAAAATATCAAATGAGATATTAAACCAGCGGTAGATGTCAGCATGGATGGCATGGTACTTGTCACAGATCTCCTGGGGGGTCAGACCCTCCTCCATAGCCTTGGTCTCTGTTGCTGTACCGTACTCATCTGTCCCACACAGATAGAGGGTGTTCCACTGGCGGAGGCGGGAATACCTGGAAGGGGATATGGTGATCTCAGGGGCCCCCTTGGCCCCTCCCATGTCCCGGGGACCCCCCCAGCCTCCACCCTTGAGGCATTCTGTTCCCTTGGGCCCACCGCTCCCTCAGAAGGTCCTCCCCCTGCAGCTGGCTCCACCTGGCAAAGACGTCAGCACTGAGCACGCAACCAATGAGGTTTCCAAGGTGTGGGACATTGTTGACATAAGGGAGGGCGCTGGTGATGAGCACATTCCTTTCCCCAGCCACAGGCAGCCTGGTAGGGAAAGAGAAAGACAACGGTCCATGGAGGAGAAGCAAGGGTCAAGTGGGACCAACAGTGCACAGAACACCCAGACACAGACCTGTTCTACTGTCACAGACTCAGGTACATCTGAAGTCTTTCCTCACGTGAAACCACAGGATCATGAACTCCCCTAAAAGCCATGAGACCCCCTACAGTTGAAAGTACAGGGCCTGCCACAGTGAGCAAGGCCAGGTACTGCTCTGACGGAGCCGCATTCCACACTGACCTCTGTCTCACTTTATGATCACGACTGATTCTTTTCCACCAGCTCATTCTCAGGCTCCAACTTCCTGGGTATTGACAAAACTCTTCCTGGTTCTGTCCAACCACCACGCCCCCCAGACTCCCAATGCCACCCAAGCACCCTTTCCCGCACTGCCCTCTTCTCTTCTTCCCAGCTGGAAGCATGACCTCCAGTCATTGCTTCAAGTACTCACAGCCTGCCACTCAAGTCCTTCCATACCCGACTCCCCCCCCACCCCAACCCACAGTGGTACTCTCTCTGTGGTCCTACTCAAGTCCGCCGGCATCAGCTACCGCCTTCCTCGCCACGCTCCCCAGTAACTTTCCCAGGCACATGCCTAGTTATGCCACTCAATCTGCAGTCTCAAGTCACTCGAGCCACTCTGCTCTTTTTGTGCTTTGCACCCGACAGCTCAGCTGCACACATCCTTAGCACTGACCCCTCACCAGGGCTCCTTTGATCTTTCCAACCATTCTCAACCTATAATCACTCACTCCCATCCTTTACTGTGTCCTTCAACCTTGGCCATCCTGAGAGCTCAGATTCCCATGGCTCCTACTGTTAACGAAGACTCAGATGAAGGACGCCTGGGTGGCTCAGTCGGTTAAGCGTCTGCCTTCGGCTCAGGTCATGATCCCAGGGTCCTGGGATCGAGCCCCACATCAGGCTCCCTGCTCAGCGGGAAGCCTGCTTCTCCCTCTCCCACTCCCCCTGCTTGTGTTCCCTTTCTCGATGTCTCTCTCTGTCGAATAAATAAAATCTTAAAAACAAAAAAAATAAAGACTCAAATGATTCTTCTTGTTAACCTCACCCCTTCTTCCCAGTTGCTAATGTAAATTCCAGTTAGAGGTTCCAACTACTTCCTGGAACATTTTCCAGCTCATTTCCTTAAAAGAGAGCTCACTGATTTCTCCTGCATTCATTGACTTTGCTCCCTATAACTAAACACCATAATTTTTTCTGAAATCCAGCTGAGAAATCAGCTCCTTCAGAGAAGCCTTCCTTCATCAACGACCAGCCTTCCAGCTGTGATCCTTGTATCCCGAGCCCCTAAGCACTTTGTAGCACACTGTGTGGCGCTCACATGGCGCTCTGTGACTTCTCCCTTCATTGGAAGTGTGTTTCCTACCACGGCAGACATAAAGGGGAGTATGCCTGGGGTTCTACTCTCGGGGGGCTGCATTCTATTATATAACTGGTGTCTGGGATCAGTGCGATGAGAAGTATAAAGTGCCAAAGGAAAAGACGGAAATTAAAGAGGTCAGTGAAGGTGACCTGTCAGACAAACACTGGCACTATCAATAACTTCCACTTAAGGAACCAAGCCCCAGGGCGCATGGGTGGCTCAGTCGCTTAAGCATCGGACTCTTTTAAAGATCATTTATTTATTTATTTATTTGACAGAGAGACACAGCAAGAGAAGGAACACAAGCAGTGGGAGTGGGAGAGGGAGAAGCAGGCATCCCACCGAGCAAGGAGGAGCCCGATGCGGGGCTCGATCCCAGGACCCTGGGATCATGACCCGAGCCGAAGGCAGACGCTTAACGACTGAGCCACCCAGGCGCCCCAAGCATCTGACTCTTGGTATCAGCTCAGGTCTCGATCTCAGGGCCATGAGTTTAAGCCCTGTGTTGGGACTCCATGCTGGTGTGGAGCCTACCTAAAAAAACAAAGCAAAACAAACCAAAACAAAGCCCACTCATCAGTGCCTACTCACACAGGATTCTGCTGTGGCCGAAGTGGGGGCAAGCTTTCCAGGCCCTTCTCCCAAGCAGTTACAGCCATGGCAATCTCCTCCTCAGACAGAGTGGCCAACTCCTCCTCCTGTGAAGGGCAGACACGATTCCTCACCAGGTGAGGAGGCCCAGAGACTAAAGAAACTTTCCTTGCTCTCCAACAACTGAAAGAGTTAATGGCCATGCTCGAAGGCCCTCTCCAAGCCCCCCCCCTCCCCAGGTACTGAGGCTCTATGGGGACCCTGCTGCTCTGTTCCAAACCTCAGGCTCATTGCTGACAGCCCTCCCCTCAACGGAGCCAGGCTGGGGCTGCTTCTGGAGGTAGGGCCGGAGGGCCAGGACGCCCTGCTGCTTCAGCACAGTCTCTGCAGCTCTCTGACATGGCTCCTGAGAACTCAGGGTCTGGAACCAGCTGTGCAGGGCACCCAATTCCTCTGTGGGCATGGGAGAAAAGAGGGAATTAGCAAGACTTGGAATGGGCAAGGCAAGAATGGATCTCCTCCCTTTCTTCATGAAGTCTCTCCAGTTACCTTCCCCAGTTCCCTCAGCCATCTTTATGCTGTAACTACCCCGTCATGCTACACTTCAAAGCGGATCCTCAATTTTGTATTGCCTATTCTGTAATTCCTCCACCAAGCTCCTGGGCTGGGGTTGGGGATGAAGTGACATGCACAGTTCTCACCAGGGAGGTAGGCTGGGTCTTGAAGTAATGGGTATAGAGCTCCCCACAAAACAACGTCAGCTAGAGATTCCGTCTCCTTTGTTGAAGAAAGAAAAGAAAAAGGTCCACAGGTAAAATACTATGTTTCTTCCCAGTGCATACAATAATTTCAAACATTTCCTAAACACTTACTACGAGTTAAACACTTTGTTAAGCACTTTAAGTTACCTCATTTAATCCTCACAATAACCCATTGAGGTGGCTACTAATATTACCCCACTTCAAAAATGAAAAAACTTGAAGATTAGAATCTGGTGATTTTTCAAGATTATACTGCTAGCAAGTGGCAGTGTTGGGTTTTGCACTCTGAGTATAGCCTTCCTCTTGGTTCTTATATCATACAATTTTCTCTGATCCCCATTTCAGAGCCCAACTCACCCCAGCCAAGAAAGGACAACTCCGACGACTCAAGCTTTGGTCAATGTGAGTCAGGGCTCTCCGGACTGGGCCAAGAACATCTTCCCCCTTTTTGCCTTGGACCACTAAATAGTACAGGGCAGCAGACAAAGCTGGCTAAAATGTGGGGGACACAGGTCAGGATGGCCATACAGAGCAAGGGCCTGCCTGCCATCCCCCATGTCTCAGGCCTACCTGCAGCTCTGTAGCTTCCCATTCCAGCCACTGGTTGCTGAGGTCATCTTGCTCCCAGCCAGATAACAGAAAGAAGTATCTGCCCAAGGAGAGAGCAACAGAAGGTTGAATTAGAGGGGCCCATCTGTCTAGCCTATTTCTTACCCCACAGTGAAGTAGTGGTTGCAAAGTAAACCACACCGCGGACAGTAAACCCTGATTTTATTCAGCCACCTCCCTGCCTTCAGGACCAATACTGACCGGCAGATTGCACTAGTGGAGAAGAGGTAGTTGCCACTATCCAGTTGCAAGACAGGGACCTTAGGCCGGGTCAGGAACGGGACCACACACTCTGATGCGGAAGAGGTAAAGGAGTGAAAAGACAAGGAAAAGAAAAAAAACTTTGTTAACTTAGAAGGACAACTTCACATTGTTCAGGGAAAAAGAGAAGACACTGGAAAGATTTCTGGGTAGGACCGATGCAAGGGGGTGGGTCCAGAATGTGCTGCACAGACTAGCAGGTGTTCAGCTGAGACCACCAGTTGGAAGCAACAGATGGGCATTGCAGAGGGGTGGTGGTGGTGGTATTGGGACAGTGCAGCAGCCAAATACTGAAACAACCGAGAGTAACAGGGTAATCTAAGGAACTGGGAGAACTGACAGAACTACTTTTAAGAGGCACCCAAACAGATGGCTGGGAAGAAGAGGTAAACCGAAAGGAGTGAATGTGCGTCTGTTTTAGGAGAGGAGAGTAGGGTTTCCTAAAAACAACAAAGGGGTGCCTGGAGGTGGTGATGAATAACTAGAGATAGTATGGGGGTGGGAGGAGCCTGAAGGGTGTGGGAGAAAGTCGGAAAGGAGCTAGAGGTTCACTGGAGTGAGGCGGGATACGGGAAGATTGGGGGGGGGTTAGAGATGAGGTAAGGGGTATACCGAGGGTAATTAAGGGAAGCAATTAATGAAAGATGTGACGGGGAGAAAAGGGATGGGCTGACCAAGAATAATGCGGGAGGAGGTGGACGGGACTGCGTGATGGACCGCGGGGGTTTGGGGAAGACAACTGCGGGATGGATGTCGGGCGTGTTTTTCCGCCCCAGCCCCCTCATCCACCGCCCACCAGCACCAGCCCGACTACCTTCGGGGCCTACGGTGCTGATAAGCAGCTCCGCTCTGCCCTGGGCCCTGCCCGCCGCGGCCAGCACGGGCAGGCTCCCCGGGGCGCCCTCGCTCACGAACAGTTTCATTTCGCCGTGGATCCCACGCTGATGCAACCGGAACCGGCCTCCTGCCCGTGGGCTGAGCGTCCGCCGCGATGCATGCCGGGAAATGGAGTTCTGAACTAGATCATTCCCTGGGCACCGCTCGCGGAAAGTAGACTATTTCTCCCATCATGCAACATCAGGAAACAGGAAAAGGATATCATCGAGATGGAGAGGCCGCAGAGGCTGTGCTAGAGTGGCACTTTTTTGGTGGCGGAGCTGGAGGAAGCGATTCCGTGTAGAGTCCGGCGCACTGGACTTGACTCCTCTGCCGCAGTCGGGCGGCGGTGACGGAAACCAAGGCGTTCTCTAGTCTTGCTGAGGTGGCATTGTCATGACAGGGACTACCACCAAAGGCCGACTCTCGATTCGGGTTCACAAGAATAGGAATTATACAGCTGAGAGTTACGATGAACTTACTTTAGTGACACAATGGAAATTAATGTAGATATCCTATTAATAAAAAAGCATGTGACTATTAAATATTGATTTAATACTAGTCTTGCTGCTAGACAGTGTCACTGAAGGTGAGGGAGCATGTGTAGCGACAAAGTCAGATTGAAGGGAAGTAAGAAGGCTGAGAGTTTGGCAGTAAGTGTTTATTTACGAGGAGGTACATATCAGTAATTGAGAAAGGAAGGCTTCTTACTCATTTTTGCATCCCTTTAAGAATAATTAATACGTGGGGCGCCTGGCTGGCTCAGTCAGAAGAGCACAGGACTGTTGATCTTGGGGTCATGAGTTCCAGCCCTATGATGGGTGTAGAGATTACTTAAATAAATAAACTTAAAAAGAATAATAACTAATAGTACTTATGAGTTAAGCACTGTTGTAAGTACTCTAACATATATATTAATTAACTCTCAAAAAAATCCTCTGGGGGATCTGGACCTTTTGAAGTGAGGCCTTGCAGCTTCTGCCCAGGCTTCTTGGAACACAGGTAGCTCTGAGCAGCCATGTAAGAAGTCTCACTACCTTGAGACTGCCATGCTGGAGAGGTCCCATGTTGACACTCTGGCTGACAGCTCCAGCTGATCCCAGCATTCCGGTCATTCCCATCAAGGTGTCAGCTATGTGAGTGAAGCTCTCCAGACCAACCCATCTGCCTGCTGAATATCACTAAGTGAATAGCCAATGCCACTGGGATAGAAGAATCACCCAGCTGAGCCCTATCCGAATTTCTGTCGCATAAAATTGTGAGCTATAAGAAAATGGTTATTTAAAAAAAAAGAAAAGAAAATGGTTATTTAACAAAATGCAAACAAACAACGAGCTTGGTTCTCTCATTCTTGTTTTATAGATGAGGAAACTGAGGCGTGGAGAGGTTACTTTGTGCCACACACTATACGAGGCATTGAAGATACAATTACCAACAAAACAGATATAGGCTTCTGCTTTGGCAGAGCTCACAGACTTCCTCGGAAGTCAGAAAATAAAATAATCTTTAAAGTTTCATGGAAGTCATAATGGGCAATGTAAAACTTGCTGTGGGAGCTCCTAGTAGGGCCCTGACCCAATTCTAAGTGGTTAAGAGAGGTCTTCTTGTGCTAATGACCTTTCAACTTGAGATCAGAATGATAAGTAAGAGTTAGCCAGTGAAGATTGGTGAGGAAGTGTCTCAGGCAGAGGGAAAAAAAATATATGCAAAGGACCAGAGACCTCAGTGCATTTTAAGAATCTGAGGAATTAGTGTGTTGTGAGAATATGGAGTTTGTGGTAGGGAGCATGAAAAGGCTAGGCTCAAGGGAGAAAGTCTCTGTAAACCATACTGTAAATTTTGGACTTGACTCTGAGGACAATGAGAAGCCTTTGAAATGTTAAGTCAGGGACATGGCAAGGCATTTTTGTGCTTTAGGAAGGTCACTCTGGCTGCAGTGCCAGGAATGGACTAGAGGTGAGGAGAACCATAGGCAAGGAGACTAGTTAGGAAGCTATATCATTCAGACTAAGGAAGATGATAGTTGCAGAGATTAAAGGAAGTAGGTAGATTGAAAAGATGTAGTAATCAGCTAAATAGGAGTGGTAAGAAAACAGCAGAAATTAAGGTTGGCTGCCAGTTTTTTTTTTTTTTAAGATTTTATTTATTTATTTTGACTGAGAGGGATAGCAAGAAAGGGAATACAAGCAGGGGGAGTGGGAGAGGGAGAAGCAGGCTTCCTGGGCGCCTGGGTGGCTCAGTTGGTTAAGCGACTGCCTTCAGCTCAGGTCATGATCCTGGAGTCCCTGGATCGAGTCCCGCATCGGGCTCCCTGCTCGGCAGGGAGTCTGCTTCTCCCTCTGACCCTCCCCTCTCTCATGTGCTCTCTCTCATTCTCTCTCGCAAATAAATAAATAAATCTTTAAAAAAAAAAAGAAGAAGCAGGCTTCCTGCGGAGCAGGGAGCCCGACGCGGGGCTCGATCCCAGGACCCTGGGACCATGACCCCAGACGAAGGCAGACGCCTAACGACTGAGCCACCCAGGCGCCCCTGGCTGCCAGGTTTCTGGCATGCACAATTGGGTATACCCTGTATGTGCTCCAACAGATGATAGTATTTTCCCGTCATAGTGATTATCACACTGTATTTTGTTATGAGAGGGCAGGGGCCATATTTGTCCTCTTAATCACCAATGCCTAGTGCACGGTTCCTGCCTGGCACGTATGGTAGCAAGCATTCAATAAATATTTATTGAACTTAAATTTAACCGAATAGTGGTACTGGAGGAAAAACAGGTTTGCAGGGGAAGCTGACAAGTTGAGTTTAGAACATACTATGTTTGTGCTACTTTGGGCATTGTGAAATATCCAAGTGCTTTTCAGTGGACAGTGGATTAAACTGGAGCTCCAGAGAAAGATCTGGACTGGAGCTAGGGTACTCAACAGCATATGGAGGCCATTTAAGCTGGGGAGAAAATAAGACTACATAGGGTGTATAGAGTTCAAAGGGCACAAGATCTCTGACAGACCTCTGTGGTTTAAGGAACAAGCAAAGTCCTTATGCAACAGAGAAGGGACTGCTAAGAAGGTAAGAACACCAGCAGTGTTTGTAGAAGGAGAGAATAGTCAATTGTGTTGGCTGCTGCTGAGATGTCAAGCAACATAAGGCCTGCAAAGTACCCCTGTAAAGTCAGGGGTGACCCTAGGGAGGAGGGACCTTGCAGAGGTGAGGGAGTGAGGGGAGAGGAAATGGAGACCCCCATATGTAGGCAACTCTTTCAATAAGTTTGACTGTAAAGAGGAAAAGAGGGGGATAGGGTGGTAACCGAGGAGTATAGTAAAGGGAGGTTTGGCTAAAGATGACTGAGACTTGAATATGTTTAAAAGCTAAAGGGAAGGAGGCTATAAAGAGGGAGAGGATAAAGTGCAGGAGAGTTGGCAGAGAAGGCAGAAGAGGAGATGTGAGCACTTAGCAAACACCAGATGAATGAATGAATGAATGATGAACGAATGGGATGAAGTTGGGGACTACTGTGGAGGTGGGAGGGAATAGTTGAGGGGTAGGGTCCTCCACATGTTGAATGAAAGTGGAGCCCACTGAGGAGGAAGATCACTGAGGCCAAATCCCAGGCCTGGGAATCCGCCCTCAGATCATGTGTCAGGGCAGGAGTGCTGGCTCTCAGGTGTTACCAAGAGAGAGGGGCAGTCCCTATCCTACCTCTCCAAAGCCAGACCCAGAGCCTCACGTTGTGCAGTGGGGAAACTGAGAGAAGGGCAAAACAAGAGTGATTAGGTAAGGAGGAAGCATCAGTCAGTGGGTGTTTTAAAGCCCTGGAAATTGACAGGGGAATTCAGTTCCCATCTTCCACCAAGGAAAAGCCAATGTCAGTCCCCCATCCACCCCCATATGCTGTCATAGCACCCTGTAATACTTGTCCAGAGTCCTTGATTCGATTGTAATTAATAAATATATTGTGTCATTAGTTAAGATCTGTCCTTAAGCTCCATGAGGGCTGTGTCTATCTCCTTCCCCTCTCTTATCCCCAGGGCCTAACACTGTTCCTTTCACACAGGAGGTGCTCAGCCAATCCCTGTTAAGAGCATGAATGAAGGAACCCGCACACTGATGTAGGACTCCGCCCCATAGACTATGTACAGAGTATTGTTTCAAGGCCTCTCAGCTCCCCAAACACATCCTGGATTGAGAGGATGGTGGTATTTTCACCTCTTCTTCTAACTTGGAATCCCTTTGTGTTTCTCCCAGCCACTTTCTCTTTCTCTCTACTTTGGTTTCTCTGTCTCTGTGTCTCTCAGAGTCTGCACAGGAAGCACGCAGCTCTAGGTCTGAGGCTATTGGTAACGGAAACATTGGTGCCTGTGTATATTTAATAAAGGTCACAAGCTTTTTTTTATCTTTGTCATTAATTCCTGTCTCTTTGCCTGTGTTTTGTCTCTGACCTGATTCTCTCTCTTCATCTTCCTGTGTCCAGCTCAAAAGTCCTACCACCACCCAGGACCCGCTCCTCCTGCCCGTGGATTTTCTGATGGGCCCCAGAAGGTACTTGGAGGAAAATCACCGGGCTAGCCTCTCTCCCCTGATTTCCTGCCCTGTTGGCCTCGTAGCTCTGCTGACCACATCCTCTCTCACCTTACTTATATACTTCCTTACCAGTCACGTCACCCAGGAGTTCTCAGTCCCCTAAACCTGTAGATGACCCCCCACCCAGGCTCTCTGCTTTACCCTCTGCTCTCATTCTGAGGTTCCTGTCCTTACGTTTCTCCCTATCTCCCTACGCTATTCTTAAAACCATGTCTCTCTGCTTGGAAGCAGCCAGTCGCGTCCTTTGCTGGATCTCCAACACCCCTTTTTCCCACAAGTGACGGTACTGACTACAATGCTGTCAGGCCGGTGGTGGTCAAGTACCCGGGGGAGCCTTGGGCTGGGGCCCCAAAACCCTTCTCGGGGATCCCAGCTCTGTGCCCTCTATGCCTTCACTTACACTGGGACAGATGGCCAGCAAGTGTCCCTGGCTGAAGGGGACAGGTTTCTACTGCTTCGAAAGACCAACTCAGACTGGTGGCTGGCAAGGCGCCTGGGAGCACCCCCCACTTCTCGACCCATCTTTGTCCCAGCTGCCTACGTGACAGAGGAATCTATCCCTTCCCAGAGCCCAACCACCATCACCCCCAGCCAATCCTTCTGGACACCTGGTGAGTACTCCCTTCACCTTCCTACCTCCCCTCCCTGGCTTCTAGGAATTATTGGAAGGATCTTTCTCCCTCAAAGCGTCTGCTGACCCCCTTCTCTTATTTCCCTCTGATCAGCCTACTCGTCATCCCCATCACAGTGTCCCCATTCCCTCTCCTCCTACTCTTACGCTTTCTAGGTCTCATGTACTTTTCCACAACCTCCCCTGCTCTTGTCTTCCTTGTGAGTCCCCAGGATGAGGGATCCAGCCAAGATCACCTCTCTGAGGACCTGCCCCCACTCTTCCCGTTTCTCTGTTTCCAGGGCCAAAGTTGTTTCATGGCTCCATGGAGGAGTTGCACCTGTCCCAGGAACCCCCAGGCAGGACCCAGACCACCTCTAAGCAGCCTCCTCCTCTTCCCCCCAAAATGTGTAGAAGCGTCAGTGTTACCAATCTGAGGCCTACCGTCCTGAAACCCTTCCAGGAAGGAACAAGTGGCAGATCCTTCTCTCAAGAAGACTTACTGCCAGAGGCCAGGGCCAATACGGTGAGTCACAGCCCTTCTAAGCGGAGTAAAGAGTAAACGGCTATTTACTGCTGGGCCCTGTTCTAGGCACAATGGCAGACCAGGCGGACAGAATCTCTGCCCTCAAGGGATTCCCATGGGGGTGACAAACACACAAACAAGTAACTGTTGGTACTGGTAAGTGCTACCAAGAAGCATAAATGTAGAGAGTGATGGAGATAATCTGGGAAGACATCTCCCAGGAAATGACATGTAGTTGATCCAAATGAGGAGGAGGAAGAAATAGCCGGGAACCAAACTAGGAAATGAGAAGGAATTCTAGCTGAGGGATAGCAAGTAGCAAAGATCCTGAGGATACATGGAACCTGGCAGATGACAGAGGGACTGAGAAAAAGCCAAGGAGCTATGTTTTTCTTTCTTCCTCCTGACTCCTGGCCCAGGGCAGGGTTTTTTCCTGTGTCGCATCTTACCAGCTCAGGTCACCAACAAGTCCCACTTAGAGATGTTAACTCCCTTGCTCTTCTTGAAGACTCAGCTCCTCCCCTCTCTCTTACTTGCTGGTGGATTAAAATGGCCCCTCCTCTTTCAGACTCCCCTAGTAGGGTTCCCTGACCCCTCTCCCTCTCTTCCCTTTCAGTCTGGAGAATGTGAGGGTGGGGTGCTCCCCTCAACCACCCCCCCCACACACACACACAAAAAGCCAGTTCCCCTTTCTGAGGCCCTGGGGTAGGGGCGGGGTGGGGGAGGAGGGAAGTTGGCAACAGGAAGTGAGGAGGAGAAAAGCAAAGAAGACTGAGGGAGGGAGTAAAAAAAAAAAAAAACACCCAGCTGGGGACTGGGGTTTCTTCCCCAGTACCTGGGTCACCCCAGCCAGGAGCTGGGGATGAGAAAACAGTGGGGGAGAGAGGAGGAGGTGGTTAGGTGGAGAGAAGATTGGGGAGGGACACAGGCAGGATAACTACCTTTTTCTTCCCCCTTTCCTGGCAGGCAAGACCCCAGCCCCTCATGTCAGAGCACCCCGTGTACTGCAACCTAGTGGACCTTCGCCGCTGTCCTCGGTCTCCTCCCCCAAGCCCTGCGTGCCCCCCACTGCAGAGGCTGGACTCCTGGGAGCAGCACTTGGACCCTAACTCCGGACGCTGCTTCTACATAAATTCGCTGACTGGCTGCAAGTCCTGGAAGCCCCCGCGCCACACTCGTGTGCGGGAGATGGTGAGACTTTCCCTCCTGCCTCTTCCTGTGTCCCCTCCACCTCCTCCTTTCCCCTACTGAACCCCAAAGTGGCGTGTTTTCTCTCAGGGGCTGCCATCAGAAAATTGTTGAGAAGGGTGTTGAGAGCAGGTTGAGGTGGCATCTGGCCGTAGCTTTACTCCTCACCCCACCCCACCCCCCAGAACCCTGGCTCCATGGAGGGGACGCAGACCCGGAATAGGGACAGTGGTGTCCTGCAACCTTGGGCAAAGGGCTCAGAATCTGATACGGCGACCCTGGAACTGCTGGGCCCCCAGGTGAGAGCCCCCCCTCCTGATCACATGCAGGAAAAGCCATCTTTTTACTACACTCTTTTATGCAAGACATTCATTTGTAACCCATCACACCCCCTGCCTCTCACCCACATCCGCACCCCTCTTCCCCCTATAGCCGGGACTCCGAAGGTGATGTTTCCTCCACCTGTTTCTCCGATTCCCTCCCTCCCAGGGTTCACCCTACCTCGGCCAGCGCCCCTCCCAGCTCCACCCCTCAGACCAGCCTTTAGCCTTGGAGCCCTCTCGACCTCTGCCGCAGGTCCTGGATGACCCCCATGTAAGTCACCCACTTCCTTGTGCAGGCAGAAATTCTCACTGCCCCAACCCCCAATTCCTGCTCCTTTGGAAACGTCTTCCTCTTTCTCAGTGTTCTCTGGGTATCCTCTCTTACGCAGCCTCCACCACCCGCCCAACCGTAAAAGACCTCACTCCTGGGACACGACCCCCCGCCTTGGGAAAGCCGTGGGGGCTGTGGGGGGCGCTGGGTGGCTTACTAATACCCCTCGCTCCACTCCCCAGGAGGTGGAAAAGTCGGGCCTGCTCAACGTGACCAAGATCGCCCTGGGGGGGCGGAAGCTCAGGTGACAGGACCCGGGAAGACCGCAGGGGCTTGGGCGGCTGGATTCCCTGGAGCCGAGTGCGGGAAGAGCTCCCTCCCCACATGATTCTAACTGACCTCTGCCCTACTGCCACTGCCCCCTCCGCCCCCGCAGGAAGAACTGGAGCCCCTCTTGGGTGGTATTAGCAGGTAACAGCTTGGTGTTCTACCGGGAGCCACCGCCCGCCGCGCCCTCCTCAATCTGGGTGAGTGTGAGGGAGGGGGGGAGGGGGCGTGCGGAAAAGGGTTCGGGCCCCACTCCTACAGCCTCAGGCCAGCTCTGGGGCGGAGGTGGGAGAGGGGGAAGTAGAGGAAGAAGCACAGCTTCCCGTGTCCTCGCAGTCCCCCGGGTGGGAGGGAGGCAACGAGGGGAACAGGGCCTCAGTTTCTCCCAATTGCCAGGGACCAGCGGGTAGCCGACCCGAAAGCAGCGTGGACCTGCGCGGAGCCGCCCTGGCCCACGGCCGCCACCTGTCCAGCCGCCGCAACGTCCTGCACGTGAGTGCCTCCTGCGCGTACCCAAAGCTCCACCCGACCCGAAGGTGCGCTCCGGGTTCCCGCACAGGTTCCCGCACAGGTCTTCCGCTCGGCCTCCCAGCTTTTTGTGCTCCTCCCCGCTGACTCAAGCAAGCCCTTTCTCCGCTGGTCCCTCAGATCCGCACGGTCCCTGGCCACGAGTTCCTGCTGCAATCAGACCAGGAGACCGAGTTGCGAGCCTGGTACCGCGCGCTGCGGGCGGTCATCGAACGCCTGGTGAGATGGGTGGGAGATGGTGGGGCAGAGTCTGGGGAGAGGCTCGGCCCGGGTGGGACAGAGGGAGTGGGGAAGGAACAGTAGGATTCGGGGGTGGTAGGGGGCAGGGTGGTCTCAGTGTAGGGCCCTGGGATGGGGCTGGGACGTGGGACCCCAGCAGCCGGCTAGGGCCTCCTTGCGTCGAGCTGGGGGGTGCAGATTTCTCTCTCCTCTCTTCCAATCTCCGACTCGGCCCACCTCGCCCTTCCGGGTCTAGGATCGAGAGAACCCCCTGGAACTGCGTCAGTCAGGTTCGGGGCCGGCAGAGCTGGAGGAGCTGAGCGGCGGGGAGGACGACGAAGAGGAGTCGGAGCCGGTGTCCAAGCCACTGTTGCGGCTCAGCGGCCGCCGGAGCTCCAGTGAGGGGCGGGCCTCGGGTGGGCGGGGCCGGGGGCGCGTGTCCCGGCTCGGTGGGCTCCTTCCCCGCGGCGGTCTCGGGCCCTTATTCCACCTGCTCCTACAGGTCGGTGTCCCGAAGGAACGGAGCAGAACCGCGTCCGGAGCAAACTAAAGCGGCTTATCGCAAAGAGACCACCCTTGCAAAGCCTGCAGGAGCGTGGGCTGCTCCGAGGTGAGGTGGGCTGGGCCAGGGGCACCCTTTTCCTCCGTACCTGCTGTAGTATTTTTGCAAGCACGTTTATATTCCTCATCTGGGCATCAGCCCACTTCGTGGATGAGAAAACTTCAGTGAGACTCACAGTAGAACGTCCCAGAACTAGATCAGCGGTCTTCTGCTCCTCTACTGCTTAATTTTGGGGGAGGAAGGGTGCACCTCCTTGCGTGGGGGGGAGGGGCGCTAAAAAAGGCAGCCAAGGAGGGCCAGCCCAACTTTAGGGTGAAAACCTGTGCTAAGAGCTTCCATGGGTGAGGCTCCCACTGGCCTCCCACCTCACTCTGTGCCTCTCCAGACCAGGTGTTTGGCTGCCAGTTGGAATCACTGTGCCAGAGAGAAGGGGACACCGTGCCCAGCTTTGTGCGGCTCTGCATTGCTGCTGTGGATAAGAGAGGTCACTTTTCCAGAGACCCCACAACCTCCCCTTCCAATGGGCCAAGGCCTAGAATTCCCCACCTCCTCCACCCTAGTCTTCCTTCTGCCTTATTCCTCTCCACCCTTGCATCTCTCACCAGTCCTCACCTTACACAGGTTACAGCAGGAATCCTTATTTAATTTAGAGCAGGAGGGGCACCTGGGTGGCTCAGATGGTTAAGCGTCTGCCTTCAGCTCAGGTCATGATCCCAGGGTCCTGGGATCGAGCCCCACATCGGGCTCCTGGCTCAGCGAGGAGCTTTCTTCTCCCTCTCCCTCTGCCTCTCTCCCCTGCTCATGCTTTCTCTCTCTCTCTCTTTGTATCTCTGTGTCTCAAATGAATAAATAAAATCTTTTAAAAAAATAATAACTTAGAGCAGGAATCCTTATTTGCTCTCTGCCTCATCTCCCAGGTATAGATGTGGATGGCATTTACCGGGTGAGCGGGAACCTGGCGGTGGTCCAGAAACTTCGCTTCCTGGTGGACAGAGGTGAGAAGGCTTGTGGGCTTGTGGTGGTACTAGGAATTTCATGCCTCGGAACCATAGGCAGTTTCTCAGGGAGCTGGCAGAATGGGGAGGTCTGGCTAGAACTGCATGGCTTAGCTCTTGATCTCTTCTCATCCATGTTGCAGAGCGGGCGGTCACCTCCGATGGGAGGTACGTGTTCCCAGAACAGCCAGGACAAGGTACTTACGTGGAAGGCCCCTCAGACCCTTAAAACATCTGACATCCTCCCAACTCCTTCTGGATCCCTGTGTCCTGCCCCTGGGTGGGTTGTCCCCATCCCCACCTCTGCTGCCTTGCCCCCCTGTGGATCTCCTAGGTATTTCTGTGGTCTGCCTTAACTGGATCTTCTCCCAAACTCCTGACCTCTCAGTCTCTGGATCTCTCTGGCCCTTCATGAGCCCTGAGCCCCTCTGTACCTCCTTCTCCTCCCAGAAGGCCGATTAGATTTGGACAGTGCTGAGTGGGATGATATTCACGTGGTCACTGGAGCCCTGAAGCTTTTTCTCAGGGAGCTACCCCAGCCTCTGGTGCCCCCATTGCTGCTGCCCCATTTTCGTGCTGCCCTTGGTAAGGGATGAGAACTTTGGGCACTACCCTTGGTATGGGGGTGGGGCGTGAAGGGTAAAGAATAGAGTTTCCCTTACACCCTTCTATTCCAAACTGAGCACAGAGATGGAAAACAACTTTCAACTCCTGTGCCAACTCCAGTTATTATTTGTGTGTGTGTGTGAATGTTTAGAGGGCTGACTTAAAAAGAATTCTAAAGCTGCAGTTGCGGGGGCTCCTGGCTGGCTCAGTCGGTAGAACATTTGACTCTTGATCTCAGGGTTGTGACTTTGAGCCTCATGTTGGGTGTAGAGATTACTTAAAAATAAAATCTTTTTTTTTTTAAAGTTTGTGACAATTAAAGATTTTATTTATGTTTTGACAGAGAGAGAGACAGTGAGAGAGGGAACACAAGTAGGGGGAGTGGGAGAGGGAGAAGCAGGCTTCCCACTGAGCAGGGAGCCCGATTCGGGGCTCCATCCCAGGACCCTGGGCTCATGACCTGAGCTGAAGGCAGATGCTTAACGACTGAGCCACCCAGGCACCCTTTAAAAATAAAATCTTAAAAAAATAATAAAGCTGCAGTTAGGCTCAGCGGAAAAGAAAGCTGTGGTACATTAATGGTGTCTTCCGTGGGCGTGGGAAAGAGTAGCAAGTTTACCCACCCTTCCCTAGCACTTTCCATAGCCTCACCCGCCATGCCCTTCCCTTCACTTTTTCTCTCTAGCAGTCTCTGAATCAGAGCAGCGCCTCTCTCAGATACGAGAATTAATAGGCTCGATGCCCAAGCCCAACCGTGACACTCTGCGGTACCTCCTGGAACATTTATGCAGGTCAGGACGACTGAACATCTCTGTGTACGCGGAGGGAGGGTGGAGTGGGGCATGCAGCGGGGACTGTGTTCAGAAGCAGTGAAGGTAGGGGACACCTAGGTTTCTCACCTGTTCAGTGGGCAGATGGAGGAAACAGGCAACCCCCAGGCAGGGCATCAAGTGGGAAAATGGGGATCAAGAGATGCCCAGGGATGCTGTGAGAGAAATGAGGGCCATCTCACCGCTCCCTTCCCCCAGCCTCTTTGTCTCCTGTTGGGACCGTGCTCATGGCTTCCGTGGCTGAGCTGGGCCTGGGCAGTGGCTTCTGAGAGAGGATAGCCATTTGAATTAGAGTCGCCTAATCGGTGAAAAAAGAGGACTCTAGGGGCTGGGAAGAGGCAGGCATCTCCTGGGTTGTATTTTCCAACTTGTATCCTGAAGGTGTCTCTACTGGTCCCATCTTCATGCCCCTTGCAGCTCTCTGCTTGGTTTCCTTCAGCCACCAACCACATGGAGGGGTCCCAAAGTGAACACTTTGCTGTTCATCCCTTTGAAGGGTTAGGTTTATTTGAAGTGGGGAAGCTGCTGCATTATAGCCCCTTCTCTTGATCTTTGCCCACAGGGTGATAGCACACTCAGATAAGAACCGCATGACCCCGCACAACCTGGGAATTGTGTTTGGGCCAACCCTATTTCGGCCAGAGCAGGAGACATCTGACCCAGCCGCCCATGCTCTCTACCCTGGGCAGCTAGTCCAACTCATGCTCACTGACTTCACCAGCCTTTTCCCCTGACTGGGGCAAGGAAGAAGACAAAAACATGTTTCCACTGATCTCTGTTAGCTACCCTTTGGTGGTGGTGGGGATAGTGGATGTTCTGTTTTGAGGACATCCCATTAAATCCTGTGTCTCCCAGATGACTGTGTTTGTGAGTCTGACCTGAGGGGTTGGGATGGGGTGGGGGAGCCTCCCAAAAAAGGGAAGTGGGTGGATTAACCTTTACTTCTCTTCTTGTTCCCTGTCATCACCCCCCGCCCCCAAGATAGTAAACTGTAAAGCAGGGCGCTTTCTGATGCAGTTCCTTTATTATCCAGAAACAGTGTCATTATCAAATTCCTCCCCAAAACATATACAGAAGGTATAGAGCCCCAACCCATACCTCCCATCCCGGGGGCATCCCAGGGGGCTATGGCTCCTCATCCCAACTTCTCTGAGGGAATGGAAACCCCTTAGGAAATGGATCTGGGATTCCTGGGATTCCTCACTCTTCAGGTGCTAGAGTTGAGGAATTGTGTCTCCCCAGGCAGGGATCCCAGTAAGATACTCATGTTGCCCACAGCCATGTTGGGGGGCCCAGAGGGAGGTGGGGTGTGTTCAGAGCTGTCCCCCTGATCATGAGAAGGGGGAGGACTCAGCCCCTGGGCCTCATCCAGAATAGCCACAAAGTCCAGCTGAGTGTTGTCAAGGTCAAGAGAGTCCAGAGGGTTGCACACCTGCCCTTCAGGAGGAGCGTACAAGGCAGGACCCCCTCCCAGCCTGCCCACTTCAGGATGACCACAACTGGGGTTGGTGCTCCCTGCCTTGAGGGTCCCATAGCAAGTGGGCAGTGGGGGCAGAAGTCGGGGTGGTGCTGTTGCCCTATGGGGGGCCTTGTTTGCCCCCACTGCAAAATTTTCATGGCAGGGTGGAGGGGCGGGATAGGAGCCCGACTTGTGATTGGGCAAGTTAGGTGCAAAGCCAGGTCCATATGTGGCCATTGGACCCTTGCCAGGGCTTGGGCTAACCTGGGAACCCCCTAGAAACTTGGGACTCTGGTAGAGAGGTTCCTGGACTGGGGGATCTCCCCTGCCCCCACCCTCCCAGAGCAGTTCCTGTTGAGACTGAACATAATTACACACCAGCTGAGCCTTGAGTTGCCCTGTGGAGTGAGTGGGGGAATCAAAATCCAGGCCAGGCCTGGGCTCTGAAGGAAGATAATCAGGGGGTGGCTGGGTATAGGCACCTGCCTGGGGATATTGGGGAGGCGGAGGCTGGGGGTAGTGGGAGAACAGAGGCTGTGGGCGAGGAGGCCCATCACCGGGCTGAGCATTGAGGCAGGGCGCCAGTCCTGTGGAATCAGAACCCACTGGACACCCCTGTTCTGGCTTGACCTGCACTTGTCCGTAATGTTCAAGACGAGGACACTGACTGTAGACTCCAGCTGGAGCCTTGGGGCCTGGGTACAGCCCGGAGTGGGAAGGGAACTCAGCCCATGGTTCTGGGGGGGGTTCAGGATAGGAGACCTGCGGGGGACAGGGGTTTGGCCCATAATTGGTGGGTGGACCAGGCCCAAGAGGCAGGGAGCCTGGACCCCTAGCTCCATAAGGTTCAGCCGCTGCCCCCTCAGGTTCCCCATATCCCAAAGTATCAGTGGATGGGAAGTCCATATAGGGGTTTAGGCCACTGCCTATCATGGAGGTCCCACCTTCTGGCTCCTCCTGCAGCCCTCTGGTATCCAAGGCGACATTCTCAGTGATGCTGGGGGGCTGTGGTGAGTAGACGGCAGTTGGGAGTTGGGGATCGAAGTTCCGTCCTCCCCCTGCCATGGTGGGGGGCGTGTGGACACAGCCCAAGCTCTTGAACCGCTGGACTCTGGCTGGGGCAGGGCGGTCAACAGCCCGGGCCGGGTCACTGGCCCTCCGGGTGACCCCTACGCTGGGGTTGTATCCTGGATACTCAGCTCGGCTTCTCCAGGGAGGTGCAGGAAGGCTCCCCATCCGATCCAGGCTGGGTGCTGCTGTGGGTGGGGTACCACCTGTCCTAGCTGAAGCATATCTTGCCCGGAGCAGGTAGTGCTGGGCAGGGGTGAGGCCGGGCAGAGAGGATGCCCCGTTCTCGGGCGGGGAGCCAGGGGGGTAAGGGGAGGCCAGGGAGGAGCGGCGGCTGACGGTATAGGCTGAACTGACGCTGCTGGAGCTGCTGCTGCGGCGGTCAAGAGAAACTGGGGGGCCGAGGCGGCGGGACACAGCGGTGCCTACAAGGGATAAGGAGAAAAAGCAGGGTGGTCAGGGAGCCCTCTGAATCTCACCCTGCCTCCCCCATGGGATGGCCTTGTCCTGGAACCCCAGGGACAGGCTCCTTAACTCTGACGACTCAGACCCTAGGACGGCCCATGTCCTTTCTACGTCTGCGTCACCAGGGATTCAGAACCACTGTGAACAGTTGTATAGGTTGTACACTGCACAGCCCTAGGGAGCAGCATTCACGTCATACTTTGTGTATCACAATTACCTGATGGATGGAAGGAAAGTGTCTGAGGAAGGGGGACCTTTTGCTAATTGTACAAAGGTGCTATAGGGCAACCCTGAGGAGGGAAGTCCTCCTTCCAACTTCAGAGAAGGTCCAGATCTCAGCCCAGCGACTGCCTCCACACCCAGGTCTTACCAGTATGGGTCAGGCTGGGCAGTTTGAGGCCCCGAGGTCCCATCGGCCGAAGTTGATGTAGCTGGTCCAGTCTGAGGTTCTCAAGGCGTCGAAGAGTGGACAGACCAGTGCTAGCAATGCAAGGCCCCTCATCCAAGCTGGACAGGTCCTCAGTGCTGCCCCCTGCATTTCCAGTCATTTCCACACCACTATCTGTATTGGCCGCACTGCCTGCTGGGGAGTGGTCGCTGCTGCAGGACGACTGGGCCCCAGGGCTGGGCTGTGGCTTCTGCGGGGAACATGAGGGCTGAGGGCGGCCCCTCCTCCCCGCCCCCCAGTTCCCTGAACTTGGTGAGTGGCTCAAGCCTGTGTCTCAGTGACTGCAAGGACCGAGGGGAAGCTTACAGGTGTAGGGAGGGCTGAGCGGGTGAGGAGAGGGGGCAAACTGGAGAGATGTTGATGAGAAGAGCCTAGGTTGGAGCACAGACTGCCTGGGCTCAAATTTGCACTTAGTTCGGTGACCTTGGACCATTTGTCTATATGCCTGAGTTTCGTCATCTGAAAATGTGGAGAAGAAGTTCCTTTTCCACGAAGCTGTTGTGAGGAGTACATGAAATTATAATCATACTAATGTGAATTGTACATGTAAACTATACATAAATTAGAATAATATGCTAAGCCCCATATAAGAGTTTGTTGAACCAATTCAATAATTAATTATACGAAAATCTCTTGATTTGGGGTAACCCAAGGAGCACCACCGGGGTAAGAGACTGGAGGACTTCCACAGAAGAGTGATTTACAGAGGAGGACATGGAAGAGTTGGGAGGGGACTGGAAGGATGTGGGCAGGGCAGGCCGGGGCATGGAGGCAGGAGTCGCCTGGGCCAGCTCACCACGGCCCCCTCCGGCACGGTCAGTCTGCTCTCCTCCCTGATGGGGCCTCCATCCTGCTCCCTCTTGGGCTCCACTGTGGACAGGGACGGTGCCCTGGGCAGGGGGCCGTCTCCTCGGTGCCGCTTGGTCACATGGGCATCAGGACCATGCACTGTCTTGACGTGTTTCCGGAGCGAGCTGGGATCTGTGTAGCGTTTGGTGCAGCCAGGGAGCTTACAAACATACGGCTTCTGTTGGGTGGACAGTGAAGACATCAGGCAAAGGAATCAAAGCAGGAGAGTGCAGAAGGCTTGGGAAGAAGAGGTAGCATCAGTTGGGGACGAGAGGGTCAGGGAGGAATGCACAGCACCCAGGGAATTAAGGAGACAGGGGGGCCCTTGGAGCAAAAAATGAGAGGGTCAAGGGAAAGATTAGGAAAACTGACAGCCCAGGTCTGTGAGGCTTCATAAAGCCAGGGGTTGAAGGGACCATGGGTCCCCTCCAGCCCGAAAGGTCTATTTAGGTTGGCCCTTTGGCTGGTTAGAGGTAGCCGATGGGGTGGTTATGTGGAAGTTCTTGGTTTCAGAAAGACTTTATCCAGGTGAATGAGGTAGGGGACGGGGACTCACCTCTGTGGAATGGGTGCTGGGCTAAGGGATTTCTTATGGGGGAATCTGCCCAGTAGCTGGCTTCTCAAGTGGGGAGGGTCCCTTAGGTGGGGCATTCACCTCATTGGAGTGGGTCCGATTCTGGTGCTTGGCTCGGTCACTGGCATTGCTGAAGGCTTTACTGCAGCCCTCGTGCTCACACATGTACGGCTTCTCACCCGTGTGTGACCGCAGGTGCGTCTTCAGATTTTCGAGGCGTGAGTATGACTTCCGGCACCCCTCAAACTAGGGGATGTTGGGGTCAAAAGATAGCTCTCAGACAGAAGGACATGGAGATTAGAAGAACTGTAAATCTCAAAGGGGACATACATCAGAGACTATAACTCAAGATGGGAGGGCAATTCCGAAAATTCAGGGACGAGGGCAGGCAAGAGCTCGGCAAACTGGAAGCCGGAGGGGGTGCGGCAGCGAGCATCTCCCCATCAAGCCAGAGCAGATCTCCCTGCATGGGAATCTTAGACTGGCTTAGGATGGGGTCATTCTGGGAGTGTCTTATGTCCTTGACACCGAGCTTCTCCATTAGGCAGAGTAGCAGGCACAGTGCCTAGGGCCCAGGGTACTTTTGGGGGCCCACAGAAATGTCTTAATTTCTTAAAGCAAGGGAAAAATAGCTTTTAGGTCCAAGAAAGTGTTCTAATACACAACATCAATATGTTCATCTTTATACTAACCCAGTCCTAAGATACAATTTTAAGTATTTGTTTATGGCGGCAAAGTGCCTAGGCTCCAGGAAAGTCATATGAGCTCTTGGTGGGGAGCCCCAATTTAGGGAAGGACCCTGAGCTTGGGAAGTGGGGGCCTCACCGTGCACTTGTGTGGCTTCTCCCCCGTGTGTCTGCGCATGTGCACCACCAGCATGTACTGGGCTTTGAAGGGCCTCAGCTCCCTGGAGCAGCCCCCCCAATGGCACACGAACTCCTTCCGCTCCCCATGGATGTGCTCACTGTTGATGTGCTGAAGGAGGAGATACAGAGGCTCTCTGAGGTTCCCTTCTGCCCCCAAGTCCCAAAACAGACCTTCCCTGGAACCTCCTCACCCCACCATATCCCTCCAAGGCTCCACCTCATGGGGGAAGAAGTCGCAGAAAGAACATCATAGTCCGCACCTCCATTCTCCCACGTTTCTAAAACAAAGCTATAGCTCCTGAGTTTCTGCCGACCCAACTGGCCACTCAACCTCTGACCTCGGTATCCTGGGACCTCCTGCCCTTAGCCTAACAACACAAAGTCCCACCAGAATGTCCTACAAGATCCAGCCAGCATTCCTGTTACCCCCTGGGGCTCACGTGCACCAGCTGCTCCTGGGAGTCAAATTCCTGGCTACAGCCATCCCAGCGGCAGTCAGTCTCATACACAGACTCAGGCTCAGGCTTCTCCTCTCTTTCCAGGTCCTCCCGCCCATCCAACATCCCCAGCAGGGGATCCTAGGGCAGAGGAGGCAATCCTAGGGTCACTGGGGTGACAGCTTTTATTTAGCTCAGGTTTCAGAGTTAAAGTCGCCCCCCCTTACCTGTGTGCCTGTGGAGTTGGGGCTGGACATATCGCCCTCCAAGGGCTCCTCTGGGCACTTGCTAACCAGCAGGTCCAGCTCAGACTTCAGCTTCCCCAAGGGAAGAGGTGAGGGTGATGAAGGTAGAAGTGGGCAGAAGGAAGAGGGAGCCCAGCCAGGTCTTCCTGCCCTGAGTGCCCCCACCCAAGCAGCTGGAACCCCTGGGTTTGGAAGAGACTTCCTCCTCAGACTGCACTGGGATGGGCAAAAGGCGGGATCTCATTTGGAAGAGTCTGATTCAGCCCCAAGGAGTGAACCCCAGCAACCATACCCCTTTATGTTTCTCCTACTGAGAACTTTTCGATCCCCTGTCCTTCCTTCACCTTTCCCCATAGAGTCCACCACCCACCCTCCCTGAGCTGAGGGAAATTGGGCAGCAATATGATGACTCTCACCTGGCAAGCTGGGAGGGGTCCCCGGGACTGAGGATGCGGCATCATCCCACCTGGAGTGGGGTCATGGGGACCACAGGGCTGGACCCCGAAGGAAGGCGAGGTCCCTTTTTGGTGATTCATCTGGGGTGGGAATCCCAGAGAGGGGCTGAGGAGGGGGAGGAGGAGGAGGAGAGGCAGTTACTTAGGACTATCATCTGAAAGAATTTCAGGAGTCCTTGGGCTATTTTGGAGTGTCTCTGAAAAACGTATGGGATGGGGTTGAGGCAGGCCCAGGGAAGCACCCGAAGAGGGCTTCAACACCTTTGAAATGATAAGGATTCAAATAGGGTCAGGTGCTTTGGAAGGCTTGAGGCTTTTAACGGGGTTTGGTAGGGTCTTTAGGGGCCTCTTAGCCCAAGGCTCTCTGCACCTCATGGTGCCGATGGAGAGGTGACCATAGGAGCCCCCGGGAGATGCACAGCGTGAGTTGATGAAGGCCACAAGGGAGCTGGGTGAGGTGCGGATAACTGTCTGCAGATCCAGGCTGGCGTCTGACAGAGGCGAGATGGAGAGTGCCCGCTTCTTGGTCAACTTGACTGAACCTCGGGGAGGAGGGAAGAGTGGGGCTGGGGCAGGAAACAAGGGAGACAGCTATGGTAAATGGGGTCATGTCTCCCTCCACCCAACCCATGGGTCCTGACTCTCAACAAAACAATGACACTTGACTGCTTTGCCCTACTGACCCCATCTGTGACCTGATCATGCTCTGACCCCTTGCTCCAATCTCCAGGCATTTCCTCTTCCAAGTCAGATCCCCTGCCTTCCCCCTGCAACTTTCTCTTTTAGAGCAAGTCCCAATGAGGCAGAAAGGGAATAGATGTTGCCTGAGGCCTCACCCTCGGTGCAGCTGTTGGTCTCTCTAGCTGGCCCATAACTGTGGGGGCCAGACATGAGGTTGGCCTGGTGGCAGAAGGGCAGACCAGGCAGTCCTAGAAAAGAGAGAGAGCCAGAATGGGGAATGGGAATGGGGGGCACATAAGGCCTCACCTTGAAACCCCGGGAGAGACTTGATCCCATATCCCAAGCCTATACGACATAGAGCCTTGAATCTTCTGTGGATTAGAGACTGGCATGGGGTAGGAGATGGAAGAAGGATCCCTGGGGCTGGCTGAGGGAGCCGCCAGGCCTCAAGGCCTGGAGACTGGTATTTGCACTGACCTTCTGTCCCCATGCTGGGGGCCTGACTGGGGAGGGGCCGGAGACAGCAGGGCTCGCCATAGCTACTGACTGGCGGCGGGGTCATCGGGTTGAACATGGTGTCTCAGAGGAGAGTGTGAGGACACTGCAGGAGGGGAAGGGAGATGTGCAAGTTATAAAGGCAGGAGGGAAGTAAGGAAGGTCAGATAACTAATTCAGGTGTAGAACCTCTAAGACATCTGCCACGGGAGATCAAAGTGAAATGAGCATCACTCAGCCAGGGGGGGTAAGGAAAGGCGTCCCAAAGAGGCAGAGGCTGTCTTGAGGATCTTTGTGGGAACTGAGTGGGATCTTTGCCTGGGTGGTCTAAGCTCTCGTGTGTGTGTGTGTGTGTGTGTGTGTGTGTGTGTGTGTGTGTGTGTGTGTGTTTAGGAGGGAGTGTTATGGACTAATTGTGCCTGTATGAGCCTCAAGTGATTTTATGCCATGGCCCTCTATTTCTTCTTGCTCTGACCATGGGCCAGCTTTGAGGGGTGGGATGGGGGAACTCATGCTGAGCCCCTTTGCCTTCATTTGTTCCTGCCCACGACAGGCCGTCTACAATCTCTCCAGTATCCAGCAGAGGGAGCTCTCGCCACAGCCCAGACGGAGAGGCTGGTGGGGCCAGGAGGGAGCACAGACGATCTGCCTTTTTCTAAGGCAGAAAACTGTGTATAGAAGGGGATAAGGTTTCTGAGCGGAGCCTCCCGGGCCTGTTGAGTACAAAGAGTGGAAACTGGTGTTATCCTGGGGTAGTCTGAATCTGGGCGCCCACCTCACTTGGTCTCTTTTGGGGGAGCAGGAAAGGACTGTAAGAGAAGGCTTTGAGAGAATGAAAAAACAAAGTCATTATCCATTAGAGAAGAGCTGTGAGGGAGAGGGTTCGGCTGTCCGCTTTTCTCCTCAAACTCCAGTTTTTGTTCCACCCCGGGTTTTCCGGTCTCCCGGGACCGAGGGTGGGGTGGGGCGGGGTAGGGTGGAGAACGACCGGGAGCGGGCCGGCCGGCGCGGTGGGTGATCCCGGGATGCTGGGATTTTGGGTGAGGGCGGGGTAAGATGGGGAGCGGAACCCGGACCCCATGACCCAGCCCAAGCCCCGCAGCCTGGATTGTACCCTTCCTAACTCCTCCTTTCCCAGCGGAGAGCTGGATCCCGCATCCAAGACCTCCCAACTCGACCTTGGCACTTTGTGTGTGTGTGTGGGGGGGCACAGCTGGCTGGCAGCTGGATGGGGGGACACTTCTCCCGCCTCCATCCTCTATGACTCACCCAGGAGAAGGAGGCAGGGGCTCGCAAACGACCCCCCAAACACTAAAGAGACTCCCCCAAACGTGCCTACTCAGTCATCTTCCTGTGCCACTGCCCAGCCGCAGGGGAGCCGCGATGGAAATGGGGCGACATCCCTCCTCGCCCACGCGTGCCACAGCCCACCCACGTCTCCCCTTCACACTAGTGACAGGAAAATTTTGCCAACTTTTCCAGCCTCAGTTAAGTTTTTCTGGAGTGTGGATGAGAGCGCAGGATGGGGCAGGGAGCTCTAGGGTTGCCCTGCTGGAGTCCTGAATCATCTTCTGTGTCTCCCTATTTTCCAGAGTCCCCCTCGCACCCCCGCTCCCCAACTCCCAGGAGTAGGCCCCGCCCCCCTTCTCCCAGTCCCGCCTTCCCCGCCCCCGTGCCTCCTCGGCCCACCCAAGTCGCCGCCGCAGGCTCTGGCTGCAGACGGCTCCGCTTCCCCCTCCCGCCCCGGGAGCCCAGTCGAGCGAGCCGCGGTGGAGGGAGGGCGGGGGGGGGGGTGTAGTTGGGAGGCGGGACACATTCCTCCCTCCTCCCCTCAGTTCATCCAGAAAGCTGGCAGAGGCGCCCGGGGGGCGGGGGGCACTGTTGGAGCGTGGGGGTCCCCGTGGCGGGGTGGAAAAGAAAGAAGAATCCAGAAACTACAGGGACACAAAGTGACTGGGTAAATAAAATAAGGTGTGTATGGGCGGAGGAAGGGGTCAGGACACCTTAGGTTCCTGATTATCACAGCTGGCTTCCCAAGGGTTAACCCCTCGAGACCCCCGGGAACCCCTTAGTGACGTCAAGGGCGGGGTCTGTACCGCCTGGTTGGGGATGCCGTGCAGATAATTGAGGGGGGGTGTCTCCGGACCCCGCCCCCATAGGGAAAACCACCCTAATTCCGGCCCTTACAACTCCCCCGGGAAATTGCCCCGCCTTCTCCTTCCACTGGACAGTAAAGACCTATCCTATGAAGACCCCAGTTCTCCAGCCCCCAAAGCCTTAAGTCCCCAGTCACTATGGGATCCCCTTTCCCTAATCCTGTCCCCAAAGCTAGCTGCCCAGGGCGGATTGTTTCGGGGTCACCGGGCCTGAAAGAGGCTTCAGAGCGGGGAGCAAGGGCAGGCAGGGTGGTCTGAGCCAGAGGAGGGGCCTCGGCCCCCAGCTCCCGTTGGGGAGGGGGTTCCAACGGGGATACGTAGGCAGGCCGTGGCCAGTGGTCCCGCCCAGTCCCAGTAGGGGTCTCCCTGCGGCTGGCCCAGCTGTCCTGGTGGTCCCGAGGTCAGAGGGTCAAGACAAGGTCTCCTCGGCTCCTCCTAAGCCCCCTGACCACAGCCCTTGGGGACTCAGGAGTCCCTATTCCTTGAGAAGTCTTTCCAGGGCCTAGACGAGACGCTGGGCCCTCCCGCCCCCTTCCTAAAACAGAAGGCACTCCTTTTCCCCAGAACGCATGCACCAGCAAGCACATCTGTCACAAGACAGGTCAGGGGTTCAAGCCGAGCCGTCCCGCGCCGGTTTTGTCGCCTCACACACACCCATCTCCACCCCACCTAGGGCTCTCTCCTTAGCTGTTCCCTCCTTCCAGAAACACTGACGTCTTCCTGCGGGCGCTCAGGACACACCTGGAGTTCCCTCTCTACCACGCAGACCTCCAGCTAGCCGGCCCTCCAGCCTCTTCATCCCAACCTCATGAAAGTGAGATGTTTCTAATATATGGGAGAGGCGGAGACAGACAAAGAGATCCACGGTTGCCTGAGACAGAGACACAGAGACTGTCAGAAGGAAAAAAAAAAAAAGATACAGAGAAAGGGAGATATAAACGAAAAAATTCTTCAAACTTTCTATATCTCACCCCAGGCTCTCCCACCCCTTTTTTGCCTCTGTGCCCCAGGTCTCCCTCTTGGCTGGGCAGAGTCCCTCGCAAGCAGGGCATCCCCTCGGGCCCCCTCCCCCACTGCTCCCAGGTGGTCCCCCGCCTGCCCCCCTTCTCACCTCCTTCTGGGCGCAAGGCTTGGGATGCGCGGTCCAGGGCCGGAGTCTGGGCTGGGGGGTGTGCGGTGGGGAGGGGGGGCGGACAGGGCCACGGCCGCGCAGCCTCAGTGCCACCCCCACCCCCCCTAACCTGGCCGCCAGCCCTCCCGCCGGCCCAGCCCGCCGGGCCGCGAGCCGGGACCACCCGCGAGAAGCGCAAACTTTTTTTTTCCCTTTTGCAAAAACTTTTTCTCGCTCAAGCAGCTGGCGCGCCGCCGCTCTTCCCGCTCGCCTCTCACCTCCCTTCTACTTCCCTCCCTCTTGCCGTTCTGGAGGATGAGGCGGGGTAGCTGAAAGCAAGAGAGGGGGTGCCTGGCTTATTGCACCCCCAGGACCCCCAGGATCCTCCCCCTCTCTTGAGGGACCCTATACTGCCTCACCCCCCCCCCCCCCCCCGCTGAACACGCTGCTGGTGGTGGGCAATAAATCCCGGCATGGATCCTTGGATCGGCTGCCCACGAAGAGCCCTCCCCCCCCCCCCAGCCAGAAAAAACTAAGAAATATATTGGGAGGTGGGGGGGCGACGAAAAAGTTCATCCGAGAAAGATAATATTGGAGGTAGCGTCGTCGACTTTGGTTGGTGCTAAGTGAGCATTCGGCCATCCTGTAGTTTATCTGCTGGCCTCACTCTTTCAATGGAACATGAAGGGGTCAGGACAGATTTGGGGTTTGGTGCAAACAAGACTGGAACACAGTTGGCTTAGAAGTGAAGGGTCTATAGAGCATAAAAGAGAGGAGCAGTGGCTGAGGCTCTGGGTGCAGAGTATGCTGTTCACAAGGTTACTAAGGTACCACGGGACGCGACCGAAACACTGTTCCGCGGAGAACCCCCGCTCTACTTCATCTCCAAGTTCTGGAGACTGCGGGCACCTCCGCACCTCTGTGCTGCCCGCTTCCTGAAATTCCAGGCTGTCTGCTCCCTCTGCTGGCCTTTCTGCAACATGACACTCTCTCGGCGTCTGGAAGCGGAGAAGACGGGGGAGCTGAGAGTAGGAGGCTTGACAGGTCCCCCCACCAAAGCCCAGTTAGGAGCCCGGTGGGGGGGGGTTGTATGAGCCCAAAGAAACAGAAAGGCACACTAGAAGAGGCTGCTAGTGCAGAACAGTAGTGTCTGAGAGGGGAGTGTCTTGTCCCTTCGGATTCGTGTTGCTATAGTGACAGGATGCAGGGGAAGGGGCAGCTATTTTAGTCTGTCTGACCTTTCTTTATGAGAAAGGGGAGAAAACGTGGTGAGGAAATGGAGCCCCGTCCTTTCCCGTCACCCCTCAGACAGGCCTCCCACATCCTAGCTCTGCTTCCGAGAACCACCTCCTCAGGCCTGGAGAGTTAGTAGGTTAACTGTTCAGACTGAGGGTCAAGGGGAAAAGGTGAAACTAGAAAGAGGTCTGAGGCCCTACAAATATAGGTAGTGACTGTGGGGGGACAGATAAGGAGTTCTATTTGACCCTCCCTCCCCCGTATGACTTTGGCCCAGACACCAGTTATACCCAGAGGGTCAGGCAAGACCAGTCAGTGGTCCTTTCTTTCAGAGAAGCTCTTTTCACCCGGGTCTCTAGATTAGTGATTCTCCAACATTTTGACTTCAAGACCCCTTTACCCTCTTTTTTTTTTTTAAGATTTTATTTATTTATTTGAGAGAGAGTGAGAGAGCACAAGAAGGGGGAGGAGCAGAGGGAGAAGCAGACTCACCACTGAGCAGGGAGCCCAATGGGATGCAGGGCTCGATCCCAGGACCCCGGGATCATGACCTGAGCCAAAGGCAGATGCTTAACCGACTGAGCCACCCAGGCGCCCCTCTTTTTTTTTTAAATAGGCTCCCCGCCCAATGTGGGGCTTGAACTCACAACCCTGAGATTGAGTCGTATGCTCTACCCACTGAGCCACCCCGTCACCCCGCATTTATACTCTTGAAATTTATTGAATTTTTGTTTATGTGGTTCATGTCAATTTACTATATTAGAAGTTAAAACTGAAGAATACACAGAATACACAGGCACATATCCCATTAACAATGATGTCAGAAAAATGATGTAATCACATGCCACATAGCCTCTGGAAAACTCCACTGTATACTTTTGAGATAATGAAAATCAAAAAGGCAAATACCATCTTAGTATTATTATGAAAATAGTTTTGATCCTGTGAACACTCCTGAAATGGTCTCAGGGACCTCCCAGGGGTCCCCAGACCTCACCTTGCAAACTATCCTCTGGACTATCACCCCAGCCCTTCTTTATAACTCATACTTGTTGATTTTCCCCCTCATTTTTTTAGGAAAGGATAAACATTAGTCTCCCCGGTGGGTCCTGTCCCCCACACTGGGAGAAACCAGGGAACTTCCTAGGCTCAGTACCCCTCTCTCCCGGCTCCCATTTCTGGGGCTCTCCTAACCACCTCCTCTTAGCCCCTTGCCCATCTCCTTCTTGACCTTCCCTGAAAGCTCTTCCACAGTTCCTATCCTGGGCCAGCCTGGTTCCCCTGTCCCAAGCCTGCTTCCCTCACTTGAGGACTTTCTCTTCTTGCGAGAGACTAAGTAATTTTTCTCTGCCTTCTCCTTCCCTCCCTCCACTCCTCCCTCACCTCTGCCACCTTCTCAGGGGGCTTAGGTCAGAAATCAAGCTTTCTGGGGAGACTCCTTTAGAGAACACACTTTCCCCATCTCCCCACACATCAACCAGCCTGGAATAGGCAAGAGTCTGGACGGACAAGTGCCCATTTGGGTCCCCTGGGGTCACCCCGGTCATCCTGCCACCCCACCCATTAGGTGGGGGTGTGGATCAGGCAATGTCTCCCACCACAGATGCCCTTTGCCTGGGAACCCCCAACTGATCTCTTTACTCCAAATCCCCAGGTCCTCTCGCTAGCTGCAGCCACAGGCCTCCACCACCATATCGGGCACATCTGTCTTGACCACATTGCCATCCCGGTCCAGGTAGAGGAGAGACAGAGGCCTTCGGGCAGTAGGGACACAGCAGGAAGTACCCAAGGGCCAAGGGTTGTTGGCCTTGAGGAGGCTGAAGACAGCCGAGTGGAAGGAGGCAGCAATGCCGGGGCTGCCAGCCAGGTGGGGGGGGCACTGTCCGCTGCAGTAATTTAGCTGGTACCCCTCGGGCTGCAGGATCCAGTCCCGCCATCCCAGTTCCTGGAAGTCCACATAATGGTCTCGCCGGCAACATAAGGGGGTCTCAGGCTCACAGGTGGGGGTCCTCCTCCTGGCCCGGCCGGCTCCAGGCTCACTGGGCTGGATCTTAAGCTCCAGGAAGGGCCGCTGGTCTCCCGCCGTGTCCAGGAGCTGCCGAGGCTGTTGGGCAGAGGTGGTGTTGCCTTCTAGGAGTCTGCAGTTCAGCTGGAGTTTCAGGACAGGGGACTCCTCACCCCTCAAGCCGCTAGAGGGCAGAGTGAGCGCGTGCCAGCCCGGGGCTGTGGTCTGGTGCTCCGCCAGGAGGGTGCGCGACCCTTGGTGCCCGCTGCCTGGACTCCATCGGAAGATCCTCAAGTAAAGAGTGCCAGGAAGGGTGGGGAACACGTGCAGCCAGAGGCGAGCGTGGTACAGGTGGTGGGACTGGGCTGTGGACAGGTGGAAGGCGAGCACGGAGCTGCAGGCCGAGGTGGAGGGACCTGCCAGAGAGATGGAGAAGGGACGGAGGAACGTGAGCGGGGATGGAGCTCCCCTCGGAGACCCCTGCAAGCCCCGCCCGCTGCTCTCCCTAGCCCCTTTAGAAGACGCGGGGACTGCCTTGTGTCCTCCGTCCTCCGAAACCCGTCCCTGCCTCTTCTGTCCTCCCTCCCCCCACACCCTGCTCCGTCTGCCTTTTCTGTCAGGGTCCCCTTCAGCCTCCCTCCCCCTGTCTGCTCTCTGCCTGCCTCTCTCTGAACGCACCTGTGACGGTAGCAAAGCTGATGACCTCCTCCCCATTTGCTGGAGCCACACTTCCTGGCTGCAGTCTCCGGAGGGCTCTGGCCAGCGCCGCCTGGGGTGGAGGGTGAGTTATTCTGGGACGACTGGTCAGGTGCAGCCCCTCCAAGATCTGCTGCTTGGCTAGCTCCAGGACCAGAGCTCGTTCTGCCTGGGGCGCCGGCGTGGGGCCTCCGCAGGAGGGACATGCAGACCCTGCCCCCTGTGCCCACAACAGTGCCCACAGCAGCACCAGCTGGGGCTGGACGTCAGGGAGCCCCATGCTCCTGGTGAACGGCCCTGGGTTGGGTCGGGAGCCTCAGACGGCAGTTGCTCCTTCTGTTGATCTGATTGCGGGGAAGCCAATGAGGGCAGAGCCGCAGACCGCCGTGCCACACCTACCCTCGGCCAAGGGTAGAGCCACCTGTCTTCTATGGCCCGGGACTCAGGAAGGCAGTATGCGGATGGTCCAATGGGTGGCTGTGTTTAGCGCAGTCTGCCAGTTTGACCCTCACAGCTCATGGCTGGTTACCGACTTGGGCCTCTTTAGAGCCGAAACCTGGGGCTCCCCCACTTAGTGGTCAGCCAGCAGACCTACCCTCTGAGCCCCGGGATTGGCCGGCTGTGCTGCCCATCAGGGCCCTGAGGGGGGTGGAGGTCCCCCCCACCCTACCCGGGAGCTCGGGTTTCACCATCTGGCCTGGTCACTGAGTTTGAGGTAGGTGTACGGGGGTGGGGAGGGGGGCAATGTGGACATGCATGATGCAAGAAAGAGAATGATTTCACATGCTCAGTCCCCAAGGTCTGGGGCTCGGGGGAGGGACTCATAGGGGCAAGGTGGGGAGGGCAATTTCCTCCCATACCTCTGGTCCTTCCAGCTTACCCAGACACCTCTGCTGCAGCAGTTCTTATGAGGCAGCTGTTGAGTTCCACTGGTTATTTCTCCAGGGTCTCTGGGCGGGAGGGAGAACTCTGGTCTCTTTCTTCCTAGCAACAGGGCTGGGACGGGGGTGGGGGGGGTGCGGAGAGGAATGGAGTCCTCCTGCCCAGGCCAAGGTGGCAGTGCCATGGGGCACGGAAGTCACCTCCTGACCCTGCCTATGCTGGCTGCCCAGAGTCCAGTTGGACTGGAGCACAACGTGGAGGGGGGCTGGAGCACGGTGGGGGTGGGGGGCACGTTACTGCGATGTCTGGGGAAACCCAGAGGGGTAGGGGTGGCGGTGATGCAATCTTACAGCAGGGCAGAGTCCATCAAGGCTGACAGAAGGGCATGGGACTTGGGAGGGCCCATACCCAGCTGCTGGCTCTCTTTAAGGGGACTGTGAGAGTTACCTAAATTCGGGGCATCCTCGAAGTGATGCGAGGCCTCTGTGAAAGAGGGCGGGAAATGGGAGGTCTAAGGACTTTGAAGAGCAGAGCAAGATGAGTGCAGTGACCTTAGTTCCAATCCCAGCCCTCCTTACCACACTTCCCTGCTGCCTAAATGGGAGGGCCATGGCCCCTCCGCCTCGAACTTATAAAGGTAGACTTCATGTTAGCCTTTCTCCTTATGCCCCAGTTGCTTCAAGAAGCTAGAAGGAAGTGAGTGTGATTTGGAAATGTGCCCCGGCTCTGTTTTATTAACCTCCCGCCTATGTAGCCAGTGGGGACTGTCAAGAGGCTACTAGGTCTGGCACCAGGGGCAGAAAGTGGTGCTTCGGGGGCTGGGCCTCAGTACCGCCAGTGTCCACCATGTGGCAGTGTAGGGCCACCGGACGGCAGGGGGCTCAGGGCGGAGCAGCTTCCCAGGGAATGGGCTGCTCTGAGGAATGGGGAGATGCAGAGCGCTTTCCAGCCTCTCACTCTGGGGACCCCGCCTCTCCTACAGAAAACACAGAAGCCGGTCCCCGTGCTCTCCCCTCTCGCCCCTACCAGAGAGCAGAAGCTGTCTTCAGGCCCCACATCCCTTCTACCTTTGGTTTTAGACCTTGTCGCATTGCCACGTGCCAATGGAACCTGATGACGGGCGCCAGGCTCTTCCTAGAAACTCAGGGCACTGTGCGGCGGTGGCAGGGGAGAGAAGGGACTAGGAGACTTCTAGACCCTTCTGTTCTCCCTACGTTTCTCCCCAGGCGGAAACATATTCAAGCCCCTCTGTCCAGTTCTCTCCCCCCACTCTGAGCAACCTCTCTGTTGGTTGAGGCTGGTGAGTGACGGCCCTCTACCGCTGGAGTCTGGAACATCGAACTGCAAAGAAGTTTCTGCCCATGGTGGTGTCTCAGAGGGTTTACCCGTCGGGGCCAGGAGACAGAGTCAAGAGAAGCAGCACCAAGTGGCTGCAGGAGTCGCTGACCCCTCTTCTCCCCTACTCTCTATCAGGTGCCCCCAATTTTCGGCTCTTCCTACCCTCTTGCTGCTGTGCCTGGCCTGGCCCTACCTCCCCACTGACACTTACGTCAGAACCCAGCTATAAATATGTTCTTAGCATCTTAGTCACTTTCCCCAAGAAGTGCTCCCAGGTTATAAATACCCCAGCCATCTGCCTCACAGGCCCGCCCTACCACCAACCTGGTTGGGTGCTGGGGGGAAGGGACAGGCTTGGGGGCGGGTAAGAAAGGAGAAGAAGCCCGAGTGATTATCTTGCCCACATGAGAAAAGCCTGACACAGTCTAGAGTTAGGGGCCAAGAGGATCTGGAAGCAAAGGTTTGGAAGAAGACAGACCCACTCTTTCCCCTTTTAACAAAAGGCAGAGCCAAAAAGAAAGGAAGTTAATACCGGTTCTGTATTTATTTTAAAATTTGTTGTTTTGTTCATCACGGATTTTTTTCGCATTCATTTTGCTGTTTTAAAAACATTGCATTGGCTTAGCACTGACCAGCTTCCCAGGGAATGGGCTGCTTTATTAACCTCAATGGATGAATTTCTTGGCAACCCCTTACAATTTTGCCCCCAAAGGGACTGCCTTACTTCACCTCACCTTAGTCTTGGCCCTGGGGACTGAAGCTGGAGTTGGAGGGAGAGAGGTCAGATCTAGGGGAGGGGTGGCTTATAGGGAGGGGAGACACTGTGGAAGGGGAAGGAAGGGGCACATAAGACTTCCTTAGATGTTCTCCTTAGATGAAGATCTCCTCAAGGCAAAAGTGGCATGACTTCTGTGGGTTGCTCAGGAAGCCCCACAGCTCAGATCTGCAGGTCTCCTAAGGAGATCCCTTTCAGACTTTCTCCTCTGAGGTTCCTCTTCCAGGGACCTCAGACCCTGGGAGGAGGGGGTTATACGTTGAGCAAACACAGACATCACGTTACCCAAAGGACACGTGAGTTTTGCGCAAACTCGGCCTTGGGCTGCAGACAATATCGACCCCATGGTTCAGGGCTGTCTAACCAAAGAGAGGGGATGATGGGGAAAGAAGGGCAAAGGTCTAGAGAGGACCCAGTCTCAGAGCAAATACCGCCCCCCCTCATTCCATTCCTTCTTTCCCGTTTCCCTGTCCCATGCAAGTGGCCCTTGGCCAGTTCCAGTTTCCAGGCAGGTCTCCTGGATGGAGCCCTGGGGGTCAGTGAGGGAAGGCCGCCAGCTCTGAGCCGTGCCTCTGCTTCCCCCCACATGTGTGCTCCCAGGATGTCAGCCTACTTGCTGACTGAGCAATGATCTGTCTCATCTCTTGGAGTGAGTATGGAGGGAGGAGAAGAACAGATAAAACCTAAGTCTTTATTAGCTCTGAGACCAGCAAAGATGGTTCTGGGGGGTAGGAGGAGGCCTAAGAAAGAAGACGAGGAAGCCTAGGAAAGGAAGAAGCATGAAGTGTGGGATAGACACAGTAGCTCGGCCCTGAGGAGCCTGTGTGAGAGAGAGCAGAAGTGGGCCAGGCAGGTAGACTCTGTGTCATCCTTGGTGTCAGCCAGGGTCCTGGCAAGAGGCGAAAGAACCATTCAGTTGTCTGTGTTTGCATCACCAAGAAGACTTAATGAAGACCTTATTTATGGAGGTGTAGGCAGGGTTAAGGGAACCAAGGAGGCATGTTGAGGCCCCCAGGGACTAGCAAGAGTGGAAAGCCCTCACAACCCCTAGTGCAGAAGCAGTGATGTCAGAACCTGGGAAGAACTGGGGCCAGGGGGGAGCCAGATAGGACCTGTAGGGACAGACCACAGCCACAGTCACACAGACACATGGCACCTAGGCAGAGGGAACAGGAATAAGAAATATCCTGACCTCTGTCTCCTCCTATCCTTTGATCTCCTGCCTGTGTCTGCCCTTAGTCAAATTCAGCAGGAAGCCAGGGGCCAAAGGAGCTCAGGTGAGTCAGCCCTTAAGGGGGGAGAACAGGGCAGAGAAGGACAAAGAATGGATGAGGGTGTGCCAAGAGAGCCTTAGCAGCCCACCAGCGCAAATAAGAAAGGGGCTCAAGATACAGAGAAGAGTAACTTGGGACAGCCGTGATCTAATCTCCAATGAATCCAAGGAAGGGGCTCTCTGGTAATCCAGAAAATCAGGGCAAGGGGCTGGGTCAGCTCATCCTGGAGGGACAGCCATCAAGTGGGAAGAGCGGGGAAGTACAGTGGGTTATGGGATGGATTAAGGGTGGGCTATGGGTGGCTTTGCCTGGGAACTAGATGGCACTGCTCACGGCTGCAGGTGGATCAGAGTCCCTGGGTGGCGGTTGAGCCTGTGAGGCTTGCTGGATAGACTATGCCCTAGGAGAGAGACTGGTGGTCATGAAGATGGTACAGTGACTCTCCTTAGATGAAGATCCCCTCAAGCCACAGTTGGGATAATTTCCATAGGTTGCTCAGGAAGGAGCCCTCCTTCTGGACAGAGGCAGTAATGGGGTCATTCCCTCCTCTCAAGGAAGGGTACTACTGTGAGGGCATGTTTGCCTACCCCGTGTTGGGCTGCCCATCCACACATGGACTAACTACACCCACAGGCCTCGACCACCATGTCAGGTATGTCAGTCTTGACGATGTTGCTGTCCCTGTCGTAGTAGAGCAGAGAGAGGGGGCGCCGGGCCGTGGGCACACAGCATGAGCCCCCTCCCGCAGTACCTGCAGCTGTGTTGGCCTTGAGAAGGTTGAGCACTGCAGTGTGGAAGGAGGCAGCAATGCCAGGCATGCCTGCCACGTGGATTGGGCACTGCCCTGTGCAGAAGTTCATTGCATAGCCCTCAGGCTGGATGATCCAGTCGTGCCAGCCAATCTCACGGAAGTCCACAAAGAACTCTTGTCGACAGCACATCCTGGACCCACCCTGGCAGTTGATGCCTCGCCGGTGAACCCGGTGCTTGCCCCCAACTTTCACCTTGGCTGCCACAAAAGGCCTATGGGCAGCCCCACCCAGTATGATTGAGTTCTGGGCTCCTTGGCCTTCAGGTACCAGTTCCAGGGTCAGGTGCCCTTGGCTGCAGGCAGCCTGAGCTTCAGGCCCCAGGAAGAGCTGGTGCCAGCCACTGGCATCCACCTCCAGCAGGTGCTGAGTGGCCAAGGTGAGGTTGGTGTCACGTGAGCCTAGCACAAGGATCCTCAGCTTCAAAGTCCAGGTGGTATTGGGAGGGATCTGTACAAAGAACATGAGGCTGGCCTGCTGGATCTCCATGCCACTAGCAGTTCTATCAGAGGAGAAGTGGAAATCAAGACGAGTCTGGTTGATGTTGGAGAGGCCTGTGGACACAAGAAGCCCCAGTCACCGTGGCCTTCTGAGTATGAATTCTACCAGCTACCTCGTTATTCTCGGCATACTTGAACCCTCTGCAGCACTCGGCATTGTTGGCCACCCTTTCTTTCTTGAAAATCTTTTCTTTCTTGGCTTCTATGACACAACTCTTATGATTCTTCCTTGATTTTCTTTGCTGGCTTTTCTTTCTCCCACCATCCGTTCAATGCAAGAGTTCTCCAAAGTTTGTCTCTGACCTTCATTTCCTTTTATTCTACACTGAAGGGAGTTCTTACCCACACTCATGGTCAGCCAACACAATTTTTATGGTGGTGATTCCCAAATCTGGAGGTCTAGTCCAGACCATTTTGCACCTCTGGACTGGATGTATAGATTTGGGAATCAACAAGATTCAGGTTTAAATTTCTAACTGCTTAGTTTTGTCACGTGAATATCCTGCTGGCACATTAAAATCAATTTTTTCCCAAGTGGAAATCATTCTTTTCCTTCCTATTTACCCCCTCTTTCTGTTCTTAAAATTGGGGGCACCACTACCCTCCTTATCACCTCTAGAAACCCTATGAGCACCCCTTCATTCCCCATATCCAGTCTCTCCCCACAATGATTCTGTCTATGTATGTCTCCCTGTCACTATTACTCTTGTCCAATTTTCTCTCTTCATCCCTGCTCTGTCCCTACTGAAACACCTTAATTGGGTTTCTATTCCTTCCAGTCCACTGCTACTGCTCTTGTCAGGATCACCGACACTTTCCATATTTCCCAGTCCAATGGTTTCGTCTCTTTATATTCATCTTACTTGACCTTTAAGCAGTGTTTGACACACTTAATCATTCCCTCCTTCTTGAAATATTTCTTTCTCTTGGCTTTTGTGACTCTTGGCCACTTTATCTGGGTCTCTTGCTGACAGCTCCTCTTCCTCTGCCTGACCTCTCTATGTTGAAGGTCCTGAGCTCCCTTCTTTTCTCTCTATGTATTCTTTTCCAGAAGGATCTCATCAATTCCTATGGCTTTCTATTCCATCTGTATGCTGATGACTCCCAAATACATATCCCTGGCCCTGACCTCTCCCTAATCCTCAGGCTCGTATTTCCAGCTGCTGATCTGATAATCTATTTGAATATCTAGTGATATCTCAAACTTTTCATGTTCAAAGATAAACTCTAGATTTATTCCCCCCAACCCAAACCTATTCCTTCTCCAACCTAATTCCCTATAAATGCATTGCTTAAGCCAAAACCTTGATTACCCTCACCCCCTACTTTAAAATTATCTGCAAGATTTGGGGCGCCTGGGTGGCTCAGTTGTTTAAGCATCTGACTTTTGATTTCAGCTCAGGTTATGACCTCAGGGTGGTGAGATGGAGCCCTGCATCGGGCTCGGTGCTCAGCATGGAGTCTGCTTGAGATTCCTCCTCTCCCTCTGCCTCTGCCCCTCCCCTCCACTTGTGTACACTTTCTCAAAATAAATAAATAAAATCTTAAAAAAATAAGAAAATAAAATTATCTGCAAGATCTGCCAACTCTACCTCCAATTCATAAAATAATTTCACTTATCCCCATCTCCTCTACTATATATTCGTTCAACCCACAGTCATCTTTTTCTCGAATTATAGCAATAGCTTCCCAAGTGGTCCACTCTTGTCCCCCAGACCATTCTCTATATATCAGCCAGAGTGCATTTTATTACATAAATCTGATCAGCTTAATCTCTCCAGCTTAAGACCCTTCAGAGGCTTCCCATTGCTATTTGAATAAAATCTAAACCCCTTAACACAGAAAACTTGTATGATTAGGTATTCTGCCGCTTAATGACTATATTTTATGTATAATGGCTCTTTTCTGTTCCTTGAACTCACTAAACATGGACTCACCTCATGGCCTTTGCACTTGTGCTTCCTCCTGTCTGAAATGTCTTTCCAAGATCTTTGATTGACTGGCTTCTTTTTGGCATTCAGCTCAAACGTCTCCTTCTTGTAGAGGTTTCTCTGACTAACCTATCTAAAGCAGCCTTCAACTCTACCTCCATCGAATACATCGTCCTGCTTAACTGTCTTTATAGCTACTATCACTCTCCGTAGTCATCTTGTTTTTTCATTCATTTGTTTACTATGTACTTCTCCTTCCCTCCTCTCCTCCCCCCTGCCCCTCCATCTAGAATGTAAACTCCATGAATGTAGAGATTATGCCTGTATGGTCTACCACTCTCTCTAGTACCTAGTACATAATAAGCTCAATAAACAATTGTTGAATGAACATAAAGTTCAACTGGGCTTCATGTGAATTGGAAAGTCAGGAATAAGTCTGCTCTTGACAGCTCTCAAAGTCAACATGACGTCTCTCATTTTGGTCTCTCTAAGTAAGTCTATTCCATTCTTCTTTCTGCGGATCTACTTCTTCCGCTTCTTTGTCAGTTTCCGTAGGTCCTAAAATGGTAGCCCCATCTCCTGAGTCTACAGAATCTTTTATCAGCTCCTCCGAACTAAAGTGATACGATCTTCCAGTGTCCCAATTCCCAAATCTTAGATGAAAAGTCTGATTGGCACAACTAATCTTGCTTTGTCACTAAGCACCCCACCATTAGAATCTCTCTCTCTCTTTTAAAGATTTACTTATTTATTTTAGAAAGAGAGAGAGAGAGACAAGGAGAGAGACAGGGCACAAGCAGGAGGGGCAGAGGGAGAGGGAGAGAAACTCCCAAGCAGACTCCATGCTGAGCGTGGAACCAGACGCAGGGCTCGATCTCATGACCTTAAGATTACAACCTTAGGCGAAACCAAGAGTCAGACACTTAACCAACTGTGTCACCCTGGCTCCCCTACCACTAGAACCTCTTAAGTTACCCTAGTTATGGTAGACAGACACATAACCAGCAGGGGCTGTGGTAGACTATTACATTGTTGGCCCCCAGTGAACAACACCTCCCAATATTCATGGCTCTGTGCAGTCCCTTTCCATATTGTCCGGGCATGGCTGTGTGACTTGACTTGGCCAATGAGACACAGGCATGCACAGTGCAAGCAGAAACTTGATAAGTACTTACACAATGATGCTTTGCCCTTTTGGAAGCCAGCCAGCATGCTTTAAAGAAACTTGGGCTAGACTATTGAATGATGAGAAGCCATGTGGAGAGAGACTTTGAGGATCAGAGACCATCTTAGATGGTCCGGCCCCTAAGCTCCTGACTGAATGCGGTTGCCGCCGTGCCCTCAGCTACTCCTCAGATGGAGATAAAGAACTGTCCAGATAAGTCCAGTCAAAGCACAGAAATGACCGATTTTCTTGTTTTAAGCCTCTATGTTTGCGCTGATTAGTTATATTAATAGGTAACTGAAACAGAAATTAGTAACAGAGGTAAGGTGCTCTGTAACAAAGACCTAAAACATGTAGCCTTGGCCTTGGGACTGGGTGGCAGGCAGAGGTTGGAAGAATGGTGAGGACACCGCTAGTGGAGGTAGGAAGAGCAGTGAGGAAATTGCTCTCGGAAGCTGGAGAAAGGGGAACCTGTGTTATGTATTGGCTATCATCTGTGGTAACTTGGAAGCTAGAAATGGTATCTAACAAAGTTGTGAATTTAGCTAAAGATATTTCCAGGCAGAATGCTGAAAGTGCCAGTTGGCTTATTTTAGCTGCCTATGATAAGGCATTTCAGGAGTGAGATGAACTAAAAAAGGAACTGTTCAATTTTCAAGCAGAATTTAGAGAAAATAAGGACGCCTGGGTGGCTCAGTCAGTTCAGTGTCTGCCTTCGGCTCAGGTCGTGATCCCAGGGTCCTGGGATGGAATCCCACCTCGGGCTCCCTGCTCTGCGGGGAGCCTGCTTCTCCCCTGCTTCTCTCTCTCTCTCTGTTTCTCATGAATAAAATAAAAATAAAATCTTAAAAAAAAGAATTTAGAGAAAATATTTCCAACAGGACCTGCTAGATTGAACAATAAGATATTTTTTCATTCCTCACCTTTGTCTGGCAAAAGATTCTTAAAGTAAGAAATGGTCTTGGGGCAAAAATCAAATCCAGGGGATTGCCAGTAAAATAGGCCTCAGAGTTAAGATCAAAACATTTAATAAAGGGTCAACTGTAAGACCCTTTTTAAAGATCTAACACCTTTGTTAAAATCTAAAAAAATTTAAGGTGATGTTCTATAGATCCTCTCAACTAGACAAAAGGGCTTCTTTTTTTTTTTTTTTAAAGATTTTATTTATTTATTTGAGAGAGAGAGAATGAGAGACAGAGACCACGAGAGGGAAGAGGGCAGAGGGAGAAGCAGACCCCCTGCCGAGCAGGGAGCCTGATGCGGGACTCAATCCCGGGACTCCAGGATCATGACCTGAGCCGAAGGCAGTCGCTTAACCAACTGAGCCACCCAGGCGCCCTAGACAAAAGGGCTTCTAAGAATCTTAGGAATATCGACCCATAACACTCTGACTTGCAACCTAAAGATGGGTCTGTCTTGATAAAGTTGAGTGCCTTTTTGTCTAACTGAAGAGACTGCAATTTGTTATTTAGATGGCCCACAGGGTTTTACAGAGAATTTTAGTAGTGAAAGCAGCAGCAGTTTGGACTAAAAGGGACAGAGATGATTCAAAATGAAAAGAGGTCTCTGGGCCCCCAACTTCTTTGGGCAGGAAGCAGGCTGAGAAAACTGCTCAGCCACAGACACAGGCCATTTCCTATTTAAAAGGAAAGACATCTCAGAGGGTGGAGCCAAGGGCTGAGACAGTAGATCTAGAAGGCAAAGAGAGCACTGGTGGGCTCTCCTTAAGAGGTGAGAGAAATCCTGCCAGGGAGCAGAACTAAGCCCTAACCAAGGGAATTCTGAATTTGGGGTAGACTGAGATACGTGCCTGGCTGGATATCAGAAGTTTCATGGATCAGTGACTGTTCTGCGTCCAACACTCCCCTGTCTCCCATGTTGAACAGGGGTATCTATTATGGTGATCCTGTCCCTGTGTCAGCATTGTGTGTTCGATGTGTGGGAGGCAGATAACTTGTAGTTTTAGGTCACAGGCAGCAGTGTGCTGGTAAATGTTTAACAACTGGATTCCAGAGGGAAATAAATCCCAATTTGTAGTGTTTGCCAGTTTCTGTGGTATAAATTCTCCCACCACGGCCAATTTCAAACTATTAATGTGACATCACCGGATGCGGAGTTGGGAGATGTTCATAATTTGTTCTCATGAGCCAGTATGAGCCAGTTCCAGGACATCACCGAACGCCCCCACTCCAGTTTCCCCAGAGTCCCAAGCTCTCTCTTCCTACCTCCAGCAAGAACCATACTCAGGTCTTGCTTTCACTATTGTGTGGATGGATGATAGCTTAAATTGGAATAAAAACTTCAAGCTAACATATTAAATGCAAAAGGTAGAATCCAGGTATCAGTCATTCTCACTTCCAAATGTCACCTCAGATCAAGCCCCCTCCAGCTGAATGTTGTACTCATTCACTGATGAGCAAATATGTGGAAAGTATACAGACATTGAAGTCAGAGAGAATGGTGTTTGAATTATGCCCCCTGCAAACTGTATGACCTTGGCCATGTAAATGATCTTCTTCGAGTGTCAGTTTCTGCTTTCATACAATGGGAATAATAAACTCTACTTTATGGTGTGGTTGTGAAGATCAAATGAGATGAGGCAGGCACACTAAATGCGGGTGGGCATCATGATCGCCACAATGTTGCCAGGAAATGGTGTCAGGGATACAAAAGTGAAAAAAAAAAAACACGAAAACAAAACAAAAACCCAGAATCTTGGTGTTCAAAGGAGTCATGGTTCATGGTCATCTGTCTACCGTGTGCTCATCCACTCCAAGCTGCTTTTCAACTCCAAATGCAGTTTACTCCTTCAGACTTTTACTCACATTTTTCCCTCCGTTTAGAATGTTGTTTACCATTCTCTACCCCTTGAAGCCAAACTTATTTTACAACGCCAGTCCATTTGCAGTCTTCTGAAAGACTTTCCTGTCTCACTAGGACCCAAAGAATAACCCCTGGCCTAGCAAGCTCTGTGCCCTCCTCTAGCATTATTTCATTCTGCCTTACCTTCTAATTAATTTATTCCCAGAAGCGGCAACTACACCCCTCAGGGGTAGGAACTGAGTCTTTGATTTCTTGCTCTCTCCTATCTTAACCTTCTAAGAACATTACCTGTATTAGTTCATTTAATTCTCTCAACTATCCTCTCATTATCCCCACTTTACAAATGAGAAAACCATTAACAACCCAGGTCACACAGTCATAAGCAGCAGAGCAAAGATTTGAACCCAGGCTTCTCTGGCTGCAGAGTTTGTGTTCTTAATCTTAGGCAGGGGCGCCTGGATGGCTCAGTTGGTTAAGCGTCGGACTCTTGATTTTATCTCAGGTCATGATCTCAGGGTCATGAGATGAAGCCCTCCCTCGGGCTCTGCGCTGGGCATAGAGCCTGCTTAAGGTTCTCTCTCTCCCTCTCCCTCCTTCTCTGCATCCCCCCTCATGTATATGCTCTGCTCTCTCTCAAATAAATAAATAAATCTTTAGTCATAGGCAGAAAACCCTTTTGAATTAAAACAGGGTCTCATACATCACTGGAGATTCTACACTGTGGTCAAACTGACTTACAGCATGGTTTGGTTGTTTAATGCAACCAATGCTTATTGAGCATCTAGTATGTTCGTGAGAAGCAGAGTAGCGTAGTGGTCAAGGTCGTGGGTTCTAGAGCTAGGCTGTCTGGCTCCGCCACTTACTAGTCACGTGACCTTGAGAAGTTACACAACTTTTTATTTATTTATTTATTTAAAGATTTTATTTATTTTTTAGAGAGCGAGCGAGAGAGAAACAGCATGAGAGGGGAGAGGGTCAGAGGGAGAAGCAGGCTCCCCGCTGAGCCGGGAGCCCGATGTGGGACTCGATCCCAGGACCCTGGGATCATGACCTGAGCCGAAGGCAGACGCTTAACCATCTGAGCCACCCAGGCGCCCCCCTTTTTTTTTTTTTTAAAGTAAGCTTTTTGCCCTACGTGGGATTTGAACTCATGACCCCGAGATCAAGAGTTGCATGTTCTGGGGTGCCTGGGTGGCTCAGTCGTGAAGCGTCTGCCTTCGACTCAGGTCATGATCCTAGGGTCCTGGGTTGGAGCCCCACATCGGGCTCCCTGCTTGGTGGGAAGCCTGCTTCTCCCTCTCCCACTTCCCCTGCTTGTGTTCCCTCTCTCGCTGTGTCTCTCTCTGTCAAATAAATAAATAAAATCTTGAAAAAAAGAAAGAAAGAAAGAAAAAGAGTTTCATGTTCTACCAATTGAGCCAGCCAGGTGCCCCAATTAACCTCTTTGTGCCTCAGTTTCAGTATCTTTTTTTTTTTTAAGATTTATTTATTTATTTTGAGAGAGAGAGTGCACCTGAGGGTGGGGAGGCAGAGGGAGAGAATCCCTAAGCAGACTCCCCACTGAGCTCGAAACTCTGGGTTTAATCTCATGACTCTGAGATCATGACCTGAGCCAAAATGAAGAGTTGGATGCTTAACTGACTGAGCCACCCAGGCACCCCACAGTTTCAGTATCTTTAAAATGAGGATAACAATAGTACTTGCCTCACTGGATTGTTGCAAGGATCTCAAGGAGTTAGTGTATGTAAAAAACTTAGAATAATGTAAATATGATGTAAGTGTTCGTTATTTCTACTATACACTAACTTCTGGTGATAACATGAGGACTAAATGACAGTCCCTGACCTCAAGGGGTCGACATTTATGGGAAGACAGACTTCACAGAAAACCTGGAAATAGGCAATTCCACTCAGAGTTCAGGTTCAGAGTAAGGGTAGGGGAGCCACCAGAGAGGGAGCCCCTCACCCTCAGGTCACGGTGGGTTTTTTGAGGATGGAAGTCCTGGGTCTTGAAGGGGGAGGGGAGTAGGTGCTAACCAGGGGAAAGGGGCCAGGAATGGGAAGGACCTTCCAGACCCAAGGAAGAGCTCGCAAGAAGCTCAGAGGCCAAAGAGATCACTTTGTGTTCTGTTTAAGGGTCCCGTCTCCAAATTCTTGACTGTCTCCCCAGCTACCCACTAAATTCTCCAACTCCTTTTTCCTCTCTGGAAGTAACTCTTCCTTCTCCTCCATCTTCTATCCTTTGTCTACTTTTCTGAGTCCCATTTTGACCCTGTTCTGATGTGAGGACCCAAGGTATTAAGATGAGGGAGCAAGGGTAGGCTGGAGGAGTATTGTAGTCCTGGTGTTTTACTTTTCCCCTTTTTACTCAGATGAGGCATCTGGCTGTTGCGGGAGACAGGGGCCAGGGAACGGACAGACGCCCTAGCTCCCAGCCTCAGGGTCCAGGCCCAGGAAGTGGATGAGCTCACGCCATAGCCTGTGGAAGTTTGTGGGAGCCAGAGGACATGCGGGCAGGCAGTCTCAAAAGAAGTGAAATCTACCCGCTTCCCAGCTGCCCACTGGTCAAGTTTAAATAAGAGGGAGCAGGGGGTGGGGTGGGGTGTGAGAGCCTGGGATTAGATTACAGGCCATGGCAAGCAAGAGTTGGGAGGGTTTGGGGGAGGGAGTCAGGGCTTAGGCTGGGGAGGAGACTTTTCCATCCTTGGGGGAAGATCTATAGAACAGGACCCCACCTCTGTCAGCAAAGCTGATGATCTCATATTCCTGTTCCCCGTCAGCCTCTGGAAGCGTCCCCTGCGGGGGCCCACGGAGGCGCTGCATCGCGGTCCTGAGAGCAGCTCTGGACACAGGCCGGTTCAGTGTTGGACGCTGGCTGAGGCGCAGTTTGTCCAAGATGCTTCTCTTGGCCAGGTCAAGAAGCAGCTCCCGCTGACGATCCAGGTCCACGGCGGGTCCTCCACATGCCAGACACTGGCTGTCAGCTCTGGGAATGGCCACTGGGGCTGGAGCCAGGAATAGGAAGGCCAGGAGTAATGAGGAGATCATTGCTGGAGGAGGCCCTCTTTCAGTGATACGGTTGAGACAGAGCCGTAAAACTGGGGCTCAGGATCTCAGCAGCTGCGGCCTCACCTCCAACCTGGCCGCCAGGGGTCCTGGAAGGAGAGTGTGTCCAGCTGGCATGGTTCCTTGTTGCAGGGGATAGAGCCGCCAAACATCTGACTTGAGAGATGAAGCCAGTTACAGGTAGAACTTGGCAGAAGCCTCCAACACACAGTCAGTGAAAGTACAGAGTGGGGGATGTGAGGGGAGGTTGTTTAGTTTGGGGAAAGAAATGTCCCTGGGCCAGTGCTGGGAGACAGTGGGTTACCCATGGAAGCTGCCAGACCTGGGGACAAAGGTTAGAGATGAAATTCCTCTTCAGATCAAAGGCCTTGCTGGGAAGCCTGGAGGAAAAGGGAGAGATGAGAGGTTTTAAGACAGAGCGTTAAACAGTGACTCTCAAACAAGAGGGGTCCTTGGCAGGGCACTTTGTGTCATTGTAACGCAGATAACAAGACTTTCATTTTCCTTTGCCAGGTACTTCTCAAAGCCCCACTGCCCCCTTTCTCCCTTCCTGAGGCTCGTAATGCAGACTCCTTTGTTAGCCACCCCTCCCATCCCCACCCCACTGGGCTCAAAACTAGCCAGTATGAAGGCTAAGGGAAAGGGGGGAAGTGTTCTAGCCAGGTCTTCTGTATCCTCAGGGGCAAGTCTGAAGGTGGGAAAGGGGCTTGAGAGCTAGATTTGCTCACCCTTTGGGGATTCTTCTATTTAGGAAAGGGAATTTTGAGATTTCTCAGAATCCCTGGTTCTCCAAAGTTCCTCACCAGTGGCTCTTCAGGGAAGGGCCTGTGCTCCCACAGTAGGGATTTACCTGGCAGGAATGGTGGGTGGAGTTAGGAGGATGGGTTTTTATTTTAATTATTTATTTATTTATTTTTAAGATTTTATTTATTTGTTGGGGGGTGGGCAGAGAGCACAAGCAGGGGGAGGCGCAGGCAGAGGGAGAAGCAGGCTCCCCGCTGAGCAAGGAGCCTGATGTGGGACTCCATCCCAGGACCCTGGGATCATGACCTGAGCCAAAGGTGGGCGCTTAACCAATTGAGCCACCCAGGCGTCCCAGGAGGATAGGTTTTTAAACCAGACGACCTTGGTCAAAATTCTGTCTCTTCCTTTTATTAGCTGTGTGACTCTAGGCAAGTTACTTGAACTTTCTTGCTTTCATTTTTTCATTGGAGAAATGGGAAACATGATTACCCATGATTCCAAAATCCAAAAGACCCCCATAATACACTTTTTTTTTTTTTGTAACTCATATGGTGAACCAAACAGAGGGGAGGTTATCTATGATCTTTTAAAAAAAAGTACTGAGAGGGCGCCTGGGTGGCTCAGTTGGTTAAGCGACTGCCTTCGGCTCAGGTCATGATCCTGGAGTCCCGGGATCGAGTCCCGCATCGGGCTCCCTGCTCGGCGGGGAGTCTGCTTCTCCCTCTGACCCTCCTCCCTCTCATGCTCTCTGTCTCTCATTCTGTCTCAAATAAATAAATAAAAAAAATCTTAAAAAAAAAAAAAGTACTGAGACTACTATACATTTTTACTCCAGAAATATCAATTATTTGATTATGGGATACCCCTGGGGGTATTATATAATATACAATATGTGTATCATTTTACCTTTCTAAAACTTGAAATTTTCTGAATTCTGAAACATGGCTGGCCCTATTGACTTTGAATATGGGATTATAGATCTGTAATGATTATTTCAGAGTTTTGAGATTTAAATAATTTTGTAAAGCGCTTACAGTGGCTGGCACATAGCAAGTTCTTAACAAAAATTTATTATTTCTGCTATGCAGGTTTGTTTGTGGGCCAAATATTTCCACCAATATTTGCCCTTCTGGGCTCCTCTTTCCTAGATGCCATGCCCCTAATCTCTGTCTGCAGTGCAGTCACTTAGCCAGTCATCTTTGTTGCTTACCTTATATTCCTAGCATTGCACACAGTGCCTGATCTATTATATAAGTGTTTAAAGGTGTGGGAATTTTGCCCGTTTTATTGAAAATTAACCAGACATCACCGTATATGTTTAAGGCACAAAGCACATAACTTCTCTGTAGCTTACTCCATCTCCCTTACCTCTAACAACCAATTGCTCCTTGTTTCCACAGCACATTGAACATATCTCTATTTATAGCACTTACATTGTACTGTAATTATTTATTATTTTTTTGCCTACTGCAGTTCTTGCAGCATAGTAAATATTTAATAGCCAAATTCTATCAATGTAAGACTACAGTTCTTCTTTGAGGGAGTTGGTCAGTAAATGATCCAAGTCCATCTCATCATTAACTTAAATTGATTCTGCCTAGAATGGACAGAATGGGGGAGGTTGCAAACTCAAATGACTCTTAAGGAAAAGAACTGTATCTTGGAAGGGGGTGGTAAGTGATTTTAATAAGATGGACTTAAACCTTTTTATAGAATTAAATTTTTACATCTGAAAAAAACGGATATCCACCTACTACATGATCTTTGTCCATTTATACTACAAATATTTATTGCAGGAGTTACTGTCCTAAGTGAAAGGCTATTTTGAAAGTGCTCTGTAGACTTAAATTACTTTACAATAATTAGTATTATGTTTAAATCCTGGGTGAATCTGACAGGCTTCATGGACTTGAGGACTGAGGATCGCAGTGGATCTAGATTGCTGACTCGAGACACAGGTAACGCGGAGGGAGCGAGCGAGTGCGCTGGCGTGTGCGTGTGTGCCGGCGAGGACAGCGTGTGGCTAGCCGGGGCGAGTGGGTGACTAGGTAGCGAGCGTCTGCAGCAGTGGACAGAGGCACAGAGGAAGCACGAACGCGCGGGGCGCAGGACGCGCTGACGATTACGCCGGACGTGGTGACGTAGCGCGCAGGCCGCAGCGGGGGGCGGACTCTGGGCCTTTCTTCCCTTCTGATTCTCCCCCTCCCCCCTTTTCTCCCTTTCCGGGTTTGGTTCCCCCCTTTTCTCCCCCTCTCCCCCTTCCTTCCCAAGCCCCTTTCCCCTCCCCCGCCCCAATCCCCCCTGCTCCCCCGCCCTGGGCCCTGGGGAAACCCCCGCCGAGAAGAGCCCGCCCCCAGAAGCGCGCCGCCGCCGGCCGTCGGGGCCGAGCCGCAGCCGAGCGGCCGTGGGCCCGGGCGGCGGGCGGAGACGCGGGCGCCCTCCCCGCTACGGCCCGCGTGAGGTGAGGCCACCTCCCGGACGAGGGGGCGGGCGGCGCGGGCAGCCCGTGGGGAGGGGGCGTGGCGGCCGCGCGGGCTGGCGGGCGGAGGCCCCCCTGGCCTGGGTTCCCCGCGCTGGAGCTACCCGGGCCTGGGGGCGGTGGGGCAGGGCCGGAACCCACCGTGAAGGACGGCCCCGAGGCCCGAGACGCCCCGAGTGTGCGCGGGGAGCGCAGGCGAGAAGCGGGGGAATGGGGGGCGCGGGGCAGAGGGCGGGGGGCTGGCGCCACCTGTGGCCTGTGCGGTGGGACCTAAAAACTGTTGCGCCCTTGTAGTGCTTGGAGGTGACTAGCTCCATGTGTTTCTTGGGTTTCCGTTTTCCTTCGAGCATTGGAAAAATGGGAGGGAAAGGTGTTGAAGCGTTTCAAATCATGCCGGTATCCGAGTTATTAGAGGACAGGGATCCGAGTTGGAACATACAGGGATATGTTTCTGGAGCTTAAAAGTTGGGCCTACTTTAGGCTCGTAACTCACTCTTGAGCCTCTTAAAACTCTTACTGCTTTTGGTGAGTCCACAGAATAATTATTCACTCAGTGAATTGTTCTTGAATAATGATGAGACATGTTTTCCAGGTTTATTGAGAAATAATTGACATACATTACTGTTTATGTTTAAGGCACACAGCATGATGGTTTGATTTACGTATATTGTAAAATGATTGTTGAAATAGAAATAGGTTCAGCTAACATCCATCATTCTTGTATAGATATAATAAAAAAAAAAGGAAAGAAAAAAAATTTTTTTCCTTGTGACGAGAACTCTTAGGATTTACTCTATTAACAACTTTCCTATAAATCTCATAGCAGTGGCAACCATAGTCATCATGTTGTACATTACATCCCTACTGCATATAACAAAATTGTGCCTTTTGACCGCCTTCCTCCAATTCCCCCTCATCTTACCCTCTGCCTCTGGTAGCCACAAGTCTGATCTCTTTTTCTATGAGCTTGGTGTTTTGTTTTTTTCGTTTGTCTTTTTAGATTCCACATTAAGTGAGATCGTACACTGTCTTTCTTTGACTTACATGCCTTCGAGGCCTGTCCATGTTTGTCACAAATGGTAGAATTTCCTCATTTTTTATGGCCAATATTCCATTATATATATATATATATATATACACACCACAACTTTATTCATTCATTCATCCATGGACATTAAGGTTGTTTTCCTGTCTTTGCCAATGTCAGTAATGCTGCTATGAACATGGGGACTCAGATAGCTTTCCGAGTCAGTGTTTTTGTTGGTGTGGGAAAATTTAAATTCAGATCCCAGTTGGATGAATGTTCTTGTATAAATTGTTTTTTCAAATAGACAACTGAAATAGAGAAGCCTGAGTTCTGTCTGATGTTGGTGGGCACATGGAGACTGGGGAAGAAGGAGGTGACAGTTCTACTTCCAGAATATCACACATTCCTAGCATTTTATTGTATTTTTGGATAGTCAAATTGGCACTTGAATTAGTTGTTAGTGGCTCCTCTTTCTTTCTCATGCATTTTTTTTTTTTCTTCCATTTCCTTTCTCCAGTATTTCCTTTTTTTCTCTTTCTGGAGCCTTCAAAACAAAAATGACTTAAATAGGGTGCCTGGGTGGTTCAGTTGGTTAAGCGACTGCCTTTGGCTCAGGTCATGATCCCGGAGTCCTGGGATCGAGTCCCACTTCGGGCTCCCGGCTCTGCGGGGAGCCTGCTTCTCCCTCTGACCCTCTCCCCTCTCATGCTGTTTCTTAATCTCTCTCTCAAATAAATACATAAAATCTTTAAGAAAAAAATGAGTTAAATAGGGGTGCCAAGTGGTAGGTTAGGTTAATTCTGTTCACTTTTTGTTGTATTTTTCTTTCCTCATTGCTGTTCTCCATAGGGTTGAGGGGACAGAGAATCTTTCTGCAATGTCTGATGAACTGTCAGCAAAAGTTAAATTTCAGAGTTACAGTTCCAGCTGTCTTTGTGTCCACTCTAAGATCTATATTATAAATCTCCACGATTTGTTTATTTATTTATTTTAAAGATTTTATTTATTTGAGAGAGAGAGAGCACAAGCCAGGGGGAGGAGCAGAGGGAGAGAGAGAGAGAGAGAAGCAGACTGTCCGCTGAGCAGGGAGCCCAATGCAATGCGGGGCTCATGCAATGTGGGGCTCCATCCCAAGACCCTGAGATCATGACCTGAGCCTAAGGCAGACACTTAACTGACTGAGCCACCCAGGAGCCCCAATCCCCACAATTTAAAACAAAAATTAAAAAATTCGCGTATGTAAAAATAGGGTGCCTGATATTTTTTAATGGAAAAGAGGAGTCTGAAGGGGAAATAGTTTCCTTGCTTTTTCAGAATAAAAACCAAAGACTTTACAATTGCCTTTAAAGCCCTAGATCTGTAACACCCTTTCCTCCCCAATATACTCCTGTGATTTCCTGGCCCTTCCTTGAGCACACCAGGCTCACTTTTGCTTGCCTCGGGGGCTATGCATTTACTCCCAAGATCTTCCTGGATCACTTTTTCATTATAAAGCCGCATAACTTTGTCCCCTCACCTCCTTCAGTTCTTTATTCAAATGTCACTCAAACGTGACATTTCCTTGGTTATTTAAATTGCAAACCCCCCCACCCTTTACATAATTCTCTATCCTACTTTGCTGCTTTATTTTTCTTCTTACTCTTAGCAACCTATAACGTACTTATGTTTGGTGTCCCCCACTAGAAAGTAAGCTTAATGAAAGTAAATAGTCTTGTTTTGTTAATTGCTGTGTCCTCAGCACTTAGCATAGAACTTAACCATGCATTGGGTGCTCAACAGTTTTCTCCTTGTCATGAATTTTTGATCATGATTGGTTGTCCTTGGAGGTGTGGAATGAATTTTCACTAGGATTTTGTGAGGTACTCATTGGAAGAATTTGAGATTCTTTTTCTGTCATTTCTTGCCACATTTCTCTTTTTGACAGAAGTCCTGTGCTTTCAGGTCATTGAATGAAAGCACTTCGAAGGCAGAGTGGATGAAGCATAGGGGATCTTTGGTGTTGGTGGTCCTAGAGGAAGATTATATTAAGATCTCATGTGACTAGAATTTTTACCTCCCGCTTTAGGTTCCTCCCTTGATGTGTGTTCACTTCCCTGATGAGACAGTTAACCATCCTTACCTCTTTGGCCCCAAGGCACTGAACAGGCTGGTTCCCCTTTGAATTTTTCAGTAGACTGAAGATGTTAATATTTACGGTGTGGGCTCTATGGGTTATATTTTTTCCCCCATTCATGTAGAGCCAGTTGAGCTCAAAAACTATGAGAATAGCTTTCTCTAACAATGATGGAGTGGTTCGTTCTGGGGAACATCTGATCCTTTTTTTCATAAATCCATTTTGGGGGGGGGCATTTTTAGCAATTAAATTCTATATTAAGTCTGAGGAGAAAAGGAGCAGGCCTCCTGAATTCTGTGGATTATCCCTCATTTATTTTTTCCTTTCTCATTTCTTGGTTGGCACATTTGTTACCTTTGTTGACCTTCTGGCTAGAGTGGCCTAGATGAGGTTTCTCTTTGTGGCAGTCCTGGCCACTGTTCTCCAGCTTAGGAAGGCAAAGGGGGTGAGATAGGGGTTTTAACATTTTGTGGGAATGCTGGTGGCAAAGCCTAAAGTTTTTGCTTAAACCTTTGCCAGGACATTGAAAGCTGCCAGGCCTATGAGAGAACAGTTTGTGGGAGGGTGGAAGAATTGGGGATCTTGTATCTGTTTGGACTGGATGTGGTTCTGATATTAGGGTAAAGAAGTAACAGCATCAGAAATAGATTAGTAGTTCTTATTTTGTGAATAATTTGACGTAATATAGGTGGTTTGATAAATATTTCTATTAAACTTCTGTTGTCCTCTTTTAAATCCTTTCACAGTCTACGGCCATACCACCCTGAACGCGTCCGATCTCGTCTGATCTCAGAAGTTAAATCCTTTCACAAAGTTTCTAGGAAGTCTTTCTCATACTCTAGAGATACTTAAACATCTCTATACCATGTTCTCAGCTCTGATAGATAATATTGAGTACTGACAATGTTTCAGTGTAGGTAATGATTTCTGAATGATGCAGTGCTTATTCCTGTGCCAGATCTCTTCATGAACTCAAGGAAAGTTTTCAGGAAAATGCATATTTTGAGGAAGGGTTAAAAAGTGTTGCATTTTGGTTGCATGATCCCAGGAAGTGCAGAGGAGAGAATTTTGTAAGACTGGATAAGGGACTCTGAGTGTCCTTGTGTGGAACGTGCTGCCAATTTACAAGTAGGAAAAATAACTGGACTCATGGCTTGAATGTGTATGCATGAATACAGTTGGGTCTAATTTTAGAGACCTTCTTCATACACGGTGGCCTCAGTATTTTCCTCCAGCTGTATCCTTACTCTCTGTGTAGAAAACATTTAACTTAATAGTCTTTTAGTGGTTGGTTAACTTTTGTTCTTACCATGGTTGCTAGTTTATTTATTTATTTATTTTTGTTGTAAAGATTTTATTTATTTATTTGAGTGAGAGAGTAAGAGCAAGAAAGAGAGCATGAGTGGGGTGAGGGGCAGAGAGAGAAGCAAACTCCCCCCTGAGCAGGGACCCTGGTGTGGGGCTCGATCCCAAGACTCCAGGATCATGACCTGAGCTGAAGGCAGACACTTAACCAACTGAGCCACCCAGGTGCCCCCATGCTTGCTAGGTTAGCAGTGTAGCATGTGTCCCATCTTTCCAGTGAAGTTACTCTATTATTCCTTAACTAACTTTGACTTTATTTCTGAAAACAGAGATAGGAAAGATTTCTTAACCTTGATCTGTTTTAACTCCTTTTTGAGTTCCCTTCGATTTCCTTAGCATATATCTGTTTTTGCCAACACTTAAAATTGATGTTGGGGTGCCTGGGTGGCTCAGTTGGTTAAGTGTCTGCCTTCGGCTCAGGTCATGATCCCAGGGTCCTGGGATCGAGCCCCATGTTGGGCTCCCTGCTCAGCGGGGAGTCTGCTCTCCCCCACCCCACCTCCGTGCTTGCTCGTGCTCTCTCTCTGAAAGAAATAAAATCTTAAAAAAAAAAATTGATGTTAAAAGCTCTTAATTACAATAGTCTGGTGATTTCATCATTTTCACTTGGGAAGTATGATAGGAAAGATTCTGGGATGCTTACTAAATCCAGGTGTTCTTTTGATTTTCTGCAGGGTGTCTTGTGAGTTGTTCGGTTGTTTGAGCCTATACTGGGAAAGCTGTTTCAGCTTTCTAGGTCTGACAGTAAGTTTCCCAGAGTGCTTTCCTGTGCTTTAAAAAAAAAAAAAAGAACTTCTCAAATTGGGAACCCCAGTTAGAGATGAGAGAAAAGGTGCAAAAGCCTCAGGTAGTCATGTCTCCTAATAGTGAAAACACTTCTGGTGTTTTTAAAGGACTCATTTTATTCTGTTCCTCAGTTTGTTAACCACAAAAGCATCAAGAATCTTTCATTCCCTTTGATTGCTTGCTTACTTGTTCACACTCTGACTTTTCTAAATTGTCAAAGACTTCGATTTTTCCTGGGTTACAATTTGCAGTCATTTTTGGGTATTTTCTTGGGGAAAATAATGACACTTGGTGGTGTTCCTGTAAGGTCTCTCCCCTGAGACCAGTGTTCTGATTCTTCCATTTTTCTATAGGTGTTAATAGTATGTTTTACAGCTTTTTTTTTTTTTCTATTGAGTATCTCAAAATCTTTTACAAGCAAGTAAAAACTATAGTTTGGTACCCATACAATTACCAAGAGGTTCTGAAAGATGTCAGCTTAAGTCCTTATCCTATAGAACTAGGATATAAGAATAAATGAAGCATTAGCAGGTTTTAAAAGAACTCAGTTTATTTCTAGTTGGCATTTGTTAATTGTGAGTCTGTAGTGGGAGAAAAAAAGCTGGTCAGGTTTTGGTCAACTTCTGTCTAGATTTTTTGGAGATAATTTTGCTCCTGTTATTCTTCTTTTTTTTTTTAAGATTTTATTTATTTATTTGACAGAGACACAGCGAGAGAGGGAACACAAGCAGGGGGAGTGGGAGAGGGAGAAGCAGGCTTCCTGCAGAGCAGGGAGCCTGATGCGGGGCTCGGTGAGCCGAAGGCAGACGCTCAGGTGACTGAACTACCCAGGTGCCCCAACCATTACTAGTCTTCTATATAGTTCTTGTCTGATGTACAGAATATAGACTGTTTTAAGTTCATTAACTAGTTTCCTTTGCCACTTTGTCTGTTACCTTCCTTGTATGGATGCTTTTGGTATATTTCATGTTGATAATATTTGTGTTGCAGTGTTTATTATTACTAATGATCAAAACCATATTCATATCTGCAAAGCACTTTCTCTTTCCTAGAAGCTCATTGGACCTTAAAGTGGTGTCAACATTTATATTAAAAGACCAAATTTTCAAAAAAAAAAAAACACAACAAATTTTCCAAGTATGTGGTTCATATTTTTTGTGGGGGCAGTGTTTTTGTTGCAAATGTCAGTTTTAAGAATTTATGCATGGTTTTGGCATGTGAGCAGCATTATGGGCATCAGGTAAGTCTTTGTCCCTTGGAGAACTAGGTGGATTAGATTTGTGAAAGCTTCTATAAGCTTTGTAACAGAGAATTAGGAGGAAAGTAATCAAGACAGTGACAATTGAAATTTAATAATGAATACATTTGAAATACATTTTCTCCCTATACTCACAAATTGTTCTTTTTACTTACTCTTCCTTTGTGACTGTGCGAAAAGGGAAGAAGAAAATCTAGGACAGTAACCGGCTGATAACTTCCAGGAAACAGTGTGCTATGGGTAGGTAGCAGGTGAATGTATACCCACACAAGAAGTGGGCACTTAGTGTTTCTAATGCTGTTGGAGGAGGCAGCTCCCAGCAGCCATCAAAATCAATGGGAAGAACATGGTAGACCTTGTTCATCCTTTTTATCCTTATTTTATTCAGTTTTTCTGCAGCATTTGTCACTGTTGACCCCTCTCTTGAAATGTTTCAGTGACACTAATTTCTTTTCCACTTGCATTCCTGGCTCTTTTTCTCCTTCTCACCTCTTTAGTGTGTGTTTTCCTTAAGATTTCTGTTGAATTTTGGCTATCTCTCATTCTTAAACTTTAATGGCATAAACATCTCTTGGAGAATTTGTTAAGGCTTACAAAAGCCTTCTGGATCTGGCCCCTGCTAGCTTCTCTGACCTAACTTGTATTACACTTAACTGTTCTTACAATTAAGGTCCCCAGGGCCCTTGTACTTAAAATTCCTTCTGCGTGAAATGTTATTCTCCCAGATCTTCACCTGCCTTACCTCTTCTTATTTTTCAAGTCTCAGCTCAGATGCTTCCTCCATAGATCTTCCCTGACCACCTATACAAAATAATTAACCTCCCCTTTGTGCTTTATCACATTCTTCTGTTTCATTATCGCCACAGCACTTACCACTATCTTAAGTTACCTTGTTTGTTTTTTTGTCTGTAGTTTGGTTCACACCTAGAAGTCTTATGAGAACAGAGACCTTACTTATTTTATAACTGCTGTATTCCTAGGGCCTAGAATAGTCACTCAGTACACATTTGTTGAATGAATGAATGAAATGTGGATTCTTGGGTCTTACCTCCAGAGATTTTGATTTAGTAGATTTGGGATGGGGTTTGTACTTTAACAAACATTACAAGTGTTTCTGATGTCTCTGGTCAGTTGTCTTGGATGACATTTAGAAAAACCTTGCTCTACACAGTCAGTCAGTCTCATACACTCTGATGGCTTCACTTAGCATCTATTACTATAAGCTGACAACTTGTGAATCTGTGTCTCCAGTTCTGATCTCTCATCTGAGCTCTAGGCTCATTTCTTCAGTGGTCTCTTCAATATCTCCATTTGATTGTTACCTAGCATCCCAGATTCAGCATGACTAAAGCAAAAATAATTTTTCCATGGAAATTTTTTCTTCTGAGTTCTTTTTTCTGTTAATGATACCACCTAGGTGCATAAGCCAAGAAACCTCGATGTTAAACTCGAGTCCTTACTCTTTAACACCCAGTAAGTAGACACTTACCTCTTTAGTCTGTCCTGAATCTTTCCATTTCTCTCCATCAGCATTGCCACTTTCTTAGTTCAGGAGACCATCCTCTCTCATCTGGATAACTGTGATGGGCTTTAACTGGCCTTCCTATCCTAGTCTTGCTCCTTCTAATCTTTCATTTAGTTCTGTACCCTTCAGCCAAAAGAAGACTAAAATCTATTATTTTTCTGCTGCTTATAACCTTTTTTTTTTTTAAAGATTTATTTATTTATTTATTTATTTGACAGAGAGAGACACAGCAAGAGAGGGAACACAAGCAGGGGGAGTGGGAGAGGGAGAAGCAGGCTTCCCGCAGAGCAGGGAGCCCGATGTGGGGCTCGATCCCAGGACCCTGGGACCATGACCTGAGCTGAAGGCAGACGCTTAATGACTGAGCCACCCAGGTGCCCCTGCTTATAACCTTTTAATGTCTTCTTTTTGCTCCCAGTACAAAGGTTGTTTTTGTTTTGTTTTGTTTTGATTTGTTTTAACCTGGGTGTTTTAACCTCACCTGCCTTATATTTTGCTGTCTTTCCTTTGCTTTCAGGCTTAGGTATCAGCTACAGATAAATTACTTGTTCTTTCACCCTCCCTGTTCTCTCACCTTGCTGCCTTGGATAAACCATTGTTTCCTCTGAATGCCTCTGTTCCCCAAAACAACAAAAACAAAAACCTTCACTGGTTTGGGTATCATGTTCTGGATCCCTTTCAAGGCATCCTAAACCTCTTATTTTTTCTGTCTGTTTTGAACCAGTTTCCACAAAGCTGGGTTCCCCTTTGTCTTTACCCTATCATATTTCTCTCTTTATATTCCATTCTGAGTTTCTGCTCACACTGAAGTTAAATTTGCTAGGATCGTGATCTCTCCTGTGCCAAAAGAGCTCTCTAAAACATGTGATTTTTGTCTTACTCCTCTACTAACTGTAAGGAAGAGAAGGAAAGAAAGAAACTAGTTGATTTGAGGCATATGTTCTAGAGGGGTATGTTCTAGATTGTGATTTTGCCAGTTTTGCCTCTCCTAGCTAATGCCATACCCAAGAGAGATCATTGTTTGAGTCTTGATTTGGACCAGAGCTATACTAAGGCCAGCAACTGAAACCCTGAACTAAGTTTTTACCCTTCTTGATTGTACCATCAAAGTGTTACCTTTCCTATTATCATAGTATCTTCAACCTTATATTACTTATACCCCTTTCCAATCTTTTTATTTTCCCTTCAGAGTTACTTGGTTTAAAATTTATTCTTTGTGTTTTACTCTCCATCCTGTCAGTATTTTTGATTATGAAGTCAAAATAGGGTTTTATACTTGCAGTATTTTCCCTTTATGGTAGTGCAGAAATATTTTTTCTTTTTTTCTTTTTTTTTTAAAGATTTTATTTATTTATTTGAGAGAGAGAGAGAGCACATGAGAAGGGGGAGGGTCAGAGGGAGAAGCAGACTCCCTGCTGAGCAGGGAGCCTGATGCGGGTCTCGATCTGGGGACTCCAGGATCATGACCTGAGCCGAAGGCAGTCGCCCAACCAACTGAGCCACCCAGGCGCCCTTTTCTTTCTTTTTGAATGAATGTAATGGCTGAAAAATTATGTATATTTGACCAGCAAGATAGGACTATTGAAAGAATACAGATTTGTTTGGTTTCTGTATAGGCTTTATGAGAAGTAAAATCAAAGTCACTGTTTAAAACTCTGAATTTTTAACCCTGTTTGAAGTTCTCTGATGCTTTTCTGAGTTTAATCTCAATAATTGCGCTGAATCAATGTCTTCATATGTAGAATGGAGTTGATGGTCTGCTTCCTTTTAGGGTAGAGGAAAACTTACTTTTGGAGGTATCTCTAATGGTTAGGTACAGTAATACTTTTTGATACATCTATTGATTTAAAATTTAAAATGTGCATCTGCCTTCGGTTCAGGTCATGATCTCAGGGTCCTGGGATTGAGTCCCGCGTCAGGTTCCCCACTCTGCCAGAGTCTGCTTCTCCCTCTCCTCCCCACTCATGCTCCCTCTCACTATCTCTGTCTCTCTCAAATAAATAAATAAAATCTTAAAAAAAAAAATGTGGACACTTGAGACTGAAGCTCCATTTAATGTATTCTTAAGCTAGCTTCAGTATTTTACTCCACCTATATTTAGCTAATAATACAGAAGAGGGGGGCACCTGGATGGCTCAGTCAGTTAAGCGGCTGCCTTTGGCTCAGGTCGTGATCCCAGGATCCTGGGAGCAAGCCCCACATCGGCCTTCCCTGCTCAGCAGGGAGTCTGCTCCTCCCTCTCTCTCTCTGGCCCTCCCCCCTGCTCATGCTCTCACATGCTCTCTCTCTCAAATGAATAAAAAAAAAAAATCTTAATACAGAAGAGGGACAAAGAGGTATCTGCAGATATTAATGAGCATACTTTCCATGTACCTGAGTTTTTATTTATGCCAGCTTGGTGGCCACAGTCAGCAAGCATAGCCTATCTCATAGAAGGACTGTCTGTATTAAATGTGATCAAATTACTAGTCTCTAATGTTCTCCAGTGCTGTTAAATAACACAACAGCATTGAAGTTAATGTTGGCTATGAGAAAACGTCGCTTTATTTCTGTGTGCTCTGTTATCTTCCTTTTTTTCCTTTGGAATTAACATTGCTTTCATAACTGCTTTTCTGTCTCTTGGTTGGGAAATGGCAGTTGTCTTTTCAACTTAGTTGACTGGCTGGATCCAGACATAGGATCTATTCAGGTCCATTATGTGTTCTAGGCCACAAAATTCTGTTTTCTCTGTTTCATTTTGTCCTTTATTGTTGACTTATGTTTTGCTCAATGCCCACAATAAGGGCATTCTGCCAAATGAGGCCCCCTGAAAAGATGATAGATTTTCAGTGCAGAATTACAGGGAGGGGACACCTGGGTGGCTCAGTCAGTTACGTGTCTGCCTTTGGCTCAGGTCATGATCTCAGGGTCCTAGGATTGAGTCCCATATCGGGCTTTCTGCTCAGTGGAGAGTCTGCTTCTCCCTCTCCCTCTGTGCTCTCCCTCTCTTTCTCTCTCTCAAATAAATAAATCTTTAAAAAAATTTTAGGGGCGCCTGGGTGGCTCAGTCGTTAAGCGTCTGCCTTGGGCTCAGGTCATGATCCCAGGGTCCTGGGATCGAGCCCCGCATCAGGCTCCCTGCTCCGCGGGAAGCCTGCTTCTCCCTCCCCCACTCCCTCTGCTTGTGTTCCCTCTGTCGCTGTGTCTCTCTCTGTCAAATAAATAAATAAAATCTTTAAAAAAAAATTTTAAAAAAGATAAGAATTACAGGGAGGGGGAGAAGGAAAAAAAGAAAAAAATAATAATTATAGGGACTCACTTGCCACTGTTTTGTTTTACCAACCCACCTTTTTTCACCTAACACAGGTTTAATCCTTTTATATAGGCTGCTTTGGTGTACTGCAAGCCTATCATATAGTATTAGCTTAGAAATCAGAGAACTATCTGTTTATTATTAGTTTTTCTTTAAAATAAGTGTCACCTGTATGTTTTCTTCCTAGAATGAGTCTCTGTTAGAAGATCTTCTCTTAGGGGCACCTGGGTGGCTCAGTCAGTTAAGCGTCTGCCTTCGGCTCAGGTCAAGATCCCAGGGTTCTGGGATCAAGCCCCACGTCAGGCTCTCTGCTCAGTGGCAGCCTGCTTCTCCCTGTCCCTGCTGCTTCCCCGGCTGGTACTCTCTCTCTGTCAAATAAATTAATAAAATCTTAAAAAAAAAAAATCTTCTCTTAGCTTCTGGTCCTTCTGTATTTTTTATAATAGAAAGAGGGATCTTCAAGTGAGCTTTATAAAACTGCTTCCAAATACCTAACATCAAGAAAATTTATGAAAAGACCAAATCATTCATTCACTCAGATATTTAAGTGCCTATTTGTTAGATATTGTGTTAATATGCCAAAGAAACTAAAAAAGGAAAAAAAAAAGTGACATTGTCCCTATCCTTAAGGGATTCGTGTTTTATTATAGATTACAAAAAAAATATAGTTAACCCTTGAACAACATAGGTGTTAGGGGTCCAACACCCCCCCAACACACAGTAAAAAATCCATGTTATTTATTAATTTTTTTTTTTAAGATTTCATTTATTTAAGAGAGAAAGAGAGAGAATGAGCAGGGGAGGGGGGAGCTGAGGGAGAAGCAGGCTCCCTGCTGAGCAGGGAGCCCAATATGCACTTGATCCCAGGACCCTAGAATCATGACCTGAGCTGAAGGCAGACGCTTAACCGACAGCCATCCAGGCGCTCCTTGAAGGACTTATTTTTTAAAAAGATCACTTGTGACAAATTGGGAACTGGATTGGAAAATATACTGGAATCAGGGAGTCCAGTTTAAGGGCAGTCAAAATAATCCAGATAAGACATAGGCTCTGAAGTGGTCCTGCAAGTGCACAGGCATGAAGAGATTCAAGAGATATTTAGCAGGTAGAACCAGTTAGACTTGGATGTGTGTGTGTGTGTGTGTGTGTGTGTGCACGCACACTCGAATGAGAGAGAGAGAGAATGAATAATGCTGAGAGGGATGAGGTCTTGTCCTAGCTTTTTGGGTTCCATACCAGGGTGGATGGTGACATCATTTATGAGTTAGGGAATACAGAAAGTTGTGTGTTTGGAAATAAAGGTGAGGTGTTTGGTTTTAGACTGGTTGAATTTGAGTACCTATGGAACCACATAAGAAGTTCCTGAAAGGAGGTTGGGTGTACCAGGTTGGAGTTGGAGAGAGAATTTGAGGCTGGAGAGACATTCGTGATTCAACAGTATACACACTGTAGTTGAAGTGATGGGTTGGGTCATCTAAGGATCATTTTGAAACTGAAAAGTTGAAGGCTGAGGAGAGAGTCTTGAAGAACACTGACAGTTAAAGGTGTGACTAGTGGCAGTGGAGTCTTGGAAGAAAATTGAGGAGGTGAGGAAGGTAAATGGAAAACCAATAAAATATGTGTGATATAGGACCTTAGAGAAGAGAGTTTGAAGGTGGAGAAAGGCAATCACGTCAAGTGGGGTAGAAAGGTCAAGTATGGTAAGGACAGAAAAGAACCTACTGGATTTCGCACTCAGGTCATGGGTGACATCAGTGAAAGGAAGGATCACTGGAGTGATGAGAGCAGAGCCCAAATTGCATTGGATTGAGGAATAAATAGGTGGGGAAAATAAAGGCAAATAAGCTGTTTTTCAAGATCATTACAACAGGTGGAGACAGAGAATAGTACTGAGGGATTGTGGGGTTCAAGGAAGAGTTTTTTTAAGATGAGAGACTTGATCATATTTATATGTTTGGGGAATGAGCAAGACAATAGAGAGTGGGGATAATGGAGTGAAGTCCTGGAGCATGTAGAGAAGATGAAATCCAGAACAGAGGTAGAATTGTTACCTTTTTTATTAAAATAGAAGGAAAAGGTCAAGAAAGGGGTGGGGACAGATGTTTGGTATCTGAACAAAAGAACTTGAAGGCTGTAGGGCCTTACTATTCTTTGTGATGTAGAAGACTTATCTTTTTGGGTTAGGGGCCTGAGTTAAGGAGGGTTATTAAAATAGGGGCCTTGAAAAAAAAATAGGGGCCTTGAAAAGAGAAGCCAAATTTGAATAGCTGTTGAGAGAATGGGAGGGATAGCTGACTATGGGTCTTATATGGCTAGGCAGGCAAAGGTGGGGGAGGTGGCGTGAGGGTGGGAAGGCATTTTAAGTAGATAGAATAGTCTGAGCAAAGACCTAGGAATATTAAAGAATAAGCTATGTATGGAGATACAGCACTATTTTGAATAGCTGGAGAGGATATATAGAGAGCCTGATTTTATGGTAGACCTTAAGAGCTATATTAAGGAATTTGAATATTTTGAGGCAAAGAGAAATCTCTGAAGATTTTTTTTAAGGATTTATTCATTTGAGAGAGAGAGAGAGGGAGAGCATACGAGCGGGGGGAGGGGCAGAGGGAGAGAATCTTCAAGCAGACTCCCTGTGCGCAGAGCCTGACTTGGGGCTGATCCCACAACCCATGAGATCATGACCTGAGCTGACGCTAAGAGTCGGATGCTCAACCGACTGACCCACCCAGGCGTCCTGGAAGATTTTAGTCATAAAAATGTTTGTTTTTTAAGAGTAACTCTGATAGCAATTTGGAGAAATATTTATAGGGGATATAGAGTAGAGGGGGAGACACTGGTTAGGAGGCTGGTGTAGTAGTCCACGCAGAAGAAGTTGAAATCCAGATAGACCAGGATATGCTGGGTAAGAAACAAACCCCCACTCTCAGTAGCTTGAAACAACAGTTTATTTCTCATTTGTGCTACATGTCCATCAGGGGTAGGTCAGAGACTTTTAGTTATTCAGGGATAGAGGCCAATAGAGCAGGTACTGTTAGGAACATAGCTGGCTGCTCTGTGGGAGGCAAAAAAGAGCTCTGGGGGTCTTGCCCCATTAACTAAATTCTTTGCCCAGAAGTGATAGAAGCAGAGAAGAGGGGATAGGAGCTGAGAAGATCAGATGGATCAAGGAGATGGTGCTAAAATTTGGAAATTGGTTAAATGTGGGAGGAGAGGAAAGGAATTGTGAATAAATGACTCTCAGTTTGTCTTAGGTGAATGGATGGTATTGTTAATTGAAATAAGAAAGGGGTAGGTTTTGGGAACACCTAAATATATAAAGCAAATATTAACAGAGAAAGGGAGAAATAGCAATACAATAATAGGGAACTTTATTTTTTTTTAAGATTTTATTTATTTATCTGACAGAGAGAGACACAGCAAGAGAGGGAACACAAGCAGGGAGAGTGACAGAGGAAGAAGCAGGCTCCGGGAGCCCGATGTGGGGCTCGATCCCAGGACCCTGAGATCATGACCCGAGCCGAAGGCAGACACTTAATGACTGAGCCACCCAGGCGCCCCAATAGGGGACTTTAATATCCCACTTTTATCAAGGGATAGAGCATCCAAACAGAAAATCAATAAGGAAACATTCCCTTAAGTGACATGTTAGAACAGATGGACTTAACAGATATACACAGAACATTCCATCCAAAATCAAGAGAAAAAACATTCTTCTGAAGTACTCACAGAATATTCTTAGGATAGATATGTTAAGCCACAAAACAAGTCTTAATAAATTTAAGAAGATAGAAATCATATCAAGAATCTTTCCCAGCTACAATGGTATGAAACTAGAAATCAATTACAAGAAAACTGGGAGGGGCACCTGGGTGGCTCAGTCGGTTAAGTGTCTGCCTTCGGCTCAGGTCATGGTCCCAGGGTCCTGGGATTGAGCCCTGCGTTGGGCTCCCTGCTCAGTGAAGAGCCTCCTCCTCCCTCTCCCTCTGTTGCTCCCCCTGCTTGTGCGCTTGCGCATGCTCTCCCTCTCTCTCTCTGTCAAATAAATAAAATCTTTAAAAAAAAAAAAGAAAACTGGGAAATTCACAAATATGTAGAGGTTGAACAACATGCTATTTATTGAACAACCATTGGGTCAGAGAAGAAATCAAGAAAAACAAAAAAAAACCCAGAGACAAATGAAAATGGAAATACAGTACACAAAATACTACACCTATGGGATGCAGCAAAAGCAGTTCTAAAATGGAAGTTGATAGTGAGAAATGCCTACATTAAGAAACAAGAGAGATGTCAAATAACTAACTTTATACCTCAAGAAACTAGAAAAAGGATAACCCTCTCGGGTCCCCTCCCTCTTTGGGAGCTTTGTACTATCACTTTACTATTGCTCAATAAACTTTGCTGCCCACCAAAAGGAAAAAAAAAAAAAGGAAACTAGAAAAAGAAGAATTAAGCCCAAAGTTAGTGGAAGGAAGGAAATAACAGAGATCAGAGCAGAAATAAATGAAATAGAGACTAAAAAAGATGATAGAAAAGATCAATGAAACAAAGAGCTGGTTGTTTGAAAAGATAAAATAGACAAACCTTTAGTTAGGCTTGCCAAGAAGAAAAGAGAGAAGACTCAAAATCAGAAGTAAAAGAGAAGACGTTACAACCGATACTACAAAAAAATAAAGGATCCTAAGAAATACTACAAACAATTATATTCCAACAAATTGGACAACCTAGAAGAAATGGATAAATTCCTAGAAACATACAACCTAACAAGACAATCATGAAATAAAATCTGAACAGACCCATTACTGGTAAGGAGGTTGAACCAGTAATCAAAAACCTCCCAAGAAACAAAAGTCCAGGACCAGATGGTGTCACTGGTGAATTCTGTGAAACAGTTAAAGAAGAATTAATACCAATCTTTCTCAAACTATTCAAAAAAATAGGAGGGAACACTTCCAAACTTATTTTCAGAGGCTAGCATAACCCTGATACCAAAGCCAGACAGTGGAAGTATAAGAAAAGAAAATTACAAGTCAGTATCCCCAATGAACATGTATGCAGAAATCCTCAACAAAATATTAGCAAACTGAATTCAACAATACATTAAAAGGATTATATACCGTAATCAAGTTGGATTTATTCCAGGGATGCAAGAAAGGTTCAACATCTGCAAATCAGTCAGTGTGATATACCACTTTAACAAAATGAAAGCTAAGAAACATGATCATCTAAATAAATGCAGAGAAAGCATTTGACAAAGTTTGACATCCATTTATGATAAAAACTCAAAGTGGATACAGAGAGAATGCACCTCAACATAATGAAGACCATATATTACAAGCCCACAGCTTATACTGAACAGTGAATAGCTAAAAGCTTTTCTTTGCCACCTTTTAATTTTTATTTATTTAATTTTTAAAAGATTTTATTTATTTGTCAGAGAATGAGAGAGAGAGACAGCAAGCAGGGGGAGCAGCAGGTAGAGGGAGAAGCAGGCTCCCCGCTGAGCAAGGAGCCCAATGTGGGATTCGATCCCAAGACCCTGGGATCATGACCTGAGCCGAAGGCAGATGCCTAACCAATTGCACCACCCAGGCATCCCTATTTCTTTTTGTTTTAAAGATTTTATTTATTTTAGATTGAGCGAGCAGGGGAAAGAGCAGAGGGGGAGAGAATGAGAATCTGAAGCAGACTGAGCACGGAGTGCGGCGCAGGGCTGGATCCCATGACTGCGAGATCACGATCTGAGCTGAAACCCGGAGTCCGATGCTTAACCGACTGTGTGCCTTCTTTGCCACTTTATTCAGCATAGTATTAGAAGTTCTAAGTAGAGCAGTTGAGCAAGAAAAAGAAATAAATGGCATCCAAATCAGAAAGGAAGAAGTAAAACTATCACTTTCTGCATATGACATTTTATGTAGAAGACCTTAAACACCAAAAAAAAGTTAGAATTAGTAAATGCATTCAGTAAAGTTGCAGGATACAAAATCAATATACAAAAGTCAGTTGTGTTTCTAAATACTAATAATGAACTATCAGAAAGATACTAAGAAAATAGTCTTATTTACAATTGCATCAAAATAATAAAATACTTAGGAATAGGGGTGCCTGGGTGGCTCCGTCATTAAGCATCTGTCTTTGGCTCAGGTCATGATCCCAGGGTCCTGGGATCGGGCCCATGTCGGGCTCCCTGCCCCATGGGAAGCCTGCTTCTCCCTCTCTCACTCCCCCTGCTTGTGTTCCCTCTCTCACTGTGTCTCTCTCTGTCAAATAAATAAATAAAATCATTTAAAAACCTAGGAATAAATTTAACGAAGGAGGTGAAAGACCACTGAAAATTCTAAGACATTGATGAAATAAATTGAAGATACAAATAAATGGAAAGATGGTCTATGCTCATGGATTGGAAGAATTAATATTAAACTGTCCATACTACCCAAAGCAATCTGTAGATTCAGTGTAATCCCTATCCCGATTCCAATGGCATTTTTCACAGAAGACAGACAATCCTAAAATTTGTACATAACCACAAAAGACCCTGAATAGCCAAAGAAGTCTTGAGAAAGAGGACCAAAACTGGACACATCACATTTCTTGACTTCACTATATTACTATATTATAATATTCAAAACTGTGTGGTAATGGCATGAAAACAGATAACATAGATTGATGGAACAGAATAGAGAGCCCAGAAACAAACCCAGGCATATATGGCCAGTTAATTTGTGATGAAGCAGCCAAGAATATACAACGGGGAAAGGATAGTCTCTTCAATAAATGGGGTTGGGTAGACTGGACAACTATCTTACATTATCCCTAAAAATTAAAAAATGAATTAAAGACTTGGAAACAGACTTGAAGCCATGAAACTCTTAGAGGAAAACATTGGCAGTAAGCTCCTTGACATCTGTATTTGTGATGATTTTTTTGAATTTGACACCAAAAACAAAGGTAACAGCAAAAATATACAAGTGGAACTACATCAAACCAAAAAGCTTTTGCACGGGGGTGGGGGGGTGCCTGGCTGGCTCAGTCAATAGAGCATCTGACTCTCCAGGTCATGAGATTGAGCACCATGTTGGGCATAGAAATTATTTTAAAAATAATTAAAAAGGGGCACCTGGGTGGCTCAGTCATTAAGTGTCTGTCTTTGGCTCAGGTCATGATCCCAGGGTCCTGGGATCAAGCCCCGCATCGGGCTCCCTGCTCCGCGGGAGGCCTGCTTCTCCCTCTGCCACTCCCCCTGCTTGTGTTCCCTCTCTTGCTGTGTCTCTCTCTGTCAAATAAATAAATAAAATCTTTAAAAAAATAATTAAAAAAATAAAAAGCCTTTGCACAGCAAGGGAAACTGTCAACAAAATGAACAAATAACCTGAATGGGAGAAAAATTTTGTAAATCCTATATCCAATAAGGGGTTAATATCCTTAAATATATGAAGAATTCATATAACTCAATAGAAAAAACACAATGTGATTTAAAAATGGGCAGAAGAACTGAACAGACCTTTTTTTTTAAAGGAGATGCACAGATGGCCAGTATGTACATGACAAGGTGCTCAACATCATTAATCATCAGGGGAATGCAAATCAAAATCACAGATATCACTTCATACTATAGTTAAAATGGCTGTGGTCAAAAAGATAAGCTAACAAGTGTTGACTAGGATGTGGAGAAAAGGGAACTCTTTTTTTTTTTTTAGAGTGTGTGCGAAGGGCAGGGGGAGGGGCAGAGGGAGAGAGAGAGGCAGATTCCCCACTGAGCAGGGAGCCCACTGGGGGGATCGATCCCAGGACCCTGAGATCATGATCTGAGCCGGAGGCAGACGCTTAACCAACTGAGCCACCAAGGGACCCCCACCCCCAAATTTCTTAAGCAAATATTGCTTAAAGTTGTTTTCCTATATCACCACAATAGTATTATAAAACTCATTATCACATTCAAAATATTTTAGTGATACTATAATTATGTATAGTCTATACTCAAATTTCCTCAATTATCTCAACAATTGAGATATTGCTATAGCTTTCCTTCCTTCCAATCCTGGATTTATTCAAGGGTCGTGTGTTGGCATTTAACGGTCATTTATTCCCCAGTCTTTTAATTCAGAGCAGTTCTCTTCCTCCTTTTTTTGTTTTTCATGTAATTGATATTTTTGTAGAGTCCAGGGTAGTTATGTTGAAGAATGTTTTACAATTTGAATTTGTCATGATTAGATTTAGGTTAAACATTTTTGACGAGAAGATGTTGTATGTGTCTCTGTGTACATAATGTCCCTTTGTCCCATTGTTGGTGATAAAAAGTTTGATAACTTAGTTAAGTTGATGTCAGCTGCATTTCTTCTTTGTAAAGGTACTTTTTTCCCTTTGTAATTAAGAAACAGTCTGTGGGATACTTTTAAAAATGTGTGACTTTTCTGTTCCTTAATGTTTTACCCAGTGGTATTAACATGCACTTATGATGCTTGCCTATATTGGTTATGACATTGGTGGTTGGAAAATGTTGATTCTCTCATTTACTTCTACATTTTCTAGTTGGTGGTGTTCTAAAAAGAAGAGCTTTACTTTTCCTCCCTCTTTTTTTGTTTTTGAGGATCACTGTAGATTGAGTATTTTAAAAGAATCCATTATGTTAAAATTCACTGCTGTCAAAAATATTGACAATATTAAGTATTAAAAATACAGTGGGGCACCTGACTGGCTTGGTCAGAAGTGTGAGCAACTCTTAATCTTGGGGTTGTGAGTTTGAGCCCCGCATTGGGTGTAGAGATTACGAAAATAAATAAACTTAAAAAAATAGCAGTTGTAAATTTGGTCAGTGGGAGCCCCATCAAACTGACTCCTGTGTCCTTTTGACATGACCCAGGCAGGCTTTGAGGACTTCCTTACACTCTGGCACTACAAGGTGTTTTGGGCTCACTTTGTACTTCACTTGCTTCAGAACTGGAATCAATCATTTCTGCAAGGAACCCTGATTCCTTTAGTGGCAAATGATTCCTTAAAAGGGGAATGGCTTCCTTTTCTTAATTATCCTTTGCTATCTTTGTGGTATCAGTTCTTTCTTTTTTTTTTTTTTTAAGATTTTATTTATTTGTTTGACAGAGACACAGCAAGAGAGGGAACACAAGCAGGGGGAGTGGGAGAGGGAGAAGCAGGCTTCCCGCTGAGCAGGGAGCCCGATGCGGGGCTCGATCCCAGGACCCCCGGGATCATGACCCAAGCCGAAGGCAGACACTTAACGACTGAGCCACCCAGGCGCCCCATCAGTTATTTCCAGTAAAAAAAAAAATTGGATTCCAGATCTGAGACCCTTCTGTGTCTTCCCAAATGTACCTGATAATAAAGTGTCTAAACTCAGATTGAAGTCTGTTAGAGGCAGATCTGATGATTTGCCATGGGAGGCAAGGTATTGTGCAGAAAATTGGCATTGTTTTTTTTTTTTCCTAACTTGGTGTGAAGGTGAAAATAAGTTTTCATATCCTTCTTACTCTTTTTTTTTTTTTTTTTAAAGATTTTTATTTATTTATTTGAGACAGAGAGAATGAGAGAGAGAGAGCACATGAGAGGGGGGAGGGTCAGAGGGAGAAGCAGGCACCCTGCCGAGCAGGGAGCCCGATGCGGGACTCGATCCAGGGACTCCAGGATCATGACCTGAGCCGAAGGCAGTCGCTTAACCAACTGAGCCACCCAGGCGCCCCCATATCCTTTTTACTCTTATGTAATCCAGATCTTTTCTTCCTGTAGTTCAGCCACTTAAAAGTTGTTTCCCTTTTTGTATCTTCTGTTGTCTGAATTAAAATGTCCTTGGATAGGAAAACTCCAAACCAGGCCTTTCATACTTAGTGCTTTGAACCTGAACTTTGCATTCACCTGTATATATATATATATTTTTTTTTTTTTTTTAAAGATTTTATTTATTTATTTGAGACAGAGAGAATGAGAGACAGAGAGCATGAGAGGGAGGAGGGTCAGAGGTTGAAGCAGACTCCCTGCCGAGCAGGGAGCCCGATGCGGGACTCCATCCCGGGACTCCAGGATCATGACCTGAGCCGAAGGCAGTCGCTTAACCAACTGAGCCACCCAGGCGCCCTCACCTGTATATATATTTTACAATTGGACTTTGAGTACAGTCTAGGAAAACTGACATGGTTAGGGTATTTATTATATTGAATATTTAAAAAAAATTTTTGTTTATCTGTCAGAGAGAGAGAGAGCACAAGCAGGGCGGGAGCGACAGGCAGAGGGAGAAGCAGGCTCCCCACTGAGCAAGGAGCCCGATGCGGGGCTCCATCCCAGGGCCCTGAGACCACAACCGGAGCTGAAGGCAGACGCCCAACAGACTGAGCCACCCAGGTGCCCCTGTATTGAACATTTCTTTTGGGGTATGGTTCTGTGGCTCCTTATGAGGTCTGATGTTTTAGAGAATCCAAAATAGCCTTAGAATTGGGATCTAGTGTGCCCTTATCACTTATGGTCCAACAACTTGAGAACATCCTGCTCTAGGACTCTACGTGAAATGGGATATGTCAGTGAAGGTAAAACCCATTAAACCTATCTATATGTTCCATTGATGTGGAAACAAATAAGCTGTAAGGAAAGTGATGATGTGCTATTAATATGTTCTGTTGAAATATTTAAAATCCCATTTTCCTTGTGGAGGAAATACAGCCTGTTTTGGGGAGGGAGGGGGGTGTAGGTCATGTCCAGAAGTTACAGATAATATTTTTTTTTTTTAAGATTTTTTTTTTTTTTTTTTAATTTGACAGAGAGAGACACAGCGAGAGAGGGAACACAAGCAGGGGGGAGTGGGAGAGGGAGAAGCAGGCTTCCCGCCGAGCAGGGAGCCCGTTGCGGGGCTCGATCCCAGGACTCTGGGATCGTGACCTGAGCCGAAGGCAGACGCTTAACGACTGAGCCACCCAGGCACCCCTACAGATAATATTTTAATTAACACCATTACGAACCTATCAGTGATTATATGGCTTATATATTTATTCTTTTATGCGGATGACTGCTCTAAGATTACTTAAGAAATTAGCTGCCTGGCAACATAAAAGTTCAGATATTAAAATGAATTGCCTTCCAACTATTTCTATTACTTGTCTAAATTTAGAACCATGTAGAGCTCCTGCAGAATTGAAATCTCTGGGGATTTTAATAGTCAAGACAGACAGTATTCAGCTTTTCGGAGTAAAGAAGAGGAAAGGTAGCTTCAAATTAATTTTTGCACTGTCACTCAGACTACTTAATTAAGACACAGAGTCCAGTGAAAAGTCAGGACTGTTCTGAGAATTTTGACTGTTGCTGAAAACTTTAGTCTAGGCTCTGGGTGTGGAAGGGATAATTTTTCCCCCTCCTAGCTGAATTGCTGGAGCTACTCACTATTCTTTCCTTACTGTCTCCCAAATTACGCTTGATAAGTACAGTTCTTAAACTTTACCTGGATGGATGGGGCATTACGTCTGAGCTAGAGATCAGGTGAGCGTTATATTTAGGTATTTGCAGGTGAATTTTAGGGCATGGAATTGTTTTGCATGTGTGTGAATTCAGAATTTTTTTTTTAAGATTTTATTTATTTATTTGACATAGCGAGAGAGAGCACAAGCAGGAGGAGCAGCAGAGGGAGAAACAGGCGCCCAGCTGAGCAGGGAGCCCAATGCGGGACTCGATCCCAGGACACTGGGATCGTGACCTGAGCCGAAGGCAGACGCTTAACCTACTGAGACACCCAGGCATCCGTGTGGGATATTTTTTTTTATAATTTTATTTTATTATGTTATGTTAGTCACCATACATTACATCATTAGTTTTTGATGTAGTGTTCCATGATTCATTGTTTGCATATAGCACCCAGTGCTCCATGCAATACGTGCCCTCTTTAATACCCATCACCAGGCTAACCCATCCCCCCAGCCCCCTCCCCTCTAAAACCCTCAGTTTGTTTCTCAGAGTCCATAGTCTCATGGTTTGTCTCCCCCTCCGATTTCCCCCACTTCATTTTTCCCTTCCTACTATCTTCTTCTTTTTTTTTTTTTTAACATATAATGTATTATTTGTTTCAAAGGTACAGGTCTGTGGTTCATCAGTCTTATGCAATTCACAGTGCTCACCATAGCACATACCCTCCCCAATGTCCATCACCCAGTTACCCCATCCCTCCCACCCCCCTCCACTCCAGCA
>NC_138373.1:107621063-107657052 GCF_054177405.1 Leptonychotes weddellii | reverse complement strand
ACCCTCAGTTTGTTTCTTGAGATTAAGACTCTCTTATGGTGGGCGCCTGGGTGGCTCAGTCGTTAAGCGTCTACCTTCAGCTCAGGTCATGATCCCAGGGTCCTGGGATCGAGTCCCACATCGGGCTCCCTGCTCGGCAGGAAGCCTGCTTCTCCCTCTCCCACTCCCCCTGCTTGTGTTCCTGCTCTCGCTATCTCTCTCTCTGTCAAATAAATAAATAAAATCTTAAAAAAAAAAAAAAAAAGACTCTCTTATGGTTTGTCTCCCTCCTCTGGTTTCATCTTGTTTCATTTTTTCCTCCCTTCCCCTATGATTGTCTGTCTTGTTTCTCAAATTCCTCGTATCAGTGAGATCATATGATACTTGTCTTTCTCTGAGTGACTTATTTCCCTTAGCATAATACCCTATGCAATACGTTGTTGTATATGGCAAGATTTCATTTTTTTTTTTAAAGATTTTTTATTTTATTTATTTGACAGAGAGAGACACAGCGACAGAGGGAACACAAGCAGAGGGAGTGGGGGAGGGAGAAGCAGGCTTCCCGCGGAGCAGGGAGCCCGATGCGGGGCTTGATCCCAGGACCCCGGGATCATGACCTGAGCCGAAGGCAGACGCTTAACGACTGAGCCACCCAGGCGCCCCAAGATTTCATTTTTTGATGGCTGCATAATATTCCATTGTGTGTGTGTGTGTGTGTGTGTGTGTGTGTTTGTGTGTACCACATCTTTTTTATCCATTCATCTGTTGATGGACATCTAGGTTCTTTCCATAGTTTGGCTATTGTGGACATTGCCGCTATAAACATTGGGGTGCATGTACCCCTTCGGATCACTACATTTGTATCTTTGGCGTAAATACCCAGTAGTGCAATTGCTGGGTTATAGGGTAGCTCTATTTTCAACTTTTTGAGGAACCTCCATACTGTTTTGGAGAAAGAAAAGAGAAGAGAAGAAAAGAAAAAAAATCATCCTGCTACCTCCTTTATAACATTTTGTCTCAATAAATAGTAAATTCTTTGAGGGCAGCTTATTTCCCCAAGGAACAAGGTCCCTCACTTCTAAAATTCATCTATGGAAGCCCCAGCAGGAAGGGAGGGGGAAAAAAGCACACAGGCTTAATTCAACAAGAGTAATATATGGATTTGTGAGTGGCTGCACCAGCTTGCATTCCCAACAGTGTAGGAGGGTTCCCCTTTCTCCACATCCTCGCCAACATCTGTCGTTTCCTGACTTGTTAATTTTAGCCATTCTGACTGGTGTGAGGTGGTATCTCATTGAGGTTTTGATTTGTATTTCCCTGATGCCGAGTAATGTTGAACACTTTTTCATGTGTCTGTTGGCCATTTGTATGTCTTCTTTGCAGAAATGTCTGTTCATGTCTTCTGATTCATGGGATATTTTGAGGAGAAACTAATTCCATGTATGTTTAACTGTACATGAAATGTGAAAATCTGTCGATGGAGTTGGTAGGACTTCAATAAAAGAAATAGGAAATAAAAGGAATGGTTATTTTAAGTAACTATTTTAAATATAAGTTAAAATAGAGTAAGATTTTACATATAGAGTGACTATGATGTGTTTACTACCTGATTTGGCAACTGGAAATGTAGAACTTTGTTGCTACTATAGTAAGACATTTTAAGGATGCTGGGAAAATGCCAATAAAATTATTATAAACCAAGAAAAATCCATACAAATGGAATATATGTTTTTTTCTGACCCTAGATTTATACAAATGGCGAAATATAAAAAAATTGACAACAAATCTGTATATTACTCTTGTTGAATTAAGCCTGTGTGCTTTTTTCCCCCTCCCTTTCTGCTGGGGCTTCCATAGATGAATTCTAGATGTGAGGGATCTTGTTGGGGAAATGAGCTGCCCCCAAAGAATTTACTATTTATTGAGACAAAATGTTATGAAGGAGGTAGCAGGATGGTTTTTCTTTTTCTTTTCTTTTCTTTCTTTCTTTCTAAGATTTTATTTATCTATTTGAGAGAGAGAGATTGAACACGAGCAGGGGGGAGGGACAGAGGGAGAGGGAGAAGCAGGCTCCCAGCTGAGCAGGGAGCTCCATGTAGGGCTCAATCCCAGGACCCCGCGATCATGACCCAAGCTGGAGGAAGATCTCCAACCAACAGCCACCCAGGCACCCTGGTTTTTATTTTCTTTTTGCTTATATCTATCTATCTTTAAGATTTTATTTATTTATTTGACAGAGAGAGCAGGGGGTGGGGGGGGGCAGAGGGAAAAGCAGACTCCCTGCCAAGCAGGGAGCTGGATGCGGGGCTTGTTGCGGGGCTTGTTGCGGGGCTCAATCCCAGGACCCTGGGATCATGACCTGAGCCGAAGGCAGACACTTAACCGACTGAGCCACCCAGGTGTCCTTGCTTATCTCTATTTAAAAAAGAACATGGATTTCTTTTATAATTAGAGGGAAAATCAGTTATTTAAAAACATTTATTAAAATGATAAAGGTGCTGTAGGGGTGCCTGGGTGGCTCAGATGGTTAAGGGTCTGCCTTCGGCTCAGGTCATGTTCCCAGGGTGCCGGGATCAAGCCCCACATCGGGCTTCCTGCTGAGCAGAGAGCCTGCTTCTCCCTCTCCCTCTGCCTGCTGCTTCCCCTGCTTGTACACACTCTCTCTGTCAAAAATAAATAAAATCTTTAAAAAACAAAAACGATAAAGCTTGTAAGTCCTCAACTCAAAACTTGTAAGTACTCCAATAGATTTATTTTCTAGCACTCTTGATTAGTCTCCAGTTAGGTAGTGAGTTCTTTGTTTCCTGGGCTTTGAGACTATTTCTTGGGGTAAGCTCTCTTTTTATATTGCAGCTGAAGTTTTATTAAATAACTTCAGCATATTTAACCAATCACTTAACTAAGAAACTTTGTATTTAAACCTAGTAATATATAGCCACTGGGTGGCTCAGTTGGTTAAGTGTTTGCCTTCTGCTCAGCTCATGATTCCAGGGTCCTGGGATTGCCTTGAGTTGGGCTCCCCCTTGGCGGGGGGAGGGGGGGAGGAGGGGAGGAGGGGGTGTGTGTGTCTGCTTATCCCTCTTCCTCTGCCCCTCCCCCCGCTCGTGCGCTCTTTCTCTTGCTTGCCGCGCTCTCTTTCTCAAATAAATATATAAAATCTTTAAGAAAAAAACCCTTAGTAATATATAATTCTGTTTCTTTGAAAGAGTATAAATATATGCCCATTTGAATTCTGGGAGGAAAAGCTTGTGCTTATTAGCTTGCCTAAAGTTGCTAGAAACAGCATTTTGATGTCACAAAAGGGATCCCTGTAAAATTTGAAGAAAGTATTATGTGCTTTTACTAGAATAAAAACTTAATTTTACCACATAGTGGCCCTTAGGTTGACAAAGAAGAATATTCCATTTTTCCATAGGTCCTAGGGTTTTCTGGAGACAACTTGAGTGTCACATAAGGTACTTAGGACTATTAGAATGTTTAGCTTCATTCTAGGGCTGTGGAATCTAAAATTTTTGTGTGTGTTAAAGGACCTTACTGGCTGGCTGTGGAGATAAAACATGAACATTTGATGATCAAAACAACAGTAGATATAATGGATTAGATTCTGTAATATAAAACAGAATGCAGTATAATTTAGTTGAGTCTAATTGTTTAGTACAAAGAAACACAGAGAGAAACCAGTACAGAAAGGTAGGGTAAGAGGTAGGTATTGAACTGGACTTCAATAGAAGATTACTATCCAAATTTCATTTCACTGGTTGTATTTCATATATATATATTTTTTGTTTTTGGGATTTGCCTTTTATTCTTTATTTAAAAAAATTTTTTTAAAAAGATGATTTATTTGAGGGGTGCCTGGGTGGCTCAGTTGGTTAAGCATCTGCCTTCGGCTTAGGTCATGATCTCAAGGGTCTGGGATTGAGCCCTGCATCCAGCTCCCTGCTCAGTGGGGAGCCTGCTTCTCCCTCTTCCTTTGCCTCTCCCCCTGCTTGTGCACACGCTCTCTCTCTCTCTCTCAAATAAATAAAATCTTTAAAAAAAAAAGATTTATTTGAGAGAGAGTGGGAGGGAAGGGCAGAGGGAGAGAATCCTTAAGCAGACTCCCCACTAAGTGTAGAGCCCGATGATGGGCTCAATCCCACAACTCTTGACCTGAGCTGAAACCAAGAGTTAGATGTTTAACTGACTGAGCCACCTAGGCACCCTGAAATTTGCTTTCTAAAAAACTTTATTATGAAAAATTCCAAACATCCAAAAGCAGTGGGAATAGTAAAATGAACCCCCATATACAGTTATCAGCTTATTGCTAACATGGTTTCATCTATGCTCCTACCAACCCCCTTTCCTAATTGTTTTGAATCAAATCTGTGACATTATTTCATCCATAAATATTTCAGTATATATTTCTAAAAAATAGGGACTTTTTTATGGTATATGTATTAATTCTTTTTATTTTTTTATTATGTTAATCACCATACATTACATCATTAGTTTTAGATGTAGTGTTCCATGATTCATTGTTTGTGCATAACACCCAGTGCTCCATGCAGAACGTGCCCTCTTTAATACCCATCCCCAGGCTAACCCATCCTCCCACCCCCCTCCCCTCTAGAACCCTCAGTTTGTTTTTCAGAGTCCATCGTCTCTCATGGTTCGTCTCCCCCTCCGATTTCCCCCGCTTCATTTTTCCCCTCCAAAAATAGGGACTTTTAAAAAACATAATACCAATACTATTTGTACATCTAAAATAACAGTAATTTCTTAATATATAAATATCTGGTGTTCATATTTCCTTGATTGTATCATAAGTTTTTAAAACAGACTATATGTTTAAAACAGGATTCAAATAAAAAAAATGGGATCCAAATAAAATCTATACCTTGTAGTTGGTCAATGTATTTTTAGAGTCTCTCTCTTCTTTTAAAGATTTTATTTACTTACTTGACAGAGTGAGACAGCACAAGCAGGGGGAGCAGCAGAGGGAGAGGGAGAAACAGGCTCTCTGCAGAGCAGGGAGCCTGACGTGGGACTTGATCCCAGGACCCTGGGATCATGACCTGAGCCGAAGGCAGATGCTTAACCATCTGAGCCACCCAGGCACCCATATTTTTAGAGTCTCTTAATCTAAAAGATCCCCCCCCCCTTTTTTCTCTTTGCAGTTTATTTGTTGAGGGACTGGGTCATCTGTTCATTAGTTTCCCACAGATGGATTTGGTGATTAACATCATACTAGTGTCATTTAACATGTTTCTCTCTCCTCTGTATTTTCTTCAAATTGGCAGTTACATCTAGAGATTTGACCAGATTTAGATTCATTGTTTTGGCTAGAATACTTTATAGTGCGCTTCTATTAGGAGGAGGTGTGTGATGTCTGTTAGTCTCATTTTTATGATGTCAGCAGCCATTGATGATCATTGTTTATACCCCCTTTACTTCATTGAACTTCATTAGGGGGTTTTAAATGGTGATACTCAAATTCTATCATTTCTTAATTTATTTTAGCTGGAATGTTTTTATAAAGAGATATCCTCTCCATCACCTGTTTGGTTACTGTGAGGTACATCTTGCACAGGAAAGGTGAGACAAATGCTTGAGTCTTTCTTTTAATTAACAGTTATTACTGTTTTCAAAATAATGACTTTGTTCACTAACATCCTGCAAAGGTGATTGATAAGGGTTTTTTTTTTTTTGTCATAAACTGCAATTTAAGCCTATTTATGTGTTTCAGCAATTACAGTTTTATCTGTATTGATGTCTCATTGATTGCTTCGTCTTGGCAAATGGGAGCTTCAGGTTGGCTCTAGCCTTTTTTTTTTTTTTTTTTTATTTGACTCTAGTGTCTTTTTGATGTGATCCCTTACCTATGATAGCTTCTTTGTTTTGTGGAAATGAAGTTTAGAGACTCTTCTGTGTGTAAGAGGTACTAATTGCTTAGTGAGTTGGTCATTGTTTCTTTCTGTTTTCAGTGAACAAGGCTAGGAAATAAGGTGGCTTTTTTTTTTTTTTTAAGAAAGTGTATCACAAGTTCATATCAGTATTTTCAATTCAAAGTCAGAACTAGGTTGTTTTTTTTTTTTTAAAGATTTTATTTATTTATTTGACAGAGAGAGACACAGCAAGAGAAGGAACACAGGCTTCCCGCTGAGCACAGAGCCCGATGCGGGACTCGATCCCAGGACCCTGGGATCATGACCTGAGCCGAAGGCAGACACTTAACTGACTAAGCCACCCAGGTGCCCCAAAACTATAGGTTTTTTAATATAATGTCTTCAATCTTGACATTTTTCAAATTACAAAAGTAATACGTACTCACTGTAAGAAATCTAAATAATTCAGAAGTATATGAGATAAAAGATGAAGATCCTGACCTTACCCCCAAATCACTAGTTAACCACTTAACACATTAATTCAAAGGCTTCATAGTGGGTATCTTTTATTTTTATGTCAATTATAGTTACCTGGTTTAGGCAGCACTGAACATACAGTTAAAAATTAGGAGTCAATATTTTTTGAGGCTAGAGGAAAAAAAGATAAGTTATTCCTTCTGTGAAATGAAGATTTTTACATATTTTTAGATTTACTTTTTAAATTGGTATTACATTTACATGGTTCAAAATTCTAAGGATAGAAAAAAGCTGAGTGAAGTTTTCTTCTTGCTTCTATAGCCCAAACTAGTCAGTTCCTCTTTCCAGAGGCAACTATTATTACCAGTTTATTACCAGTTTTTGTGCATCCTGTGTTCTTTTTTTTAAAATTTAATTTAAAAAATTTTTAAAGATTTTATTTATTTGAGAGAGAGAGAGAGAGAGCACGAGCCAGGGGAGGAGCAGAGGGAGAGAGAGAAGCAGACTCCCCACTGGGCAGGGAGGCCTATGCGGGGCTTGATCCCAGGACCCTGATACCATGACCTGAGCCAAAGGCAGATGCTTAACCAACTGAGCCACCCAGGTGCCCCACATCCTATCTTCTTATAAGCATATATGTAAATATGTATATATATTGTTTCCCCCATTTTACTAAAATGGTTCTGTGTCTTGCTTTTTTTACTTAGCAGTATAACCTGTAAGTACAAGAATTTCCTTATTCTTGTGTATGTCTAAAGAGTATTACAGGATATGTTTGTACTGCTTATTTTATCATTCTCCTATTAAAGAGAATTTTGATTTTTTTCCCAGTCTTTTGCAGTTACAAAGAGTGCTTCATGAATAACCTTGTACATATGTCATTTTCCGTATTTGGAATAATAAACTATTAAGGTAAATTGCTAAAAATGTATACTTTTATAATTTTTAAACATAGTGTAAAATTGCCTTCTAAAAATATAGGCATTAAAAAAGTAAGAATATAGGCAGTTTACATTTTTTTTTTTAAAGATTTTATTTATTTATTTGACAGAGAACAAGAACGTACAAGCAGGGGGAGCGGCAGGCTCCCCAGGAGAGGGAGAGGGAGTAGCAGGGAGCCCGATGCGGGTCTCCAGCCCAGGACCCTGAGGTCGTGACCCAAGCCCAAGGCAGCTGCTTAACTAACTGAGCCACCCAGGCATCCCTGGCAGTTTACATTCTACTAGCAATTGATTCCAGATTTGAGACAGAAGATTTGGTTATGGTGGCTATATACAAAATAACCAATTTGAAATTTTTTTATCCATGCGTATTTATAGTGGAGCACTTGGCATAGGCATCAAATTACGTTTTAGCCTTCTTGTAACACACCACTGATTGAGTGCCTATGAAAGAGTGTAGTCTTTGCTCTCCACTATGCAAATATAGCAGGTTAACTTTACCTAAGTTCTAAGGGCCTTGAAGCACGAGACGGGCAGGGGAAATTCTAAATTAGCAAACTTTTTGGTTTCTGACCTCTCAATTCTTTGAAAAATTATTATAGACGCCAAAGAACTTTTATTTATGTAGGTTATATCTGCCAGTATTTACTGTATTGGAAGTCAAAACTAGGAAAATATTTAAATATTTATTGATTCATTAAAATAATAGTAAGTTCCTTACATATTACTATATGTAACACTTTATTTATTTATTTATAAAAGATTTTATTTATTTATTTGACAGAGAGAGGGAACACAAGCAGGGGGAGTGGGAGAGGGAGAAGCAGGCTTCCCGCTGAGCAGGGTGCCCCATGCAGGGCTCAATCCCAGGACCCTGGGATCACGACCTGAGCCGAAGGCAGACACCCAACGACTGAGCCACCCAGGCGCCCCTGTAACACATTTTTTAAATGAAAAAACCTTTTTTAAAAAAAAAAAAAACAACACTTTTTTTTTTTTTTTTATGATTTTACCTATTTATTTGACAGAGTACAAGTAGGCAGAACAGTAGGCAGAGGGAGAGAGAGAAGCAGGTTCCCCGCTGAGCAGAGAGCCTCATGTGGGATTCGATCCCAGGACCCTGGGATCATGACCTGAATCAAAGGCAGACGCTTAAGCAACTGAGCCACCCAGGTGCCCTGAAAAACTTTTTTAAAACAAAAGATTTAGTGAGAAGGACGGACATGGTTTTACATTTTTGCAAATCTCTAATGTCTGGCTTAACAGAGGATAGCTGCATTCTCATCTGCATCAGCATTCAGTCTGTTGCACTATGTCATGTTCGTTGAAGTATTTGAAAAAAAAAATCCATACTCAGAGATATGTAGTTGGAAAATAGAGAAGTATTTTAATATCTTTGGGTAATTGGATATTCTTTGATACTATACCCGAACTCAACATGTGGTAGTTCCTTAAAGATTAGTTCCAGTGTAGAATCTGAAACCATATTAATGAACTTTTGTACTTAGTGACATTAAAATTCATTTATTTTGTACATTGAATGGATCTTTTATCCATGTGTGATTTTTGAATTATCATGAATTGGTCAGTTGGAAAATACTGGTCACCGAGTTATGCAGATCTTCCAGATGTTTGACACAGTTCATTATACAAGTAAAAAAAAAACTCATGAATATCACTGTCATTTCATCAGAAAAGTCTTAAGAAGTTTTCAAGCTCAGAGAAGATACACTTTTTCAAAATTTTGATTTTAGCTGAAAAGCTTGAATTTTATCACTGACAACAAATATTATCACTTATTTTCTTTGAAGGAACAGGCTCATTTTGTTCATTTTTGTGCAGAACATTGCCACATAACCATAGTTTGCCTGTTATTTGCTTACTCAGGAAATAATAGTATCCCATGAAAAAAGTAGCTAGTTTAGCTTGCAGCTCAGTTGCTTTTCCTTGAGACAATTATTGTACTTTGATATGCTGCAGAACTGGTTTATACTTCCCATTTTGCCATTCCGATTATTAAAAAGACATGTACTCAAGAGTGGAATTTAATAAAATTATTAATTTTTACTGCTTTATCAAGGACATTTACAAGTAAAATTTTTCTTTTTTAAGCTGCAGGTGTGGGGTGGTGAAGAATATGATAGTACTAGTACTAGTACAGTTTGATACCCCTGCCTTGATTTATGCTAAGAGTGGCAATTATACCTACCATTTCACCATGGTGAAAAAGGCAGGTAACATCTTAGTGTTATCATAATAAATAAGATCTTGTTGTTGTGAAAATACTGGACCTCTTAGACCTCCTGGGACCGTACTTCGAGAACTGCTGTTCTAGGTAGAACATGCATTACTTAGCTGGAGATACTGAGGTGAGAAAAAAGCATAGCTTTCTAGGTCAACTACAAATACTTTGTTATGGAACTCAGGATATATGGAGAGAAAGAAAAAAGGTAGTCAGGGGCCAGATCATAAAGGAACTTAAGTATCCTGCTAAAGAGTGCTGAATTTATCCTATAAGAAATGGAGAGTCTTTGAAGGATTTTAAGAAGGGGAGTGTGTGTATGGTAGGGGTGTGGGTGGATTATGCCATCATATTTGTATTTTTTTTTTTTAAAGATTTTATTTATTTATTTGAGAGAGAATGAGAAAGAGAGAGCAGGAGAGGGGGGAGGGTCAGAGGGAGAAGCAGACTCCCTGCCGAGCAGGGAGCCTGATGCGGGACTCCATCCTGGGACTCCAGGATCATGACCTGAGCCGAAGGCAGTCGCTTAACCAACTGAGCCACCCAGGCGCCCCTCATATTTGTATTTTTTAAAGATTACCCTTATCATAGTGTGTTTTGCGTTAAGGAGGCCAGTGGAAAGTGATGAGGTTTTAAACTAAGGCACTGACTTGGTCATGGAGCCACAAAAGGCCAGGCTGTACAAACCAGTGCAGGGGTTAGAATGTGTCCTTCCTAAAGCAGAACTAAGCCTAGCAGCATCTGTTGGTTGGCTGGATGATCAGGTGCACAACCAGCTGCATCCATCATCATGTCAGTTATAAGCTATCCCCTCAAATACTCTTGTATCCGCAGAATCACTAATCTGACTTCTATTACCATAGATTAGTTTTAATCTGTTTTTGAATTTCATGTTAATAGAATCATACAGTATATACTACTGTGTCTTTTTTGCTCAACATTGTCTTTGAGATTCATGAATGTAGTTGCATATAGCAATGGTTTGTTCTTTATCATTGGTAGGTAATGTTCATTTTCTGATTGTACCATACGTTTTCCATTGAGTTGTTTATAGTTTGGGACTGTTAGGAATAATACTGCTGTGAACACTTTATACATGTCTTTTCATAGATGTAAGCACTCTGGTTATATGCCCAGGAATGGAATTGCTAGTTCATGGGGTAGAAGTATAAGTACTACCAGTTTTCCGAAGTGGTTATATTAATTTATTCTCTTGCCAGCGATGTATGAGAGTTCTGGTTATGCTGTGTCTTTGACCATACTTAGTACTGTCAGTCCTTTTAATTGTAGCTGTTGGGGATGTAGTGATGTCTTTTTGTGGCTTTAATTTGCATTTCCCTGATGACCACTGATGTGGAGTGTCTTTATGTGCATATTGGTCTTTCAAGGATCCTCTTTTGTGAAGTGCTTTCAACTTTTTTTTTTTAAGATTTTGTTTATTTTTATTTAAGAGAGTGGGGTGGGGAGAGAACAAGCGGGGTGGGGGGAGGAGTAGAGAGAGAGGGAGAAGCAGGCCTCCCCGCTGAGCGGGGAGCCCGTTGCAAGACTCAATCCCCAGACTCCAGGATCACGACCTAAGCGGAAGGCAGACACTCAACCGATTGAGCCACCCAGGCGCCCCAGTGCTTTCAGTTCTTGTCCATTTAAAAAATTGGGCTGTTTGTCTTTTTCTTACTGATTTGTAGAATTTTTTTGTATATCTTATATATGAGTCCTTTGTGGGATACATATATTTGCACATATCTTCTGCAGGTGTTTACATGTGGGATAGATGCCGGAACAAATTTATTAATGAGTGTTTTGCTGGGATTCTGGGATATATGTCTTATCTATGAAGAGTGGTTCTGTATATTATTTAGAGATTCTAGTTTCCCTACATGATGGGAATGCACATGCTGCTTTTGAGTGTGTCACTATTGATGTTTTGAATTAGTCTCAGCTGATTGCGGGTATTTCTGTTACCTATTGTTGTCAACCAAACCACTCCAAATCTTAGTGGCTTAAAACAACTATTTATTAGGGTGCCTGGGTGGCTCTGTCGGTTAAGCGTCTGCCTTTGGCTCAGGTCATGATCCCAGGGCCCTGGGATCGAGCCCCACATAGGGATCCCTGCTCAGCGGGGAGTCTGCTTCTCCCTCTCCCTCTAACTGCCTCTCCCCCTGCTTGTGCTCTCGCTCTCTCTCTTGCAAATAAATAAAATCTTTAAAAAAAAACAAAACCAAAAAACCCAAAGTGTTTATTTGCTTATGATTAAGTGGGCTGGCAATTTGGGCAGGGCCCATCTGGCTTGCCTCTATTGCACATGGAATTTGCTGGGCTTACTCATGTGTTTGTGGTCAGTTGGCAGGTTAGCCAGGGGCTGGTTGTACCTGGATAGCCTCACTCCAGTGTTGTCCATCATTAGGCTGGAGCTGTCATCCAGGGTACCGTGGCCTCTCCTGCAGTCTTTCTTGGCTACCTTGCATGGTGACTAGGTCCCAAGAGAGTGAGAGTGAAAGTTACAAGGTTTCTTAAGGCCTGGGCTCAGAAATTGCACAGTGTCATTTTTGCCACATTCTGTCAGACGAAACAAGTCACAAGGCCAGCTCAGATTCAAAGGGTAAGGAAATGAACTCCACTTTTTGATGGGAATTGCTGCAAATAGTTTGTGGCCATGTTTGATCTACAACATTGGGCATTCATTGTTCTTCCTTGTTCCTTTCTTTCTTTCTCCTTTTCTCTCTCTTACTCCCTTCCTTCCATTGCTCCTTTTAAATGAATTGGATAGTTTGTGGGGTTTTTTAAAAATTATTATTGCCTTGTCTTTCTTCTTGAAGTTTATGTTAAAACAGAGCTTACTTAAAGGATGTCGTCTGTGATTACTTGGTGTGGCCAAGGACCAGACATTTTCAGGTCCTGACTTTGTGACTGTTTTCCAAATCACCATAATAATACCAAGCATCTCTTAATGATGAAGAGATTAGTTTCTTCCCCAGGTGATTTTGATCTTTTTCTTTTTATCCTTTTTTTAAAAATTGGTAAGACCTGAATGTTAACACTGGTCCTTTTATGAGCTCTATTCCCATCTCTTCCATGCCTTGTTAGCCGTCTAGAGTTACTAATATGAGCCTGAAATGACAACTTTTTTTCCCGAGGTCTCAGTGAAGTCAGGAAAGGAAAGGCTGTACAGCAGGAAAACAGGTCGGGACTGCAGTTGTCTTGAGGAGACAGTGTTTTTATATGTGAAATAAACAAGAATCTTGGGCAAGGTGCAGATGTCAGTGACCTGTCAGCCCATCGGGATGAATCAGCTGAAGTCCTAGATGAGGTGACAGTGTCAGCACAATGAGCCCCTTACCCTGAATTTATTGGGCCTCTCATTAAGGTAGCTGTCATAGCCCTTATTTTAGAGAAAAGTCAGAGTCATTGTTCAAGATTCACCTGACTTTAAACATTATTTATTTTGGAGGGGGAAGGTCACTTTCAGTGTAAGAGTACTATTGGAAGTGACATGTGGCTGGTTTGCAGATTACAGCCATTTTGGTGTGTCCAAGTGTTACAGTTGTTAGGATCTTTAAAACTTGTCTCCAGGTGACTGGAGGCTATTTATTCTGCTTTTCCAAGTAGGTTTAATTAATTGTCTTGGGTCCCAGACAAGTAGATTTGTTAACTGTAGTTTCTGATTTATCTGTTGCCCAAACCTGTGATAATTTGATGGGAATAGGAACTCTAGAGGTGGCATTTTATTGCAAAAGATGGATGTTGGCTGCTAAATGCAGCTGATTAGAAGGCTAGGGCACAGTATCTGTTTTCCTAATGACAGGATCATTATTAAGGCTTTATAGAACACACCACCAGTCAGATGGCTAAACTGAATCTTCCTACTCTTGTGAGGTTATCTTCAAGGCATTTGGAGTACTTCACAGAACTCTTTATCAACTGTGTTCTCTTAAAGGCGTTTGCACCTTGTATCAGTTTAACCTGGTTGTTCTGGGTTGTGAGGCACTCCTTAGTGCAGTGCTGGTAACCAGATCTTTGTCAGTTGCTGCTGCCTGAGAACCTTGGGTTTGGGTCTCACAGACCCCAGAGAACAGTGTTGCCAGATAAGATTGCCATCTTATTTTCTGAGTGCAAATTTTGTCTTCAGAGAAAGCAAGGGAGCTGAGAATACGAGGCAGTTTGTTAGAATGAAGACAAGAACACAGGGTTTTGACGGCTTGGCCGTCCTATTGACAATAAGTTTGTTTTTCTATTTTTATTTTTTTAAAAATTTATTTGAGTGAGAGAGAGAAAGTGAGAGAGAGATCATGAGCAGGGGGGAAGGTCAGAGGGAGAAGCGGACTTCCCCCTGCTGAGCCGGGAGCCCGATGTGGGACTCGATCCCAGAACCCCAGGATCATGACCTGCACCGAAGGCAGACCCTTAAATGACTGAGCCACCCAGGCACCCTGGCTGTACAAATAAGTTTAAAAAAATTTTTTAAAAACTGAAGTTTATCTCAGAGGTAGTACTTAGCTTTGTAAATTAATCAGACAGAAAACTGTTACAGTGCTTCTGTGTCAGGCACTGTTTCACATTGGAGGTACAGATAAGAACAAGACATACAAGATTTCATTTGAAAAGATAGACAATTTACAAATAAATAATTACAGATTGTGGTGAATAGTATGAAGAAAATAGATGTGGTGATGTGACTGAGAGTAAGGGAGAGGGTATAGCCAGATGGGATGGTCAGGAAGACCTTTTTATAGTGGTGTGTGAACTAAAAGGGAGGCAGAACCAGCGTTTCCTGATGGGAGAAGAGTGTTCTGGGCAGGAGGAACAACAAAACAAAGGCCTCATGGGGAGTATGTGGTTTGGTATGTTCAAGAATAGGCAGGGGCCAGATTTTGTAGGGCTCTGTAGACCTCACTTAGGATGATAGAAAACCATTGGTAGAAAGAAGCTGGTTGATCAGGAAAGCTAAATGATCTGATTTACAGTTTTAAAAGATCACTCATGCTTCTCTGGGGAGAACAGATAGCAGAGTGCCCAGAGAGGAAGTAGAGAAATTAGTTATGAGGCTATAGCATTTTATTAGCAAACTACATGGGGGTTATGGAGGATGGATGGCAGAAAGGAATTGAACTTCTTTCTGAAAGTATTCCACTTTTAATTTTGATAAAATTACAAATAGGGCAAGAAAACCATAACATCAGTAAGTCCTAGTGTGTGTTTTGAATTATGTTGCTCTTGATTCTCTAAGTCAGAGTTGGATAGAGAACTAACTCTTGGTATGGCAAGGCTCTCAGCATGAACTCACTATGCCCACTTAAAAATCAGGCACATCTGGGCACGGCTTGAGGGCCTGTGGGGAAAGGCAACTAGTAATTTCTTTGCATAGGGGAGAAATTTCCTGGGGGGACAAAATCACCAGGCAGACAGTGTTTCAGGACCAAGGTTGGTGGTGAAAAGGGGAAGGGCGATATCCTGGCCATGCTTCCCAACCCTTACCAAACTCCCACACATCTCTAATGCCAAAACCCGAAAGTACAGGGGCTATAAAGAAACCACAAGAGCTTTTTCATAGAAATCTTAGTACAGTATCGGAAAGGCAGACTTTAGCGATATGATACTCATGGTATAGAGTTGTAAAACTGAAGAGTTAGGGATGCTCTTCACTTCAGCATAGGACACAGCGGGGCTTAGGTATTTTGAGGGTTCCAAGAACACAGACTGGCTTGGCATATTAAGGGTTCTAGTGGTGGCATTCAGCACTCAGAGTTTTTACTGTGGATTAAGCAGCAGCTAGCTCTCAGAGTCCTGTAATAGCAATGGCAATAATAATAATAACAAATATTGTAGTCAGAGAGGGGAGATACTAAATTATGTGCTTGTAGTATTTGTTTCTACTCACAGAAGGAAATTCTGTCTCTGGCTTCTTTATATTCTTCTCATCTACTGAGAGAGATTCCCTATCTGATAGCTCAGTTTCTAGAATTGTCTTGTATAAAAGGATAATGGGTAGAAAACAGCTGAAGAATTTCAAGCAGTAAGACTGGATGATTAACTTATATTAGAAAGTGGACCAAGAACTGCTTATAAGAAGAGTGGATCATTAGAGGAGAAAGAGCCAAGTGAGCAGAGTGTTGTATTGTGAATTGAAAATAGGAATAGGTAGGGGCCCTTGGGTGGCTCAGTTGGTAGAACATGCGACTTTTTTTTTTTTTAAGATTTTATTTATTTATTTTAGAGAGAGGGAGTGAGTGCTGGCTGGGGGAGGGATAGAGGGACAGGGAGAGGCAGAGAATCTCAAGCAGACTCCTCACCCAGCCTGGAGCCTGATGGCAGGGCTTGATCCCAGGACCCCGAAACCACGACCTGAGTGGAAACCAAGTCGGTTGCTTAAACCAAGAGTCTGGTCGAACCACCCAGGCGCCCCACAGCATGCAACTCTTGATCTTGTGGTCGTGAGTTCAAGGCCCCATGTTGGGCGTAGAGTTTACTTAAAAAAATAATAAAAATAAAAAAATAAAACTGTGCATTAAAGCAATGGATTAAAAAAAAAGTAGGAATGGATATAGAGGGTTCAGGGCAGGTGTAGGGTTATGAGAAACATTGTGAGCAAAAGGAATTGGGAAAGAAGATATTCAGAAGCTGCTGTGGAGGGGCGCCTGGGTGGCTCAGTAGGTTAAGCGTCTGTGTTCGACTCAGGTCATGATCTCCGGGTCCTGGGACTGAGCCCCAAGTTGGACTCCCTGCTCAGTAGGGAGTCTGCTTCTCCCTCTCCCACTCCCCTGCTCATGTGTGCACTCTCTGTCTCTCAAATAAATAAAATCTTAAAAAACAAAAAAAGAAGCTGCTGTGGATTTTGAAATGGATATTTTAATTTTCTTTGGGAGTCTCAATATATTAAGATTTAAATTGCTTTTAACTTTTTTTTTTTTTTTTTTTTGAGGTTAGACTTGTTTCTTATATGAGATGCCATTCCAGCACTGGACTCATGGAGGCTGAACATTTATTCAGGTAATAATAGGTAACATTTATGGAGCACTTTCCGTATGCTAGGCAACAAACTAAGTGCTATACCTGTATTCTCATTTAATTGTCACGCAACCTCGTGAGGTTGGAAGTGTTATTGTACCCATTTAATAGATGAAGAAACTGAGACTAAAGTATATTAAGACTGAGTTCACCTGAATTAAGAAATAAAAAAGACTACTGCTGTAGTCGAAGTGAGAGATGATGGTAGCTGATGTTATTAGATGATGTCATTCCTCACGACTGTAAAGTGGTTTTGACTGAACTTCACCCTCATTTCCATAACTTTTCCCACTAGTGAATACATCATACTTTTTGTTTGTCTTTGAAACAAGAGACATACTTTTTGGTAAAGAAAAATCCAATTTAGAGTTTTAACTTTAAAGCTTTTCTAAGTTTGAAATAGTTTAAATTTGAGTGAATATCTACGAAAGGTAAATAGATATTTACCTTACAAAATAGGTATTTACTTCATCTTATAAAAGGTTAATAGATATTAACGGGGGAATTCTTAAAAGATTATGAGTATGGATGATAGGACTCTTTTGTGTTGTTTTCATCACATTTGAAATACTGTTCTCAGATATTTTAGCTTTAAGGAACCTTATTAGGGCTTCTTGTAGGAGCTTTCTTGGTATGTCTAAATGTTTATTTACAGATCATACTAATGGTAGTACTTGCCAGAACTGAGAGGGTTTTTAGCACTACCCAAAAATCAGTCAAAAATGAAGATTCAGGATCTCTGAAAGTATAATGTTGGTTAATAGAAGTATTTGTAAATATACAGAAATTCAAATTTATATGCTGCTATGAGTGGTTCTCCATGTACAATTTTGCCAGGTGTTGTTTGTATACTCATCAAGGTAAAATAAAACTGCTTTTATCACTCCCTTATCAGTTATTGAGTTGCCAGCATGAATACATTGCCCTATTTCCCCTTTCCCCATCTTTTTCAAAATAGATCTTGAGCTATAATTAACATACAGTAAACTGTACGTATTAAAAGTGTACAGTTTGTTAAGTTTTGATGTGTTATTCACCCATGAAGCTATTACCACAGTCAAGATAATGAAAATATCACCTCCACAAGTTTCCTTATCCCCATTTTTAATACTTCCCTCAACTTGTGATCCTAGGCAACCACTGATCAACTTTTGTCACTGTAGAATAGTTTGCATTGTCTAGATTTTTATATAAATGGAATTGTAAAGTATATACTCTCACATTTATTTTTTTGTATGGGCATATACTTTTTTCCCCCTCTAAGTTAATTTATTTTTTAAAAAATTACGGTGAAATTCACATAACTTATAATTAACCAGTTTTAGTGTATAGATCAGTGGTATTTAGTGTATTTATGATGTTGTGCAACCACTAGTTCTCTCTAGTTTCAAAACTTTTTCATCATTTTGTAAACCATACCATACTCATTAAATAATCACTCCCCATTCCCTAATTTGCTTTCTGTCTCTGTGGATTTGCCTCTTCTGGATATATCCTATAAAAATAATCAGACAATATATGAACCTTTTGTATCTGGCTTCTTTCATTTAGAGTAATATTTTCAAGATTCATCCAAGTTGTAGCATGTATCAGTACTTTTATTCCTTTTTATGGCTGAATAATATTCCATTGTGTAGATATATCACATTTAGCTTATCCATTCCTCAGTTGCTAGACATTTGGGTTGTTTCCACTTTTTGGGTACTATGAATAATGCTGCTATGAACATTTTTTTATAAGTTTTTTTGTGGGTATATGTTTTCATTTCTTTGGAGTATATATCCAGGAGTGTAATTGCTGGATCATATGGTAACTCTGTTGAACTTTTTGAAGAACTGTCAAACTGCTTCCATAGTGGCTGCATAATTTTACATTCCCACTAGCAATGTATGAGGGCCCCAATTTATCTATCCTTACTAAACTTATTGTCTGTCTTTTGATTGTAGCCATCCTAGTGGGTGTCAAGTAATATCATTATGATTTTGATTTGCACTTCCCTGATGACTGATGATGCTGAATTAAGCTTCTTTTCGTGTACTTATTGGCCATTTGTATATTTTTTTTAAAGAAATGTATATTTAAATCCTTTGCCTTTTTTAGATAACTTATCTTTTTTTATTGAGTTGTAAGAATTCTTTATTATGGATACAAGTATTCCTTATTTGATACATGATTTGCAGATATTTTTTCCTATTCTGTGAGTTGTCTTTTCACCTTCTTGATGATATTGTTTACAGACAAAAGTTTTATTTATTTTATTTTTTAAGATTTTATTTATTTATTTGATAGAGACACAGCAAGTGAGGGAACAAAAGCAGGGGGAGTGGGAGAGGGAGAAGCAGGCTCCCCACTGAGCAGGGAGCCTGATATGGGGCTCCATCCCAGGACCCTGGGATCATGACCAGAGCCGAAGGCAGATGCTTAACAACTGAGCCACCCAGGCACCCCCAGACAAAAGTTTTAAATTTGATGAAGTCTGCTGATCTATTTTTTCTTTTGTTGCTTATGCTTTTAGGGTTATGTCTAAGAAAGTTTTGTCTAACCCAAGGTCATGAAGATTTATTCTAGTGTTTCATGTTGAATTTTATAGTTTTAGCTTTTACATTTAGGTCTGTGATCTATTTTGAGTTAATTTTTGTGTATAATATGAGGTATGGTTCCAACTTTATTCTTTTATATTTAGCTATCCACTTGTCCCAGGACCTTTTGTTGAAAAGACTGTCCTTGACCTGTTTGATTGTCTTGGCCTCCTTGTTTGAAAATTAGTTGACCATAGGGGCGCTTGGGTGGCTCAGTCATTAAGCGTCTGCCTTCGGCTCAGGTCGTGATCCCAGGGTCCTGGGATCGAGCCCCGCATAGGGCTCTCTGCTCGGTGGCAAGCCTGCTTCTCCCTCTCCCACTCCCCCTGCTTGTGTTCCCTCTCTCGCTGTGTCTCTCTCTGTCGAATGAATAAATAAAATCTTTAAAAAAAAAAAAAATTAGTTGACCATAAATGTAAAGATTTATTTCTGGCCTTTCAATTCTATTCCACTACAGCACTGTTCTGATTACTGTTACTTTGTGTGGTAAGTTGAAATTAGGAAATGTGAGTCCTCCAATTTTGTTTTTCTTTTTTCAAGATTACGTTGTTTGGTGTGCCTGGGTAGCTCATTTGGTAGAGCATCTGACTCTTGATCTTAGAGTTGTGAGTTTGAGCCCCATGTTGCGTGTAGAGATTACTTAAAAAAAAAAAAAAGATTATGTTGTTTATTTTAGGTCCCTTGCATTTCCATATGAATTTTAGGATCAGATTGTCGATGTCTTCAAAAAAAAAAAAAACAAAAAAAAAGCCAGCTAGGATTTTGATAGGGATTGCACTGAATCTGTAGATCAGTTTTGAGAGTGTTACCACCTTAGCAATATTAAATCTTTCAGTCCATGAACATGGGACATCTTCCCCCTTATTTAATAATAAGTTCTTTAATTTCTATCAGTGATTGTTTATAATTTTTAATATATAAGCCTTACACTTTTTTAATCCTATTCTATTATACTTCCTTGTTAAAATTATACCTAAGTATTTTATTATTTTTGTTACTACTGTAAATGGACTTTTCCCCTTAATTCCGTATTTGGAATATTCATTACTTGTGTATAGAAATACAATCACTTTTTGTATGTTGACCTTATATTTTGCAACCTTGCTGAACTTGTTTATTAGTTTTTAGTGGATTCCTTAGGATTTTCTATATATAAGATCATGTCATCTGCAAATAGAAAATTTTGTTTGTTTTTGAAGACTTATTTTAGAGAGAGAGAGTGCACGAGTGGGGGGAGGGGCAGAGGGAGCAGAAGAGAGAATCCTCAAGCAGATTCCCCGCTGAACAAGGGGTCCAACTTGGGGCTGGATCCCAGGACCCCGAGATCATGACCTGAGCTGAAATCAAGGGTTGGCCACCCAACTGACTGAGCCACCCAGCTGCTCCTGCAAATAGAAAAATTTTACTTCTTTTCCAGACTGAATGCCTTTTCTTTCTTTTTATTGCCTCACTGCGCTAGCTATGTTTTTTCCTTCTGTTCCTCAGACTGGATATTCTTTTTGTTTGTTGTTTTTAAAGTTTTTGTTTATTTATTTAAGTAATCTGTACACCCAACATGGGGCTGAAACTCACCCCAAGATCAAGAGTTGCATGCTCTTCTGACTGAGCCAGCCAGGTGCCCGAAGACTGGATATTGTTTTTTTGTTTTTTTAGGTTTATTTATTTTGGGGCACCTGGGTAATGCAGTCGGTTAAACGTCTGCCTTCTGCTCAAGTTGTGATCCCAGTGTCCTGGGATTAAGTCCCACAATGGGCACCTTGCTTTGTGGGGAGCCTGCTTCTCCCTCTGCCTCTGCCTGTCTCTCTCTTTCTGTATCTCATGAATAAATGCATAAAATCTTTAGGAAAAAAAGATTTATTTATTTTGGAGGGGGGCAGGGACAAAGGGCTAGATAATCCCAAGCAATTCCATGCAGATGACGGAGCCCCATGTGGGGGTCAGTCTCCTGACCCTGAGACCACGATCTGAGCTGAAACCAAGAGCCATGCTCAACAGAATGCACCACCCAGGTGCCCCCAGACTGGATATTCTTAATTGACCTAGCTTCAAGTTTGTTGATTCTTTCTTCTGCCTGCTCAGATCTTGTATCAAACCTCTCTGCTTATGTTTTTCATTTTTGTTATTGTACTTTCCAACTCCAAAATTTTTATTTGGTCCCCCCCGCCCTTTTTAAAAGATTTTATTTATTTATTTGACAGAGAGAGACACAGCAGAGAGGGAACACAAGCAGGGGGAGTGGGAGAGGGAGAAGCAGGCTTCCTGTGGAGCAGGGAGCCAGATGGGGGGCTTGATCCCAGGACCCTGGGATCATGACCTGAGCCGAAGGCAGACGCTTAACAACTGAGCCACTCAGGTGCCTCTATTTGGTTCCTTTTTATAATTTCTATCTTTCTGTTAATATTCTGTTTCTGAAACATTGTTATACTTTTCCTTTAATTCTTTAGTCATAGTTTCCTTTTTTGGTCTTATTTAAGTTGGCTGATTTAAAGCCCAGTGTCTGGGATTCCTAAGTGAGTTTCTGTTGATTGCCATTTTTCCAATTACGGGCCATACATTCCATTTCATGGTAATATTATACTGCTTCACGTATAGTATAAGAACTTTACAATAGTATACTGCTTTTTCTTCCCTCCTGACCATTGCCCTATTCCAGGTATACAATTTACTTGTGTGTGTGTGTGTGTGTGTTTGAATTTATATATATATATTTTTAAGGTTTTATTTATTTGAGAGATTTATTTATTTTATACACATATATACATACATATGTATACACACATATATACACATGCATATATATACTTGTATATGTATATAAATTACAGTATATCTTAAATTATTGCTTTGAATAGTTTATAACTTTAAAAATATTTGAATAATGAGTAAAAAAAGATTTTTTTTTTAAAGATTTGTTTTCTTTTTTTTTTTTTTTAAAGATTTTATTTATTTATTTGACAGAGAGAGAGATAGCGAGAGCAGGAACAAGCAGGGGGAGTGGGAGAGCGAGAAGCAGGCTTCCTGCTGAGCAGGGAGCCCGATGTGGGACTCGATCCCAGGACCCTGGGATCATGACCTGAGCCGAAGGCAGAAACTTAACGACTGAGCCATCCAGGCGCCCTAAAAAAAGATTTTTATATCTGTACCTCTGAGACAAATAATGCAAGATATGTTAAGAAAAAAAAAAGAAGAAGAAGAAGGTAGCGGGAGGGGAGGAATGAAGCGGGAGAAATCGGAGAGGTGAACGAACCATGAGAGACGATGGACTCTGAAAAACAAACTGAGGATTCTAGAGGGGAGGGGGGTGGGAGGATGGGTTGGCCTGGTGGTGGGTATTGAGGAGGGCACGTTCTGCATGGAGCACTGGGTGTTGTGCACGAACAATGAATCATGGAACACTTCATCTAGAACTAATGATGTAATGTATGGGGATTAACATAAGAATAAAAAAAATAAATAAAAATTAAAAAAAAGATTTTTATATTTATCCACATTGTAACCATTTCTGATGCTCTTTATTCCTTTGTGTAAATCCAGACAATATTTATTCAGCCTGAAGGACTTGCACAGGTCTACTTGTGATGATGTTTAGCTTTTGTACAGAAAAAGTCTGTATTTTGGCTTCATTTTTGAAAGATATTTTCTGTGAGTACAGAATTTGTGGTTGACAGTTTTTTTCTTTCAGTCTGTTAAGATATGAATCCATTGTCTTCTGACTTGAATAGTTTCCATTGAGAATTCTGTTATCGTCTTCATCTTTGTCCTCTATATGTAATATATCCTTCCTCCTGGCTGCTTTTAAATTTACTCTGTATTACTGTAATATTAGTGTTAGGTAATTTGGTAATGGTGTGTCTTGGTTTGTTTTTTTTTCAGCTTCTTGGATCTGTGTATTTATAGTTTTATTATAATTTGGAAACTTGGAAGCTACTATTTCATTAAATATTTTTTCCCCTGTCTCTTCTTTGGAAATACCACTGACACATCTATTAGGCAATTAGAATTTGTCCCACACAGTTCATGGATGCTTTGTTCATTTTATTTTAATGGTTTTTTTTCTTTCTGTGTTTTATTTTGGTTGACTTCTATTGCTGTTTTCTTGTTTACTCGCCCTGATTTGTTCTCTTGGAATTTTTAATCTGCTATCAGTCGTACATAGTGTGTTTTTATCTCTACCATTTCAGAGATTTTTTTTTTTACTTCTTCTACCTAACATGCTTTTTCCTTTAGATTTTTACACATATGGAATATAGTTATAATAACTTTTTAAATGTTGCTCTTTACTCATTTTATAATCTATCATTTCTCAGTCATTTGTTTTAACTTTTCATTGTGAAGTAAGTATAATTTATGGGAAATTGCAAAAAAAAAATGTACAGCAGTATTCCATTCCATGTGCCTTTCACCCAATTTCTCCCAGTTGTGACAGCTTGTATAACTATAGTACCATGAAAAACCAGGAAATTTATATTGTTACAATCTATAGAGTCTATTCCAATTTGACAGTTGTACATGCACTGTTCTCAGTGCATGGGTGTGTGTGTTGAGGGGAGTTCTGTGGAATTTCACTGTGTGAATTTGTATATCCACAACCCCCGTCAAGATACAGAACAGTTCCATTCCCATAAGAATTCTTCCTGTTGGGGGGGGGTGGCTCAGTTGGTTAAACGTCTGCCTTTGGCTCAGGTCATGATCTCAGGGTCCTGGGATCGAGCCCCACGTCGGGCTCCCTGCTCAGTGGGGAGTCTGCTTCCCCTCTGCCTCTGCGCCCCCCCCACTCTTGCTCTCTCTCTCTCTCTCAAAGAAATAAATAAAAACCTTTAAAAAAAAAAAAACAAAAGTTTAAAAATAAATAAGTAAATAAAGACCTAAAAAAAAAAAAAAGTATTCTTCCTGTTACCCTTTTATTTCATTTTATTTATTTATTTATTTATTTTTTAAGATTTTTTTATTTATTTGACAGAGAGAGACACAGCGAGAGAGGGAACACAAGCAGGGGGAGGGGGAGAGGGAGAAGCAGGCTTCCTGTGGAGCAGGGAGCCCGATGCGGGGCTCGATCCCAGGACCCTGGAATCATGACCTGAGCCGAAGGCAGACGCCCAACGACTGAGCCACCCAGGTGCCCCCTGTTACCCTTTTATAACCACATCCAGCTACCTGCACCCCATTCGTGAACCTATAACACTGGCTTTTCTAGTCAGTTCTTCAGCTCTTTAATATTGTCATGTCAAAATGTTAATTAAATGGAATCATACCATGTATAACCTATTGAGAATGACTTTTTCTCCCACTCCGCATAATTCCCTTGAGATCCATCCAAATTATTGCATGTGTCAATAGTTTGTATCCTTTTGTTGCTAAGTAGTAGTCTGTGGTATGGTTGTCCCAAGTTTGTTTAAGCATTCACCTGTTGAGGGACTTCTATGTTGGTTCCAGTTTTTGGCCATTGTGAATAAAGGTGCTATGAACATTCATGTTCAGGTTTTTCTGTAAACATAAGTTTTTCTTTGTGTGGGATAAATGCCCAAGAGTAATTACATATTTCATCTTTATTTATTTATTTATTTATTTATTTTTAAAGATTTTATTTCTTTGTTTGACAGAGAGACACAGCGAGGGAGGGAACACAAGCAGGGGGAGTGGGAGAGGGAGAAGCAGGCTTCCCGCTGAGCATGGAGCCCAATGCGGGGCTCGATCCCAGGACCCTGGGATCACGACCTGAGCTGAAGGCAGACGCCTAACGACTGAGCCACCTAGGCGCCCTAGTATTTTTTATTTTAGCCATTATGATAGGTATGTAGAGATACTTCATCTGTTTTTAATTTGCATTTCCCTAATGGCTAATGATTTGGAACATGTATGCTTATGTCTTTTTTTTTTTTTTAAAGATTTTATTTATTCATTTGACAGAGATAGATACAGTGAGAGCGGGAACACAAGCAGGGGGAATGGGAGAGGGAGAAGCAGGCTTCCCTCAGAGCAAGGAGCCCGATGCGGGGCTCGATCGCAGGACCCTGGGACCATGACCTGAGCCGAAGGCAGACGCTTAACGACTGAGCCACCCAGGCACCCCATGTATGCTTATGTCTTTTGCCCATTTCCTAATTGTTTCTTTGAGTTTTGAATATTCTAGATACAATTCCTTTGTTAGATACATGGTTTACAAATATTTTCCCCAGTGGCATACTCTCTTTTGTGAACTCTAGACTCCTTTGCTTTCTCAGACTTTCACTCCTGTGTTCTCCAGTCAGGGAGCATGTTGGACTCTGCCCAGGTTTCTCCTGGGCTCCCCTCCACCTTTTTTTTTTGACATTACTTGGAAGCAGTGTCTAGTCATTGAGCTTGGGTAATCATAAGGCTTACCTTATTTGTTTCCCATCTCCCAGGAATCACTGTTGTTTATTCCCTGATGTCCAGTGTCTTAAAAATCATGGTTTTACCCATTTTTTCGTTGTTTTTTTTTTTTTTTAGTTGTTTCTGCCAGGAAGGTAAATATGATCTCTGTTACTCCATGGTAGTCAAAAATGAAATCTCCCCCAGGACCCCCACAGCCGAAGTTTTATAACATTAGGAACACCCATTGTTAGTAACTACTATCCAGTAATTCCTTCCTTTCTCAAGTTCTTAAACAGAAAAGGAGGGGGGAATAGAGGCTAAATATAACTCAGACAAAAAAATACTTCTGATGTTGTTCAGTGTCTGTTGAAGCCCAGCTACTTCCAGAAGTTTGCAAATCAATCAGATACAGGCTTAGAGCTAGAAATAGGTTAGCTACCATAGCACAAGATGATGGTGTGAAAAGATTTTAGTGACAGCTTGTGTGTGATAATATATCCTTTCTTGTTCAGGGTTCTCTGGATGTAATGCTAGATTCTGGCTTTCATATGCCTTTTCTCTATTCTTATCCATATAGTCCTTTTCTCAAAAGAATGGCTATATTTATAAAATCACATTTTTCTATATTTAAAGGGTAGAGTTGACCAGTTAAAGCAGCCTTTCCAGCCTAAGTGCATCTCGCTAGGTAATTCTTTAACTTTTGTTAATTAGTTTTGGAGCGTATGTCAGCATTTATGATGATTTGATAAATATATGCTAGGATTTCTTAAAGATTTATCTCTGTATTTCAAAACTGTAGTTATCTATGTAAAAAATCAGAGAGATGGAGTATTGTACAGGACCACATAGTTATCAAACACTTGAAGAAAATATTTCTTTGGAGTTATTTTGTGGAATTAGGACACATATTAGTAATTGGGTGACTTTGAGCTCTGGAAATCTGCTAGAGCCACCTTTGGGATAGAGTGGCTCCTGCTTGTGCCAGTCTTATCAGGAAAGATTTCTATTTCCAGTCTATCACTTCTGCTGATGAACTAAGGGCATAGTTTGTTATGTTAGACAGCTATTTTTTTTTAAAGATTTTTTAAAAATTTATTTGTCAGAGAGTGAGCACAAGCAGGGGGAGCGGTAGGCAGAGCAGGCAGAATAGGCAGAGAGAGAAGCAGGCTTCCTGCTGAGCAAGGAGACTGATGCGGAATTCGATCCCAGGACCCCAGGATCATGACCTGAGCCAAAGGCAGACGCTTAACTGACTGAGCCACCCAGGTGTCCCTAGTCAGATATTTTAACAGTTCCTGTCCTGATGTCTTGCACAGAGTGGTTACTCAGCGAGTATTTGTTCATTGAGTCACTACTTCAGTCAACCCCCTTTATATATTTCATCCAGGACCTTTTGATTTCCATCCCTTTGGCCATTTTCTTATGTGCTTGCATTTCCTCTGGAGGGGTGAACGAAAAAAGCAAAGAAGAATAATCTGAAATCTTTCTATCTCTTACAAGTAACTCTGATAAGAAAAAAGTATTAGAAGAGATTGAAACGCTTGCCTAAATTGAGATTTTGGAATTAATGCTGGATTTCATTATTTATTCTATTTTCCCCTGCCGTTACTAACAGTGGGTGGTTTTTTGCTTTCCTTCAAAGCCCTAAACAGCTTTTTCTCTCTTTAACTTATAGGTGGTGATATGCTCTTTTACTTTTCAATTTTATTTCTAATTTTTATAACTTTCCTTTTCCTTTCTATATAGGGATTCCTCTTCCTCTTCTTTATTCTTTAAATACTGGTGTGTCCTGAGGTCTCTCTGCTCACCTCTCTAGCCTTCTCTGCTGCTAATCTGCCACTGTTCTCACTATGCACTCTCCCTTCAAAATCCAAGGTTTCAATTTACATCACAGTTTGGCTGTATAGATATCTAGTCTGAACAGTGTAACTGCCTATTGGGCACTTTGATTAGTCTATCCACAGGCACATCACATTTACCATGTTTTATTTTATTTTATTTTATTATTTTATAAGGATTTTATTTTTGAGGAATCTCTACACCCAACATGGGGCGCAAACTCACAACCCCAAGATCAAGAGTTGCACGTGCTACCGAATGAGCCAGCCAGGTGCCCCAAATGCTGTTGGTATTTTGAAAGGAATTGGATTAAATGTGTAGATTGCTTTGGGTAGTATAATACATTTTAACAACATTTGTTCTTCCAATTCATGAGCTTCTTTGTGTTGTCTTGAATTTCTTTCATCAGTGTTTTATAGATTTCAGAGTACAGGTCTTCCACCTTTTGGGTTAGGTTCATTCCTAGATATCTTATTATTTTTGGTGCAATTGTAAATGGAATTATTTTCTTAATTTCTCTTTCTGCTACTTCATTATTTGTATGTAGAAATGCAACAGATTTCTGCACATTGATTTTGTACCCTGTGACTTAACTGAATTCATTTATCAGTTTTAGTAGTTTTTTGGTGGAGTGTTTCAGGTTTTCTCTGTATAGTATCATGTCATCTGCAAATAGTGAGTTTTACTTCTTTTTTTTTTTTTTTTTTAAGATTTTACTTATTTATTTGAGAGAGAGAATGAGATAGAGCATGAGAGGGGGGAGGGTCAGAGGGAGAAGCAGACTCCCTGCTGAGCAGGGAGCCCGATGCGGGACTCGATCCCGGAACTCCAGGATCATGACCTGAGCCGAAGGCAGTCGCTTAACCAACTGAGCCACCCAGGCGCCCCTAAAGTTTTACTTCTTCCTTACCAATTTGGATGCCTTTATTTTTGTTGTCTGATTGCTGTGGCTAGGACTTCCAGTACTACGTTGAATAAAAGTGGGGAGAGTAGACATCCTTGTCTTGTTCCCGATCTTAGGCAAAAGGCTCTCAGTTTTTCCCCATTTGAGGATGATGTTTAGCTGTCGGTTTTTTATTTATAGTCTATGTTATGTTGGGGTACATTCCTTCTAAACCTACTTGGTTGAGGGTTTTTATCATGAATTGCTGTTTTACTTTGTCTTGTGTTGATTGATTTGTGAAAATTGAACCAACTCGGAACCCAGGAATAAATCCCACTTGGTCGTGGTGAATGATTTTTTAAATGTATTGTTGGATTTGATTTGCTAGTATTTTGTTGAGGATTTTTGCATCTGTGTTCATCAGAGATAATGGCCTGTAGTTCTCTTTTTTTGTGGTGTCTTTATCTGGTTTTGGTATTAGGGAATGCTGGCCTCATAGAATGAATTTGGAAGTTTTCCTTCCTCTTCTATTTTTTTGGAATAGTTTGAGAAGCATAGGTATTAACTCTTCTTTAAATGTTTGGTAGAATTTGCCTGTTAAGCTATCTGGTCCTGGACTTTTGTTTGTTGGGAGTTTTTTTGATTAGTGATTCAATTCCTTTGCTGGTAGTTGGTCTGTTCAAATTTTCTATTTCTTCTTGTTTCAGTTTTGGTAGGTTATATGTTTCTAGGAATTTATCTACTTCTTCTAGGTTTTCCAATTGGAAATATAGGTTTTCCAATTGGCATATAGCTTTTCATAATTTTCTCTTATAATTATTTGTATTTCTGTGGTGTTTGTAGTTATTTCTCCTCTCATTTGTGATGTTATTTATTTGGGTCCTTTCTCTTTTTTTCTTGATAAGTCTGGCTAGTGGTTTATCAATTTTATTGATTTTTTTTTCAGAGAACCAGCTCCTGGTTTCATTGATCTGTTCTATTTTTTTTAGTTTCTATGTCATTTATTTCTGCTCTAATCTTTATTATTTCCTTCCTTCTACTGGTTTAGGTTTTGTTTGTTGTTCTTCTAGGTCCTTTAGATGTAAGTTTAGGTTTTGAGATTTTACTTTTTGAGGTGGGAGAACTGCTTTTGCTGCATCCCAAGGTTTTTGAACCATTGTGTTTTTGTTTTCATTTGTTTCCATGTACTTTTTAAATTTCTTCTTTTATTTCTTGGTTGACTCATTCATTGTTTAGTAGCATGTTATTTAATCTCCATGTATTTGTGGTATTTCCATATTTTTTCTTGTGGTTGACTTCTAGTTTCATAGTGTGGTCCGAAAATGCATGGCATGACTTTGATCTTTTTGAATTTGTTGAAGCTTTTTGTGACCTAATATGTGATCTATTCTGGAGAATGTTGCATGTGCACTTGAAAAGGATGTGTATTCTGTTTTAGGATGGAATGTTCTTCTTCTTTTTTTTTTTACTTTTTAAAAATTTCCATAAGTAATCTCTACACCCAGTGTAGGGCTCAGATTCACAACCCCAAGATCAACAGTCCCATGCTTTACAGACTGAGCCAGCCAGGTGCCCCTAGGATGGAATGTTCTGAATATATCTCTTAAATCCATGTGCTCCAGTGTGTCATTCAAAACCATTGTTTCCTTGTTGATTTTCTGTTTAGATGATCTGTCCATTGATATACATGGGGTGTTAAAGTCCCCTACTATTGTTGTATTATTATCAATTAATTCCTCTATGTTTGTTGTTAACTATTTTATGTATTTGGGTGCTTCCATATTGGATGCATAAATATTTACAATTGTTACATGTTCTTGTTGGATTGTTCCCTTTATTATTGTATAGTGTCCCTTTTTCTTTTTAGGATTTTATTTATTTATTTATGTAGAGAGAGCATGAGTGGGGGTGGGGCAGAGGGAGAGGGAGAGAGAGAATCAAAAGCATTCTCCGTGCTGAGTGGAGCCTGATGCTGGGCTTGATCTCAAGACCCTGAGATCATGACCTGAGCCGAAATCAAGAATCAGATCCTCAACTGACTGAGCTATCCAGGCGCCCCTATAGTGTCCTTTGTCTCTTGTTACATTCTTTGTTTTTAAAGTCCATTTTGTCGGATATAAGTATTGCTACTCTGGCTTTCTTTTGACATCTATTTGCATGATAAAAGTTTCTCCATCTTTGCAGGTGTCTTTAGGTCTAAAATGAGTCTCTTGATTGGAGGATCTGCAAAATATTGTGTCCATTAAAAAAAAAAAAGTCACACCACATGACTTGATTTGGCTAATAAAATGTGAAAATTTGGGGGCAGAAGCTTTAACAACCAATGTATGCCTTCCTATTTTCTCCTTTCCTTCTTACACAATAGCCAGATACATTTGAGATGGTAGCTGATCTATCTGGCTTGGTTCCAGAATGATCAAGATAAGCAGAACCACCATGCCAAATTGCACTGGACATGAGGCTTGAATAAGAAATAAACCTTTGTGGTTGTGATGAGCACTCAGTGTTACACAACTGATGAATCATTGAACACATCAAAAGCTAATGATGTACTATATGTTGGCTAATTGAAAATTAAAAAAAGAAAAGAAATAAACCTTTGTGACTTGAAGCCATGCAATAACAACAACAACAACAAAACAAAAAACAAAAAAATGAGTCTCTTGTAGGCAGCATACAGATGGCTTTTTTTTTTAAATCCATTTTGTCACTCTGTCTTTTGACTGAAGTGTTTAATCCTTTTACATTCAAAGTAATTACTTATGGAAATGTATTTATTGTTATCTTATTACTTGTTTTGTGGTTGTTTCTGAAGATTTTCTGATTCTTGTCTTTCATGGCTTGCTGGTTTTCTTTAGTGATATACTTGGATTTCTTTCTCTATTCTTTGCATATTTATGAGAGGTTTTCGATTTGTGGTTACAATATGTTTATATATAACATCTTCTGCATATAGCAGTCTATATTAAATTGATGGTTGTTTAAGTTTGCATATATTCTTTACTCCTCTTCTCCCCATGTTGTAGGTATATGGTGTCATATTTTATATCCTTTTATTTTGTCAGTTCCTTGACTGATTTTTTTAGAGAGATATTCATTTTTACTGCTTTTGTGTTTCCTAACTTCATACTGTCACTTTTGATCTTTCCTTTCAACTCAAAGAGTCCCTTTTAATATTGCTTACAGGACTGGTTTAGTGGTGATGAACTTCTTTTGTTTTTGTTTGTCTGCTAATGGGGTTTCCTTTATGTGTAACTGTCTTCTTTTGTCTTACTGCTTTTAATATTTTTCTTTATCACTATATTTTGCCTTTTTATTGTATTTTTTTAAATAAGCTGTACACCCAATGTGGAGCTTAAACTCATGACCCTCAGATCAAGAGTTGCATGCTCCACCACCTGAGCCAGCCAGGCACCCTGGTATTTTTGCCATTTTAATTACAATATGTCCTAGTTTGGATCTGCTTTTGTTGATTTTGTTGGGTGTTTTCTCTGCCTCCTGGATCTGGATATCTGTTTCCTTCTCCAGATTAGGGAAGTTTTCAGCTATTATTTCTTCAAATACATTTTCTGCCTTCTTTTTTTCTTTTTTGTTCTTGTGGAACTCCTATAATACAAATGTTATTATGCTTAATGGAGTCACTGAGTTCCCTAAGTCTATTCTGGTTTTGCATAATTCTTTTTTCTCTCTTTTGTTCAGCTTGATTACCTTCCATTACTCTGTCTTCTAAGTCATTAATTTGTTCCTCTGCTTCTTCCAGCCTGCTGTTCATTTCATCAAGCATGTTTCTCATTTCATTTAGTGAGCCCTTTATCTCTACTATGTTATTCCTTATCTCTATGTTAATGGTCTCACTGATGTCCTCTACTCTTTTCTCAAATCCAGTGAGAATCCTTATGATCATTGCTTTAAATTCTCCATTAGGCATGTTACTTATATCTGCTTTGCTTAGATCTCCCATCATGGCTTTGTCCTGTTCTTTCATTTTGGGCAAATTCCTGTCTTCTCATTTTGTCTAAGTTTCTGTGTCTGTTATTATGTGTTAGAAAACTCAGCTATGTCTCCTGTTCTTGAGGGCAATGGTTTTATGAAGAAGAGGTCCTATAGTGCCCTCCAGTGTAGTGTCCCCTGTTCCCCAGGGCCTGGTGCTTCTGAGAATGTCTCCAATGTGTGCTTTGTGCCCTTTGCTGTTGTGTCCTGGCTTCTTTATCTCATCCTTCAGGCCAGTTGTCTACAGAGGCTCTCTTTGCCTGTTTTGGACAGTGTTCTTGGTCCCTGGCCTGAATGTGGCTTGTTTTAACTAGGTGTGTTCTGGTCTGCTTGTAAAATGAGTCTTGTTGCCACCACCACTGGAACCAAGGCCTCATAAAACTCCCTGGTCAGGAGATGAGGTGGTTGGCAGGGGTTTGGGCTGGTATTCTGGGGGAGAGGGCCTGTCAAGCTGGGGCTGAGCCAAGTGTGACTGGACTGGAAGGGGTGGTTCCACCAGAGGGCAGGGAGGGGGCTTGGCATAAGCAAGTTAGAGAGCAAGTGTCTATGCTGGGCTGGTTCCTGCAGGTGTCCCTGTGCTTATGCTGAGGGGTGAGGGAGGGAAATGGCACTGGCCAGTTCTTTTGTTCTCCATAAATACTACTTCTCTGGGACATGCTCTGAGGTGAACAAGTAACTTCCCACTGTGTGTCCCTGGCCCTCTTCAGATCACTGTTTCCATGCTATATGTCCATGGGCTGTTTGCCCTACCTTTTCTCCAAGAGCAGCCCCAATGTCCTCTGAGCTCTATCAGAGCCAAGCACACTGGCCTTTAAAACTCCAGGCTTTAAGCCCCATTGGTTGCCAGAAGGCATGAAATTTGGCCCCTCTCACTTTCTAAGCCATTTGCTATGGGGATTTGCTTTCCCCTGTGTGTTAGTCTATCTCTCGCCCGTCTCCACATTGGTGCCTCCCTCCCCACTGCAGCAGCTGCAGTCTGTTTCTCTCTGAAGCCGCATATCCTCACTTCCTACCTTCTTCGATGTGTCCTCTTCTTTACCTTTAGTTGTGGAGTTTGTTCTGCCAGTCTTCAGGTTGATTTCTGGGTTATTTAGGATGATATGATAGTTCTCTAGTTGTATTCATGGGTCAGGGTAGCCTAGGATCCTCCTACTCTGCCACCGTCTTCCCCTCAATCCCACATTTACCATGTTTTAAACTGAACTTTATCATCTTTCTTTCCAGACTGATTTCTCCTTCAGTATTCTGATTTCAGTGGTAGACATATCCACCCCAGTTGTTCTCAAACTTTCTGGTATCAGAATTTCTTTACACTCTTAATAATTATTGAGGCCTCCAAAAGAGCTTTTGTTTATATGGATTATATCTATCTATCTATATTATTATTATTATTATTATTTTTTTTTTTTTTTTTAAAGATTTTATTTATTTATTTGAGAGAGAATGAGATAGAGAGCATGAGAGGGGGGAGGGTCAGAGAGAGAAGCAGGCTCCCTGCCGAGCAGGGAGCCCGACGTGGGACTCGATCCCGGGACTCCAGGATCATGACCTGAGCTGAAGGCAGTCGCTTAACCAACTGAGCCACCCAGGCGCCCAATTATTATTATTATTTTTAAAGGTTTTATTTATTTATTTGACAGAGAGAGAGACACAGCGAGAGAGGAAACACAAGCAGGGGGAGTGGGAGAGGGAGAAGCAGGCTTCCCACGGAGCAGGGAGCCCGATGTGGGGCTCGATCCCAGGACCCTGGGATCATGACCTGAGCCGAAGGCAGACGCTTAACCACTGAGCCACCCAGGCGCCCCTATCTATCTATATTAGTGTATTGCAAATGAAAACTGAGAAATTTAAAAACATTTATTAATTTTAAAATGATGATCTAATACATGTTAATATAAAAGCAAGTTTTTAATGAAAAAAATTCTTCAAAATAGTTAACAAAATTTAATGGGAAATGTGTCATTATTTTTCATTTATAAAAATCTAATTTAATATTGGGGTTAATAGAACACAGACAGATTCTCATATCTGCCTTTTCATTCAGTTGGTTGTGATATTATATGCTATATAGTTTCTGGAAAATAATGTCATAGACCTGTGAGAGCATGAGAGTGAAAAGGGCAAACAAGGGCTTATTATTATATTATATATTATTATTTCATTTCATATATATAATATGTATCTAATAAATGTTATTTATTTCATATATATTATATAATAATAAAGTATTATTATAAAAGTGTTTTTGACGTTGCAGAAAAAAGTCTTAGAGATTCCCAGGCATATTAGGCCACACTTTGAGAAACTGCTTTTCTATCCGGTCACTTGGATATCTTCTTATACTTTTCCTCTCTCAGTCATCATACACATCTCATATATGTCACTAAGTCTTAACGATTCTACCTCCTAATGCCCCTAGGGTCACAATCCCCTTATTCTACAGTTAGAATTCTTATCTCATCTTTTTCCTAGCTGGCGTGTCTGCCTCTATTTTATCTGCTTTCTAAGCCATCCACTTTGTAGCAAAAGTAATGTTTCTAAAATAGAAATATGATGATGTAACTCATTTTTAAAAATCCTTTACAAGTTTCTCATAGCTTTAGTTAGTGTGCAAGACGTTTTATGATCCCATTTCCACTCCTCTCTAGCTTTTTCTCAAGCCACTTTTCTGTGAGTGCCTTATATTCTAGCTTTCTTTATGCAATACTTGCTGTTCTGAGAAAGCATCAAGGTGATCCATATGTCTGTGTTAATGATACTGTTGTTTGTTGGGTTCACTCTGTGTTCCTGGCACTGTGTTCTAAGTACTTTATATATATTATCTCATTTAATCTTCACAGTCTTCTAAAAAAAGAATTGTAATCATTCCATTTTATAGATAAGGAAACTGAGGTTTAGAGAGATTAAGTAACTTTCCTCAAATCATCCAGCTGGTGAATATTCCATCTAGGTCTGTTTTTCCACTTCTCTCTTTGGCTAAATACTATTTGTCCTAGAGGATTAGATTTAAACATGCCTTCCTTCTAGAAGAAGGCTTTCTTCTGGTATGATCTACATTCCTGCTCCCTTTATTCCCACTTAACCTTGTGAGCAGCTCTAGCTAGCACTTAACATAATACATTATAATTTACTTGTTTGTTTCCTGTACCATTGATTTTCCTGGTAGGTGCAGAAAGGGAACTTCATTCCCCTAGCACAGGAATCTTAGATTGCATCCTACCATATTTGTCTCTAAGGAGAAAATGCATAAAACCTAATGTCACTCTGGGCCTGCTTATTCCTTCTGTGCAAGCAGGTCGTGCAGTTTCAGAGGAACCATAAAACAGATAATATTATTTCTATATTAATTCTTCCAAGCTTTTTAGGAGGGGAGGGCAGAGGGAGGAGAGAGAGAATCCCACATAGGCTCCATGTGCAGCACAGAGCCCGATGTGGGGCTCGATCTCACAACCCTGAGATCATGAGCCTAAATCTAGAGTCGGACACTTAACTGACTGAGCCACCTAGGCACCCCGATTCCTCCAAGTTTTAAAAATAGTGACCCCAATCTTCCTTTATTAGTTTAGAGAAGACTAAATAACAACAGAAATAATAGCTAACATTTATTTAAATGCTTTCCATGTGTCTAAGCATTTTACCTGTATATTAACTCATTTAATCTTTTTTTTTTTTTTTTTTAAAGATTTTATTTATTTATTTGAGACAGAGAGAATGAGAGACAGAGAGCATGAGAGGGAGGAGGGTCAGAGGGAGAAGCAGACTCCCCGCCGAGCAGGGAGCCCGATGCGGGACTCGATCCCGGGACTCCAGGATCATGACCTGAGCCGAAGGCAGTCGCTCAACCAACTGAGCCACCC
>NC_138373.1:107591004-107620963 GCF_054177405.1 Leptonychotes weddellii | reverse complement strand
ACTCATTTAATCTTTATAGCCCCATGAGATAGTTACTGTTACCTTTGTTTTACAGATAAGGGAAACTGAGTCACAAAGAGATTAAGTAATTTGCCCAAGATCACACAGCTTGTAAGTGGCAGAGCTGGGAATTCAATCTCTAAAAACTAACTGTATAAAATACTGAATTTTCTTTGTCCAAGATCCCATAGTTGTGTTCTTTGTTAGGGTAAAGGTAAGTTAGTATTAGAGGTAAAGTTATATGGCACAACTCTGGTGTGGTGATCTTACAGAATAAGATGATTTAGTATAGATTTTTTTTTAAAGTGTATTTTTTTTTTTTTTAAAGATTTTTTATTTACTTATCTGAGACAGAGAGAATGGGAGAGACAGAGAGCACATGATGGGGGGAGGGTCAGAGGGAGAAGCAGGCTCCCTGCAGAGCAGGGAGCCCGATGCGGGACTCAATCCAGGGACTCCAGGATCATGACCTGAGCCGAAGGCAGTCACTTAACCAACTGAGCCACCCAGGCGCCCCTGTATTTTCTTTTTAAAACAATATCTTTTCGGTTCAAATGAAAGGATCTTTCATGCAATCGTTATTACAAAATCATCACAGTTCTGAGCTTCCAGCCCAATTAATACCCACTTTCCCAGTGAATAACAGCAACAAAAAGTTTTATATTTTATTTGACACTTGCGAGGTTGATAATTTTTCTTCTCCCAGCAAGTTACATTGGTTAATTCCAGAATCCTGTTTTCTTTATTTATTAGAGAGACACATTTGAACTTTATCTTTTTGGTGGGATTTGTTTGCCCTTATCTCTTTTCTGTGTTCCCAGTCCCTTGAGCATTGCAGTGGATGTTTAATTTTGAGAATGCTAATTAGCTTCAGTAGTTACACACCTTGAGGCATTTCTAGACATTTATAGCTTTGTAATTTGATATAGAATAGAATGTATTGGAGCTTGTTGGCTTTTTTGGTTTTTTTGTTTGTTTTTGTTTTTTAAGAAACTTTTGAATTTTGTTCAGGGAGGAATTAGTTAATTCATCTAAATTCAATCATGGAATTTCGGACTGTTGAGAATTTATTTTACCAGTGCTCAGGAATATCACACTTGTGTTTTGCTAATAGTATCTTGAGGTCACTGAGAGTAGTTGTTTTTTTAAGCTGATGCCTTATACCGTAGTTGAGTTTCAGAATCAGACCAATATGGAGGATGCAATTTTCTTCAAATGAGCCTTTGAATAAGTAGCCAGGCTGGTTTGGGGATTTGTGTGATACAGAAAGCACATCTGCAAGATGTCCTCTCTGTTGACACACTTTTTTTTTTAGATTTTATTTGTTTATTTGAGACAGAGAGAATGAGAGAGAGAGAGCACATGAGAGGGGGGAGGGTCAGAGGCAGAAGCAGGCTCCCTGCCGAGCAGGGAGCCCGATGCGGGACTCAATCCAGGGACTCCAGGATCATGACCTGAGCCGAAGGCAGTCGCTTAACCAACTGAGCCACCCAGGCGCCCCTCTGTTGACACACTTTTAATTCTTATTTATACAGGGTGTGCTATTCACCTGTCTTTTTTGCCAGTCATCATTTTGTCTACCCAGAGTTTCATGTATAATGTTATCGGGGTCATTTTACTCTGTTTCAGAATAGATTTGATTCCAAATTACCTACTTCTGCTATAGTATTTTAACCTTTAGTTTGGAAATGAGTATTCATCAGAGAGATAAATGGATTGATTAAGGAAATTTGAAAACCACAATATGTTTTTGAGAATGTGATGGGGTGTAAGATAAAGTTTATAGGCTTCCATTGAGTTCTTAGGAATTGATGGGATTGACCCATGCAAAACTCAAGGGAGTTGGGGATAAAAACATGAGACATGCAGGGGCGCCTGGGTGGCTCAGTTGGTTAAGCAACTGACTTCTACTCAGGTCATGGTCTCAGGGTCCTGGGATTGAGCCCCACATTGAGCCCCGAGCCCTGCACTGGGCTCTGTGCTCAGCTAGGAGTCTGCTTGTCTCTCTCCCTCTGCTGCCCCTCCAGCCCCCCTCTCATGCTTTCTCTCTCAAATAAACAAATAAAATCTTAAAAAAACAAAAACAAAACAAAACAAAAAAACCATGAGACATGCAGAAAGGGACCTATTTCCTAAACTGTTCTTTTAGATTTTTTTTCTACTAGATCCCATCCTATTTGAATCTTAAAGCAAGAGCTTCAGTATAATGTAGCTAATTTAATTATCCTCTCTGGTAAGATTATATATGAAATTACTGAGTATTATTAGTATCCTTCTGCAAGCAGGTGAGGAAGCAGAGTTGAAGAGAGCAGAAAAGTCCTCCTATTAAAGGCATACTCTAATGTTTTCAATTTCATTTTTAAGGAAACTTCTGAAATTATAGGAAACAGCTAAGTAAAGTAGTCATATATAAATAAATCATTTTCTGATTATACCAGGCTTGCTAGCATACTGTATGGATGTGGGGGTGTCAGATAACCACTCTGTACTTGTTTTTTTAGGTAATGGTTTATTTTAAAATTTTTTGAAGTTTTTTTTTTTTTAAAGATTTTATTTATTTATTAGAGAGAGAGCATGAGCAGGGGGAGGGCCAGAGGGAGAGGGAGAAGCAGACTCCCTGCTGAGCGTAGAGCCCCATGAGGGGCTTGATCCCAGGACCCCGAGGTCATGACCTGAGCTGAAGTCAGACCCTTAACCGACAGGAGCCACCCAGGCACTCCTGTAGTTAATGGTTTACTAACAAATACTTATTTGTTGTGCCAGGACCTGTCTGAGAGTAAGGGACATAGCAGTGAAGAAAAAGGAAAAATCCCTGACCTTATAGAACTTACATTTTTTCCCCAGTTTTATTGAGATATAATTGATGTACAGCTTGGTTTAAGTTTAAGGTGTATCACATAGTGACTTTATATACATATATTGAGAAGTGATTACCACAATAAGTTTAGTTAGCATTCATCTTCCTATATAATTACAGAAAATAAAGCTTACATTTTAATGGGAGAAATGGTTGTAAGAAAAATAACAACCAATACTATCAGACCTCCATGGAATCAATGACAGAAATCCCTAAAATGAGACCCACAAATGGCTGTTTTATTGTACTTTTTCTGAAATTGGCCCTACTTTTTTGCCCTTTTGTCCCTTTTTTGCCCATACTAGGGAGAAGAGTGATGGCAGAGCATATAGTAATAGCTTCAGTTTCTCTCAGATTTGCTGTTCATCAGGCACCCTGCAAAATTATTTTGAAAATTATTTCATCACATTAAAATCCTATGAAGGAGATTATTTTATGGGTCAGTAAAGTGAAGTTTACAGAGGTGGTTACAAATCAGATCACATTAAAAAAAAAAACGCAAAACAAAAACAAAAGCAAACTAATCAGATCACATAGCTGGTATATGATAGGACTAGGTAGGCCTGCTCCTAACAATGTCAGGGCAAGAGCATGAATGGAAGCACAATTTCTGTATATCTATATATTTAAGTTATAAGTCAAGATTTAAAAAACTGTTAAGAGAAAAATGTCCCTCACTTCTTAGACATATGTTTTCCTAGTGACCTAGAAGGCCAGAATTCTCGGACTCCTCAAAGTTCTGAGATAGGATGGGATAGTGCGGGGATACCCTCTAAGTCTAGTCTCCATCCTCATCCTCTCATCATCTGTCCCTTGGCCATGATTCAGACCATGGAATGTGTACAACAGTGGGTATTGTCTATGGCAGGACAGAGTTTGAGAGGAGATCCACTGAAGTCCGTGGAAGTGGGCTCAGAACTGCTTGGGCAGGGAATTCTGGGATCCAGACCATAGTTGGGGGGTGGTAGAGTCGGGCTTCAGGTAGATAGGTCCACTTGGTCCCATGAACATCTAGCCCTAAAGGGATAGGCAGGTCAGAAGAAGGTTAGAGTGGATCTGTCCCAGAGTAGTGTTCCTTTACTATAACCAAGGGTGGTACTAGCACCAGGACTCAAATCCAGGTCTGTCTGACCATAGTGTCTGTTGTCAACCGTAAGAAAGCCTGGATTTACAGAGAGAGGAAGTGTTGGCTTACTGTCTGTTGAGTGGAGCAGGGATGGAAAACAGCTGATCTGACCGTATTATGTCATGCCTGGAGAAGTGCTTTAGGATGGACCATCTTTTAAATGAGCCAGTCTTTTGAAAATGTTATTTATTGTTTACAGTTAGAAACTAGAGAATTTAAGAATTGAAAAAAAGTCTTCATCTTATTACAAGTGCATTCTGGTCTTTGTGTAGTTTAAGTTGAATGGCACAGTTATGAGGAGACATGGCCTATTTTTCTTCTAAAAAAAGGTGAGGCATAAGCATTTTTGTCTATTTATGTAATGGTCTGTAGTTTATACTGAACAAGAATTTCTTCAGTCCTGTTTTACTTAGTTAGGATAAAGCAGTATATAAAAGAACCAGATTATGGTTTATTTGGTATTTTATTTTATTTTATTATTTTTTTTTTAAAAGATTTTATTTATTTATTTGAGAGAGAGAATGAGAGACAGAGAGCACGAGCGGGAAGAAGGTCAGAGGGAGAAGCAGACCCCCCGCTGAGCAGGGAGCCCGATGTGGGACTCGATTCCGGGACTCCAGGATCATGACCTGAGCCGAAGGCAGTCGCTTAACCAACTGAGCCACCCAGGCGCCCTATTTGGTATTTTTTTTTTTTTTTAAAGATTTTATTTATTTATTTGAGACAGAGAGAATGAGATACAGAGAGCATGAGAGGGAGGAGGGTCAGAGGGAGAAGCAGACTCCCTGCCGAGCAGGGAGCCCGATGCGGGACTCAATCCCGGGACTCCAGGATCATGACCTGAGCCGAAGGCAGTCGCTTAACCAACTGAGCCACCTAGGCGCCCCACCCTATTTGGTATTTTATATCACACATTATAGGTAGTGTAGGCATCATTGTATGGTCTTAAAATTTCGGTTTTCTGAAATTGATCTCGGGCATATGAAGAGACTGGCTGTGGGGAAATGCAGTTTGGATATAGAATATTATTTCTTCATTACATACATTGTTGAGTATTTAGAGTACATCTGGGTTCTGGTCATTCTTATGGTCCTCAAGACACCAGTCTTAAGATTGACAGTCCAGCCACACTATTTGTCAGATGCCCCACTTGAAGCACTCTTGAGTACTTTGAAACCTTCACCATCTACATGAACCCAGGATCTTGGACTGTCTTCATCTAATTACAGACTCAGTCAATTCTGTCAGACTCAGAATTTAATTTAAGTCTGGTGAGAACAGGGGTGGCTGGGTGGCTCAGTCAGTTGGGCATCTGCCTTTGGCCCAGGTCATGATCCCAGGGTCCTGGGATTAAGCCCCACGTCCGGCTCCCTGCTTGGCGGGGAGTCTGCTTCTCCTTCTCCCTCTGCCCCTCCTTGTGCTCTCTCGCTCACTCTTTCTTAAATAAATAAAATCTTTAAAAATAAATAAATAAATCTGGTGAGAACATAATCATGGTTTCTGTTCAGTTTTCAAGCTACTCTTTTTATTAACAGGTGAGAATCTTGTGTTTGCATGTATTGCATGATTGGATCTGTTCAAGGTGAAAAAAGGAATAGAAAAATCTTGAGTGCTATGTACCCTTGATACTAGAGGCATAATTAGTAAGTAAAAGTCCAAATTGATTTTTATTTTTATTTTTTTAAAGATTTTTTTTTTAATTTATTTGACAGAGACAGCGAGAGAGGGAACACAAGCCAGGGGGAGTGGGAGAGGGAGAAGCAGGCTTCATGCTGAGCAGGGAGCCCGATGTGGGGCTAGATCCCAGGACTCTGGGATCATGACCTGAGCTGAAGGCAGATGCTTAACGACTGAGCCACCCAGGCGCCCCAAGTCCAAATTGATTTTAGACCTAGAACTTGGTGGTACAGAAAATAGAATTTTAACCTCCTTCTAATTTTTTTCAGATTTTATTTATTTATTTATTTATTTATTTTAGAAAGAGAGCACACACAGGGGAAGGGGCAGAGGTAAAGGGAGAGAATCTCCAGCAGACTCCATGCTGAGCACAGAGCCTGATTTGTGCTCAGTCTCACGACCCTGAGATCACAACCTGAGCCAGAACCAAGAGTCATACGCTTAACTGACTGAGCCACCCAGGCGCCCCAACCTCATAATTTTTTCTGAAGAACATGTCTTCCCTATGTCATTTTGATCTGCTTTTTCTGTGAGATCTACTATTGCCAAATAGTGCTATTGCTTATTAGTTCTCATTACCAAATTTGCCAAGTTCCTGAAAAATACTTGTTTTTTTGAAAAAGCACACTAGAATTCTGGCATCCATTTTGAGTGGCAGTTTCAGCAGCATCCTGTACTGCAAGGGCTCGGGAATTTGTTGACATAAATCCATTTTCTCTGACTCCTGATTCCCCTACCTAGTTTCTGTAGCCTATGGTCTATTTTTAAATCCTGCTGCTATGCTCTGTATGTAGCAGTTCTTTTCCTGAATTATTTATCATTGTTTGGAGCCGAATGGAGCAGTATGTTTTTCACCACTGCTCATTAGAACTCACGTGTCTGTCTTCAGCTTGGTTGACAGATTTGGTTCATGTTAAGTCCCACTGGTCCATTCTGGGAAGGCTGTAAGGCAGGGAACAGGCCACAATCTGTGATATCATGTAAGAGCATTCAGACTTTTTTGGTTATTGTTATTTTGTTTTGGCATCAGTGGGAAAGATAGAAGCTATCCCCTGTTCTTTGCTTAGAGTCTGCTCAGACAGCGATTGTGTTATGCTGATTTTTGTGATAATGTTTATTTTATGTTTTTATGGTAATTGTTGCATTTTTAGGAGAGATGAGGGAAGAATCCCTATGAAAAGCACAGCATTAAATCAAGATTCAGTTTCATTATAAATATAATCCAGATACTTGGGGGCACTAAAAATCTCTGGTCTTGGGATATGGGGCATTTGTTTATTTTGTTTGGGAATTTTTCTTCTCATTGCCTGTTCTCTCACCTTCTTACAGACTGTAGGCTTGGAAGAAGGATGGCAAAATCTAAAATTGAGGCAATTATTTTGAATGATATTTCTTCTCTTTTCTGTTTTCTGGTGCATCAGAACTGATGTTTCTCTTTTGTCTTCATCCTGTGTTTTTTTTCCTTGCATCCTGTCTTTCATGAAAATGTTTTTCTTGACATTGCTTTTTTTCCTCTTTGATAGATGAGTACACCACTTCTTGTGTGTTCCTTACTTTTAAAAATATTTTCCATGGGGTGCCTGGGTGGCTCAGTTGGTTGAATGCCCGACTGATTTTTGGCTGAGGTTGTGATCCTAGGGTGTGGGATTGAGCCCCAGGTCGAGCTCTGCACTGAGTGTGGAGTCTGCTTGGGACATGCTATCTCTCTCTCTCTCAAATAGATAAATCTTTAAAATATATATATTTTCCCTTTTCACATCACTATATGTAGAAGGGGGATGGCTGTCAATCATTTGGGCACTGGGGAAGGAAAAACCATGTTTGTCCCCCCTAACCCTGTTAGCCATCTCTGAGTTTGCTTGTACCTTGAAAAAAAAAAAAAAGTAATGGTATAGATTTGAGTTGTATTCTTGCACCAGTGATGAAATACCTTTTTTTAAAAAAGATTTTGTTTATTTATTTTAGAGAGAGAGAGCATGAGCAGGGGGAGGAGCAGCAGGGGAGAGGGAGGCAGAGGGAGAGAATCTCAAGTAGACTCTGCACTGGGCAGGGAGCCTGACTCAGGGCTTGATCCATGACCCTGAGATCATGACCTGAGCCAAAATCCGATGCTCAACTGAATGAGCCAGCCAGGGGCCCCTGAAATACTTCTATATTCTGAACCAGAACAAGGTTTTTGGCCTCTTTTGCTACTTTTGGTCGGTACTACTGGCTGAGAAACTGGCCTCACTGCTCAGTGATTCCAGTTATTATCATCATTATCATTTCAATCCCCTGTGATACTGGCTCTCAGTTGCATAAATCCCACATTTCTCAGCAGGACCTTAGGACAGCCCCACTCACTGACTATTCTCCTGATAGTTCATTAAACTCATTTCTTTGGACTGAGTCAGCCAAGTTGAACTAGACTAAATATACTATCTTTCCCTTGTGCTTTTGCTCTCCCTCAAGTTATCTTCAACTCTGTTTGCCAGTACATTTCCACCTTCCTTGAAAAATCCAGTGCAGAATTAACATTGTTTAGGAAACTGTCCATGATTCAAGCTACCCAGCTCTTATAAATTTGTACTCTTAATTTTTGTATTTTTGAGGCTTCTATTTTCTTTTTATTTATTTATTTATTTGAGAGAGAGAAAGAGAGCATGCATGTGTGCAAGAGCGGGGAGGGGCAGAGGGAAGGGAGAGGAGAAAGAATCTCAAGCAGACTCCCCGCTGAGCGTGGAGCCCCTTGTGCGGCTTGATCTCATGACCCTGAGATCATGACCTGAGCTGAAATCAGGCGTCTGGCACTTAACCGGCCTTAGCCACCTAGGTGTCCTGAACCTTCTGTTTTCAAGTTGCTGATGATTTAAAACACAATCCCTGCATTCAAGGAGGTCTAATCTTAGAGGAAAATCAGAGGTAAATGGACTTGTTTTTCTCATTATTTTGAATTTCTGTTGGTTTTTAATTTCACATATGTATCTTTAAATTACTGATTTAAATTGTAAGGGCAAGAACAATCATTTTCCTTTCCTTTTTTTTTTTTTTTTAAGGATTTTATTTATTTATTTGAGATAGAGTGCATGAGAGGAGGGGGAGAGGGTGGAGGGGTGGAGGGGGAGAAGCAGGCTCTCCACTGAGCAGGGAGCCTGACGAGGGGCTTGATCCCAAGACCCTGGGATCATGACCTGAGCCGAAGGCAAACGCTTAACCGACTGAGTCACCCAGGTGCCCCCAATTATCTTCCTTTCTGTGAAATCTTATGAACTGTTTCTACTGCTCTTGGCACATGGTAGTCAGCTACCTGCCTTACCAGAAGACTGACTCATTGGTTAATAGGATATCAGTGTAGGGAAAGAGGGATCCTAAGTATTGGGGATTCTCTATTTTGTATATTTTAGAATGGTAAGAATACTAGGACTTTATAGTCTTACTTGGAATTATACTTTGGAGACTAAAATGACACAGACTAAAAATTGAAAATCCAGAAAGACATACTTGGTTTCTGAAATAACCATCCAAATTTTGTCTGCCTAACAAAGTTAGAGCATATTTATTATTGGCATGCTGGGAGGATGGTTTACTTGAGCAGAAGTCTATCCCTGACTGTCTGATGGTGGTGTTGTGCATCCTTAATAAATTTGAGTTCACCTTAGTTTACTGTAAAAGTCTTTTAGATGACATTCAGAACCAAAATTGCATATTATCTGCTGGGCTGTTAACCTCCGTTTCCAACCCCCCATGACATTGTGTATTAGAGTTGAGTTTATCTTAGAGATCTTAATTCAGATCTAGACCTTTAAGAGTAGAGTTATGTTTCATTTTTCTGACATTTTTTAGATTACTTGGTAGTGTTAAGGTAGGGGTAGATAGCATGAACGTTCTTGAGGGAAGGCTAAGAGGAATGCTACTTGAGACTACTTATTTGCCCAATCCTTTTGTATGAAATCAGTCTCCTGGCCACTTGTATTGCCTTTTTTGCTCCTCCCCAGCCATGCCCCTGAATCTTCAGTCCTAGTGCTGCTGACTGTGCAAACGTAGGAAACAGTCCCTAAATCCAGCTTTACTTCTGGCACCATTGTAGAGTTTGAGGGTCCCCCAGACCACCTTTGGGTTCAGGACTTTGCTAGAAGGATTTATAGAACTCAATAAAAGCTGTTACACTCAAAGTTACGGTTTAATTCAAGCAAAAGGATACAGATTAAAATCAGCCAACAGAATAGATGCATGAGGCAGAGTCTCGCAGGGTTCCAAATGCTGAGCTTCTGTTTGTCCTCTCCTAGTGGAGTCAGGGACAGCGTTAACTCTGCCTGGCAGCGGTGTGTGACAATACACATAGAGTACTGCCAACCAGAGAAGCTCACCCGAGGCTTGGTGTCAAGTTTTTTTTTGGGACTCCATCATGTAGATATGTTTGATTGCCAGTGTAGCTGACCTCAGTCTCTAACCCCTCCTGAAGTTGTGCTGATCCTGTGTGACTCATAGTCCCCACTATAAATCACATTGTTAGACCCTCTGGCACAGCTCAAAGCCCTCAGTAAAAAAAAACTTTAAACAACAGGCATTTCTGCAGTTTAGGTTTACTTCCCGGGAGCTGAGAGCAAAGACCAGACCTGTCTTTGGCCAAGGTTAAATCCTTTATTACACACTGTGCTAGTTCAATCTTTGGCCCCAACCAAGAGGAAGGGAAGGGGAACTAATTTAAATTTTTTTGAGCCATGCAAATTTGTTTTTTGATCAGAAAGTTTAATATGTATAAATTGATTTTTTTTTTTTAATGGAGATCCAAGTTGATAGAGCTCCTAGGCACCTGAGAGAAGCAAACTCAGATCATCCCTGGTGGAACATACCTCAATCCTAGCTTCAGAGAATTCCTAAAGATAGATTGCCAACAAATAAGAGCTAATAAGAGTAATATAATAATATCTCAAGTCATTACAAACAAAAATCAGCAGAAACAAGTGATTTAGACCCACAGAAATAAAAATAATAATAATTCAAAAACTCAGTGGAAGGGAACTTACAGTTCTGGTCATGGTGGAGGAGCAAGAAGTTGATTTATGCCTCTGCCTTAAACAAATAAAAACAAACGAATAACTGGACAAAATATATTTTTAAAACTGTTTTAGACATTGGACAAAGGGTAGTGCAGCAGACCAGTGAAACCTCAGAGAAGGGAAACAAACAAGTTGATCACTGTGATGGCCCCATCTGATGAAAGTTTCTAGACATTTGGATGAGAAGAGATACCTAAACAGAGCTGGCAGTCTCCCACATTTGAAGAGACAGAAGTAAAAGCTCAGAGAAGCCAGATCAGCTAGAATTTGTGGGCAGAGTATTTGACAGAAGAAAGCTTCACACAAAAAGAGAGAGCTCCAGAAATTTGTAGAAGTTTACCCTAAATCTGAACTGTCCAGTACAGTAGCTACTAACCTCGTGTGGATATTTAAAAATTCAGTTCTTCAATTGCACTGATACATTTTGAATGCTCAGTTGCCACAATTTCATCATTGCAGAAAGTTCTATTGGATTTTACTATCTTAGACTTGTTAGTTGAGTGCTACTCAGTTTATGAATAGTGAAGAAATTAACCCAAGGCCAGAAAAAGACCACTAGAAAGCATTAGGCAGAACAGTCCCTGGAATACAGGGCCACAAATATGTTGTGTTTCTACTAGCCAGAGCAGAAACACCTTCTAACACCTGGGACATTGAATGGAGGCCTTAGAAGGGCGTAGCCTCAGTAAAGCAGTCAAATTAGCCCTAATCTAAAGGATTTACCTTGGATTTGCCTAACAGCATAAAAGCAAGCCTCAGAAGGATGAAATTGCTTCTAAGTCAGGAATTCCTAAAACAAAGCTCAAAATTAAAGCCAAAAATAAACACCAGCCAAGAATGCAAAATTGACGACATTTGGCATCCAATCACAAATTATCAGGCATATAAAAGAAGCACAGAATACAGTTTATATGGAGGAGAAAAACCAGTCAATATAGGCCTAGAAATTACACAGATGATAGAATTAGTGGACAAGGACATTGTAACAGTTACAACTGTTCCAAATGTTCAAAAAACTGAAAAGAGAGATTGAGCTTTTAAATAGAGACATGGAAGATATAAAAATGACCCAAATCAAACCTCCAGGGACAACTGGGTGGCTCAGTCAGTTAAGTGTCTGCCTTTGGCTCAGGTCATGATTCCAGGGTCCTGGGATCTGGGATCAAGTTCCACATCAGGCTTCCTGCTCAGCGGGACAAAAAAAAGAGAAGAGAAAAGACACATCCAAAATGAAATATAAGTGGGGTACCTGGCCAACTCAACTCGGTAGAGCATGTGACTCTTGATCTTGGGGTTGTGAGTCAAGCCTCACATTGGGTATTGAGCTTACTTAAAAAAAAAATAAGTAAAACAAAATGAAATATAAGAAAAAGATTGAAAATATAAATATACAGTAATAAGTAAAAAATAAGTAAACAGTGGGACAACATCAAGCAGTCTTAAGAATACAAGTAATTGGAGTCTCAGGAATATAGGGGTGGGGACAGCAAAAAATATTTGAAGAAATAATGGCTGAATATTTTCTAAATTTAATGAAAACTGTAAACTCACAGATCCAAAAAGCTCATTTAAGATTTTTTCTTCATCACTGGTTTTAAGCAATTTGATTGTGATATGCTTTGGTGTAGTTCTCTTCATGACTTTTTCTGTTTTAGGTTCCTTGAGATGCTTAGATCCATGAGAATCCAAAAAGAACAGTCATGATGAGAGCTATACCAAGATTCATCTTAATCAAATTGCCTCAAATTAGTGAAAAAAGAGGAAGTCCCCAAAGGAGACAGAGAAAAGAACCTACATTGTATACAGAGGGATTATGGTCTGAATTGTGTGCCCCCAAATTTGTATGTTGAAATCCTAACCCCCAGTTATCTCAGAATGTGACTGTACATGGAGAAAGGTCTTTAAAGAGGTGATTAAATTAAAATGAGTCTGTTAAGGGGGAGCCTGGCTGGCTTAGTCAGTAGAGCGTGTGACTCTTGATCTTGAGGTTATAGGTTTGAGCCCTCTTTTGGATGTAGAAATTACTTTAAAAAAGAAAATCTTTTTATTTTATTTTTATTTATTTATTTATTTATTTTTTTAAAGATTTTATTCATTTATTTGACAGAGAGAGACACAGCGAGAGAGGGAATACAAGCAGGGGGAGTGGAAGAGGGAGAAGCAGGCTTCCCGCTGAGCAGGGAGCCCGATGTGGGGCTCGATCCCAGGACCCCGGGATCATGACCTGAGCCGAAGGCAGACGCCCAACGACTGAGCCACCCAGGCGCCCCAAAAGAAAATCTTTTTAAAAATGAGGCTTTTAGGGTGGGCCCTAATCTGGATTGGATTATAAGGACTAGTGTCTTTATAAGAAGAAGAAATGTGAAAACATAAAGGGACAACAGGGGCATGAGTGTATAGAGACAAAACCACTTGAAGACCCAGTGAGAAGGTGGCCATCTGCAGGCCAAGGAGAGAGGCATCAGGAGAAACCAAACCTGTCAACACTTTGATCATGGACTTATAGCCTCCAGACTGTGAGAAAGTAGATTTTTGTTGTTTAAGCCATCTCATCTGTGGTATTTTGTTATGGCAGCCCTGACTAATACACAAAGTAAGAATTATGGCAAACTTTTCATTAGAATCATTGCAAGCCAGAAGATACTAGAGTGGTAACATTAAAGTGCTAAATGAAAAAGCCTATAAACGTAGAATTGTATATGCAGTGAAAAATGCCTTTAAAAAATTGAAGAGGGCGGCGACTGGGTGGCTCAGTCATTGGGCATCTGCTTCGGCTCAGGTCATGATCTCAGGGTCCTGGGATCGAGCCCCGCATCAGGCTCCCTACTCAACCGGGAAGCCTGCGTCTCCCTCTCCCACTCTCCCTGCTTGTGTTCCCTCTCTCACTGTGTCTCTTTCTGTCGAATAAATATATAAAATCTTTAAAAAAAAATTGAAGAGGAAAATGTGCAGAATGGGCAAATCTCTAGGGTCAGAAAGTACATTTGTGGTTGCTTATGACTGAGGATTGGGAGAAAATGGGGAGTTATTGCTAATAGGTATAGGGTATCTTTTAGGGGTGATGAAAATGTTCTAAAATTGATTTTGCTGGTGGAAGCACAACTCTGAATACACTAAAAGCCAGTGAATTGTGGACTTCAAATGGGTGAATTATATGGTATATGAATTTTAACACAGTAAAAATAATAAAGATGAAATAAAGCTTTTTAAAATATACAAGAGCTAATAGAATTAGTCACCATCAAGCTATGACTACAAGAAATGTTAATTGCAGGAGAAAATTATATCAGATGGAAACTTAGATCTACATTAAAGAAATGAAGAGAATCAGAAATTTATATAGAGGGGCACCTGGGTGGTGCAGTTGGTTAAGCGTTAAGCTTTTGCTTTTGGTTCAGGTCATGATCTCAGGGTTGTGAGATCAAGTCTGGAGTCAGGCTCTGCACTCAGCATGGAGTCTGCTTAAGACTCTCTCCCTCTGCCCCACTCCTCTCTAAAATAAATAAATAAATCTTAAAAAAAAAAAGAAGTCTATATAGAAACTATTACTAGTTCTTTTATCCGGAAAAAGCCATTTAAAAAGATAACTGTTTAAAACAAAAATAATAAAACTGTATTGTGGGATTTATAAGATGTGTAGAAGTAAGATGTATGACAACAATTGCCCAGAAGGTTGGGAGAGGTGAAATGGAAGTATACTATTCTAAAGTTCTTTTTAAAATTTAATTTAATTTTTTTTTTTTTAAGATTCTATTTATTTATTTGAGAGGGAGAGAGCACGAGCAGTGGGGAGGGACAGACATAGAGAGATAAGCAGACTCCCTGCTGAGCAGGGAGCTGGATGTGGGGCTTGATCCCAGGACCCTGAGATTATGACCTAGCCGAAGCAAGATGCTTAACTGACTGAGCCACCCAGGCGCCCCATTCTAAAGTTCTTACAATGTATGCAAAATGGTATATTATTTGAAGATAGACTGTGATATATTAAAGATTTATACCTTAAATCCTAAAGAAACCACTTAAAAAAAAAAGCAAAGAGGTATAATTAATAAGCCCATGAAAGGAGATAATTGAATCGTAAAATGCTTAATTAATCTAAAAGACATCCAGAAAGGGTAAGATGAACAGATTGGACAAATAGAAATCAAATAGCAAGATGGTTGACTTAAATCCAACCATATAAATAATCACATTAAATGCAAATGATCTAAACACTGCAATTAATAGGTGAAAATTGTCAGATTGCACTTAAAAGCAAGACCTAGTTATGGTGCTATTTAGAAGAAACCCACATTAAGTACATTTAAAGACACAGATAGACTAAAAGTACAAGGATGGAAAAAGATATACTATGGGAACACTAATCAGAAGAAAGGAGGAGTTACTATATTAATATTAGACAAAGTAGATTTCACAGCAAGGGATAGTACCATGGATATGGAGGGTAATTTCATGATGAAAATGGGGTCAGTTCTTTAAGAAAACTAACAATCATAAATGTTTATGCATTTAATAAGAGAACTTCAAGATTTATGAAGCAAAAAGTAATAAAACTGAGGGCGCCTGGGTGGCTCAGTTGGTTAAGCAACTGCCTTCGGCTCAGGTCATGATCCTGGAGTCCCTGGATCGAGTCCCGCATCGGGCTCCCTGCTCGGCAGGGAGTCTGCTTCTCCCTCTGACCCTCTCCCCTCTCATGTGCTTTCTCTCATTCTCTCTCTCTCAAATAAATAAATAAAATCTTAAAAAAAAAAGAAGTAATAAAACTGAAAGAAATAGAGCACTCAGTATAGTTGGAGATCTCAACAGTATTTTCTCAATATTTGATTGAACACTTAGACAAAAAAATCAGTAAATAACTTGACCTTGTTGACATTTGCTGACCACTCTACCCAACAATGGTATGATAGTATTCTTTGCTAGTGTTCATAGAATATTAACCAAGATAGACCATGTTCTGGGCCATAAAAGAAATTTCAATAAATTTAAATTTTACAATTTTTTTAAAGATTTTATTTATTTATTTGACAGAGAGAGACAGTGAGAGAGGGAACACAAGCAGGGGGAGTGGGAGAGGGAGGCAGGCTTCCTGCCAAGCAGGGAGCCCGATGTGGGGCTTGATCCCCGGATCCTGGGATCATGTCCTGAGCCGAAGGGAGATGCTTAATGACTGAGCCACCCAGGCACCCCACAAAGTATGTTCTTTTATCATAAAGGGATTACATTAGTAATCAGTAACAGAAGAATATCTGAAAACTCCCAAATATTTGGAAATTAAACATAATCTGTATTAGACATCGGTCAAAGAATAAGAAAATTTTAGAAAATTAGAAAATTTTTTTAAAGAATGAAAATGAGAACATGACATAGCAGAATTTGTGGGATTCAGTTAATGCAGTACTTAAAAGGAAATTTATAACATTATAAAGGAAATTTAGAACATTAAATGCATATATTACAAGTAGAAAGATTTCAAATTATTGACCTAAGCTTCCACCTTAAGAAATGAGAAAAAGAAAAGGGAACTTAAGTCCACATAAGCAGAGGAAAGGAAACTGTGAAGATCAGAGCAAAAATCATTGAATTAAGAAGCAGAAAAATAGTAGATCTTATCAGTGAGACCAAAAGCTGATTCTTTCCTTTTTTTTTTTTTAAGATTTTATTTATTTATTTGACAGAGAGAGAGCACAAGCGGGCGAGTGGCAGAGGGAGAGGGAGAAGCAGGCTTCCCGCTGAGCAGGGAGCCTGACGCGGGGCTCAATCCGAGGACTCCGGGATCATGACCCCAGCCAAAGGCAGACACTCAACCAACTGAGCCACCCAGGAGTCCCATCTTTCTCTCTTTCTTCCTCTTTCTCTCTCTCCCTCCTTTCCTCCCTAAGCTTTACACCCAACATGGGACTTGAACTCACGACTCCCCCCCGCCCCCCAAGAGTCTCATGCTTTACCAACTGAGCCAACTAGGTGCCCCACAAAGCTGGTTCTTTAAAATGATTAACAAAATTGATGAACTTTTAGCCAGGTTTAGCCAAGGAAGAGAGAATACATTACTGGTATCAGGAATGAGAAATAGGACATGAGTGATGATTCTACAGCCATTATAAAGATAAGTACCACAAACCATTCTATGTCAGTAAATTTGACAATTTACATTAAATGCACAAGCTCTTTGAAAGACACAAACTGATAAAGCTCAATCAAAAAGAAACAGATAACCAGAGTAGGTCTATATCTATTAGATAAATTGAATTGTAGTTTAAAACTTTCCCACAGAGGAAACTCCAGGCTCAGATGGCTTCACTGCTGAAGTCTACCAACAGTTTAAGGAAGAATTAATGTACCATTTTTACATAAACTTTTGAAGAACTTAGAAGAGGAGGGAACACTTCCCCACTCATTTTATGAGCCCAACCTTACCCTGACACCAAAATCAAAGACATAAGAAAATGACATGCTAATATTTAGTATGAACACAGATGCAAAAATCTTTAACAAAATTTTAGTAAATTGAAATCATTAATTTCTTTTTTTTTTTTTAGATTTCATTCATTTATTTGAGAGAGAGAGACAGAGATAGTAAGAGCACAAGTGGGGAGGAGAGGGAGAAGCAGACTCCCTGCAGAGGAAGGAGCCTGATGCGGGACTCGATCCCAGGACCCTGGGACCATGACCTGAGCTGAAGGCAGATGCTTAACCGACTGAGCCACCCAGGCACCCTGAAATCAGTAATTTCTATAAAAGATAATACATCATGACCAAGTAGGGTTTATCTCAACAATTCAAGGTTGGTTCAGCTTTCAAAATTCAGACAGTATAATTCACACGTATTAACAGACTAGAAAAGAAAGTAACATGATTATCTCAAGGCATTTAAGCGGGGAAAGGAAAACTTTAATAAGTAATCAGATAAACATTATAAAGGAAGAAAAATCTTTTTTCGTTCTATTCTAGGTTCCCAGCCAGGTCTCTGTAACAAGACAGATTAACAAGAGAAAAACAAGTTTATTGACATACATATTTCATATATATATATATGAGAGAAATGCCTGGATGAGTAACTCAAAGGTGTGGTTAGAAGTTAGGTTATATAGGGTGCTTGGGTGGTCAGATGGTTGAGCGTCTGCCTTCGGCTCAGGTCATGATCTTGAGGTCCTGGGATCGATCCCCACGTTGGGCTCCCAGCTCAGCAGGGGGTTTGCTTTTCCCTCTCCCCCTGCCTCTCCCCCTGCTTGTGCTCGGTCTCTCTCTCTCTCAAATGAATAAATAAAATCTTAAAAAAAAAAAAAGGTTATATAGGTAGCATCCTAACAAATTTTTAGAGAAGTGATAAGACAAAGGAAAAAGACCTTGAGTGTCTAGGGGTGGCAAATTGTGGGAAGGCAATATATGTGAAACTAATGGTAGATAAAGACTAGCTAGTAAAGTTTGTTATGTAGAACCCTCTGGTGCCATCTCCAGGCTGATAAGGTTTGTCTCCTATGATTAACTTTTGTCCTTACTGGTGAAGAGGGAAGGAGGATACCTTTGTAAATTTATGTCCTGCTTTTAGGCAAATAGAGGGAGGGCAGAGAGCTTTTTTTTTATCTGCTTCTTAATTTCATTCTGCTCAAAATAATCCTATGCCAAAGTGGCATATGTGAGGTGGCAAATTCTGCTATCCTTCACCACATTAAAAAAACAACAAAAAACCTCCAGCCTTACTTCACATCATCAAAAATTAACTCAGATGGATCATGGACTTTAAGGACTAAAATTAAATTCTAGAAGAAAACGTCTGAGAAAATCATTGTGATCATAGATTAGAGAAAGATTTCATAAGTTAAACACAAAAAGCACAAAGTATAAAAGAAAAAAAATGATTTCATCAAAATAAAATTTCTCTTTTAAAGACAGAGTAGGGGTGCCTGGTTGGCTCAGTCGGTGGAGCATGTGACTGTTGATCTCAGGGTCATGAGTTCAAGCCCCATGTTGGGCATAGAGCTTATTCTTTAAAAAAAAAAAAAAGCCTAGCAGAAAATAGAAGTTTAAGAAAATAATTTGAGTGTGGGATATATGAAGAATGCCATAATTCAACAATAAGAAGACAACCCGGTTTAAAAATGGGGAAGAGGGCGCCTGGGTGGCTCAGTTGGTTGAGCGACCGCCTTCGGCTCAGGTCATGATCCTGGAGTCCCGGGATTGAGTCCCGCATCGGGCTCCCTGCTCAGCGAGGAGCCTGCTTCTCCCTCTGACCCTCCCCCCTCTCATGTACTCTCTCTCATTCTCGCTCTCTCAAATGAATAAATAAATCTTTAAATAAATAAATAAATAAATAAATAAATAAAAAATGGGGAAGAGATGTGAACAGACTCTTCGCTAAAGAAGATATGGGGTTGGCAAAGATGTTCAACATCAGTTATTAGGGAAATGCAAATGAAAACCATAAGGTACCACTACACAACTATTTAGCATGGCTGATCTTGAAAAAGTGTGATGAAATCAAATGCTAGTGAGGATGTGGAGCAACGGGAGTTCATGTATTACTGATAGGAATGTAAGATGGTGAAACCACTTTGAAACAGTTTGATTTTTTTTTTTTAATTAAACATACGTTTATCATAATGACAGCCATTTCACCTCTGAAATGGATCCATATGTCCACATCAGGACTTGTACGTGAATGTTTATACCAGCTCTATTTGTAATAGCTAAAAATTGGAAACCCAGATAACCTGGATATTATCAACAGTAAGTAGATAAATAAATTGTGGTTTATTTATACAGTGGTGTAGTGCTCAGCAACAAAAATGAACAATGTATTGGCATACCAGTATGCAGTGTTGTAAAGCTGTAATTTTTAAAATTGCTTAAGATTTTATTTATTTATTTTTGCTAGAGAGAGAGAGCAAGCACGAGCGGGGGGTGAGGGGCAGAGGGAGAAGCAGACTACCCACTGAGCAGGGAGCCCACCGTGGTGCTCAATCCCAGGATCCCAGGATCATGACCCAAGCTGAAGGCAGATGCTTAACGGACTGAGCCACCCAGGCACCCCTTAAATTTTTTTTTTTAAGTTAAAAATCCCTTAATTTTTTATTCCTGGTACCACTACCACAATTTACAGGGCAATATACCTGATGTAATGAAAAGAAAAAGAAAAAGACAAAGTTACAACAGATAAAAGACCTCAGGAATGTACATCTAATTGACACTACATTGCCTTAATCAATAGCTGCACTTTTTGCAAACTGTGGCTATGACAGTCCTGAACAAGAAGGGTTTCCAGTTTAAGCTGCAGTAACTATTCTGACTATGGATCATCGTTCCTTCTGTGGCAGATTTTTACAGTTCCTCTAATGCATTTAGGACAACTGCCTCAAAGTTACCTGCAGCTTTCCTGACAACTCCTCGCTCGCTCTCCTGCTAAGAACTGTAGCCCTTTTCTTCTGAATTTTTTTAGAACCTTCTGCTACCCATATCCACCACTTCACCACCGGATCCGTAACCACCACCATAGGGACTGCCCAAGCTTCTTCCACCAAAACTGCCCCCCTTCATGGGTCCATAATTTGATTGCTGTTGTCCACTGTAATTTCCAAAATCATTATAGTTCCCACCATCACCATAGTTACCACCTCCAAAATTTCCTCCTTCATTGTAACCATCATATCCTCCACCACCACCTCCTATCCGCATCCTTGGTTTCCATATCCTGGTCCACCACCACCATAGCCTCCTGTACTACTATAACCAGGACCACCACCATAGTTGCCACCATCACCTCCAAATCCATTATATCCACCATCACCTCCTCCATTAACTACCTCTGCTGCCACCACCTCCGCCATCATAACCTCCTCTTCCACCCAAGTTTCCTCCATGACCCATGAAGTTGCCAGATCCACCTCCGTGACCTCTTTGTGATCCAGCAGATTGCATTTCTTGTTTAGAAAGGGCCTTTTTCACTTCACACTTATGCCCGTTAATAGTGTGGTATTTCTGAACAACAATTTTATCAACTGTATCATGATCATCAGAAGTAGTTACAAAAGCAAATCCTCTCTTTTTCCACTCTGCCTGTCTTTCATAACTTCTGTGCTTTCAATCTTGCCATGCTTTTCAGAGTAATTTCTCAAATTATATTCTTCTGTATCTTCTTTAATACCACCAACAAAAATTTTCTTCACCGTTAGAATCTTCTCTAGAAACAGCTCTCTTTGGTTCCACTACACGCCCATCAACCCTGTGTGGTCAGGCAAACATTGCTGCATCCACCTCTTCAACACAAGAGGAAGTCACAAAACCAAAACCCCTGGAACGTTTTGTTTGGGGGTCTCTCATCACCACACAATCTGTAAGTGTACCCCATTTTTCAGATGTTCTCTAAAACTATTATCTGTAGTTTCAAAGCTCAAACTACCAATAAACAGTTCTCTCAACTGCTCTGGTTCCTTTGGATCATGGCCCTCCATTTTGAGACCGGACTTGCCTCTTCCAACGCGAGTTCAATATGGGACCAAGAGGAGGCGACCCCTTAAATTTTTTTATAGTCTGTTGGGTGTGACCTGGTATTTCCCCATCTTAATTTGCATTTTCCTAATTACTAGTAGAAGATAAGCTTCTTTTATTATTGGCCTTTTGGGTTTCTACTTTCGAGTCTTTGCCAACTTTTCTATTGAGTTATCTTTTTCTTTTTGTTTTATAATTATTTGTATATATCAGGTACCAATTATTTGTCATATATGTATGTTTCAAATAATTTTTTTCCCAATCTATAGCTTTTATTTTATTTTTTTTAAAGATTTTATGATTTTATTTATTTATTTGACAGAGACAGAAACAGCGAGAGCAGGAACACAAGCGGGGAGTGGGAGAGGGAGAAGCAGGCTTCCCGCTGAGCAGGGAGCCCGATGTGGGACTCGATTCCAGGACTCTGGGATCATGACCTGAGCTGAAGGCAGCCGCTTAACGACTGAGCCACCCAGGCGCCCTATAGCTTATATTTTAACTTCACAATTTTTTTTTACAGATTTTTATTTATTAGAGAGAGAGAGAGAGGGCAGGTGGGAGGGGCAGAGGGAGAGGGAGACACAGACTCCCTGCAGAGCAGGGAGCCTGATGCAGGGCTCATTCCAGGACCCTGTATTTTTTACTGTATAGAAGTTTTAAGTTTTAAATTATAAATTTTAAAGTCATCAAAAGTTACAATCTTTTTTTATTCTGTTTTCTGCTTCTGGTTCTTATCTAATAAGTCCTTCATTATGCTGAGGTCATAAGAGTTGCATATTTGCTTCTGAAATTTTAAGAATTTTCTTTTCAAATGTAGGTTTTTAATCCATATGGAATTTGTTTGTGTGGGGTTCTGACTTTTTTTCTCTATAGAGAACTAGTTGCTCTAAAACATTTGTTATTGAATATGAATTATGTCTCCTAATGTGATCAAGTTTTTGGATATGTGTGGGTTTGTTCTATGATCTCTATTCTTTTTCATTGGTCTGCTCAATTTCCACATATATTTTTTTTTAATAAAAACAAAAGCATTTAGGGGCACCTGGGTGGCTCAGTCAGTTAAGCGTCTGCCTTCGGCTCGGGCCACGATCCCAGGGTCCTGGGATCGAGCCCCACGTCGGGCTCCCTGCTCGGCAGGAAGCCTGCTTCTCCGTCTCCTGCTCCCCCTGCTTGTATTCCTTCTCTTGCTGTGTCTCTCTCCGTCAAATAAATAAATAAAAAATCTTTAAAAAAAAACAAAACAAAAGCATTTATTTGGAGTCTCAGAATGGCAGTTTGGGGAAGACACATTTGGGCAGCAACCCAAATAGTCCCCCCTTAGGGAACCCAAAAATCAAGAGTTTATAAAGACAGGGGCGCCTGGGTGGCTCAGTCATTAAGTGTCTGCCTTTGGCTCAGGTCATGATCCCAGGGTCCTGGGATCGAGCCCCGCATCGGGCTCCCTGCTCAGCGGGAAGCTTGCTTCTCCCTCTCCCACTCCCCCTGCTTGTGTTCCCTCTCTCGCTGTCTCTCTCTGTCAAATAAATAAATAAAATCTTAAAAAAAAAAGTTTATAAAGACAAAGGGAATGCTTTTATATATTGTTTACAAGGAATTTCGTTTGGTGTTGGTGGCAGAAAACTAACTTTGGCTGAAAATAATTGGTTCTTAAGGCTTTCAGTAAGCAGAATCTCTTACTGTACCAAGTTGCAGGTGTTTGGGCTGAGTCCTTAGAATATTTACAGTTTGTTTCAGTTCAAAGTTCATGGTTCCACCTGGTGAGGACATGATAAGGTCCATCTCCTAAATGGCCAGAAGCTAAGGAGAGTCGGGCCTGGTTAGTACTTGGATGGGAGACCCCCTGGGCCATTTTAAAACCCCTTGACAGAAGCGACCCTGTTTCATTTCACCTTTCATCAAGTAATCAGTCAGTATTCATTCCACATGTCTTAATTACTATGCAAGAAGCCTCTACTAGTAGGGCAATCTCCACCTGTTCATTTTATTCAGACTCCATTGACATTTTTGTTGTAAATTGCATTGAATTTTTAGATTAACATGGAGTGAACTGGCTTTTTTGCAGTATTGAGTCTTATAGCCAGAGGTATTTTCTCTAACTCCATTTGTTTGGGTTTTTAATATCCTTCAGTAGTGTTTTTTTTTTTTTAAAGATTTTATTTATTCATTTGACACAGAGAGACACAGCGAGAGCGGGAACACAAGCAGGGGGAGTGGGAGAGGGAGAAGCAGGCCTCCCGCAGAGCAGGGAGCCCGATGCGGGGCTCGATCCCAGGACCCCGGGACCATGACCTGAGCTGAAGGCAGACGCTTAACGACTGAGCCACCCAGGCGCCCCCCTTCAGTAGTGTTTTATATAACCTTTTCATTAAAGATCTTTTTCTTTGTTTGATTTGTCTCTAGGCAGTATTGGTTGTTATTGTATATGGGTTCCCTTTTTCTATTTTTGTTAGAATATAGATACGCTGTTGATTTAATACATTGATTTTCATTTCAGCTGAGCTCTTTTTGCTGCTAAATGGTTAGTCCTTAGATTTTCTTGGATTCTTCAGGGTCATTACTAAATTTAGAACAGTTTTGTCTTGCTTTCTAGTTCTTTTCCTTTTTTGCATCCTACTTCTTTTGTCTAAGCCCTCCAATTTAATATTGAATAGAGGCAGTGATGGTGAGCTTCTTTTTGTTGTCATTCCTGACTCTAATGGATATTCTTTTTTCCTGTTAAACTCAGTAATAATAATACTAGCTGCAGCTTATTAAGTTGCATGTTTTGTGCCAGCGATTTGTTTCTAATTTTCGTAATATCTTGCAAGGCACGTCTAGTTATCCCCATTTTATAGGTCAGGTTTAAAGAGGTAGAGCTGTTTGCCAGTTACATGATTAGTGAGTAGAAAGCCAGCAAATCAGTCACTGTTAGTCCTTACGCTTTACATCAAGGAAAATCTCTTAGCGAGTAGTAAAAAGTTGTGCTACAATGAAATACTGACATTTTCTTTATCTGAATTCTGCTTTGTGCTGCAGAAACAGCACATACTCCCTCAATACTCACCATCCACAGACCTTACTTACTGTTTCTTTTTAGTCCTGTTGTTATGAATGAATGCTATTGTTGTGTTTTAGTCTTAATTGTGACTTAATTCAGAGAATGTCTTACTGCATAAGCAGGTTTACCTGTCAGAATCACCAGCAGCTTCCTTGTCTATATCTCATTTTTGTATTTTTGGACATTTGATGTCGTTTTATTTGCCATCCAGATGTGGGAAATGTCTTGGAAATTTAAAGCCTCATCATCCCCGCTCATGTAAACTATTGAGAAATTTCCTTATGGAAGATTTAAACATAAATACAATAGAGAATAGTCTAATGAACCACCATGAATCCACTATCCAGTTTCAACACAATCTCCCCCCACACTTTTTTTTGTTATTGTTGTTATTGAAGTTGGAATATTTTAAAGCAAATCCACATATGTCATTTCACCTGCAAATAATTCAGGATGCATATAAAACTAGTAAGGACTTTTAAAAAAAAAACCACTGTGACCTTTTCATATTTCACAAAATTAACAGTAATACTTAATGTCATTCAAAACCCAGTTCATGGGACGCCCGGATGGTTCAGTCGTTAAGCGTCTGTCTTCAGCTCGGGTCATGGTCCCAGGATCCTGGGATCGAGCCCCGCATCGGGCTCCCTGCTCAGCGGGAAGCCTCCTTCTTCCTCTCCCACTCCCCCTGCTTGTGTTCCCTCTCTCGCTGTGTCTCTCTCTGTCAAATAAATAAATAAAATCTTTTTAAAAAACCCACAAAATCTAGTTCATGTTTGGTTTTCCAATTGTCTTCAAGGTATCGTTTTTTTATAATTGTGGAATATGGACCCAAATAGGGTCCATGCATTTAAACTTCTTTTTGGTTGAACAAATTGCAAGAGCCAGAGATATCCTTAGTGTTTATTTGGGGCTGCTGTGGTTGAATTTTTATGTGATGCAATCTAGAAGAACTAGAGGACTTTTATTGGAATTATGATACTTCTTATTTTAAAACTTCTTGACTTGCTTTGCTTGCAGTTACAAAGATCTGAACACATCCTAGTATGTGACCCAAAGAATAGCTAATATTCTCAGTTAACCCTAAGTTCAATTTTCAAGGGTTTGTTTTGTTGTAAAGCTCACAGTTAAGCCTCCATATACTAAGCATGGAGGGACCTGAAAATTCCCAGTTGCCTATTTTTCTCATTATTGTCATCTCTTAGTTTATGTAGTTCAGTATGAGAATGACTATTTTAAAAATATCTGATAATCCATATGTGGATATTAAAGACATTTTATGGCGCCTAGGTGGCTCAGTCAGTTAAGCATCTATATTTGACTCAGGTCATGGTTCCAGGGTTCTGGGATTGAGCCCTGAATCAGGCTCCCTGCTTCTCCCTCTGCCCCTCCCCCCCGCTCTTGCAAAAATAAATAAAATCTTAAAAAAAAAATAAAGACATTTTAGAAAATGCGGATGAGTAAAACTATATAAAGAAGAAAATAAATATCACCTGTAATCTCATTCCTAAGAGAGAGATACTTGTTAAATTTTTGTTATATTTTTAATCTATTATCTTTTCATAGATATTTATAGTTAGTATCATAATGTATATATAGTTTTGCATAAGATTTTTGTCTGGACTATCACAAATCGTTCCCTTGTCATTAAAAAAAAATTTATAAACACATCATGAAAATAACTTCCATTCATTTGTTTGAATTTGTCATCAGTTTAATTATTCCTATTGGCTATTTATTCCCAGATTTTTCTCTATTATAAATAATGTTTGTGAACATTTTTAGGTACAAATGTTTTACTATTTGTGATTATTGAAGAATGAGATTTCAATGAAAGTTTGCATTTTAAAATGCGTAGAGTAGTACCTAGGCCATAGAAAGTACTCAAAAAGATTTTGGCAAATGCAACTTGCTTTTATCACTTAGTGTGACTTGGGGGGTCTTAACATTACTTTATATGGATTTAGCTAATGATTCTTTTTTTTTTTTTTAAAGATTTTATTTTTTTATTTGAGACAGAGAGAATGAGAGAGAGAGCACATGAGAGAGGGGAGGGTCAGAGGGAGAAGCAGGCTCCCTGCCAAGCAGGGAGCCCAATGCGGGACTCGATCCCGGGACTCCAGGATCATAACCTGAGCCGAAGGCAGTCGCTTAACCAACTGAGCCACCCAGGCGCCCCGCTAATGATTCTTTAAGAGAATGATTTTGTGACGGAACATCACGACTCAGATATATTACAGTCTGTCCCATCTTATGCCCTTCTTGATCCTCTCTCCAGCTCTTGATCCAGCTCTGGCTACCACCTCATTTCTCTTTACAGCAAAATTATTTGAAAGAGTTATCTATTCTTGCTATCACCAATTTCTCTCCCTTTTTCTCTCTTGAACCCACTTCATTAAGGCTTTTACCCTACTGCTCTCTATTCCTAAATCCTGTAATTGGTTGTAAATTCTTATCTTACTGACCTATCAAGTATTTGACATTGTTTTTGACTTTTCCTCTATATGTTTTTTTCACTTGGCTTCCAAGACATTACACTTTCTTTTTTCATTTGCCATTCCTTCTTAGTTTCCTTTGCTGGTTCTCCTGGCCTTTTTTCTTTTTTTAGATGAAAAAAATTTCAAAAATGCCAAGTAGGGCTCCTGGGTGGCTCAGTTGGTTAAGCGACTGCCTTCGGCTCAGGTCATGATCCTGGAGTCCCAGGATCGAGTCCCGCATCGGGCTCCCTGCTCAGCAGGGAGTCTGCTTCTCCCTCTCCCACTCCCCGTTTGTGTACAATCTCTCGCTGTGTCTTTCTCTGTCAAATAAATAAATAAAATCTTAAAAAAAAAAAAATCTTTAAAAAAAAAATGCCAAGTAAATACAATATTATAATGAATCTACCCCCTGTACATTCTACTATTTTTGTTTAATCTATACTACATGTCAGGCTCCCTGCTCAGCAGAGAGTCTGTTTCTCCCTCTCTCTCTCCCTCTCTCTCTCAAATAAATAAAATCTTTTAAAAAAAGAACGAACTCTGCCTAATCCCAGGTCACAAAGATTTACTCCTTTGTTTTCTTCCAAACATTTTATAGTTTGACATTTTACATTTAGACCAGCAATCTATTTGTGTAAGGTTTAGGTTGATACTCATTTATTTTTGTATATGGATGTCCAGTGGTTTCTATGCCATTTTTTTTTTTTTTAAGATTTTGTTTATTTATTTGACAGAGAGAGACACAGCGAGAGAGGGAATACAAGCAGGGGGAATGGGAGAGGGAGAAGCAGGCTTCCCGCCTAGCAGGGAGCCCGATGTGGGGCTCAATCCCAGGACCCTGGGATCATGACCTGAGCCGAAGGCAGACGCTTAACGACTGAGCCACCCAGGTGCCACCTCTATGCCATTTGTTAAAAAGATTGTCTTTTCTCCATTAAATTGTTTTTGTAACTTTGTAAAATAAATCAGTTGGTATATTTATATGGATTTCTTTTTTTTTAAGATTTTATTTATTTGACAGAGAGAGAGATAGCAAGAGCAGGAACACAAGCAGGGGGAGTGGGAGAGGGAGAAGCAGGCCTCCCTCTGAGCACGGAGCCTGATGCAGGGCTTGATCCCAGGACCCTGGGATCATGACCTGAGCCGAAGGCAGACACTTAACAACTGAGCCACCCAGGCACTCCTGGATTTCTGGATTTCTATTCTATTCCACTGATCTATGTTCTTTCCCATCACCGATTCTATACTGTCTTGATTATTGTAACTTTATAGTAAGTCTTAATCTTGGGTACTCTGATTTCTACAAATTATTCTTCAAAATTATTTTGGCTATTTTGCTTTTTTGCTTCTCCATATAAATATTAGAGTTAATTTGTTATATCTACAAAAAAATCCTACTGGGATTTTGAATTAGAATTATACCAAATTTATAGATCAGTTTGGGGAAATTTGATTTGGCAGTGTTGAATTTATGTCCTACAATCTTGCTCAACAGATTTACTAGTTCTAGGGTTTCCCGGGGGTCTGGGGTGGTTCCTTAGTATTTTATATGTGTGCAATTTTATTGTCCGTGAAGAGAAATAGTTTTTATTTCTTCTTCGCCAATCTGTATGCCTTTTATTTCTTTCTCTTTGCTTATTGTACTGGCTAGGGCTTTCACTATGATGTTGAATAGTAATGGTTTACAGTGGACAACCTTGTCTTGTTTCTGATTTTAGGGGGAAGGCATCAGTCTTTTTTTTTTTTTTAAGATTTTATTTACTTATTATTTTAATTTTTAAAAAAGATTTATTTGAGAGAGAACGAGAACGTGAGTGGGGGGAGGGGCAGGGAGAGGGAGAAGCAGACTCCCTACTGAGCGGGGAGCTTGCTGTGGGGCTCAATTCCAGGACCCTGAGATCATGACCAGAGCTGAAGGCAGATGCTTAACTGACTGAGCCACCCAGGCACCCTGCTGTGGGTTTTGACTCATATGTAAAGTTATGTATCCACTATTAAAGTACCATACCAAGTAGTTTATTCTATTTACCTTCAACCTGCCTAAGTATAAGTTATCATATTTGAAGTTTCTAATATATTTGAACAACTTTTTTTTTAAGAATTTTATTTGAGAGGGAGAGAGCCTGTGCATGAGCTTGGGCATGAGGGGGCAGAGGGAAGGGGAGAGGTAGGCTCCCCAGTGAGTAGGAAGCCTGAGTTGGGGCTTGATCCCAGGACCCTGGGATCATGACCTGAGCCAAAGGCAGACGCCTAACCAACTGAGCCACCCAAGCACCCCTGAACAACCTGTCTTTTAATTGGCATTTTTAGACCATTGACATTTAATGTAATTATTGATATGTTTAGCATTAAGTCTACTATTTTATTGTTTTTTTCTTTGTTCTTCCTATTTTTAATCCTCTGATGGTATCCTTTTCCTGCCTTTTGAGTCATTTGAACATTTTGTGATATTCCATTTTAATCATTTAACTTTATCTATTAGGTTTTGACTATACCTTTTTATGTAGATTTTATTGGCTGTGTAGGGATCTCTCTTTTTTTTTCAATATACACACCTAACTTTTAATGGTCTACTTAGAATTAATACTTTGCCAATTTAGGTAGAATGTTGAAACCTTACTACCATATAGGTTTTTGTCCTGTCCCCCCCTTAATATTGTAGTTGTCTTATCTATTACATTTATCGACATACAGTGAAAATTCCTTGAGATCATCCTACAATTTTTCGTTTGCAAACATCAAGCATTTCAAAGAACTCAAGAGGAGGAGAATAGTATATTATAGTAACCAGATATTTAGCATTTATATTTTTCTTTCTTTGTTCCTGGTGTTCCAAGTTTAATTGTATTATTTCCCATCTTTCTGAAGAACTTTTTTTGGCCATTCTTTTAGAATAGGTCTGTTAGCAGTGAATTCTCTTGGTTTTCCTTTATCTGAGAATGTCTATGTCATCTTCATTCCTCAAGGGTATTTACTCTGGGGGCGCCTGGGTGGCTCAGCCGTTAGGCGTCTGCCTTCGGCTCAGGTCATGATCCTGGGGTCCTGGGTCGGGCCCCACATCGGGCTCCCTGCTCCGTGGGAAGCCTGCTTCTCCCTCTCCCACTCCCCCTGCTTGTGTTCCCTCTCTCGCTGTGTCTCTCTCTGTCAAATAAATGAAATCTTTTTTTTTTTTTTAAGATTTTATTTATCTGAGAGAGAGAATGGGAGAGAGCATGAGAGGGGAAAGGTTAGAGGGAGAAGCAGACCCCCCGCTGAGCAGGGAGC
>NC_138373.1:107569108-107590504 GCF_054177405.1 Leptonychotes weddellii | reverse complement strand
ACCCCGGGATCACGCCCTGAGCCGAAGGTAGACGCTTAACCATCTGAGCCACCCAGGCGCCCCTCCTTTCAGCACTTTCAAATGTTGTTTTAGGGGTGCCTGGGTGGCTCAGTCGTTAAGTATCTACCTTTGGCTTGGGTCATGATCCCAGAGGGTCCTGGGATCGAGCCCCTCATCGGGCTCCCTGCTCCGCGGGAAGCCTGCTTCTCCCTCTCTCACTCCCCCTGCTTGTGTTCCCTCTCTCGCTGTGTCTCTCTCTGTCAAATAAATAAATAAGATCTTTTAAAAATAAAAAATAAAAAAATAAAATGTTGTTTTATTTCCTTCTAGTTCCCTTTCTGATAAGAAATATAGAGACATTCAGATCATTGTTGCCTTAATAGGTAATACATCATTTTTCTCTGGTTGCTTTCAAGATTTTTTTCTTTGTCTTTAGTTTTTAGCTGTGAGATTATTATAAATCCAGGAGTGGATTTTGTTTTATTTATCCTATTTGGGGATTGCTGAGCTTCTTGACTCTATTATGTTTGTGTCTTTTATCAAATATGTGAAATTTTAAACCATTATTTCTTCAAATATTTCACCACTCTTTCTCCTCTCCTTTTGGAGCACTGATGGCCCAAATATTAGACATTTTGGTATTGCCCTACAGATCTTTGATGATTGTTCTTTTTCCCCCCAGTCTTTTTTCTCTTTATTGTTCAGATTTGATATTGATTCCTATTTGATATTGCTATTGAGATTTGACCTCTCTTCAAATTTATCTGTCTTCAGTTTGAATTTGATCTGTCTGAAAATTAACTGGATTCTTCTGTCATCTTTGTTCTGCTGTTGAACCATGGAGTATTTATATTTTGATTGTTACATTTTTCAGTTCTAAAATTTCCATTTGGTTCTTCTTTATATCATCTATTTTTTCTTAAAATATTCTTTCTTGCCATTAGTTTCAGGAATATTTCCCTAATTTTTTAGAGAAAGATTTTCTTTCTTTTTTTTTTTTTTTAAATAAGGTTATTGTGGGGCGCCTGGGTGGCTCAGTTGGTTAAGCGACTGCCTTCGGCTCAGGTCATGATCCTGGAGTCCCGGGATCGAGTCCCGCATCAGGCTCCCTACTCGGCAGGGAGTCTGCTTCTCCCTCTGACCCTCCTCCCTCTCATGCTCTCTGTCTCTCATTCTCTCTCTCTCAAATAAACAAATAAAATCTTTAAAAAAATAAATAAATAAGGTTATTGTTTTAATCATGGATAAGGATAGGTCAATATAGGCATTTATCACGCTTAAACATAATTCTCAAGTGACAGATTATCTTTCTAGCTCCACGAAGTCTTTTTGAATACTTTTTTTTTTTAATTGTAGTATAGTGACAGTGTTACATTAGTTTCAGGTGTACAACATAGTGAATAGACACGTCTATACCTTATACTGTGCTGTTGGAGCATTTTTATAATAGCTGTTTTAATAGCTGTCAGATTTCCTATATTTGTGTCATCTCAGTGTTGTATCTGGTCATCTCTTTTCCTGTGCAAATTGAAATTATCTTGGGTTTTTTTGGATGCCAAGAAATTTTTGGATTGTATCCTGGAAAATATGAATATTATGTTACAAGGGTCTGGGTCTGGTTTAAATGCCATGGTGAACGTTGACTTTTTTTTTTTTAAAGATTTTATTTATTTATTTGAGAGAGAGAATGAGATAGAGAGAGCATGAGAGTGGGGAGGGTCAGGGGGAGAAGCAGACTCCCCGCTGAGCAGGGAGCCCGATGTGGGACTCGATCCTGGGACTCCAGGATCATGACCTGAGCCGAAGGCAGTCGCTCAACCAACTGAGCCACCCAGGCGCCCGTGAACGTTGACTTTTATTTTAGCAGACATTTGACCTGGTTTGGTTCAGCTTGCAGGTTCTGTCCAGCCTTCAGTGGATGGTGATTCCAAAGTCATTTGAGTTTTCTAAGCTTTTGCAGTGCTATTTAGATTTTTTGGCAGGTGTGCTACTCATTAACCCATCTGGGACTTGACAGGTGGTTATTTCATAGTTCAGAGTGGCTTTATTAGGAGATACATGCTGAATTATTTTATGTGTGAAGGGTCATTATGAGAACATCTCAGATAGCTCTGAAAAAAATTTACACACATGGGTGCATGCACACATATGTACTAAACCTGAATATGAATCCAGGTGGCTGTTGTACTATTTTTACAAAATCTCTGTATGTTAGAAATTTCTTAAAAATTGGAGGCAAAAAAGAAATAAAGGTCAAAACATGCCGTTGCTCTACTTAAGAACTCCCAGTGGTCTCTCATCTCAAGTGAGATTGCCTCTCTAATGTAAAAGCCAGATTCCTGTCAGTGGTCTCTTTGGCCTTTTAGGATCAGCTTTCTAACCCCCTAATCGCTTCTCATCTCATTCAGAGTAAAAACCAGATCCTTTCTTTTTTTCTTCTGTATGACCCTTAATAAATCTGTGTCATATTCCTAGAGCTTATCATAGTGTCTGGCCCATAGTAAGAACACAGCACACAATGAATATATTTTTGAATGAATGATTAGTTGTCTTTGCGACAGGTTTTATTGTTTTCCTCAGGATGCCTGGACCCCTACCCATGTATTATTTTGTGCTACTGAAGACCTTGTGCCACTTATAATGTCCATTAGTTCTTGTAGCAATGGAAATTATTACTACCTTTCCTTGGGCTCTTAAAAATCAGGACCTGAGATCACTTAATATGTCTTCTGTCTCAGAGTCATGCATACTTTTTAAAGATTTTTAATTATTTATTTTTAGAGAGAGAAAGAGAGAGAGCGCTAGTGGGGGGAGGAACAGAGGGAGAGGGACAAGCAGACTCCCCGTTGAGCACAGAGCTGGAGCTGGAGAGGGGCTTCCTCCCATGACCCTGAGTTCATGACCCTGAATTCATGACCTGAGCCCAAACCAAGAGTCATGCTTAATCTACTGAGCCACCCAGGTGCCCCAGAGCCATGCATACTTTTAAGAACTATTACTCTTCCTTCCTGGTGTCTTTCGTACCACTTCCTTTTTAAAAATCTATTTATCCTCATCCACATACTTATACTCTATTCTCATCCTTTTTCATCAGTTTTATCAGTAAGATGCCTTCACAGTTTCCTCATTCCCCCATTTTATAGCCAGTCTCTTCACCATCCTTGTGGAACACACATGGAAGGAGGAACAGATAGCTACTGGTATTCTTTGTTGCCCACCTTCTTCCCCCAAGTGAAAAATGATTTCATTAAATATAGCTCACTGGAAAGAAAATTCTGTTTCTAGGTTTGGTCTTAATTTCTGAAGTCTAACCTAGTAGCTTTTAAGCAAAGACCGTTTCTCTCTCCTTGGTTATTTTACAGGTGAGAAAAAGGCAAAATAGATTTAAAAGTGAACTTTTAACTCCGTATATATCTGCAACTCATTCTTCTTCTCTTATTTAATAAGCCTTTATTTTGGCATCTCTACATATTCAGCAGAAAGGAACTGCTGCTGTATCTTTAAAAGCTATCCTCAGAGCAGTGTGGAGGCAGGCATGTCGCTGAAGTGCTTGAATGAGAGCGAAAAGAGGAGTTGGGAGGGGGTGCTCTTGCAGCCTGCATATGTGTGTGTGTGTGAGAGAGAGAGAGAGAGACTGTTGGCAGAGCTCTAGGTGACATCTCTCCAGCTGGGCCGTGGTCTGCTTCAGGGCTGCTTGTCAGAGCAGTTAGCCTGCTGGAGACGCAGCAGCAAGGATCAGTAGCATTTCATTCAAGGGTGAAGGGGGCAAGAGGGGACCGTGGGTGGGGCAAGAGGCACAGGTTTCCCAGAAGGAATTTCTTCCTGCAAAATTCCGGCAGAACAGATTCTTACAATGAGGTCTCCATTAATAATGTGAGCTTGCTGTTGGTTTAAGTGCAGATCCATCTGGGGTGAGTTTTGGATAATTTTCTTTCTTTATATAAAAGTCCTTGAACTCCATAGACTGGATAAGGAAGAAGCTAGAAAAATAGATACCTTTTTTATCTTGGCCAATGTAACTGTATAATACAAAGTAGGAAAATTAGAGAATTATCAGATGTTTTGTGGGCATTTTCATTTGCTGATTTTTACCTTTAAAATATTTTAAAAATTCGGTTTGCTAGAACTTTTATTGTTTTCAGATTCTACCTCTGGCTATTTCTAGTGATGCTTCATTCAGCTTTAGCTTATGAGAATAGTGGTGATTTCTGTTTCTTTGGTGATGCTGTTGACGCACATTGCAGGAAGCAGGGAATCCCCTATAAATATCCTTCACTGTGTCATTCCACAGCTATCCACATCCGCTGGTGAATATGTCTCTGTGTCCTATGTCTTTATGTAACTGCCCCCTAGTCTTTAACTGTGATGATAAGAAATATGTCGCCTTTGCTGTGTCTAGGAAGCTTTTTTTGATTATAAACATCTTAGGAGCAATTTGTTCAGCCTTTTTACTGAAACATGCTTTTTGACGTACTGAGCTTTATCATTTATCATAAGAATTTCCTGTGGGTTTACTGCTTCTTATTTTGGATTACTTATTTGTTTCTTGTAATTGGCTTGTTTTTGTTTGCTGGCTTTGGTTTCTAAAGAGTGCAGAGATGGGATTCCCTCTGCCTCCAGTGACGTAGTGATTTTGTTTGCAGTCTTTTTTCTTCTGAGAGGGAGGGGACAGAGAGAAGGAAGAAGAAAATCCATCTGAAGTGGTGCGTTCTCCCATCTATGCCTTGATGATAACTGGGTTCCACTGAACAGAGCGGAAGCCAAAGTGGGATGTTGTTAAAGATAGCGATGCTATTTTGTATGTTTCCTTTTAGAATAGGTTGGGGCCAGAGTCGGGACTGCTGAAGCATAGTGCCCGAATTAACCCTATATGTCCTGCTGCTAATGAATTTTACCTAATTGCTTTTTCTAAATACGGAATGAAAAGGGGCTCATGAGCAGGTTTCTGGAACCTAGCATCCATGAGTAATTCTAGGTTGAGCTTTGGAATTTGGAATTTTTCTACCTTATTTGCACTGGTCCTGAGCAGGCAGTTTGATTTGTATGCTGTTTCTCAGACCTCAAAAATAGGTAGGTAGGTGAAATTCCTTGCCACTGTAGACTAAAACTCTCATTTTGAATGTATGAAGCTAGAACAAAGCTTTAGGAAGAAATTGTTAGATATCCTCTTGGGTGTGAACCTAATTTACCCTTTTCTGGATTAAGTAAGTAATGGGCTTCCAGTTCTTTTTTATGCAACTCCATTTAATACCACTGATCTCTGGAGGGCTGCCTGCAGAGGTCAGTGTGAAAAATTCAGCAGACTAGAGCTAGGAAAATTTAAGGTTTTTGCCTTTTGTCTGTGGATGTGTTTGGGTAGCATATGTGGAAAAGTACCTTTAAGAACTTGTTGGCTTTTCTGTCCTGACATTCTTTTCTGTTCTGTGCTCTCATTTATTCTAAGTTCTGTGTATGAGGTGAAAAGAGTAATATCTGCCAGACTTATATCCTAGTCCTATTTATTATAGTAGTTCAAATATATCATATTATCAATTTATTACAGATATAAGTATTTCAAACTAACAAAATTATAATTTTATTTGGAGAGAAGTTGGGGGAGAAAAAGGAAGATAATCCTAGGGTAAACTGAGAGCATTCCAGAAGAATAACTTATTTTGAAGCTTGCCAGAGACTGGAGCTATAAGGGTTAAGAGAAATTCCACCATATCCTTGCATCTAAATATTACAGCAAATATATGGATAATTTCTTGCTAGCTTTTCAGGAAACCCCTGTGGTGGACAGCCCTTATTAATCGTTGCTGGGAGACTGCTCTGACGTCATTGGGAGCAGTTCCCTGTCTGCAGCGAGGACAGGAATAGCCATAGAGGGGGAAGAAAACTGCTGTGAAATTAAAAGATGACGGTTTTAACTTGGTTTTCCTTCCATTTGGGAGTGGGTGGGATCGACCTAAGTCTTTCTCAAATGTTTCAGTCATTAGCAGTGGAAAAATTACTAAGAGGTCTTTTTATTTCAAGTGAAAGTGCCTTCTTTTATCATTTTTGTTTTCTAACTGTCAAGGTTTTGGAAAAGGTCAAGGCAAGAAAAGCTGTTGAAAGGTGTTGAAGAAGTAAGATTTCAGTTTCTTTCTATCCTTCATTTCGCTTTTTTTTTTTTAAGGGGGAGGGAAAGGTCAAGAACTGCTTTTGCAAATTATCCCTATTTGGGATAATTTAAAATGTGATATATGTCAAAAGAACTTCCTGGTAAAATTGATAGAGACTGTTTCTGTGCCTAAAACTTTTTTTTTTAAAGATTTATTTATTTATTTGAGAGAGAGAGAGCATGAGCTGCGGGAGGGACAGAGGCAGAGGGAGAAGCAAACTCCCGGCTGAGCAGGGAGACAGATCCAGGGCTTGATCCCAAGGTCCTGGGATCATGACCTAAGCCGAAGGCAGATGCTTAACTGACTGAGCCACCCACGTGCCCCTGTGCCTAAAACTTTATACGTACTTTCTCTGGTGTTCTCTCCTAGCCTACCCACTCCCATTGTCTATAGCCTGTTAGGAGCTTTTTTTTTTTTTTTTTTTAAAGTATAGTGGCTAAATACTTAGACTCTGAATTTAGGCTGCCTGAGCTCAAATCCCAGCTATGCCAATTGCTGGTTCTCTGACATTGGGCAAATTACTTAACCTCTCCATTTCTTCATATGTAAAATATATGAAATGAAGATAATAACAGTATCTACCTCCTAGGGTTGTTTTGAGGATTAAAAGAGTTAATGCGGGGCGCCTGGGTGGCTCAGTCATTAAGCATCTGCCTTTGGCTCAGGTCATGATCCCAGGGTCCTGGGATTGAGCCACGCATCGGGCTCCCTGCTCAGTGGGAAGCCTGCTTCTCCCTATCCCACTCCTCCTGCTTGTGTTCCCTCTCTCACTGTGTCTCTGTCAAATAAATAAAATCTTCAAAAAAAAAAAAAAAGAACTTATTTAAAAAAAAAAAAAGAGTTAATGCTTGTAAAGCTTTTAAGATAGTTCCTGGTCATCTTAAAGGCTTACTTAGCATTAGCCAATATTATTATTAATGTTTAGAAATTAATGTCTAGAAATTAAACAGGGATGGGGTGCCTGGGTGGCTCAGTCGGTTAAGTTCTGCCTTGAGCTCAGGTCATGATCCCAGTGTCCTGGGATCAAGTCCCACATCGGGCTCCTGCTCAGTGGAGAGCCTGCTTCTCCCTCTCCCTTGGCTGCTCCCCCTACTTGTGCTCTCTCTCTGTTGAATAAATAAAATCTTAAAAAAAAAAAAACAGGGATGTACCATTTATATCTTCAGATCACCAGTAATTTTTGAGGAAGCCAGAAGTGATTTTTTTTTTTTTTAAAGATTTTATTTATTTATTTGACAGAGAGAGACACAGCGAGAGAGGGAACACAAGCAGGGGGAGTGGCAGAGGGAGAAGCAGGCTTCCCGCAGAGCAGGGAGCCCGATGTGGGACTCCATCCCAGGACCCTGGGATCATGACCCGAGCTGAAGGCAGTCGCTTAACCAACTGAACCACCCAGGCGCCCCCAGAAGTGATTTTTAAAGCCATGTAGCATATTGAGTTTTTAAAACAATATAAGCATAATCTAAATATTTAAGGTTAAAATTGACACAGTTGATCCTTTTAGAAGTATCTTCTCTGGGCACCTGAGTGGCTTGGTCGGTTAAGCGTCTGCCTCCATTCAGCTCAAGTCATGATCCCAGGGTCCTGGGATCGAGCCCTGCATTGGGCTCCTTGCTCAGCGGGGAGCTTGCTTCTCCCTCTGCTTGCCGCTCCCCCTGCTTGTGCTCGCTCTCTATTTCTCTCAAATAAATAAATAAAATCTTTTTTTAAAAAAAGAAATATCTTCTCTAATTTGATGCTTATTACTTGAGACCAAATTGGGGAACACGTTAAGTCAGATTCATAGCTCTCTTCTTTTCTTGGCCATCATCTTTTGACTTCTGTAAATGAGATGGTTGGTTGGTTTTTTTATTTTTTGTTCAGTGTTTTACTTTGTACTTTAACATCTTAGGACGCTTTCCTTTACTGTCTACCTCTGAAACTTTGTATCCTTTGCTTTTCTCTCTTTGAGTTGATGAGGAGGTATTCTTTCTGCATATATTTGTGAGAGTGTGGGATTTATATGAAGCACTATGTAGGAACACTCCTTAAATTCGCAAGCTTAAAAAACTCTAGGATCTAGGGCACCTGGTGGGCTCAGTTGGTAGAGCCTGTGACTCTTGATCTTGGGGTCATGAGTTCAAGCCCCATGTTGGGCACAGAACTCACTTAAAAAAACATCCAGGATCTTAAATGGACCAAATGTCAAATCACAAACAAATATTGAAATATTCAATATCTCCATGCCCTTTTATTTTCTTACAGTTTCATGTTAAAGACTAAAGTGTTATTCTTTTGTCGTTTTTGAGGCTTCATCTTTTGGACTGCTCTCTAATATCAATGTATATTCTCAAAAGCTAGTAGATGGTATGTAACTTTAATGTCAAAGAGAATATTTCCCTGTGTGACTTTTTATCCTTTCCTCCCTTTTTTTTTGAGCGGGGGAGGGGCAGAGGGGGAGAGAGAGAATGTTAAGCAGGCTCCACGCCCAGCACAGAGCCTGACACAGGGCTCTGTCTCACCAACCCTGTAACCTGAGCCTAAATCAAGTCAGACCCTTAACCAACTGATCTACCCAGGTGCCCCCTTTCCTCCCTATTAATTTTCTTAGGCCAGTGAGTCTAAGGGAGTATAGGATATATATCTTTTCTAGTGATATATAGGAAAGGAGAGTTAATATTACTAAAATGGGGCCTGAGTTGAAGAAAAGTAAAAAGCACTGCCTGGGTGAATGTCTAACTTAAAGTCCAGGCACTGTCATGGGATGTGCTAAGTGGACATTATATGTTCTTGGGGGAATAGTTGAAAAATACCATAATTAGATAGTGTGGCTATCCTTGCTTCTATTAACTGGGGTGAACTAAGGGAGAAATTTTTTATCTCCAAAACTCTTGAATGTATTTATTCTAGGGAGTTGATGAGAAATATGAATAAAGATTTAAGTACAAATATATTCATCACAGCATTATTTTATTATAAAAATTAACAGCTTCCTAACTATAAAATAATAGGGAAATGGTTTAAAATTATGATACATGTGGGGTACCTGGCTGGCTCAGTCAGCAGAGCATGCTGCTCTTGATCTCGGGATTGTGAGTTCGAGCCCCACTTTGGGTGTAGAGATTACTTAAAAATTATGGTACTTGTATGTAGTAGAATATTAGATAGCTATTAAAATGACTGGTAAAAGTAATAATGGAGAAAATGGTCACTTTTTTTTTTTTTGGTCACAGTTTTAGTAGTAGAAAAAATCATGGTTTAAAGATGTTCTGTATAGGGCACCTGGGTGGCTCAGTCGTTAAGCGTCTGCCTTTGGCTCAGGTTATGATCCTGGGGTCCTGGGATCGAGTCCCACATCGGGCTCTCTGCTCAGCGGGAAGCCTGCTTCTCTCTCTCCCACTCCCCTTGCTTGTGTTCCCTCTTTCGCTATGTCTCTCTCTGTTAAATAAATAAAATTTAAAAAAAAGATGTTCTATATAATATATACTACATAAAAATTATTAGATATGGAAATATGTGCAATGTGGATACAAATTCCATACAAATATGGAAACAAAATTTAGAAAAATTTATCTGAAAACACTGTGTTATTAATAGCAGTTATCTTTTAGTTAGAGATTATGGTTCATTTTTCTTTTTTGTGTGTGTTTTCTATAAGTATAAAGAAGCCTATCAAGGGTCTTCTCTGGTATTAAACTTTTCTGGTCTTAAAACAAAGATGAAGGGGATGCCTGGGTGGCTCATTCAGTTAAGCATCTGCCTTTGGCCCAGGTCATGATCTCGGGGCCTGGGATCGAGTCCTGCATCAGGCTCCCTGCCTGCTTCTCCCTCTGCCTGCCACTCCCCCTCCTTCTACTCTCTCTCTGACAGATAAATAAAATCTAAAACAAAAAAACAAAAAAAAAAAACAAGGATAGGGTGCCTGGGTGGCTCAGTTGGTTGGGCGACTGCCTTCAGCTCAGGTCATGATGCTGGAGTCCCAGGATCGAGTCCCGTATAGGGCTCCCTGCCCAGCGGGGAGTCGGTTTCTCCCTCTGACCCTCCCCCCTCTCATGCTCTCTCTTTCTCATTCTCTCTCTCAAATAAATAAATAAAATCTTTAAAAAAAAAAAAAAACAAGGATGAAGAAATTTTTAATCCTTAACTGTTAGTATCTGAAAGTAAATTTTCGGAATGTGTTAAAGTGAAGATAAATGTGGTAACTTCTAAAATTCCTGAGTATGGTGTTTGGAATGCAGTAGGTGCATAATAAATGAGAGCTGCTCTGGCTATTGTTGGTACTTGAGGAAGATGGCCTCCTCTGACCAGAGCCCAGGGTGGTCATACTGAAAAAATAGCCTATTCATGCAACTTCTTGTGCTTCTGAGGTCAGTAAATATGCTGTGTTTCCATATGTACTGGCTTAGGATCATAAAAGGGGGCTGGAGGGGCGTTTATAGGACCAGAGCAAAATGTTTGAGTTTTCTGTTATGAAGGTATAAAGGAAACTGATGTACAGAGAGAGGCCTAGTAGTGAATTTTTTTTTTTTTTGCAGTGACTTTTTTTTTTTAGCTTTGATATTATTTATGATTCCCACTACAAGTTACATTTTACGTCTTTTCTGGGTTGTCTCCTTAACAACCTTCAGTCTCCTTAATATCTCCTTAATTCTTGGGAAATTTGAAACAGTGTAACAGGAAACATTTTCTCTGTTCTAGGAATTTCTGGAACTCTGTCTATTGCTTCTCATGTTAGTCTGCTCTTATGGGTCCCTTGGAACTCAATGCTGGCAAAAGAAATGTAAACTTTCATCTACTTTAGTAGGACTTATTTGGGACCTGAGATGTGCATGTAAGAAACTGTATTCGGCATGTGAAAAACATACTGGAAATAGACAGTGGGTAGCTATTTTTAGTGAGCATTAGTGTCAGATCTTCTTAACATCTGAGTGTTCTTCATAAGCTATACTTCTTAATTGTAAGTGACTTGTACGATAAATACATGTTTAGTATATTGTCATAGAAAGAATGATTGTAGTCTCTTACCATGGCTTTTGTGTCTGAAACCATGTTCTCTTCTATAATGCAAGATAATATGAATGTACTTAATGCTACTGAACTGTATTCTTAAAAATGAATAAATGGTAATTTTATGTTTGTCTAGCACAATTAAAACAAAAATGAGCCAGATGAAAATGTACAATTTCCAAGCTAATTTTGACCCTGACCATTCAGATTCTGTCTACTTCTTAGCATTCACTTACCATCATATACCACAAGGTGGGGACCAAAGTTGCTTGTTTCATCCAGAGATATTATATTAGTTATTGGTGAAAAGCATGCCAGGAAAGCAGAATACTTTGTAATATGTCAGGTGGATTTTAGAATGTCAGTGAGTACCACTGGGGAGAATAATGGGTTGTTTCAGTCGTTTCCTTATCCAGTTTGTAATTATCTTGTTTCTTCTTTGCTTCAAGGAGGTCTACAGCTGAGAAGGAATGGGGGCATATGGTATGTGAAGAGCAAATATATTATTTCCTCATTTGGACATGGCAATTATTTTCTCTAAGCAAGTGGAGGGTGGTAGGAGAGGGGAATATAGAGCAGACAGATAGAATTTGAAGGACTGTATGAGCTGTGCTTTGCAAAATACGGAGAATAAGAACCTGAGATCTGTGAGTTTTGAGGCTTATTTTAACAGTTCAAAAAAAATTATGGGAAAAGGTTAGCTGTCTTAAGTTAAAGCTTTTAACTCTTCCTGTATATTGTGGCATGGGAAGCTTCAATACCATAACTTTAGCTGGGCAGCACTCCCTAATGCTAATCCTCAATTTATCTTGGTGTTGGTTTTTCACAGTTCAAGAATTCCTGAATTTCTCTACTGAAATTAAACAGAGGAAAATCTCTGGAGTTTTTGGGATCCCTTGTTATTTGCATAGATTCATTGTCATTGCTATTCAGTCTTTCTCCCCACTATTCATTTTTAGTATATCAGAACGGCAGGATTTCTTATTGTCTGTAGAGACTATTTATTGACAGTATTTGCAGCAGTTTCTGTGGGAAATGCTTTATTTAAAAAAAAAAGAAAGAAAGAAGAAAGAAAGAAAGAAAGAAAGAAAAAGAAAGAAAAGGCGGAGGGAGCCTTGTCTTATAGCTCTTAGTGATAGAGCCTGTTGCCATGGAGTGCTGGATCAGATTGGCTGACCTGGGGGCCAATGAGCAGATAGAACATAAACATATCATCATTTAACTTATAGAATTCATTTACTCAATGATATATGACATTAATACCATAACTGTATTTAGAGCTATGAAATAAAATGTTTCAAGAACAGTATAAGGTGTTTTTCTCTTCTCTTTCAAAATTTGAAGTTTAATGTAAACACTGTAATGATACATTATCTTCTTAATGTGATCTGATTGGAAGAAGATACAGTAGGAAACACCTATCACCTATTTGTGAATCAAGCTGCTGCTGCACTCGAGCTTATGCCAAGTCTAAGTTAAACTCTGACCTTCTAGACCAGAGATTTGTCTTTATATCTAGAAGTGCCTTGCTTATTTTGGTAGCGTTAAAGCTGAGTTGGAAATTGGCAACTTGTGTCTTACTTGCTTTTCCTTGTTTCTCTTCCACACTGATACAGTATTATGGTAGATCCCTATCAGTATTATATTGACACACCATTTGTCTGGAGTTAGAAAATTAGCTGGGGGTTGCTTTTGTGTTTTCCATTTTCACTTTCCTAGCCTGTTCATATTTATTGACGTAGGTCTGGGAGATTTCACTCAGCTCAGTGTTAGTTCCTTGTCATAGCAGATCATGGCATGTATTTTCTCCTGTACCTATTGCTTTAAAGATTAAGAATGAGTCATTCATACTAAGAAAATTCCGCCTCTAGATTTTGTAAATGAAAGAAGTCAAGAGTATTGTGTTTCTCTTCTTACATTTTACATCAGAGTAGAAATTATGGTGGGTCTTGTTCTCCTCTCTGCAGTGCTCCCATGCTTGTCTATTTATAGATTTGAAGGACTGAAAGAGACCTCAAGAAGTCCATGAATTTTTTTTTTTTTTTACAAAGGAATTAAACTTTTATTGAGACCTTTCTGTGCCAGAAGCTGACCACGCAGGGGCATAAGGCACGGTCCCTGCCCTTGAGGAGCTCACAGTCTAGTAAGGAAGTTGGATGCCAAAAAAATTGCCACAGAGATGGGGGGCAGGGGCAGCAGCCAGCAGAGGAGGGCATGATTAGCCCGCTCCACCCCCCATATTCCAGATTAAGAAGTCCATGAATTTGTCTCCCCTTTTGAGATATTTGCATCTCTATGAGTGAGATGTGAACTTTTCATTATACTGTCACTTTCTGTCTCCGAGGAAGAAAACAAACTTCAGATTTATCTGTTAAGCAAAGAGGAGCAAAAAGTCTGGTATCTAATTAAGTAACTTTTTGTGGGGGAGGCCTTAGGGCAATAGGATAGGAAGTATTTGGAGTTTTGTAATTTTAGTTTTGTGACCAGAGGAAGGCTTACTGAGATGGCATTTCAGTAAAGACCTGAAGAGACTAAGTAAGCAAGCCATGCTGTTATCTGGAAAACGATCATTCCAGGCAGGAGGAAGGAACAGCAAAAGTAATCACTATAAAGTGGGCTTAGGGCATAGGGAGGAGCCAGTATGACTGAACCTGCAAATGTGGCGGTCGGGGGAGGGGGATAGTAAGAGATGGGGTCAGAGGGCAAACTGGTATCAGATTATTTAAGTTTTGTAGGTCATTTTAAGAACTTCGGCTTTTGCTCTGAGTGAGATGGGGAGCCATTGGATGGTTTTGAGCAAATGTGTAACATGATCTGAAGATGTTTTTTCACAATCACTCTGGCTGCTATGTTTAGAAAATGCTGTAGGGGGGCGAGATTGGAAGCAAGAGACCAGTTGGTAGGTTATTATAATCATTCCATGAAGAAAGATGGCGGCTTGGACCAGAGTGGTAGCAGTGGAAGTATGGGGAAATCATGAGATTCTGGATGTACTTTGAAATTAGAATGAGATTTGCTCTATGATCACTTTGATCTTCAGTTTATTCTTCCATAAAAAAGGAATGATAATGCCTACTTGTAAAGAATCTAGCTCTGTGCACACAACAGAGTGATCAATGGTAAGCATTCTAGAAGAGGGCTCCTTAGGATATGAGCCATCAAACATTGGGTATTCTTTACACATCTGACCAGCCATCATGGGTAACAGAGTCTGAAGAACTAGCCACTCTTCAGTGATTGATCTCTTGCCTTGGGCCTATGCTTACAGCTATATCAAACACTGGAGTTCTTTCTTTTGGAAAAAGCATTTACCTGAATTGACTTTTTAAAAAAAAACAGTTCTTAAAATACCAAAGTACCAAGAAAAATCGGAAGCCAACAGAAAGGGGTAAATAAAATTCTCTTTTCTCTTTCTTATAGTCTTTTACTGTCACTTATCATTAAAATAGATAAAAATCTCACCTATGCAGGATAATATGGCTTCTGTACTCATTGGGAAAAGGGTGTATACAAGATGCCAATTCTGAATGGGAATATGTTCATTCATAAGAGAAAAACAGTACCAGTGAACAGCAAGGGAAAGGGGTCTGTCAGTTACCGTTCTCTCTCTTCTTACTGTGGCATAACATTTGTTGAGCATCTACTGTGTGCAGGCACATTGCATTTGTTACCTCACATGTTCTTTCAGTGGCTTTGTGAGGTAAGTATCATGCCTGATCTTACAAATGAGGAGGCTGAGGCTCAGTTACATGATTACTAAGTTGTGGAAACCGGACTCTCCTAGCCAAATTCATGTCAAACTACAAAGTTCATAAATTTTTTTTTTTATTTAAAAGATTTTATTTATTTATTTGACAGAGACACAGCGAGAGAGGGAACACAAGCAGGGGGAGTGGGAGAGGGAGAAGCAGGCTTCCCGTGGAGCAGGGAGCCTGATGCGGGGCTCGATCCCAGGACCCTGGGATCATGACCTGAGCCAAAGGCAGACACTTAATGACTGAGCCACCCAGGTGCCCCCAAAGTTCATAAATTTATCCACTACAACATGCTTGCTGCCTTCTACACTCTGGAGATTGAAGGTTCTTTATTTTGATGGGTGCTGCCCCTAACTCACCCTATTATTATGTTCAGCCTTTTCCTTACAGCACAGGTAGTATTAGAGCACAAGGGTGATGCTCTTATATTCTCCATAAAATGCCAACTTTCGGGGTCTCTGGCTGGCTTAGTTAGTATCTTGATCTTGGAGTTGTGAGTTTGAGCTCCATGTTAAAAATAAAATCTTTTTAAAAAATGCCAACTTTCTGTTATTTTACTTCTTCCCTCCCAAGTACATATAAACTCCAGAGTGTTGCTGCTTGATTCTTGCTTGTAGGAATTGAGGAATTATTATTTTTATCAGAATTACTTTGTGTGTGTACACACATGCGCACGCATGCATGCACCTAAATAGTATCTTAGATAAGAGTGAAGTGTATTTTTCTCACATTCAGGAAATTTAGAGGTAGTCAGACCAGTCTGGGACTGCTCTAATCAAGGACCCAGGTTTCTTTTGTCTGTTGCCTCATGATCTATGGTTTTCAACCCTAGTATCATCTCACAGTCCCAGACGGCTCCTTCCGCATTTAAGCCAGTAGGAATTAGGGTAAGTAAAGAAGGGCTACCCACTTCCTGTAAGGGTACTTCGTAGAGGTTGTATTTACTACTTGTATTAATTTCCTAGGGCTACCATAACAAAATACCAGAGACTGAATGGTTTAAACAACAGAAATTTATTTTCTCAATTCCGGAGGCTAAAAGTCCAAGATCAAGGTGTTGGCAGATTTGGTTTCTCCAGAAGCCTTTCTCCTGGGCTTGCAAGTGGCTACCTTTTCACTGTGTCATCGCACAGTTTTTTCTCTACCCATATATCTCTATGTCTTTTTGTGTGTCTAAATTTCCTCTTCTTTTTTTTTTGAAGATTTTATTTATTTATTTGACAGAGAGAGACAGCGAGAGAGGAAACACAAGCAGCAGGAGTGGGAGAGGGAGAAGCAGGCTTCCTGCTGAGCAGGGAGCCCGATGCGGAACTCGATCCCAGGACCCTGGGAACATGACCTGAGCCAAAGGCAGACACTTAATGACTGAGCCACCCAGGCGCCCCTAAATCTCCTCTTCTTATAAGGATATCAGTCAGATTAGATTAGGGCCCACTCATTTTAACTTAATCACCTCCTTAAAGACCCCATCTCCAAATATAGTCACATTCTGAGATACAGGAGGTTAGGGATTCAACAAACAGATTTGGAGGGGGACACAGTTCAATTCATAACACTACTTATTAAGTCTCATGGACTAGAATTTATTAGGGTGCTCATATTTAGCTATAGTGGAGGTTGGGATATGTGTAGCTTTTTTCCAGGCATCCCTATGCCCAACCTAAAACCAGTGGTTCTATTAAGGAAGAGGTAACTGGATATTGCGGAATAAATAGCAGACTCTCCTTTGCAGCAGAGGCTCTAGGAATAATGATTCTTAAAGGTTTTCAGTTCCTTCATATGAAATTTGATTCTTTTTTCATTTCCCTGGCAATCTCACATTTTGTTTTATATTTTGAAATTCTTTTTTTTTTTTTTAAGATTTTATTTATTTATTTGACAGAGAGAGACACAGTGAGAGAGGGAACACAAGCAAGGGGAGTGGGAGAGGGAGAAGCAGGCTTCCTGCTGAGCAGGGAGCCCGATGTGGGGCTCGATCCCAGGACTCTGGGATCATGACCTGAGCCGAAGGCAGACACTTAATGACTGAGCCACCCAGGCGCCCCTGAAATATTCTTTTAATACTACATTGTTGGCTTAGGTGTCCTTTCTACCTAACAAGTGGTGGCATTGACCTCTAAGGTCATCACAGTAGGGCAAGATAGACTTACCCACATAGCATTTAAGTTAGTAATAGAAGGCATCCGGAAATGCCCATGAACAGTAGGTAAGTTGCGATTTATTTTCTTTGCCAGAATGTCTTCTCTGGATTCAGTTGGGAGCACTTTTGTCAGTGTGTGGGAGAAGAGAGTTGTGAACTTTGAAGGTCCTTTCCATCCCTAAGATTTTGTGATATTTTCTACATAGTGGCATTACTATGATAAAACTAAAGAAAATGGAAGCAGCAGAAGGAAAGGTACCCACCCACTGCTGCTCTTTGCTTGAAAGAGGAGGAAATTTGATTTGTTCTGTTTTGTTCACAGAAGTAAAATGGGCATTTTTGGCCGAGAATGTAGAGAAACTGATAGAAACTATAATGAAGCCCAACATTTCAGTTCATTGATCAAAAGCACCTGTAGTTCTCATTTCAGGGCAAGTACAGCCATAACAGAGATTGAACAAAGAAAGGAGAGTACATGTCCAGAACATTTTAATCTTGTTCTTCTCTTTACTTTGCCTAAGGAATTGCTCTGGACATCAGCCAACTCCTGTGGCCTTCTTACATACCAGTGAATCCTTTTGCATTTATAGAGCAGAATGATTTTCTTAACACTTCCCTGATTTTGAAAATTGGTATGATTGTTATTATTATTATTTTTATTGGCCTAGTACTAGTGAAACCTATGACAGTTGACTTTTGAAGTCTTTAAAGGACTTAGTGAACGTCACATAACTACAGCCTTATATGTTCCATAAGTACTTTATTCTTTAGTCCTCCATATTCTGCTTTCTCTCTTTGAAGAAAAGGGAGTATTGGACCTGTGTCTCTTATATTTATAACTCAACAGGGTCTTCTATCATGTCTACCAAGGATGGTTGAGCCTTTTACCTTTTCAGGCATCATACTGAACTTTCAGTTATCATACTGTTGTTGGTTTTTGTCCTTTGAGCACTATAGTGGGAAGAACATGGGATTTTGCAATCAAGAAGACGTGGGTTTGAATTCTACCTCCGTATACATACTGTATGGCCCTGAATAATTCACTTAATATTTCTTACTATTAGTATTTCATTCAAAAATGGAGATAATATTTTATACCTTGAGAAGATCAAATAAGATACTCTCTGTAAACTGTAAAAAATTTAAAGTCATGAGGGGTGACCTAGTTTGAGGAGAAAGATGGGAGAATTTAGAAACCTAATTTTGGGGGGTGCCTGGGTGGCTCAGTTGTTAAGCGTCTGCCTTCGGCTCTGGTCATGATCCCAGAGTCCTGGGATCAAGCCCCGCATCGGACTCCCTGCTCTACGGGAAGCCTGCTTCTCCCTCTCCCACTGCCCCTGCTTGTGTTCCCTCTCTCGCCGTGTCTGTCTCTGTCAAATAAATAAAATCTTTAAAAAAAAAAATAAATAAATAAATAAAATACTGGAAAAAAAAAAAGAAACCTAATTTTTGAACCCCCAAATTTGTCCCCCATGAACATTCTGAAGAGAGGCCTCAGATCGAGGCACCCTTCTCATCCCAACTTCATGCCGCAGAACACTCTTGAATGTTTGCCTTGGGACACCTACAACTTTGACTTTGGGATTAGACACAGCTAGGTTGGCGTCCTGCCCTTGCTCCTCTTGTATTAACTTGGGAAAGTTATTTAATTCCTCTGAGCTTTAGTTTCTTTCTTTCTTTTTTTTTTTTTAAGATTTTATTTATTTGACAGAGAGACAGTGAGAGAGGGAACACAAGCAGGGGGAGTGGCAGGCAGAGGGAGAAGCAGGCTCCCCTCTGAGCAAGGAGCCCGATGTGGGACTCAATCCCAGGACCCTGGGAGCCGAAGGCAGATGCGTAACTGACTGAGCCACCCAAGCGTCCCTGAGCTTTAGTTTCTTCATCTGAAAAATGCCCTGACAAAGGGTTTTGTTTGGATTAAATAAAGTAATGTGTAGGAACAATAAACCAGAGTCAAAAAAAGAATGTAGACTTTGGAATCAGACAACACCAGAGTTCTCATCTGGTTCTGTTATTTAGTAGTGGTATGACCTTGGGCAAGGTGATTAACTACTTTTGGTGAATATGAGTTGAAGTGCATAAAGCACCAGGTTCATAATTGTGCTCAGTAAACATTAGTGCTTTTTCCTTTTCTCCCAACTCCAGTCAAATAATGTAGGAATAGACTTGCCATGCATGAGTGCAGACTTACTTTGTTTTTACCCTGCCATTTTAACTATAAGGATGTTTTGTCCCCATTGTCTTGACTCCTAAGAGCATTTGTGTTTATGGTTTGTGTCTGTTTGTATGTGTGTATGTTTAAATACCATACAATAAAATGCACAGATCAGTTAATAAGTTTTGACAGTTGCATACACCCATGTAACCACATCCCCCAACAAGATAGAATATTTCCATCACAGAAGGATCCCTTATACCCATATTTTACCCCCAAATCCTAAGCAAGCATTTCCTGATTTAAATCATTGTAGTTTAGTTTTGCCTGTCCATTAACTTCATATAAATGGAATTACATTGTTTTTTTTTTTTTTAAGATTTTATTTACTTATTTGACAGAGAGAGACACAGCAAGAGAGGGAACACAAGCAGCGGGAGTGGGAGAGGGAGAAGCAGGCTTCCCGCCGAGCGGGGAGCCCGATGTGGGGCTCGATCCCAGGACCCTGGGATCATGACCTGAGCCAAAGGCAGACGCTTAATGACTGAGCCACCCAGGCACCCCAGAATTATGTATTTTTTTTAAGGGAGTTCTGCTTTCTTTTACTTACCACAGTAGTTTAGAGATCCATCCATGTTTTTGTGTATTTCAGTATATACCCAGCAAAGTCCCCTAGTCTCTCTGATAATGATCAGATCACTTGTCTCTTCCCAAACCAGTCAGAGAAAGGACACAATTACCATAATTGGTGTACCTAATTAAGGTCCACCTCCTAGGGCTCAGGATAGGGTCACTTTCTCTGATCATGTATCCTCAGAAGAAGGCAAACCCCAGAAGTTCATTCTTTTTTATTATAGCATAGTATTCTATGAACATACAGCAATTTGTTTATCTATTCTCCTGAGCCCCTAGATTTTAAACAGTTTAAAAATATTTTTTCAATTGGGAGTCATTTACTCTTGCTATACAAATTGGCAGAGGACTGGTAAGTTTACAGGAATTTTGCCACAGAGTAGGTCAGAATTTTTGGCCTCTAGCTATTGTCTTCTTTCTACTTGGCCATGGTATAAAAGGGAGAAAATGCCTTTCTGTCTCTGAGTATCCCCTATATAATATATTCTTTTTGGCCTCATGCCTAGAAAGTTGTTTATGAGTTGATGGAAGGATATATAATTTCACTGTGCTCTGGAAGGTACTTACCTTGGCAGTCAAAAAATTTATGGGGAATATGTAGTATTCTCCCTGAAAAAATTGCCAAATCTTGGCTCCCAATCATCCTCCCCTGTATCATCCTATTTCCTCATTCCCTCTCCTTGCCCCCCACTTCTGGCGGTCCCCTCTGTGCAGCTTTGAGCCACTGAGTGTCCTCAGGAGACATTCTCCCTTAAAGTTGTGCTGTTTGCCTGGATGAAATGTATAGTGTGCACAGATAGGTTGTAGGGAAGCACATATCTTGGCTCTCCTGGGATGTTAATGTCTTTGCTTTGTTCTAGTCGAGTTACATGTGAAATAGTTCCTTTCTTCTTCTGACTGCCCCAAGCCCTTCATTTCCTCTCTATACCAAATAAACCATGAAGAGTGGAAATTACTTCTCTGCTTTTAACCCTTTTCTACTAGCTTTATTCTTGCTCCTTAAGACTTTTTTTTCAGTTAATAAATTGTCTTTGTCTTGTCCCTCACCTGGAACCTTCACTTTTTGCATTGAAAAATTTGTTTCCAGGAATTTTTTGCCCCAAGAGAAAGGAGAGACTTCTACTTAGGATTGCAGGACTGGCAATGTTAGTTAAAGGTTATTTTGTACAACAAAAGAGAGCCTCAGCTCAAGAAATACGATTTTGAGCTCAGTGTATCTTCCAATGGATCTTGACTCTGAATAGTAACACTCTGACCTCTCATAACCAGCCTTTGTTAACTTGAGGATAGCTTCTTTTATCCTAGAAGCAAAATGGTGAGGAAATATGGTATTTGAAGACCTGACTTAGGAAGCGGGGAGTGTTTAGAGAAAGAAGTAAGATAAAGTTGTCTCCTGTAAGGGGCTGACATGGAAGGGAGATTACGCTTGTTCTTTATGACTTGCGCAGAGAACTAAACTGGGGCCAGTGGCAGAAAGTAACCGGAAGGTATCGCCTCTTTATAATTTCCCCCGAAAAAAGGTTTGTAGTATGGAGGAGAAGACTTACCTTCAGTAGATGTATACAAACAGGGTCAGGACAATCA
>NC_138373.1:107492074-107569008 GCF_054177405.1 Leptonychotes weddellii | reverse complement strand
TTTTTTTTTTAAAGATTTTATTTATTTATTTGAGACAGAGAGAATGAGATACAGAGAGCATGAGAGGGAGGAGGGTCAGAGGGAGAAGCAGACTCCCTGCCGAGCAGGGAGCCCGATGCGGGACTCGATCCCGGGACTCCAGGATCATGACCTGAGCCGAAGGCAGTCGCTTAACCAACTGAGCCACCCAGGCGCCCAGGACAATCATTTTTTAGAGTTAATGATGATTCAAGAACCTGATTGAGGAGGACTATGGATATAGAAGGATGAAGCTAAATGAGAAAGCTTCTGAGTCCCCTTCCAATTATGAATTCCATGATTCCTTTGTATCTTTGGTAGACTGTCCATTTTCTGCCTAGTCTTTGAACATCTGTCCCCTTAATTAGTGGAAGTATTGCATAAAAGTTAATAAAGCAAGTGCTAGAGCCATATTTCCTGGCTTTGAGTTCTGCTCTGCCATGTACCAGTTGTATGACCTGAAATTATTTAATTGCTCTGTACCCCAGCTTACTTATCTATAAAATAGTGATTATAATAAAATATATATCTACAATTGATGTAAGATTAAATGAGATACATAAAACACTTCAGGATAGTGCCTGACACAGTGTAAGTACTCCAAAAATTTTAGCTGATATCATCTCACTCTCTGTCAGTTATTTCTACTTCTAAAGCTAGGCTTGTCTGTCTGGTCCAGATAGTCCCTCTCTTCACATACCCTTTCTGATTATCTCAGGTTGTTTTTGGCTAGGAGGACCAGTAAACTCAAAATGGCTTAAATGATAATAGGATTTATGACCTCACATATCAAGAGGTACAGAGCTAGGAGGATCCAGGTTGACTAATTCAGTCTGCCTCATAGCATCAAGGATCCAGGCTTATTTTCTCTGCTCCACCATCCTCCATGAGTTGATAGAATATTGCAATCCAGGCATCATCTGTACACAAGACTACCTTCAGCAAAAAATAACAACCATTTTTTTCCTAGTGGCTTTTTTTTTTTTTAAAGATTTTATTTATTTATTTGACACAGAGAGACAGCTAGAGAGGGAACACAAGCATGGGGAGCGGGAAAGGGAGAAGCAGGCTCCCAGCCGAGCAGGGAGCCCGGTGCAAGGCTCGATCCCAGGACCCTGGGATCATGACCTGAGCCAAAGGCAGACGCTTAACAACTGAGCCACCCAGGCACCCCACTTTTTTTTTTTTTAATAGAATGAATACCCTTTCTTTGAAGCTATTCACGTCGCAAAGTCCTCTCATATTTCACTGGTGATGACTGAGTCGCTTGTCCCTTCCTAAATCAGTCACAAAAAGGAAAGAGAATTACCATGATTGATCTAGCTAATTAGGATCCACCTTCTAGGACTCAGGAATAGGGTCACTTTCCCTGATCATGTGTTCCTTTGACGAAGGCAAACACCAAAAGAAAATCTGGGCTAGATTGTTATGTGTGGAAGAAAGGGGAGATTTGGGTAGTGTGCTAGAGTAACTTTTTCTCTGCTATTGCATTTTCCTTGGAGTAAGAATTACTTTATTTTACACAGCCTTTAAGAGGCTGGTAGTCTGTCAGTGGAAATGCCTGTCAAAATTCTTAAAAGTGGATGCATCATTAATCACTGTCTGTTTTCTGAGGGTTTTTAAGAATCTAAAGCTCAAGTTTTTCTGTTTCTCAGTGAATGAAGGAAACCATGTAGCTCCTTAAAACTGCAGTTGGAATATGTGACCGTATTCCATAGGTGGGGCTGTTATGAAAGACCTTTTTTTGTTTAATTTTTCCCTTAGTGCTTTGGCTGAGAAACAGTGTTTAGACACTGTGAAATTAGTCTAGGTATCCAGATAGTTGAGCCTTTTCTGACTAATGTGTGAAAAGGAGCTGCAAAGTTGTCATTCTGATTTGAAGAAATATTTGAAGAAGTAATTGTTGGAAAAAGAAACACCCAGCTGCTTTATATTTTTCCATGTCACCTTCCCCCTTTTTAAATTTTTTTTATTTTTTTCCCTTTTTTTAATTGAGATATAATTAATATATAGCTCTGTGTAAGTGTAAGGTGTACTACATAATGACTTGACATACATATATACTGAAAATGATTACCACAGGGACGCCTGGGTGACTCAGTCAGTTAAGCGTCTGCCTTCAGCTCAGGTCATGATCCTAGGTGCCTGTGATCGGGTCTCACATTGGGCTCCCTGCTCAGCGGGGAGCCTGCTTTGTTCTCCCTCTGCCTGCTGCTCCTCCTGCTTGTGTTCTCTCTCTCTGTGTCTCTTGCTCTGACAAATAAATAAGTAAGTAGGTAAATAAATAAATAAATAAATAAAATTTTAAAAAAGAAAATGATTACCACAATAAGTTTAGTTAGCATTTATCTCCTTATATAGCTACAAAAAATTTTTCTCCTTGGGATGAGAACTTTTAGGATCTACTCTCTTAGCAACTTTCAAATATACCATACAGCAGCATTAAGTATAGTCATCATGTTGTACATTGCATCCCCAGTACTTATTTGTCTTCTAACTAGAAGCTGGTACCTTTTTGACCACCTTCATCCAATTTCCCCTTTTGCCAGCCCTCACATTCTCTTTCTGACAGAGAAATTTGTTTGAGGGTATTTAAGCCTGAAAAAGAAAAATACTGAAGGTCTATTATGTGGTAAACTTAATTTTGTGTGACTCGACAGCAGATTTAGCATCAAGATTGAAACAGTACATAGCTTATTATAGGGAGCAACTCTGTAGTAATAAGACTATTTAAAAAATAGTGGGATGATCCCTTGCCAGGAGTTTTCTAGGAGAGGCTTGCAGGCCCCTCTGAGGAAGTTCCAGAATGGAGTTCTGATGTGGGGAGATGGTGGCGGGGGGAGGTGGGATTGCATGAAGGCATATTTAAGAACCCTTACAATTCTGATCTCTATTGATGTTTCCCAGCTAAGAGATATGGAAAAGACATGTGCTGAGTTTTATTACACTTCAAACTGAGGAGAATGGGTGCTTGATTTACCTATGGGAGAAAAAATAAATATATGTGTATATGCAGTCTCCATGTACAGCCAAAGATTCATAAAGCTCCATAGGTTATAACTCTTTTATAAAATCCTCTAGGTACTGGATCCAGTTAATTAAAAAATAGAATATTGGCCATTTTCTTGTGTAGTCAGTTTCTTCCAGTATTTGTCATCTTAAATTCAAGTGTATGACTATGATTATATGAATGACTCTGGTCTTTTAAAGGGCCTTTATCTAGCGCTATGCAAACTAAGTGTCTAGGCAGCTGCACAAGTCAGGACCAGGTGAACAAAGCAATAATCTTATAGACTATCTAATTTATGCTAGGATGAGATTACTGTGCTTCTTAAGGAGCCTTCAGGGTCTTATAGTTTAAACTGATTTGAAGGAGGAAAAAATGGCTGGTGGGACAGTTTTCTTGAATCATTGCTATTTGTTTGTTTGTTTGGCTCAGTTTCTAGGGCCACATGAAATAAATATGATGTCCGGGAGGGTTTCTGGTCTTTGTAAAGGAGGGAAAGAGAAGTATTCAGGATTGAAGGACAGTCTGTAATCTATGGAAGGAAAACCTCTACAAACTTCTGTTTCTGAGTGTGTGCTTGAAGTACTGTGTTCACTTCATTACAGGATTTTCCAGGTATCCAGAGTAAGTGATAAAGGGCTGGCTACCCCTGGAGTACTGTCTCATTGGGAGGCAGTAGAGTGACTGAACCCAAATAGTGAATAACAAAGCAAAGATTCTCTTTTCCTTCAGGGAGAGACCCCGTCTTTCTGAAGGATAGCTGACTGCCAAGTTCTCTTACTTTTTCATTGCTTAAGATAAAGGAAAGAATTTAAGAGTTCATAACCATCATCTGATTTTGTTGCCTTTTGATGGGGGAGACACTTAAAGTTGGTAACATTGTTGTGGTTTGTGGTAGCTGTGGAAGTTCTCCCTTGGGAAAGGAGAGTGGTCCTCTCTGGTGGTGAATAGAGCTTTATAATATACTTCTTTCTGGAGAGAGTCTGGTGCTCAAGCTGAAAATGTAAGCAAATTTCTGTAGGGAATGAGGGAGGGCAAATAAAGTGCTAAGAGGACTCATACTACATTGCTTTAGAACTGGATCCTGGTGAATCTCAAAATAATTACCAAGAATCCAGATATGTATGATGTAAAATGCTAGCGAATGCGAACTAATCTGTAGTGACAGAAAGCAGATCAGTGGTAGGTTGGGATGGTGGAGAGGGGAGGAAGGGCTTACAAAGGAGCAGGAGGAAACTTTTGGGGTGATGAATGTGCTCACTATCTTGATTGTGATGATGGTTTCACAGGTGTGTGCATGTTTCATAATTCATCAAATTGTACATTTTAAATATATGCAATTTATTGTATGTCAGCTTTACCTCAATAAAGCTTTTATTATTTTTTTAAAGATTTTATTTCTTTATTTAACAGAGAGAGACACAGAGAGGGAACCACAAGGGCGGAGTGGGAGAGGGAGAAGCAGGCTTCCCGCGGAACATGGAGCCCGATGCAGGGCTCGATCCCAGGACCCTGGGATCATGACCTGAGCCGAAGGCAGACGCTCAACGACTGAGCCACCCAGGCACCCCTATTATTTTTTTGTTTTTTTTAAAATATTTTATTTTTAAGTAATCTCTACACCCAACATGGGGCTTGAACTCACAACCCCAAGATCAAGAGTCGCACACTCCACTGACTGAGCCAGCCAGGTGCCACTACCTCAATAAAGCTTTAAAAAAAAAGAAATCAATCAGTCAGTCAATCCTGGGTCAGCATTTATCCAGGGACCCTTCTGTACGTTACAGGGTGGCTGCTGCAGACTAGTGTGTGAAATGCAAGTCTTGTGTGTATGTGAAGTATGGATAAATAAACTCCTGTTTAATGCATTTGATGTTTCTTTAGGAGTCCGTAGAGGCTACTGTATTATTTTGAAAAAGATGTCTAACAGTAACACTACTCAAGAGACCCTGGAAATAATGAAAGAATCAGAAAAAAAACTGGTGGAAGAATCTGTAAATAAAAACAAGTTTATATCTAAGACTCCAAGTAAGGAAGAAACTGAGAAAGAGAGCGAAGATACTGGTTTGCGTCAGGAGACACAGGTAAGGATTAGAAGTGCATCATATGCACACTCATTATACCTGAATAGAAATGTCATCATAGTTGGCATTGGGAATCTGTAAGAAGCCAGTCACTTGATTCTCCCTAAAAGCCCAATTTTCAGCTTTCAAGAACTATCTCCTTCCCTTTTTGTCATAGAGTCCCTAGTGAAGTTTAGAGAAGATAGTAATTTCCTAATCCATTTGGACCTTGCTACATTTGATATTTTTTAAATATCAAAAAATGAACTGTATACAAACACATATTTAACAAGTCATAATATGGCTCATACAATAAATTCTTAAAACTTCAGCTGCCTGGCTTTACACATGGTGTTAAATTCATATCCTGGTTGTGTTAAAAGTCAGCATTTTCTGGGTCAGAAATAATCTCTGAACTTGCCACTTGGTAAGTGAGTGAGAGGAATTTCACTCTTTGGTTGCCATGTTGTTTTCCATCCAAATTCATAGTGCAGTGCAGATATGATGGCAGTAGGTAGCTTCCTCCAGGGCTCCTATTTGGTACCCAGGCAGCTCATACTCTGAGCCTCCTCTGGTTTACCTGTGTTCCGGTCCTTCTCTTCTCTGTGGTCACTGCTAGTGTCCTCTGTTACCCAGACCCAAATTATGTAAATCCTTTCCTTCATGCCCAAGGGTTAGACTGGTCATTCTTACATGCTTAGGAGATAGACTAACCATAGTAAGTTAGTTTAAAAAGCAGTGGCGGCAACATTTTTTTTTTTTAAGATTTTATTTATTTGACAGAGAGACACAGCGAGAGAGGGAACACAAGTGAGGGGAGTGGGAGAGGGAGAAGGAGGCTTCCTGCAGAGCAGGGAGCCCGATGCGGGACTCAATCCCAGGACCCTGGGATCATGACCTGAGCCGAAGGCAGACGCTTAACGACTGAGCCACCCAGGCGCCCCGGCGGCAACATTTTTGAGGGTTTAGAAAGTTGAAGCATCATTTCTCCTGACAGGAATTCATCTAGGCCTTTTCTTCTTAAAAGATTAAAACAGCAACAACATAAAGGGACAAATTAAAATCAGACAGCTCTCTGAAATATTTTGTTCTCTGTCTGCCTGCTTTTCTACTGTCTTTCCTCTTACAATTTGCGAGATCTCTGTACTGGCTGCTTTTCTTTCCATTATCCTTTGCATGTGAGTTGTCATTCCTCGCCCCTCCTTCTAGAGTTTGTAGAGACAATCTGCCACTGTTCCAGCTGTACTTCCAGCCTCGACTGATACCAATAATGAATTTTAAATCCTCAGGACACATTAAGTGATGAATGTTTAATTATGTGCTGTCATGTTATTTGGAAGATGATAATTAAATGAACTTTTGGGTCCAAGTTGTTCTCAGGAGACTATTTGAAGTGGTGTTCTAAACTCCTGTTGGGTGTGTACTCCTTGAAGATAAGCAGAAAAGACAGGATGTATATAGGTGTTATACACCTTATGGACACTCAGTTCAAGAGTGTCTTCACCTGTATATACAAATAGGTCGTGTGGGAGGTTGGAAGGGGAGCCTGCCTCTGACTTTTTGAGGCTTCTAGAGCAGGGGGAGCTGCTGCTGCCATCTACTGGAGCTCCTGCTCCTTCTACAAAGTCTTTAGTTTTGTCCCACCCTTCAGAATCCCTCTCCGCTCCACCGTTTCCCAACAGATCATGTGCCCCCTCAACAACACTAAACATTCTGCTCTTTCTCCTACCTTCCCCCTCCCGCCCGCCACTCATACCCTGGACGTCTCCCCAGGGATCTTACTGATGCTGTCAAGGGAGGGCCTGTTATGAATTGGAGCTGGAAAGTTTGCAGAAAGGGGACTTTCCTTACTTACACTGTGTGAGACGTATTCTTAGAATCAGCAATTGGAACTCAGAACATCTTTCACATGGAAACAGTACTATAAAAGTTAGGTTCTGAGATTCAGTTTAGAATGGGCAAATTAACCCTGACCTACTGAACTTAGCGGGGGTCCTTAAACCAACCCATACCAATTAGGTATGACCTCCTAGCTTGGCTGTCTGCCTTTAAACTTGTGATCCTTTTGGATTCATCTGCCATACTGCTTTAGAAATATGGCCATGAAATAAAGATCTGATTATGTTCATTCTCTTCAAACATGCTGTGTGTCTCATTGTCCTAGGCTAAGACCCAGATTTGTCAGCATGACATATTGTGACCTAATCCCTTGCCTGGCAGCCATTCGCCTCTGGCATCCTGTGCTTCAGCATTATCTGATTCCTTGGTCCTTGTTACAAATAAGAGCTGAAAAGTTTGGAGAAAGCATGCTTTTGTACATGCTTTCTCTGCCTAGAGTGTCTTCCTTGGTATTCTTTCCTTGGCTTCCCCCAACCCCTGAACCTCCCTTGTCAAATCTGCTTGATACCTGTTTATCCTTCAAAACTCAGTTCAGATGTGTCTTCCTCTAGGAAGCCTTCCTTGACAACCTTACTCACCCATTGCAGGTCTACCCCGTATAATTCTTCGAGTAATGTCTGTCTCTGTCTCCACAGAATTATAAGCTCATTGAGGCCCAGGATTAGGTCAGTTTGGGCTCACCATTGTATCTCGAAAGCCCGACGCAGTTCTTTTTTTTTTTTTTATTCTTATGTTAATCCCCATACATTACATCATTAGTTTTAGATGAAGTGTTCCATGATTCATTGTTCGTGCATAACACCCAGTGCTCCATGCAGAATGTGCCCTCCTCAATACCCACCACCAGGCTAACCCATCCTCCCACCCGCCTCCCCTCTAGAACCCTCAGTTTGTTTTTCAGAGTCCATCGTCTCTCATGGTTCGTCTACCCCTCCGATTTCCCCCGCTTCATTCTTCCCCTCCCGCTACCTTCTTCTTCTTCTTCTTTTTTTTTTTCTTAACATATATTGCATTATTTGTTTCAGAGGTACAGATCTGAGAGTCAACAGTCTTGCACAATTCACAGCGCTTACCAGAGCACATACCCTCCCCAGTGTCTATAGCCCGATGCAGTTCTTTGCAGGCACTCGGTGTCTGTGAACGTGTGGGTTTGTGAGTCGCGGGTCTGGGTTAGACACGTGTGCTGTGTGCGCCTGTAGCCCCGCGTGGCTACTTCTGTACTGCACTTAACATACCGTATGGTAGTCGTCTGTTTGGCTGTCTTCTCCAACAGCGTCATGAGTCCCTTTTGGACAAGGTGTTTTTTAATCTCTGTATTCTCCAGTAGGTAGCATGGGGCCTGGTACATATTAGACTTTCAATATGTGTTTGACTATTACATGAAAACTATCCATTCTGGGAAATAAGCAGATTCATAAATTGCTTGTAGGGCTATAAATTGGTGTAACGTCTTTGAAGGGCAATTTGGCAATAATTTTATTAAAAATTAAATTTAAAAAAAATTTTTAATGGACTACAGATAAACTGTATTTGTAGATATACTTAATGATATGGTCATTGAGGCATTGTTTATACTAACAAAAGATCAGACACATCCTAAATGATGGAGTTTAAGGGACTGATAAAATAAATTATAGTACAGCCACAGAGTAGAATACCATATTAGACATTAAGAAAAATGGTAGATCTTCTGTAGAATAATATCCATGGAAAAAAGTTTAAAGGCAAGGTGTGTACAATATACATCTATTTGGGTTTGTTTGGGGTTTTTTTAAGATTTATTTATTTGAGAGAGAGAGAGCACAAGCAGCGGGGAGGAGCAGACTCCCCACTGAGCAGAGAGCCCGACTTGGGGCTCGATCCCAGGATACTGAGATCATGACCTGAACCGAAGGCAGATGCTTAACTGACTGAGCCACCCAGGCACCCACATCTGTTTGGTTTTTAAAAAAAAGAAAAAAAACCCTGTATATACATATGTACAATAAGCTTATATATATTCATAAAAGATCTATGGAAAGATTATCAGAAAGTCAGTACTACTTGATCCTCTAGGAGAGAACCAGGTAGCTGGGGGACAGATATGAAAGGAGACTTACTGTTGTATGTACCCCCATTACACCTCCTGAATATTTGTGTTCTGTGTATGTTACTACCTTTTTGAAAAAACAGTGACAAATACTGTTTCATATTCCCAGACTATGGCTCTTCCTTACTGTAACATCTCTTACATTGACCAGATTCATCGTCATTTCTCACTCTTTCCATCCACCTTTCCAGTTCTCCATTTTGCATTGTGGCGATGTTGTTTGGTAACTAGTGAAGAGGACAAAGGAAAGAGAAATCCTCACCTACTCAGGACCATGCTGGTACTCTGCTTCTGTCTTGTTTCCCCTTCCCCACCCACCAACCTCAGTTCTCTCCCCACCCCAGCGGACAGTGAGTTCCATTCCAGACATCTGAGAAGCCCCAGGTGCTTCCTCCCATACAAAACCCTACCGTACTTCTTCCCCAAAGCCCCCATTTTGACTTCTCAGCTGTTCAGAAATCCTATCAATGAATTAGTCGTTTCTTCCCTCATCTTACCACAGGCCTTCATTCTTCATCTTCTTCAGCTTCTATTCTGCTCCTTACCCTCTCTTTTTACCCTCCCCTCGCTCTGGAAGTCTTGTCCATATCTTCCACGCTCCCTTATTTTTATCCTGTCCCAGACAGGCTATAAGAGCCACCACCAGGAGCTTAGAACTGGGAGAATTCTCATCTTCAGGGAAGGAGGCAATTGGCAAGAAGAGTCTTGTTTGCATATCAGCAGCCATGGGGACAGGTGCTTTGGATCTCTCAAGTTAGAACTCTGAACATGTTATCCTATAAAGATGTTATTGTAAGTGATGATTAAGGGCCATATTGCCTGTACATTATGGGTTAAATAGGCTCCTGTGATCATGCTTGGGTAAAAACACTCTGTCATGCTATGGTAGTGACATTTCCAGAAGCCACCTAATCAGGAGAGGATTCCATGGTTTATCCAAAAGTAATTTTTATTAACCTATGAAGTAGGCCAACCAGTCAGTGTCTTCCTATTCATTTTCTTCATGGTAAGTGGTGATTTGTATGTAGGTGGTCTGTGGTCCCTTCCGTGTCACAGTTACTAGAGTTGTAGCAAAGGGGAGACAACCACACCAAGTGGTTCTCATCATAGTTTATCTGTTGTAATGGTTTTACAGTTAGTGCTTTTTCTTTGTAAACTTGTATTGTTTTTAACCTAAATGTTGATTTTCTACAACTTTAATATTTTCTAATCCCCTTCTAACAGAGGCGGACATCCAGCCATGGTCATGCCAGGAAAAGAGCCAAGGTGAGAGCCCTTTCTATATACTGTAGTCCCCCCCACTTATCTGAGGTTTCGCTTTCCACAGTTTCACTTACTCCTAGTCAGCCACAGTCCAGGAGCGGATGATCCTCCTTTTGACATATCATCAGGTCAGTAGTAGCCTAACAACGCTACTTCACAGTGCCTACATCGTTCACCTCACTTCACCTCATCACGTAGGCATTTTATCATCTCACATCATCCCAAGAAGAAAAGTGAGTACAGTGTATTAAGATATTTTGAGAGAGAGAGACCACATTTATATAAGTTTTATTACAGTATTATTAACTGTTCTATTTTATTGTTGTTGTTACTGTTGTTAATCTCTTACTGTGCCTAATTTATAAATTAAACTTTATCTTAGGTATGTATGTATAGGAAAAAACATAGTATATATAGGGTTTGGTACTATTCATAGTTTAAGGCATGGCATCTACTGGGGGTCCTGGAAAGTATCCCAGGGGATAAGGGGGGACTACTATACCTTCTTTTCTACTGTTATTAGTAATATGTTTCACAAATGGACTTATCACTAATATCTAATTTATTTGGATTATATACAAGCAAAGTTTTTCTGCCTGCCCTTCATGCTCTAATTGTGAATGTACGCACACACACACATTTCCTATTAGAAGGTTTCACTGTATTTTTCTCTACTGTCTCTAGTTCAGTCACAGTCTATTTCTGATACCCAGCCAGAGCCTCTCACAAAGCCTGAGCAAATTGGTACTGGTTCTGCTGTAAAGCCAGATTCTCTGTTCACTTCTGGTTTCTCTAGGAGTACTATATGAGTGTTCTCTTTTCCTCCAACATTTTTTTCTCATTTATCCTTTAGGAATTTATCCTTTATAAATCCTGCCCCATTAGTAGAAATGACTCAACACTTTTGGACATCCTAAAAATAAAGCCTTTTTTGGTGGTGGTGGGGTTACTTTTTAGGTTGGGGCAGGGAGGAGGAGGAGGATTTTGTTTTTAATCATTTTATGATAAAATTAGCACATCACAGATTATTTTAAGCAGTGTTATCAGGGAGGACTATATGTGTTAGTGTGTGATGGTTTTTTAATTTTAGTTGGGGGAACAGTAAAATATTAAACCTTTCTTGCAGTGAGAACGGTAGTCACCAGAGTAATTATTAAGGGTGTCTACCCCATTCTCCCCCAAAAGACAATGGCAGAATTTGGGGGTGGCTCAGCCAGTATATGGCCTGGGTTTGAAGAAGACCACAACATCAGATAAATTGACTCTGTGTCTTGCCTGACATGGCCTAATCCTCAGTGAGGGGTTGATGTTAAAAGTTCACAACAGAGGGTGTTCACTTCTATTTCACTCCCACCCAAACTTTTTGAGATAATAGACAGTTATAGTGTCCATTTTACAGATGAGGCGACTTGGGTTTATTTCTTTTCTTTTTTTTTTTTTTTAAAGATTTTATTTATTTATTTATTTGAGAGAGAGAGACTGAGAGAGAGAGAGAGCATGAGAGGGGGGAGGGTCGGGAGGATCAGAGGGAGAAGCAGACTCCCCGCCGAGCAGGGAGCCCGATGCGGGACTCGATCCAGGGACTCCAGGATCATGACCTGAGCCGAAGGCAGTCGCTTAACCGACTGAGCCACCCAGGCGCCCGCGACTTGGTTTATAGAGATGGAGTGAACTTGACATGATACTCACTAGTAAGTGGCAGGGCTCTGCAGGAAGTCAGTTCTTCAGACTTGCAAGTTCTTTTCACTATACTGCACGACCAGGAACACATGCCATGTTTTATGCTGTTGTATTCATGGCAAATCTTGATTTTATTATAAGAACTCTTAGTAAATGTTTATAGGTAGATTTCTATAATTTTTGGCTTTGGGGATCCCTAGGAGAGCAATGATTTACAAAGTGGATTTCAGATTTTTTTGGTATTCTCCAGCCAGCAAAAGTAAACCAAGTGTATTAGCTTCTTACCACATTAAATCCCAAATGTTAGGAAGTTTTCTTTCTCTTTACTCTTTTCTTAGACACTTCTTTCCACACTCTTGCCACCTCAGGTTTAGAGTCATTTAGCATTTATTGTCTGCTGTGCTCCAGGCACTATTTATGCTATGTACGTTTATATACTTTTTGTCACCTAATTCTCAGAAGTCATCCTTTAGGTGTTTTTGTCCCCATTTTATTGAGGAAAAACAGAGACCCAGAGAGGTCAGGTAATTTGCTCAGGGTCTCTCATAGCTCATGAGCACAAAAGCAGGAGTTGAAGCTAGGACTTCTCATGCTTAAATCCAGTGTCTGCTAAGCTCTGCAACTGTGAATTTTCAGTAAACTTCTGGGTCTGAAATTGGAGCATGGGCTAGAGAAAGGGGGAAGAGCTAAGTGAAGTGGTTTTCCTATCATCTGTTCAAAGTAGCCATTTTGTTTTTATGTTTACTAATGTAAGTAGGGAAATTATCTTTGAAGTAAATAAGGAACTGGTGAATAAGTCCTCTTTGGGGGAAAAAAAAGAACAACACAAAAACCCTACTTAATGGAAGCAGCAACTAACAGAGCCAAAGAGGATACCCTTCATTCAGTGAAAGGCAGCTTTCTGAATGTCCACCAAGGGAATGTATGTATTTGGGTTTTTTTTTTTTTTTTTCAGTCTAATTCCAAGCTGAAGTTGGTGCGCAGCCTGGCAGTGTGTGAGGAGTCCTCTGCCCCATTTGCTGATGGGCCACTAGAAACCCAGGTAGGTCCTTTATCAGAGTAGTATAACCTTTGAGTTTGGCAATTGTTTGGTAAACTGTAGTGTAACAATCACAGCATCAACATTAGACTTGGAAATCGGGGTAGAAGGAACTTCAGAACAAGTGGTTGCAGTAAAGCAGGGCATGGTGAAAGCATGAAGTATAGGCCTTCACACCTGGACCACCCGGGATGATGCAGACAAGGAGATCCCGGGGCTGAATCTTGTTTTCCCACCCACACTTCCCTCTGGCGGTTAGAACCATTTCCATCCAGTTCCTATGCCAAGAACTTGAGCTCTCCATATAGTGGTTGTGATTGTTGGCAGAAAAGGCTTGGCCTTCTACCCTTTTGGTAGAACAAAAGCTTAAACAATTTAATTAACAAAATACTCTCTTCTTGGGGCATCTGGGTGGCTCAGTCGTTAATCATCTGCCTTCGGCTCAGGTCATGATCCCAGGGTCCTGGGATCGAGCCCTGTGTCGGCCTCCCTGCTCCACGGGAAGCCTGCTTCTCCCTCTCCCACTCCCCCTGCTTGTGTTCCCTCTCTTGCTTTGTCTCTCTCTGTCAAATAAAATCTTTAAAAAAAAATACTCTCTTCTGTAAGAGAATGCTGCCACCCAAGATTTCCCTTCTTTGAGATTTCGAGGGAGAGTAAAATCCTGTGGGAGAATTAAAATCCCATTTCCCCTTTGATTGTGTTCCTCTTTCCCCTTATCCAAGGATATAATTCAGTTGCACATCAGTTGCCCCTCTGACAAGGAGGAAGAAAAATCCACAAAGGATGTCTCTGAAAAGGAAGACAAGGACAAAAACAAAGAAAAGGTCCCAAGGAAGATGCTTTCTAGAGGTGAGAACTTTCCCCACCTCTCGTGTGTCCTGGGGTCTGGCTCTGCAGTGCCCTTTCCTTCCATCTTGGAGCCTGGCACCCACTGACCGTACTGGATCAACAGTTTTTAGTGTGCTGCTGACTTTATGGTTGCTTGGGGAGGTGTCTGACTAGGTTACTTTCTTTGATGCTTTAGCTAATCCTGCCTTAGAGGCTCACATGCTGCAGAGAGCTATTCCGTTAACATTGGCACTACCTATAAGAGGACATTGTAGTTAATTCTGATTTTATTTCTGCTCTGGAATAAGTAGTGACATGAGTCACCACTAGTAGCAGATCCTCCATATACCATTTATATTTTGGTTTTGGGATGCTGGGAGTGATTTTTTTAAATCAGATTTGCATCTAATTATTAAGTTCTCCTTGGTTTTAAACTCTTGGGCTGGTAGCAAAAAGACCTGGTCCATAAAAATTATAGTTGAGACGAAAAAAGGCAACCTTGGGATTAAGATTTTATAAATCAATAATAAATGATTAACATTTGAACCTGTTTGCTGAGATTCTCAAAAATGCAGTTCTGACTGCTCTTACCTGGAATTTATTTTCCTTAACTTGAATAAAATCTGCTTTGCTTTGGTCAGGACATTCAGCAAATAATTATGGTAAGGTAGCTTCTCAGTGTAATACAGCACTATGACCCAGATTGTACCTTCCATCACTGTCATGGGGAATCTGGCAGGGGAAAGGGACCTGGCAAATCAAGTGTCATTCTGGTTTTTAAGCTAAAACCCCTGAAGTTTGATTTTACTTTGCTGTGATCTCTCCTGATTGGGTTGTGGGTTTCTGTTTGGGATTAGATTTCACACAAGACAGTTTCATTTATTTTAAATTTCTTTTGTTGTGTTGGTTCTAGACTCTAGCCAAGAATATACAGACTCCACTGGAATAGACCTACATGAATTTCTTGTAAATACACTGAAAAAGAACCCAAGGTAAAAACATTATTTGATGGAAGGGGGATAGTAGGACCCAGCAGGATACCTAAAAGGACAAGTAGTTTCTCAGGATTTTTCCATTATTCAAATCTATGATGCTCACCCCCGACCACCATTTCCCTCTGTGAGGGATTCAGAGTACTTTCTTGTTGGGGTGTCTGCTTTCAGAAGAGCTGAGAAAAATCTGTGGAAGGAGAATGCAGAGACAAAGAAATATGAAGTCTGGGGAGTACCATTTAAAAGCATAGAGGGAAAAATAATTGTTATATACATAAGCTAAATCATAATTTTTTTAAAATTGTATAAATAACCAGATGGAATGTAGACTACTGATTAGATTTATTATAAGTATAAAGTATGTGTTTAAATGAATATGGCTGCCAACAGAATTAGGTTTCTGATAAGGAAAACAAAGTACATGATTAGGAGCTAATCCTGCCTTAGAGGCAAAATGTATACTTGATTGTTTTTCTTTTTTAAAGTAATACAAAATATATACTTGATTGTTTTTCTTTTTTAAAGTAATGTAAGACAGGCCAGCGAGGCTCAGCAGCCTTTGTGTTTTTGTCCGCTATTGGGGTTTGGATCTATCCCCCTCTTCAGCTTCTGTAGTGTGCAGGTTTCAATGCTTTTAATGTCTATGGGAGGGCTGCTTTTTGTTTTGTTTTGTTTAATCTTTTTTTAAACAGGGACAGAATGATGCTGCTAAAATTAGAACAGGAGATTCTGGAATTTATTAATGACAACAAGTAAGTTACTTGAATGAAATACACGTTTAGAGGTGGGAGGGGGCACTGAAAAGAAATTCAGGTACAATTTTAGGATATTCCTCTTATTTCCCTTAAAGTCTGAATTTTGAAGTAGTTACTCACTGGGAACCAAAAGGAGTTGAGAAATGATCAGAATGTATTAAAAAGTATATGTGACCAAGTGAGGTTTTTAAGTTATTGCATAGACTGGAGTTGAAAAGAATTGATATCTTTTTAGCAGCTAGCCCTTGTCCCATATTTAGTTATTCTTAAATTTCTCCCTTTTTTCTTTATAGAATATCATCCAGGTGGGGGAGACCTAGAGCTTAAGGAATAGTCTTAAATGAGGGTAGTGCATCAGAGCGATCTACAAAATGCTATAGATAAAGAAGCTGAGAGAACCTTTTTGGTTCCCATTTGAGTAAGGATCTATCTTCCTTATAACATGTCTGTTTCTCCTAAGAAATTCTCCACTTTAGACACTTACAAGAAAAATTACAATTGGCAATTATTGCTGTTGTTTGTCCTTATTTCATTTTTTCCCCTGCTTTCCCTTCAGTAACCAGTTCAAGAAGTTCCCTCAGATGACCTCATATCACCGGATGCTATTACACCGGGTAGCTGCCTATTTTGGGATGGACCACAATGTTGATCAAACTGGAAAAGCTGTCATCATCAACAAAACCAGTAACACGAGAATGTAAGGGAGGAGATCACAGATTGGGAGACTTCCCTGGGATAGCCTATGGGGTGAAGAGGAAGGTATAGAATCAAGATACCCCTTTCCGGAGAGGAGACAGTAATGGAGGGTTATGTTATCAATTCCTATGCTTCGTGAGGACTTGGAGATAGATTTTAGAGGCACTGGTGTTTTGTGAAGACTAGCCCCTGGCGTCTCTTCACCTTTACTGATGGGACAGGTATAACTTTAGAAGAAGACAACTTATATGTATATGTATAAAGAATAGACCTTGAGGATTTCATTGTGACTTTTTGGATGCCTGACTCCAGAAATCCCCTAAAGGGTAATTGTGGAATTTAAGAGTGCTATATTAGGTCTGCTTCCTAACAAAAGCGTCTTTTTCCTTCCTTCCTTCTACGTTTCTCTCCCAACCCCAGCCCTGAACAGAGATTCTCAGAACACATAAAGGATGAGAAGAATACAGAATTTCAACAGAGATTCATTCTCAAGAGAGATGATGCCAGTATGGACCGAGATGATAACCAGGTGAAGAATGGAAAGGGGTGGGCTTATACAGAGAGATTGCAGTAAGAGAAACTGGGAGGGGAGAAGAATTTTTGTGGGATAAAGAAAATGTAAAACATCTTAGTATGGAAAATTGCATTGAGTTATACTGAGTTGGCTTTGGCTTAATGTTGAGGACTGACTACACTTGTTGAACTGAATGCTGCCCTCCTAGCCCCAGAGAGACATGGTGCTGAGTTTTGCTGGGTTTTCTCATTTGGCCTAGAACTCCCTGGTTCTGCCACTGACTTCTAACTCATGTTATTTTGGGACAAAGCAAGGTCCCTCCCTGCTTCAGCCTTGATTCAGCTGACGGCTTCATTCTTTTTTTCTTTAATAGTTAGGAATTTCTTTGGGAACCACCAAAAGCTACTTTATCCCACTTCTGTCTTATCCTAGCTCAGGGCTAGCCTTGGACTGGCAAAGTTGTGATGTAATATACCCACTTATAAAGATGTTTCTGATCCCTTTCTGCAAACTCCTTGTTCTTTTCCCAACTCCTTCTACCAAGGTGAGTGAGTTAATTTGACATTTGATGCTGGGAGTCTCAGGCAGTATCCCCTTTTTAATCCATTCCTGTGGGAATAAGAAGTGAACAATCTGCCGCATCCCTTCACTCATGGGCCTGGCTGTTGCCCTGACTTCTAGCCTGCCCTTCAGATAGTTTTTTTTTTAGGGATTAGTTTTCCCAGCCACATACAGGGTTTAGATCCAGCCAGCTTCTGCTTGACCTCCAAAGGAGGTTAGGTAGAGAACCAGGATTAAGGTTTGAAGAACATGGTTGGGTAGAGCCAATATTAGTCTTGCTAATTAATGATAACTGTAATAATATCTTACCTCTAGAGTCAAAATTAGTTTTCTTGGGATATTGTATGGTCTTGAGACCAGGACTTTTCCTGCTTGCTACTTGAGTATTTGAGGGAGTCCTTTTGAGAAAAATGCCATTACCTTTTGTGGACAAACCACGCTGGGTCTGATTGAAAACAAACATACAAAAGACAAAATTTAAAAATCAAGAAAGAGCCTTTCCATCCTGATGCCCTTCTCTCCATTTTCCCAAAACCCTTTTTCTGTGGATCAGGAATTATTCAGGCCTAGAGACACATTGGGGCGGAGTGGAATCTGTCCATATTATGAACTTTTCATCTCTCAGCTTCAGGCTCGATCCATAGTAGGGTAGGCTTTATGCATTTTCTGTCTATGATATTAATAATAAATACAGTAATTGTTATTTCTATTTAGTGTTTTCCCTGAACTAGACACTGTTCTAAACACATTATGTGCATTATCTCTTTTAATCGTCTCCACAACCCAGTGTAGGTAGGGTTATTAGCTCCACTTTAAATATAAGAAAACTGAGGCTAAGAGGTGTTAAGTTACTTGCCTGAAATAACATTACTCAGAAGTGGAGAGCTGAGATTCTGCCTGGGACCTCAAAGCCCATTATGCTCTTGCTACTCTGTCACTGGCTCACTAGTGTTAGGGGCACTTGAGGTCCTACATCTTCTTGGAATGGGATTTATAAATGGACATTTAGTAGGATTTAGGTTCTTAAGTCTAGTGAGAATTAAATCTAGTCAAAAGTTGATACTCCTAAAGTTATGCCTGCCTCTGGTGAGGGTCAGGAAGAGCAGCTTAGAGCAGCGGCCTCCGTGGCTGCTTCATCAGAAGCTTTCAGAGCCTCTGGGTTGAAGGTCGGAATCTTTCTTACCTGATGACATTCATTTGATGGGCTGTCTCCCTCAGAGCATCTTGCCTTCAAGAGCAGTATGGAAAAGGACACTGTGTACACCCTACCCGGGACAGTGCTCACAACTCACAGGCCAAGAGAGAAAAACCATGATGGAGAGTGGGGCGGTAGGCTAGCCAGAGGTGGTGATCTGCCCAGCTGTCCCTCATCACCTCTCTGTAGTTTTCAGAGAATTTAAGGTTCTCTATCCTGCATTTCCTTCTTTTCCCTTTCTATCACTCTCTCTCCTCCTTCCACCATACCTTAATTTGTCTCTTCCTTTCCCTGTCCATCCTTCTTTCTGTTCTATTCTCCTTTTCTTTCTCTTTCCCTCTTTGTGTTGCTCTGTTCTCTTTCTTCTCTATCTCTGTAATTTCTATCTCTTTCCCTCCCTCCAAAGGCTGAAGTTAAGATGAGAAACAGTGCTTAAGCTTTTAGGTTAGCTTCACTTGGATTTCATTCCCAAGGCCCTCTTTGCTGAGCTGTGTGTGACTTGGGTCTTCAGGCCATAGCATTAGTGAGTAAAGAAGGGGTAATATCAGGTGCTAGTTCGGTAAAACTCTTCTCTACATTCAGCTCTGCTAAATACTTGTTTCTTCTCCCTCTCTAGCTTCCTCCTATCCCTTTCTTTCCCTCCAAAGCAATGTTGTTTATTCCCTGGGCTATTCTCTTGATCCTTAGTATCTGATTACTATAAGGAAGCAACCCAATCCTTATAAATAGTTGTTCTTGACACACTGGGTGGGGGTGGGGAGATAAAGAGGTTCCAATCATCCAGAAAACCTGATCTCCCAAACTGCATGGTCAGATGTACCCAGTGAAACCTGTCCGACACTGGAAATTTTATTTCTTTTTTTTTTTCCATTTTTTTGATGGCAACTATAAACTCTCCCGGTTTCTCTTCCTTGCTGGTGTGCAGTGAGCTTGCAGTACGAGGAGAACTTAACTAGCTTAATTCTGCTCATCGATCTAGATCAGAGTTCCATTGCAGGATGGAAGGAGGAGCAAGTCAATAGAAGAGAGAGAGGAGGAATATCAAAGGGTCCGAGAGAGAATATTTGCCCGAGAGGTAAGTGTAGCTTCTGAGAGTTGTCAGCCCATAGCTTTTAGCTCTTAATCTTTGGAACTGTGATTGGAATGAACCCTCCATAAATGTTTTGTTGTTGTCTTTTTTTTTAACCAACATCAGCCAGCCCCAGTTTGGTCTCTCAAATTAAATGTGGCTAACTGGGAAGCTGCAGATTTTTATTTGTATTATTTTTAATACATTTTGCTATATGGCATACAAAGAGAACAAATGGAATGGCTGAATTTGGTAGATATGATTAGACTGAAAATAGAAATGGTTTTGGCAGGGCTTATGGAAGGGCCCTGACTCTTGCCTGTCAATCCCTTTTCCCCTTTACCCTCTTTCACTTCCACTATCCATTTTAGGCATCTTTGCTTCTCAGTGGAAGACTTAGTGTCCACACAGCCTATATACATCCATCTTGTTTGGCCAGCCTCATTTTTAGGATATGTTGGTGGTGGTTAGAGCACAGGTCTGGCATCCATTCTCTGAGATCCACATTCCACATGCACAGAGGGTACCACTTACTGTTCCCTCCAGTCTCTATCTGAACAGGAAGTCTCTTTCTTCCTATATTTCCTACCTTGCTTCTTAGAATAGGATGGAGTCTGTGGGCCAAAAGGAAACATGATCATTTTAGGCAACTTTATTCTTAAGAATTGTGGGCCATATTAAATATACTTGGTACCCCTGTATTTGGTGGCCTTTGCCTAACAAGACTAAAGAGAAGTATAGCAGAAATTCAGGAAAGGCTGTAGATAAGCAGGAGAGGAACAGATCTCCAGAAAAATGTAGGATCTGGATAGCAGCACTATCTTACAGTCAAATCAACAAAGGAAAAAGAGCCAGCCTCCCTTTGTAGTCAAAAGATGGCCAGTTCTAATCAGTATACTTTGATGAACACTACTCTCCTCTCATTTCCCCACTCTCCCCTCCATCAGCAAGACAAAAAATACATTTCTCTTTCCATCATCACCTAGTTCAGAAAAATATTTTCTCTGACTTCAAAATAACTGAACTCCTCTATGAACTTGTTCCATTGTCTCAGGAGACCCAAGTGTTCCAAGGATCCTCCCTGGGGAGAGATACACAACAAACCTCCTGGCCCAAAGTCCAAGGAGAAGGAATCATCTTAGCTTCTGTTATATAGACTGCGATTCTGAGTCAGAAAAAAATCTGTCCTCCAAATTATCCAACCATAGCTCAAAGAGGGTTCTCTACCTTTACCTGCAAACCAGTTGTGTGGAATGAGAGGAGAGAGGTCACTTGTACATGGCTGTGGCCGGCAATGACCTTAAGTTGTGGACAGAGCAGGTTGGTGGATGATAATAACAAACATCTATATACTGCTTACTATCTTTCAGACACTGTTCTTAGCATTTTGCATAAATTATTTAATCCTCACACTAGGTCTCTGAGGTAGGTTGCGATATTTTCCTCATTTTAGAAATGAGGGTCTAAGGCATAGAAAGGTTAAGTAATCTTAGGTTGATACATGAACTCAAGCAAAGCAGTCTGGCTCCCAGAGACCATGCTCTTGACCCCTAAAGTAAACCACCTCTCCATAGCTTGCTCTGCTCTGGGCACTTTAGATTAGGAAGTACCAGTGACATCATAGCATAGCTATCTGTGATGTGCTACTCTGCTTCACTCATGCATGGTAAATGACTGTCCCACTGTGCCCGCCATTTGCGAAGCCATGGGTACTCTGAAAACAGAAGTAACTTTTAATAAGGTATTGCGGCTAATTAGGAACAACACTGGAACATATCTGTTTACAGCTGTAACAAAATCCCAGTTAGCTCTTCTCTCCTTTTTTCTCCTGATTTCTAGTCTCTCAAGCCTCTACTAATATATGTATCCTTTGTTAAATCCTTGCGGATTTACCACTTTTCATTTCAGCACTTCCTAACTCTTGCTGTGTTAGAGGCATCAGGAATCTCAGAAGGTCTAGACAAGGAAATATGGCCAAAGCTCACCAAAATCCAGAGATTCCAGTGTGGAGAGGAAGCTGGCCAGGCAGAGGGAGCTGGTGAAGGGTGGAACTGTAGGTTGGGGCGGACAGGAGGAAGAGGCAGGCCAACAAGAAAGGGAAGTGACAAGAAGGGTGTTTGGATGGAAATGCTGCCACCGCAGCCTTCTCTGAGCCTGAGCTGCCCCACGTAGGCTCTGCTCTTTGTGGAGCCCACTCTGCTCAGCAGCTGGACACTCTGGGGGCCTTTTTCGAAGGCTTGGGAGTGCATCATAATGCTCACTTCACTCAGCTCAGTGGCTTTGTCAGGAAATGATCCCCCAAAAGGATTGTTTTGGGCTTTTAATTCTTTCCTTTTTTCTAGGCTCCGAAAAGTACCTGCTTCCCCAATTTCTTACTCTCCTTGGGTCTCAGGTCAGGTCAGAATGTCTTTCATTTTGGCCAGTGTGGAGGATAGAAATGGAATAGTCACTGAGGATGACTTCCAAAAAAACTAAATTTCTTTCTCTTGTCTCCCTTTGCCCTTCCGTTGATCATACTCTGTAGGACTAAGCACAGCAATTATTATGCTCAGCTTACCTCTAGAGAGAATAAATTTACAACTAAAAAGGAAATAATAGGTTCAAACTTTCCTCTTCCTCCTTTCCATATCAGCGTCTCTTTTTAAACACTCTGTGGGAAGGCTAAAAACACTGAATGCTCTTTCCCACTAAAGGTGAGAGGTCAGATTGGGTGTGTGGGTGTGGGTCATCCTGTCCCTGCTCCCTCTCTCCCTGTTGGGGGGTGAGCTTGGTTTGAGGACCTTGGGTATTCATAGCATCACGGACACCCTTTTCGGTTATGCCATGCTGTTTTCTTATAAGTTATTTTCCGTTTTCTCCCCTTCACCTAGACTGGCCAGAACGGATATCTAAATGACATCAGGTTAGTACCACTTAGCATGTTCCCTGCTTCTCATTGAGCTTTGTCAGTGAGGTTAATATAATCCTGTAATGATGCTTTTCTTTGATGTTAACCAACAGACTCTCCAAAGAAGCCTTTTCTTCTAGCTCTCACAAGAGAAGGCAGATTTTTAGGTACCTCTGTGTGATCTATATCTCTCCTTGTTTTTGTTTTTGTTTTTGTTTATTTTGCTGTAATCTTTTCAGCGGAGTGAGTTTGCTCCATGCATGGCTGCTTGCAGAATAATTCAACTTGTGGTTTTTGCAACATTGGGTATTTTTCCCCATTAAAAGAGAAATGGCTCCTGCTCAATGACTTTATTTTTGTTGTTGCTGATTTCATTTTAAGTCATGGATAGGTGGTGAAGGGGACCAGATAGGTGTGTCTGGGATAGGTACTGCTCTTTTCCAAAAGTTTGCTGGAATTGGGCATTTGGGGAGGATTTCAACATGTATTTATATCAAGGTAAAAGAATGGGTATCTTCTGGCTATCTTTTCTGAATCTATGAAAGATGTGAAGAGCTTATCCCTGACCCAGCGTAGGGAATGTTTTATATCTTTAAGAAAGAATAGTACGCACACACACATACAAAAACACAAACATCTCTGTCTATGTAGTTTTCTCTCTGGGACAATGTAATCTGTAAGATGGCCTCAGAAAAACACTTGTCTGCCTTAGCATGGACATAGAACACGTCTTTTTTTTTTTTATGACTGTCCATGACTTGCTGTTGACATGGGTGAAAGCTGCTATATTAAACTTCTTCGGGCCTAATATTCTCCATGTTCCATGAAGCAGTCACGAGAATCTCCCTTTCATTTGATTTTCTCAGTCCCACTCCAGAGGATTACAGAAGGCGGTGGTAAGAGAAGCACTTCATTAGGATCCTGTCTGGCACCAACTCATTTTAAGTACATTCTTCCCATTTTACCAATAGAAAAACTATGGAGTAGAGAAAACCTGAGTATTCAGTACTAGAATTCAGGTCCAATCCTTTCCAAAGGGCTTATCTCTTTTTGAATCCTAACCTTGATAGGAACTAATTAACTGAGATTAGTTAGAGCTCTCATTTCCAGTACCTCAGTTGTCCCTTCCCCCTGTGTCCTTTCTAAAGCTAGTCAAACCATGTAGATATTTGAGTTGCAAGATTTCTCATTCTTGGAATGGGGCATTACCTCCTTTTCCATATCTCTGAACTCTTTCTCCTAGACCATCCCACCCTGAAGTCCATCCGAAAGCCCTTAGGCAGTGAGGGCTCTGCCCTGTTCATGATGGTTGAGATAGAGTTCCCCTTTAAAAAAAAAAAAATCCCTATTCCATATTGTATACTTCAGGATCATAAATCATCCCAGAATCCTGTAATAAACAGTTTTAAACTAACTTCTATGCATATGCTAATGCACAGGGCTTTACGGTTGCCAAAGTATTACTGTATCTGATTTAGATCTCTCAGTGTCCTGATTTAGTAAACTGGTTTACATGTAAGAAAACGAAAGCAGAGAAATTAAGTAGCTAACCCAAGTTGACATGGCTATTAGTGGCAAAACTGGGACTGACTCTCTGTCTGGTGTTCTTTCACCGTACACCAGACCAGCTCTCTACAAACATCACCCCTTCCTTTCTGAGTATTCCATTCGGAGCCCTCATTTATTGCATTCGCTGGTAAGAATGATGCCCATTAGTGCTGTGGAGCATCAAACTACATCAAACAGCTCCAAGGATCTAGTGAGCAGGTGCAACCCTCTCCTATCCAGACCTCCTTTTAAGCTGCTGCTTTCCATACTAAGTGTTGGTTAAAGATCTAGGTCATCTAAAATGCAGTACCATGGACCCTCAAGGGGGCAACTTCTTCTATTTGGGTACTAGTTCAGAATTCTAGTGATGAGAAGCTGGTCTTCTCTAACTGCTTTTTACCTTTCTTCCCAAGTGTGTGAAACAAATACTGATACACCACATTCCATCATCCACATTGGCAATAACTAGGGCAACTTCCCAGTTCTTTGGAAGATTCTATTCTATTGACAAATAAGCCATTACTGACATTTACCATTGCTTCTTACACAGGCCTGCCTACCCATTCCCCAGACCCAATAAACTGAACTTTTCACGAGCATAAATCTACTTGTGAAAGCTGAGTCAACTTTGATTTTATAGGAGTATAAAGTGTGAATGTTCTCTGTCCTGTACCCCCATCTCTCCAACACACATACATACCCCAGTCCAGTGCTTAGAACTGAGTCTAGGAGGTTTCCCTAGTTGCCATATGTTTAGTGAAGTGGAAAGACATGGCTAGGGATTAGGTTTAGTTGTAGAGAAGGAAAATGGATCTCTTTCTTGGCCAAGACTCAACTTAGATTCTCTAACTCTTGGTGTACTGTACTAACTGAGGTTAGATCATCATACTAGCCACGTTTTCAACACTTGGGCCATCACTGTCTTGGGGGAACCTAATGAGTACAGAAGGAGTACAGAAGCACTGCTACTTTGGCTCAAGCTTCCCAGGGTGTTTGGTTTAAAGTTGACTCATTCACTGTTTACCTCCTGTAGAAAGACAAAGTAAATGGCAAAATTGTCCTAATAGATAGTGCTGTGTTTGATTTAGGTGTAAAAGTCCATTAGGACTTGTCTTGTAAAATTCAGGTTCTAATTAATATCTAATGAGCAGCTTCATCCATTGCCACTGCTCTGTCCCCTAACCCAGAAACAGACACATCTCTATTGAGTCCTCTCAGTAGACTTGCCTTTGGCCATTGAGTCAGAGCTCTTGGCTCTCTTGTCAGGTCTGGTTCTGTTTCTGAAGAGTCCCTGATTTACATTTCTTTCTTTGTTTCCCATTCCACTTTTGACATTCCTAAGAGAGAGGGATAAGGTTTTAGGGAGACAGGAATATTTTCCAGTTCTCTTAACTATAGAGAGAGAAGCACTGAGGTTATATATATATCTACTTGGGATTCTGAGAAGAATTAGCATGTCCCTAACCAGCTCTTCTGGTTTGTTTGTTTTTAGCCCACTGTGATTGGCTTGACTAAAAACTAAAATAGTGACCCTAGCTTTTATTTTGCCCATTTTCCCTACAGTAACCTTTGGAGCAGATATTCTCCAATAAAGAAAGGTATTTTATTTAATGTTACTCTCATAAGAAAATTACCTTTCTTTATTAGAATAACCCCGAGCCTAGTATCTTTGAAGCTAAGGGGATTGGGATGGGGTTTTCTATTTGCTTTAGACGGGATGGTGGTGAAAAGAGGGGAGCCCAAGCTACTATGATTTTTGCTCACCTGCATCCCAGTATATATACCAAAATCTTTGTAATTGTTGTCATTTAGTTTCTTTAGGTCAGTAGTTGTTGGGGGTGGGAGATATGAAAGGAGAATTCCTGGTTCTTGGTTGCTTATTGATTAAGAAGCACTAAGGGCTCATTAAGACGTAGGGGTTTTAGGTCAACCCCATCTATCTTAAGTACAACTGTTTATAATCATTAGGCAGTAGCATCAGGATAACCCTGATGTTTCCAGAGCAAAATAAGAGAGAAGTCTCTTTTCTCAATAGCTTTGTGCTTTGCCTAGAGCAATAAGGGTTGTTAATATGGCGGCACCTAGGCACAGCCAGCCCCCTGCTCCTTGCCATCCTGGGTCCCAAGGGCATATTTGCTTGATCATGTTGAAGATTGTAGCCCTTAGAGACCCTGGAACCAGTTGTTCCCAGATACCAACGTAGAATTTCCACGAACAGGTTGGGTCAATTTCAGACTGTCAGACTGTGTTTTCCAGAGTGCCCCATTAATCTACTCTACTCCTCTTCCCACCTCTGGAAAAGTGGTACCTCTACTGGCTTTGGCACATGTTATGTGGAAGACCTATATTATTTATCCATATCTTGGCTACCTCTGCCTTCCCACAATAGGAACTTCTAGGAGTCCTTTTGTTTTAAGAACTCCTAGAAGAGGGTGGTACCCCTCTGCTCCCCACTATCTCCTGCATGTGTGGGATCCCTGCGGGGGCAGGGGAAAAGACCACAGCCAATCTCAGCATCATGTATATGGTTTCCTGGCCACCTCTGGTCTGATATTGAATTAGTTGCCAATGCACTGTCTTCCAGATTTGCCTCTGTGTTCCTTGTTACTGTACTGGATCTTGTTCTGTCTGCTCTCAGCAAATCTTGGTTGGCCAGCCAACTAACAAATCAGTGTCCATCCTCCTCCCAACCCTTACCCCTTCTTTGTTATTGAAAGAATAGAAATGAACTCTCTCCTAGCTCTTCTGCTGAAGTGGTAGGTGGGGGGTGCTCTGACCACTGTGGTCTCTACAGGGGGAACCGTGAGGGGCTGAGCCGAACCTCAAGCAGCCGCCAGAGCAGCACAGACAGCGAACTCAAATCCCTGGAGCCACGGCCGTGGAGCAGCACAGACTCTGACGGCTCTGTCCGGAGCATGCGGCCCCCTGTCACCAAAGCCAGCAGCTTCAGTGGCATCTCTATCCTCACCCGAGGGGACAGCATCGGGAGCAGTAAAGGTGGCAGTGCAGGAAGGATCTCCAGGCCAGGTACTACAGCTTCTGTCCTTCAGTGTCATGCTCATCATTTCTTGCTTGTTTTCTGCAAAACGTCACTGATGTTTACTTCTAACAAAACGTTCTCCCAGTATAGTGTCCTGGAAAACTAACATAGCCAGATGAGGAAAAATTTGATTTCTTGGATCCATTGTTCTTTTGAGTCCCCTCTCTCATTTTCTTTCAGACCTTCTTTCCTAATTGGAAACGAACAAACAAAAGATTGGGATTCGATTATTTTATCTTATTTCTGAACAAGGTTTGGCATCCCTGTCAGCCCAAGTTCAAGTTATATACTAAGATAAGAATGATACTGCTTGCATTCTGTAACCTCTGAGATTGTAGAGGGTTGGTAGTGCAGAAGAAAGCCTTGGAGTTCAGCTGTTTATAATCACTTGGTAGCGACCAGTAAGCCAGAACCGCAAGAAATGCTGTGGCTGCTTCTCTGGAGCCCAGTCACTGAGAAGGAGCCTGTGTTCCACATGCCAGGCCTGTAACCACCCTTCAGCTCTCCTGACGTGCTGTGTAACCTTCTCCATTATTCCTGTTGCGCTCTTAACAGGGGATACTTAGCTCTTTATACCCAGTGGGCCTCTATTTCACCCTCCTTCCGCCTCTAAAGAATTCTTGCCTCTCATCCCAGAAGTTCTGTAGGTCTTGTCCTCAGAAGACCTCAGTAGTCGTGAAGATTTTGCCTCTGTTAGGTCTCTGCTGCCCTTCTCTGTTACCTCTTCTCTAACCCACTGCCTCTGCCTTTATCTGGGCCTTTGTGTTCTTTTATTTCATTATGATACTAGTCCCCAAGCTGGTTTCCCTGCTCCATCCTCAGCCCTTTTTAGAGCCAGTTTATCAATCCAAAACATAGATCTAATCATGTCAGTCCTCTCTTTAAAAATGTTCATGTTTCTGCATTCCCTGCATAATCTAACCTGAATGACTTAATGCAGCATTTCTTCCTGACCCCGGTTTGCCACTTCGTCTTACTTCCAGATATCCTTCTTCCTCTTGCTCTCTAGCCATTGGTTGAATATGGTATTAACTTCATCCCCTCTTGGTCTGACAAGCCTTCTCTTCACCCTTTAAATCCATTTCTCCTCCCATTTCCTCTTTAAGTGAGTTACTCCTTCCTCAACCTTGCTGCCACACAGCTTAGTCCATATCACTGATGCATCCCTTATCCTTACCAGATAGATTGTAATCGTGTGCGTGTCCATCTCCTGTCTGAAGATCCTGTGCTGCTTAATGGCAAGGACTGTGTTCTCTTCACCTTTGTGTTCTCAGTTCATTATACAATGCCCAGCACATAGCAGATAGTCAGTAAAAGTATTTTATGTGAATGCATGCATGGCTTGGAGAGGCTGGAAATGGGGAGAAGAGTTGGGTGACAGTTGTGCTTATGTGTGTGCACAGGCAAGTGCTTGGAGAGGCAAGGTTGCCTTCTCAGCAACTTTTATGAAATGCTGCAAGTTGGAAAGAAATCAGAGAGAAGATAGGTCTCTTAAGGGACTAGGAATCTGCATGTTTTCAGCTGTTTAGTCATGATGGACAGATTCTAGGCTCTTCAGAGGAGGTGTCTTGGCAGCCTCACATTTTGTTCCATTCTGAAATCCAACATCGACGGGCAAGGTATTTACTGTCCCTGGGGAGGAGAAACCTGCTAAGATGAAGACTCCCATCAGCAGGGCAGCTGAAGTACGTCTGTGCTCATGCATGGATCTTCCCAAGACAGTGGGGGAATGGACAGAAGGGAAGTGAGGAGAAGCAGCAGGGAAGGAGTAGAGCCCTGCATCTCCAAGGGTAGCATGATCATGCCTGGTGCTTACAACTCTTGGTGGGTCTCCTCTTTGCCTTAGGTATGGCACTAGGTGCCCCAGAAGTGTGCAACCAGGTCACCTCATCCCAGTCCGTCCGGGGCCTTCTCCCTTGTACTGGCCAGCAGCAGCCGCAGCAGCCGCAACTTCCTGCTCTCCCACCCACGCCTCAGCAACAGCCACCCTTGAATAATCACATGATCTCACAGGTGAGTCACCACTCAGTGCCAAAGCCCCCTCCGCTCCGATTCAAGCGAGCTCTGGAAGTACAGTCATGTCTGTTGTGCTGTGGGTGGCAGGAAAGATCTGTTGGAAGCCTGCCATTCCCTCCTCCGTTTCTGGTTTGTAAGCTGTGGGGAGAGAGGCGTAAGGGCAAGGGTTTGGCTAAAGTGCTCTTAGAGTCAGCCTGGGGGCTTTTTGCTTTCTGTTTCTTCTTCCTGAGAACTGCCAGTGGGATCTTTTACCCCATTCCACACTTCTGCTGTACCTCATCTCCCTCGATGTCCTGTGTAATTAGCGAGGCGATTTTGTTCCATATATGGAGCTTGAAGAGATCACAGCTCCCACCATAACTGACTGAATGTGTTCATGTGACTGTTGAGCCATAAACACATATTTATGAGTTGGGGTTTGAGGAAAGGAAATATACTCAAGACCCCTGCCATACATATGCCATAAGGTACAAACCCCCCCAAAGTTGTCTTTGTTTCCCGTGCCAGAAAAGAGCTCTTTCTCCTTGTGTTGCTGGACTGATAGAGGTTGATACCAAGTAGGGTTTTGGTGAAGTTTTGTTTCTGTGGAGGTCAGGCAAGTCATCAGCATCAGAATCAGTCCCTATTCTAAACTGGAACGTTAGCGTTCTAGGCTTAAGTCTCCTTAATACTCTGAGGAGAGCTGTGCTGAGGTCTTCACTTACTCTTTTTTCCATGAGTAGAGCTGCCCATGAGTGGAGCCCATCCTCTGTCCTGGAGTATCTCTGGTGGCGCTCTCTGCTAGTCGGGAAGCCCACGTCTGCACTCTGCTGCTGCAGTTTTTCTCATTTCAGCTCCCAGGCTCCCTCACCTCTGTGCTCTATTAGTGCAGCTTGGCCTCAGATCTGTCTCTTCTGTAGGTAGAACAAGCAAATCGCAGACACTCATTCCCCAGGAACGAGTGGGGAAGGGTGGCCAATACTACCCCATTCTGGTATTTTGATGATCTGGGACACCCTGCTTCCCTGCATTGTGTCTTAATGTAACCTACATGCAGATCATTCCAGGCCTTTATCTTGGCCCCTAAATCAGTTTCTCTATAGTCCTGACTTTTGTTCTGGTTCTACCACCATCTACCTCATTAAGTCCCATTCTTACCAGCTTACCTCACTCCATACTGAAGTGTGACATGTGTATGTGCTTTCCCTGATGGGTCTTCATTCAGACCTATAAGTGGGTACGCCTCTCTCTCTTTCTGGCTATCTCTACTGTGTTTCTGTGCGTCCCTCACTTGTCTACGGTCCCAGTATTTGTTTGCATTTTCTAGGATGTGTGTAATTTAATGTAGTTTTGCTCCCTTTTCTCCTTCTTGGTCTTCATCTGCCTCCTCCTTCCATCCATCCATATCTAGAAACAGACAACAAGAGTGGGAAGAGAATAAAGAGATAACAAGAATAACCATTTGGGGCTGAAAGAATTTTAGAGTGTCTGGGTGACTGGCCCTAAATCCCAAACTCATTCTGGCCCTGCTTCTGGATCACGAGGGTCAGTGGATAGATAGGTCATGGGTATTGACTGATCTCCTGCAAGATGTCCAGTACTAGGTTAGGACCTGTAAATTGGAGACAGAGGAGCATTATTCGTTACGGAGATTCTGTTCCCTCAGAAATTTGTAGCAAGAGGCATTTGCAACAGGCCTGGGGACAGTGATGGCTAAACTATGCTAAACTTTCCCTTCTTGGCAGGCTTCTGATGGCAGAGCAGACCTCCCTGTCATGTGTCAGTAGAACACATGAAACCAACGGATGAGGCTGAGGATTAAAGGACCAGTGGCTACCTTTTGCCCTATTTACCTAAGGTGGCGTGGACCTCTTGAGGAGCCCTCTGGGAGTCTAGTCAGGCAACCAGGAGCCAGTGATCTAAATTCACCAGCAGGTGGCAGTCAAAGCCCTCAGGGCCAGTGTTTGGCTTCCCCATGGTTTTACAAAGTTCCCTAGCCCTGGAGTTTGAGATTCTTTGAGAACTGTAGCTGAGGATAGTGGTGGAAGAACTTAAAAATAGCACGGAGACACCTACTTTTACCACTACCCTTCCTCAGTAGGAAGAGGCCTAAGAGAGCATCATTTCTTCCCCCTTTTTCCTCAGAACTCACAAATGTGAAGAAACAGGCAGCTATACCTATGGCTACCCCTCCCCCTCCAGAGGATATAAGACCTGAAGCACAGTAGATCCTCCCCCAAGAGAAAGAAAAGGATTAGGATAATAGAAAATGGGTTTAAAAGCTACCAGCACAAGTAGCTCATGCTGAGCAGCCTGGGCAGCAGTTATATTTGAAATGGCTCACAGACACTGGGTATGCCAGGAGAGCTGGAAATTTATCACAGGTGCTGCAACATCTCCCCCAAGGTCACGCAGTGGATTCTCAGTAACTTTTTCCTAACCAAGATGACTTAGATTTTATTTAATTCAGGTAACAGGAGCATTCTCTGTTTTGGAGGGCTCCTAATTCCCGGATTCTGCCTCCAGAACTATTAGTCCCCTTTGTGAAAGGGTCTCCCCAGAGGTATATGCCAAGAGATGATATTGACACCTTGGGCCCCCATACTTCTAAATTTGAAAGGAGGGAGGAGAATCATACAAACAAAAACATGTTTGTATAATTCTGTTTAACTTCTTCCTTTGCCTGCTCCCTACTGTCAGAGTGGAGTAGAAAGAATACGTGTGAGGTAGAGGTAGGTTCCCATCCCAGCTCAGCTGCATTAGCTGTGTGCTCCTGCACGTGTGATTGAATTCCTCTGAGCCTTACTATCCTAACTGCAAATACAAGTTATCACCTCTCCCTATGGATTATTGAGAGTCTGTAATGAGATACATATGTAAATGAGACAGTGTATATAAATGGTATCCATCTCCCCCCCCACCCCCCACCCCCGGCCTTCCTAGCCTCTCTCCTTTCTCCCACCCCATCTACCACCAGGGGCTATGGCTGGAGAACCGATTCTCCAGGAGAGGTGATTGAAATAGCTGGAGGAGAAAAAGAGAGAGAAAAAAGAACTTCCCATTAGTTGCTTTAGAACACATCATGTTCCTCATAAACAAATCTTCCTGCTTGAGGCTAGTGGAGGGACTGAAGGAACAAAAGCTACAGTGAAGCTATTTATATTTTATTCCAAATCCCTCCCTGTTTGCTTATGGGGGCATTTTTCATACTGCCCTCACAGCCTGGAGGAGCACAGAACAATCATGAAGCAGGAGGAAGTAGCTGGAACCAGGCGTGGACTGGCTGTTTTTTCCTTCCCTACCCTCGGGAGGGAGACGATCCTTGTGAATGAGCACTTCCTCCAGGAGAGCTGTGGTGTGAAATCAGGGGCTTGGCTGGGAAAGCTGAGCCAGACCTTGGATAACCCCTCCTACAGAAGCAGGAATCCCTGCTCAAGTGGGCATTCAAGGAGGGTTACGATCATGCTCCCCAGGAATCGTGTGTTCAGAAAAAATGCTTTGGGAAAAGCTGTGTTTGGAATCAGGCTGCAGACACTGGCTCTGAGAGTCCTAAGATTGCTCACAACAGCTGCTGAGCTCTGAGTAGCTAACGGGGTGGAGTGTGCGCTGCCATGGGTCTCTCCTCATAGGAGAGATTGCTTATTTGTCAGAGATGCAGAAGCCGCAAGCTATCTAGGGCTTGCTCTCTAGTCTGCTCAGCAGCCTCGCTATTCATGTGACATTTTTTTTTTTATGATTAACCTTGTTGTTCCTCCCCTTTCCCTCCCCGCCTCTGCTCCCCTCCCCCTTCCTCTCCCTGTACCTCCCTTTTTTCTTCCCTGTCCACATGCCTCTCTGCTGGTCCACAGCCAGTCCCGGCTCTGCAGCCCTCTCCGCAGCCTGTTCAGTTCTCTCCAGGCTCCTGTCCCCAAGTCCTTCTGCCAGTCTCTCCGCCCCAGCAGTACAACATGGTATAAACTCCGTTCCCCTTTTTGTCATGTCCATGTGTGGCCTGTATCTGTGGTATGTCTGTGGGGTCCATCTGGGACAAAGCAGTTGCACTTTCTGGAAGGCCGTGTTAAAAGGTGTTTCTTCTTGAGCAAAGGGCTAGCACAGGCTGAGCTATAGTCCATTCTAGTGGCCTCGTCACAGCATTTCAGGCATCAAAGATGCCTAAATATAAGACAGAGAGGAACACTGAGTTCCCCTGAGTTTCAGGAGGGGGACAAAATTGGATGTTGGCTCTAACCTGGGCTCCTCATCGCTCTTCTGTGTGCATCCTTCATCTCATCTCCTTTCTGGACAGGTATGAACTCCCAGAACCCAGTTTATCCTGTATAGGATGGTTTTCTATAATTTCCTTCGAAGATAAAAACACAATTGCAGATTTCTCTGCCATTACTGGTAAAAACTTAAAATGTTCCTCTGTCTTACTGTGTTATTTTATATTAAAAATAGCCACTTCCACTGCATAGAACATGCTGTTTCAATTGTTTGTACCCTGACTACAAATCCTGTGAAGACCTGATTTACCTCATAGTTGATAACTCCTATCATGGTTATGAGAGCCCTGGTTGTGTGTGTCTGTGAATCACACGGTCTGATTTTTCACTGGAATCCCCTCTTTCCTTCCAACTCTCATCTCCATTCTGAAAAGCTCTGGAATGTGGACCTCAAAATAATCTGCAGTCCAGTCCTCTTGTCATCTATTCCTGCCCACTAAGGTAGCAAAACAGCTAACTTGAAGATCAGATTCCTGAAAATTAAGTGAAACCACAGGAAAGCATTGTCTTTTGTTTCTACTAGTTTGTTTTTCATAAGAAGTCCTGCTCTAGCATGTGCGTTTGCATGCGTGTGTGTGTGTGTGTGTGTGTGAGAGAGAGAGAGAGAGAGAATTACCATCCAGGAAGCAGAAGAAACGGGGAAGCTAACAAATTCTGACCTATCATCATATAAGTGAGAGGCGGAACACCATCCATCCCTCTTGCTGCTTAGAGAAGAGAGCTGAGAGAGGAGGCAATTACAGACTAGCCTGTCACTCTCCTTGCCCTCCAGCTCAGCCACTCAGCCTGGCCTCCTTTCAGAGGTGAGAATTGGAAGTGGTTCCTGAAGGGCAGGAGAACTCTAGGCAAGTGTCAGAGAACAGAGGTGGAAATGACCTCGAGAGGAGGGAGTAAGGAGATAAGCAGCAGGAGGGGAAGCCCACCAGTCCTTCCGCTACGTAGGCAGAGCTGGTAAGCCACATGAACCTAGCCATCCCTAGTCCACTCAAGGTGTTATCTAGGTCCTTTATTATAAAAACAGGATCTATGGCAACATAGAGCCTTTTGTATGGTTGGAGACATGAGGAAGACAGGAAATGGAGAAGGACTTACAATCTTTTTTTTTTTTTTAGCCCTAATTAGTTTGTCCTGTCTTTTCTATATATACAGAAAGTTGTGTTGTTGCTCCCATCTCTCTAAGACTAATTCTGATAGAGGTCATAGTCACAGTGGCCATTGTTATCTCATATGTGGTGAGGAGTCTGATTCTGGAGTTAGGCTTCAAACACCTGTTCAGTTAATAGCAATTTTTTTTTAAGTTTTATTTTTAAATATCTCTACACCCAATGTGGGGCTCGAACTCACAACCCTGAGATCAAGAGTCACATGCTCCAGAGACTGAGCCAGTCAGGCGCCTGTAGTTCACAGCAGTTTAAAACACCACATGATAGAGGCTTAGGGCTAAAAGGTGCCTCCCAGGGAATGGAGGCAGGAGTATCCCAAACTGGTGTAAGTAAAGAAGGCTGTAGAGAGGGTTGCTATTTCTATCTGTCTTTGTGTTGAAGCCAGATACAGGGGGCTTGATATGACCTGAGTCCTCAAGTCTCCCTTGCTGTCTCAACAGGCAGATGACCTCAGCAACCCCTTTGGACAAATGAGCCTTAGCCGCCAAGGTTCTACTGAAGCAGCTGACCCATCCTCAGCTCTGTTCCAGCCCCCACTTATCTCCCAGCATCCTCAGCAGACTAGCTTCATCATGGCTTCTACGGGACAGCCCCTCCCCACGTCCAACTATTCCCCTTCTAGCCATGCGCCACCTACTCAGCAAGTCCTGCCGCCCCAGGGCTATATGCAGCCCCCTCAACAGGTGAGCAGCATGGGCTCCCAGCTTAAATCACTAATTCAATTTGTCCACTGTTATAATCCTCCTTTCTTCGTCTAGTTTAGATAGATCAGAGGAGATACCTGTCCCCACTTCCATTTCCCCACCTTGCACTTGAGAGTTGTCTTTCTAGTCAGAAGGTCATCCTTCTCCATAACATAAATCATTCCTGTTCTGTTTCAAACTTGTATATTAATGCTGCAATTGCAGGTCCAGACATCTCTATTTACAGATTTCTGGCCTTTGACCCTGATGCATTTATTGATTTAAATATTTATTTATTTGGGGGGGGTGAGGCAGAGGGAGAGAAAGAATCTCAAGCCGACTCTTTGCTGAGCGCAGAGCCCAACTCAGGGTTCGATCTCACAACCCTGAGATCATGACTTGAGCTGAAATCAAGAGTCGGATGCTTAACTGACTAAGCCACCCAGGCGCCCATACCCTGATGCATTTAATAGTTGGGGATGTTGGGGTTGAATTTAAGGGAGCCTCTCACATATCTTTTTCCTCTCACCATAGATCCAGGTTTCTTACTATGCCCCTGGACAGTATCCTAACTCCAACCAGCAATATCGACCTCTCTCTCACCCGGTGGCCTACAGCCCCCAACGTGGTCAACAGCTGCCTCAGCCATCCCAGCAGCCTGGTAAGAGGAACTGCTGGGGTAGGGAGGCAGTAAATAGAGGAAGGGCAGTGGAAGGTGCCCTCTCTTTCTCAGAGAGAAGTACCTTCCTTGTTTAAAAAAAAAAAAAAAGGCAACAGGGATGATTAGTTCCAAGAGGGACCCAGGATCTCCAGAAAAAGAAAAGGTAAAATAGACAGGAGAAGGAAAATTACTGAGAGAGTGTAACCTCCTAAACATTATTGAGACCATGCTAATGTCTTTTCTGCCTTGCCCGTCCCTAGGTTTACAGCCCATGATGCCTAACCAGCAGCAGGCGGCTTACCAAGGCATGATTGGGGTCCAGCAGCCACAGAACCAGGGCCTGCTCAGCAACCAGAGGAGCAGCATGGGGGGCCAGATGCAAGGCCTGGTGGTTCAGTACACTCCACTGCCTTCTTACCAAGTGGGTGCATTCTGCACTGGGAAAGATCACCCAGTCCTTGGGATGAGGAAAAGGAAGACAGTCTCCCACATCATCCAGTGTGACAACTCCAACACTAAAATACTGTTCACTTTCCCCCTAGAATTTGTAGGTGTTTTTCCTCTGAGAGAAAGCCCAGAGAGTCTGAGAAGATTGTCTTTATTTAAATTGTTTGGTCTTTATTCAGCCATGCAGATGAGTATATGGCCCAGAAAAGTAGGATCTAAAGGAAGTCAGGCTCCTTTCTCTACATCAGATGCCCGAGAGAGGTGTTTGGAGAAGAGGGAAGTGCAGAAAGCTCTGTACACGTTTTCTTTAGGCAGATGAGGAGAGTAGGAGGAGTCTCTACAGGTAGGGAAGGAAGTCAGTGTCCTGGTGTAGTGATGATTTATTTGGCCATTCTCTGGATGAGCTCATTGGGAGTACAAGTGGTCATTCTCTTCTTATCTCTACCCAGGTCCCAGTGGGTAATGACTCGCAAAATGTGGTCCAGCCGCCTTTCCAGCAACCCATGCTGGTCCCTGCGAGCCAATCTGTGCAAGGGGGCCTCCCAGCAGGGGGCGTACCGGTGTACTACAGCGTGATCCCACCGGCTCAGCAGAACGGTACGAGGTGAGGACTCCCAGAGAGTCGGGGCACATCTCCCATAGACCTTCAGCAGCTTTCCACTGACCTAAGAAAAGAAAGACAGGGGTAAAGATTCCAGTGGTGCCCTAAAGCAGGTAGAATGTGAGGGAGTTCATTCTTCTTTTCTCCTTGTTGTTTTGACATTTGAATAAGAGCTCATCAGCAGAAAAAAATTCGTACTCCAGAGACAGAGGCTTTATGATGTCCCCAGTGTTTTGTTTTTCTTATCAGTGGGATTTAGAATTATGGGATAGAGACTGCTCATCATTAAAAGAAGCAATTTGGAGTGTATATATATATGTATATATACATATATATGTAAATTTTCCTATGTACCTCTGTTTATATCCATGGATGAATCTCAGATGGTCTATTTCTGTATGTCTATTTATATATATATTAGTATATGTCATAGCTGATAGAATTTTAGAGGTAGAAGCCACCTTAGAAATATTTAGTCCACTCCCCTTGTTTTATTTTTCTCCCTTTTATAAATGAGAAAATTCCAGCTAGGGAGATTAAGAAACTTACCCAAAGTCAACCAGCTAGTTAGAAGTAGAGCTGGAACTAGAAGTCAAGTCTGGGCCTACTTGTATGTATTTCTGTGTTGCTTGAAGTGTGTATGTTTACTTCTCTTTTTGTGTGTATGTCTCCATGTTATCTTGAGTATTGGGGCGGGGATTCCCCCTTTGTCTTTAGGTAACTCTGTTTGCCATTGTGTAAATATCCTAAATCAGACATCTCCTTAGTTCTGTTTTACCCATCTCTCTCTGGCACTGTGTGCCTGTTTCTGGCACTTCGTGTTTCTCAGAACGTGTGTGTGTGTGTGTGTGTGTGTGCGCGCGTGCACGTGTATGTGTCTGGTGTTTCAACACTGTTGGGAAGAAAGAGCCTGTGTCACTAACATTCCATCTGTAGCACTGATTAGCAGCTTCCTAATTGAAAGATGATCAAGTACAAATATATATAATTAACTTTGAACTGATGAGTGATTTTAGAAATTGCATGGCAAATTGGTCTGGGAATGACTGGCTGCTGCCTCTGCTTCCCACGGGGGAGGCCCGGCAAGCAGCAGCTGTTTGCCAGGAGCTGTGCTCCTCCCTCTCCCACTTTAACACTACTCTCTTCTCCATCCCCCAGCCCTTCTGTGGGGTTTCTGCAACCTCCCGGCTCTGAGCAGTACCAGATGCCTCAGTCTCCCTCTCCCTGCAGTCCACCACAGATGCCACAGCAGTACTCAGGTAAGAGGATAAAGAATTGGGAGGTGTTGGGTACCGGCAAGAGCAAACACTGCTGAAGGATTTGTGCTCTAGAGCTGGGAATGACAAGAGGGTTCAGGGATTGGCTCTGTCCCCAGCTGTAACACCACCACGAGGAAAGATCAGAGTCCTGACTGGTGTTTTCCAGGGGTGCTGAAGTTGACCTCTTGAGAGGTAAGGCTGGTTGCCCTATCTCCATCCCTGGGAAGCCACATCCTTGATTGGGTTCCTTGTTTTCTTTCTTTCTTATTTTTTTTTTCCTCCCTGTATCCAGCATTACACTCACCACTCACATGCCTTTGAGACATGAAGTGCTTACCTCTGTCTCCCGCACTCATTCTTCCTATAGACAGCTTTACTTTTCTGTTGGGAGTGTGAGGGAGGCTGATAAAATGCTTTTTAAGTCATATCTTAGATTTGTTTGGCAGTTTTTCAGATGTGCTCACATACATTGTATCATTTTAATTCTCAGCACAACTCTGTGAAGACAAGATTTAAGACTCAAAGAGGATAAATGACTTGCCTGAGGTCACGATCCTAGACCTTGAACTTGGGTCTTTTGCCTTTTCATAACCATCCTGCACCCTCAATATCATACTCCCTCAATATCAAGTACTCTGTTCCTTTCCCTCCAGTGGGAAATAAATGGCTATCATGTTCAATAGCTAAAGGCTTGCTTTGAAGGGGCAGCTGTCCCGTGAATAGGCTGATGCCATGCAGTGTCTCTTTCTGCCTTTGCCAGGAATTCTCCCAACACACCAAGTACAGCTACCCTTGTTTGTCGCCCTTTCACCTCACCCTGGCACAGCATTACACTGCAGCTAAAGCAACTTCGGGGGTTCTCCAGTGGAGGACGTCTTAATGCAGTCTCCAGCCATCCCCATTTCCCTCTGTTGTGGGAATATCAGAGTGCCCTCTTCTGGTGAGAGGGAAATATTTTGACAGTTTTCCCCATTTTAGAAATAAGATTTTCACCTAGGAGTTTTTGCACTCTGTGTTAGATGCTGTGGAATGGATTCCAGAATTAATCTTGCTCATAAGACATGATCAGTTCTTACCTTCAAGGAGCAATGACTTCTCCCTTCATCCAGACCAAACATGGCTCTCTCACAGGCTGAGAGGTTTTAAATTCAACAGCCTTTACCCTTTATTACATTACTGGTCTCTCTAGCTGTTTCTCCTAGCGTCCGCCGGGGGCACTTGACCTTGAAATTCCCAGTGGGATATGGAAATTGTAGAAACCAGCTCCAAGAACCACTGTAGCCTCTGGTGGTTCTTGCTCCTGCAGGGCATTTTCTCTCCTGTTTGTTAAAACAAGTGTGTGCATGTGCATATGGGTATACTTGTATGTGCATTTTTATGTGAATCCTTAGTGGTATCTCAGTGTATGTATTGGGTCTCTGTGGTTGTATCTCTTCATCTTCAAGTACAAGGTCTTAGAAACAAAGCAAGTGAGAAGAATTTTTCACTACCTACTCTGGACTTAGTGCTAGGTTAAGCAAACTGGAATAGCTATTGTTCTGAACGTTGGCAGCACTGGAGGTCTGGCCTGGGATTAGAAGGAGATCATCTGTGCTCTTCCCAAATCAATAGAAATGGAGGAAGCCCTCTTCATCATCTAGTTCCCTTACTTCTTTGGAATTTCCTATTATATGTCTTTTCTTCCAAGCTTCCCTGATTGATTGATTCTAGACTTCTCTGACTGATCCCTTGTACTCTTCCTAGGTGATGGGACCCTATGTTCCAGCTGTGTCACCTAAGAGACCATATTCACCATATCATTGATTTTAAGTCTTCAGTCTCTGCTCATGGGAATATAAGAGGAGCTGGAAGGAAAAAAACAAGTGCTGCTTCTTCCTTCCTTTCCAGTTTGCCCTTTATTGGGAGGAGAGAAAGCCAGCATAGCCCACAAGGGCTGCTATCACCTTCAGAGGACAGTCACCCGCCCTTCTTCCATGTAGCAACATGGTCACTTTTCCAAAAATAAAGGCAGGGATTAAGATTGGCTGTTCCTGGAACAACTGTTCTGGCTTATTAATACATTTTTGTAGTTGTCCAGTTTACCCCCAGGCCTAGACCTTAATTCCTCCACTGTGCTATTAGACAGCACTATAACCCCAGGAAATACTTTTCTTCCCACTAAAATGATGGCCCACAGGTCCCTTGAGGTTACTCCAGAAGCGCGTGTCTGGGGAAGATGCACACAGATGTGAAATGGCAGTGATACATATACACGGACTCCCAGCTCACTGTGACACAGCACCGTGGCCAGAGTGACGTATATACAGAAATAGCCTCTCACATACTTACTGGCTCATTTTGTAGCTGAGCGGATTCCAAAGCAGAAACGAACACTTTTCTCTCCCACTCCGTAAGGATACAACTTTCCTTCACCAAAAAAGGGGAAGAACACTAAGATACTGTTGGATTGTATCCTGTAATATGGGAAAGATTCCTGTGGATATTATTTCTCTGGACATTCCTTTCCATAGATTTGATTCCTGGTGGTAAGGAAGAAGTCTTATCAGTCTTCTACCTCAGAGATTTAAAAAAAAAAACAAAACTAAACAAAAACCAATTCTGCTAGACATAAATGTCATCTGTTTGTATTTATGCGGTTTGCTCTGCCAAATCGACCTTTCTGCCCAGGTTTAATGATGCCACTTAAAAAGCCATTCACACGTCCCCTCTCCTTTCAGAACTTTCAGGCTGAAATTGATTTCCTTATTCAACCCCCCTCTCCCCCTTCCCGCTTCAACCGAGGCCCCTTTCCCCAACCTGATTATATGGAACTGCTGTCCCTGGGTAGTGGGGTGGTTTTTCTCTTCTCTTTTCTTTCTTTTTTTTTTTTTATTGCCACATCCATTAAGAAGTAGCGACAGTTTAGCTGTTAACGGATGCCACCTGCTTTCGGCTTGAGGAAGAGAAGCATAAAAATCAGCTCATCAGCGTAGTGCTCTGTGTCCCGGCTGAGTGAAGGAACAATGCGCCAGGCCAGCGGGGGAGGGCTCAGTGTGGGGAGGACCAAGGCTGGGACTGAAAACCCTGGCTTTGTTTTTGTCGGGATCAGAGAAAATAATATGAGGATTTTGTTCTCTTTCCCCCTCCCCTTGAGCCCTCTAATAGCTCCTTATGGCTACATGTTGGTATTAGAAAGAGCTTCCACCATTTTCCTTAAATGCCCACACCCTACACACTCACATGTCCCCCCAATCCTTTCCTGGCCTGAGGCACTAGGCTCAGATTATGAGCTGCCTTCTAGAAAGCCGTAGATTTGATTATTTTTGCGTTGGCCCCCTCGGGTAACAATGAGGTGTTTGAATAAGGTCAATTGTAATTTTGTTGGAAGAGGATGTTGGAGCAGGTGGGGCTCTTTGGATGGGGAAAGAAAATGCCCAGAGCAGCTATAGTAAGGGGGGAGTTGTTAAATGTATGACACTCCACAGCTATTCGATTTTCTTGTGGCCCTTCCACAAGCCATGCTGACGAATACCCTGTCCCCTGTGGCAGAGGATGGGGAGAGGCGAGCCTGTCACTCTGAGTATTTGTGCTCTCTGATTAGATGGACCCCAGAGGGTGGGGGCCACAAATTGACTGGAGAATAGGGTACGACAGATGCTGTGTCTCCCAAGCTGCCCTCTGAGGCCTCCTGCTGCTGCTTTTCCTTCCCTTTGACTGGCGCTACCTGAGAAAAGCAGTCACGCTCACTTCCCAGCATGACCGGTGCCCAGGGCAGAGGCTGCAGCATTTCCCGTCCCAGGAAGCAATGTGACGGCGGCAGCCAGCGGCAACCTCAGAGCACCGAGCCGTGACAACGGCAGCCCTGTGGCAGGTTTTCGCGCTAGCCACCCCCAGTCCCGTTTCTCTCCCACCACACACACACGGACTCAGCCTGTCCCTCAACAGAGATCTAGCCTGAGAGGTCAGGAGCAAATGCTCAGGCTGGACAGTCCCCTGTGGGGAAGCAGAGCTCCCGCCCATCCCTCCCAGCAGGGACTGTCGTTCAGACTGCTTCTCCCTGATCCCTTACCTTGCCTTTCACCATGAGGAAGATTCAGGACTTAATGTTCTTCCACAGTGAGCTCTTCGCTGCCCCCGGCCTGTGAGAGGGTAAGGCTACCCATGGTTGTTTGTGCTAAAACCTCAGGCTCCCATCCAGTCACCTGAACCTGTCAGCAAAACCTTCAGAGAGTCTGACCCTCCCACTCGATTCCCGCCATCACTGCTCTAATTCAAAACCTCCTCGTTCTTTTTTCTGTAGAGGCTTTCCAATTCATGTTTCTGCCTCTGGTCCCTCCCTCTCTTCAGCCATTTTACATCTGGCCTCTTGAATTAGCTCTCTGAAGTTCTGTTCCCAACACCTACAGGATAAAGGCCCTTACGAGAACGTGCTTCAAATTCTGACACCAGCTGTTTGCTTAATGTGTGACTCCCTGATAGACTGTCCATCCTGCAAGGGCAAGGACCACTTTTGTTTGTTGTACACCCAGTGCCCAGCATAGGAACTGGCACCTAGTAAATGTTCAATAAATGTTGAATAAATGAATGAACATATCTCATCTCCCACTTCCCCTACACAACCCCTGTGCCTCAGCACCTTGAATTATTTGTCATTTCCTGAATGTGACGTACAGCTCCATGCCATTCCCAATTCAAGTGCTTCCTGGCCTGGCTTAGGGAAGCTGTGTGCATTCATCTCCAGAGCAACCAGAGAGATCGCTGACCTATCTGCAGCCATTACCAGAAAAGCCTGCACGTGCCTACGGCCCTGGCCCAAGCCCCAGGCTGGGACCTGTACCATGCCCAGACAGTTAAGCAATCTGACCTGGGCATTTGGTAATACCTGATTTTGACAAATGGAGTAGTTTTCTGCCAAGCATACCAGGCACCCCTCACCAGGTCAAGGCCACGAGAGCATTGGCATCTGGGACCCATGTCTCTTCCACTCAAACTTTCACTAGTTTGGGGAGAGGGGAGTCACACTAAATCAGCAACTATCTCAGATTCCTGGCAAGACACAGTTTAAGTGACCCTGAGGCGAGTGGGTTGATTGCTTACTGGCTTTCACACTCAGGGTTAGTTGGAAGGTCAAAATATAGTCTGAATTCACAACTGATCCCTTTCTTCCTGCCACTCAGGAGTGTCACCTTCTGGACCAGGTGTGGTGGTCATGCAGCTGAATGTCCCTAATGGACCCCAGCCCCCCCAGAACCCATCCATGGTCCAGTGGAGTCACTGTAAATATTACAGCATGGACCAGCGTGGGCAGAAACCTGGAGACCTATACAATCCTGACAGTAGCCCCCAGGTGAGTCCTGCAGCCCAACATTATCTTGGCAAGGAGGAGACCAGATTTTTCTCGGGGAATAATCTTTGCCATTGACTGAGCAGCCTCTTCTACTTGTCTTTCCATGGGCACTCTTCAGGGGGGAATCATAAGAGATAGAGGAGAGTATCTGCTTTCAAGGAACCTAAGATCTAAGGGACACATACTTGGAAATGCCAAGAGAATTCTTAAAACACTATGTCAAAAAGTGGATGTTAGGGCACCTGGGTGGCTCAGTTGGTTAAGCGACTGCCTTCGGCTCAGGTCATGATCCTGGAGATCCGGGATCGAGTCCCGCATTGGGCTCCCTGCTCAGCAGGGAGTCTGCTTCTCCCTCTGACCTTCCTCCTTCTCATGCTCTCTGTCTCTCAAATAAATAAATAAAATCTTTTAAAAAAAAAAAAAGTGGATGTTAAAATAATACAAATTGGGGCACCTGGGTGACTCAGTCCATTAAGCGTCCGACTCTTTTTTTTTTTTTAAAGATTTTATTTATTTATTTGACAAAGAGAGACACAGCGAGAGCGGGAACACAAGCAGGGGGAGTGGGAGAGGGAGAAGCAGGCTCCCTGCAGAGCAGGGAGCCCGATGCGGGACTCGATCCCAGGACCCTGGGATCATGACCTGAGCTGAAGGCAGTCGCTTAACCAACTGAGCCACCCAGGCGCCCAAGCGTCCGACTCTTGATTTTGGCTCAGGTCATGATCTCAGGGTCGTGGGGCTCTGAGCTCAGCAGGGAGTCTGCCTTGAAATTCTGTACTTCTTTCCCTGTCCTTCTCCCTCTGCTCCTCGCCTCTCCCCCCCGCTAACACTCACTCTGTCTCTCTCTAAAATAAATAAATCTTTTAACTAAATACATTAATTAATTAATACAAATTAATTAGGGACTAAGGGGGCTGTTGGAAGGAGCAATCTGACTTTGACAGAGTTCTGCAAGAGAAGTTTTCTGAGCGAGGTGAATTTTAAGCCAAGCCATAGGAATATCCAGAGGGTCATGTTTGGTGTACATATGATGTGTGCTCCTCTCTCCCACAGGCCAACACTCAGATGAGCAGCAGCCCCGTCACGTCTCCTACCCAGTCTCCAGCACCCTCTCCTGTCACCAGCCTCAGCAGTGTCTGCACAGGACTCAGTCCCCTTCCTGTCCTCACACAGTTCCCCAGGCCTGGGGGTCCAGCACAGGGTAAGGGGTTAGATTAGGGCTGGCTGCTGCCCTTCACAGCCCATTCCCAAGTGGGAAGATCCAGATGGTAGCAACAGGCAGGAAACCAGTGTGGCCTGGTCATCCAGCTCTCGGAGCCAACTCTTCCTTTAATATCCCTGTTTAGGCCAAGGACACCTGCCCCTCTTTAGTGCTGCCCATAGTCAGCTTACTGCAGACCTCCTTTACATTTTTAGTATTTACTACCAAGTCTACAAGGTAGGGGACTGTGAGCCCAGGAAAGAAACTTTCTAACGAACCTAAGAGTTTAACTCATCAGTACTGAGTCTGAGGGCTGAGACTATGGGGCTGTGTCAGAAACAGTGTGGTTTTAGAAGAGAGGACAGTGGAGTTGGGTTGAAAGACTTGGGTTAAAGTTCATGTTCTACCACTAATTAGCTTTGTGATGTTGAGCATGTTACTTAACCTTGGAACAAGGCCTCAGTTTCCAAATCTATAAAATGGGATTAATCACATATAAGATGGAAATAATATTATCTGTTTCTGCCTTGGCTGTCACAAGCAGTATTAAAAATCAGATGAGAATATGGTTTAAAAACTAAAGTGCTCTGAAATCTAACATTTATCAACAATAAAGTAACATTTATGGTGCTTACTGTGTACAAAGCATTACTATAAGTGCTTTCTGTGTCTTGTATTCACTCAACCTTCAACACTGATGAAGGGAAAATGTACCCAACCTCTCATTTCCAGTAACAGAGCCGGGATTTGAACCTCGGCGGTTTGGCTCTAAGCCTGTGCTCTTACCCACTCACTGTATTGCCACTCAACAGGAGTTAGAAACTTGAGCCCTGGGTTTGGGGTCGGATAATCTATGTAAGAAATTAGGGGAACCAGGCTGGCTCAGTCGGTAAAGCATGTGACTCTTGATCTCAGGGTTGTGAGCTCAAGCTCCATGTTGGGCATAGAGATTACTTAAAAAGAAAGAAAGAGAGAGAGGGAGGAAGGGAGGGAAGGAAGGAAGGAAATGAATAAATGAATGAATGAATGAAAAACATTTATAAGGGTCTGTAGGTTTCCTCCAGGGCCTTTCATCTGCAGTGGACAGAGCCCTTCTTCAAGGGTGAGGGAACCTAAAAGCCCCATTTGCCTGAGATACCTAGGCTGAGAGCCAAGGAGTTTAGGAAGAGAGACAACTTTTCAGTCAGGCACATGGGCACTCCTATCATAGAAAAAGTGGGAAAAGTATGCATTGTTGTCATCTATCTCCAGAGCCCCCATAAAAGTCATATCATGAAGTTCTAACTCCCAGAAAACCATCTGTTTTTCCTCCCTAGGTGATGGGCGCTACTCCCTCTTGGGCCAGCCATTACAGTATAATCTGTCTATCTGCCCTCCCTTGCTCCATGGCCAGTCGACTTACACGGTACACCAGGTAAGGGTGTCCACCAACAGACCCCTCTTCTCATCCAGGCCCCTAGCTCTGAGCCATCCACCTCAACCAGTGGGGTGGACCGGGGAGATAGCACAGTGAGAATGAATAAAGTGGGAGGGGCCTTACCCTTCTACCATACTCATTCTTCCCACCTGACCCCAGTGCCAAGGGGGAAGGACTCTGTTTCTCAGTGGCCACTCTGGCTAGTCTGCCTGCCTGGTGGGGCAGGATCCTCAGGGTTGGGTGCTGCTCCTTAATCTTTCAGACAGACATTAGGATGCAAGGCAGTCAATGTTGTTTACCTGGGATGAGAGTTATCTTTCAAATGTTGAAGGGACAGAGTGGATTGAAGCATGGAAACCGGAGCAAGAGACAAGCACTCAAATCTGCCTCCACTGACCTGGGGACAACAGATGTCGGTGAGTGACAAAATGCTGAATCCCCAAGAGAAGGTGCTCACCCCTCCAGCCTGCATTACCAGCCCAGGAGGAGTGAGAAAAGCCAGCTTAGGGTGGGGAGTAGAAATAGGACCCTTCTGTACTCAAGAGCAAGGAGAAACTGAGAATTGAAGCATCTCAGTCCTCCTTATCAGGCCATTTCAGGTCCTGGGAAAGGTGATGGGAAAAACTGAGTATAACACAGTGGCGGGGGATGCTGAGCCTGTTAACAGGAGAGTCTTATGAGAGTGGTCCTGACCCTAATCTAGGATGTCTGCCTTGGTAGTCTTCCTAGTCCTTTAAGAGAAGCTTGACAAGAGAATATGGGGGAGTAACCCCCCTGCAGGCCTTCCCCACTAAGCATTACCCTTACTTGGAGTGGTTTGCTAAACAAGGAAAGGCAGGGAAATGGACTTCCCTAGATGAGAAGGAAGAGGGATCTCTGGGAAGGGGACGACTGTGGGATATATTTCAGATTGGGCTACTGACTTGGCACAAGAACTGAGGTGTAGGTCTCCAGATCTGAAGAAATCTGGGATTCTGACCCCCAGTTTCTTCTTAGTCTAAGAGAAGAAAAAGGTTTTTTTGTTTCTCCTAGCTGCCTAGATGGTGGGGTGTTGCATTGATTTGGGGAAGGAGGAATGGGCCAAGTGGGCAAGGCCAGGCTTTTGAGGACGCCGTCTATAGACTTGGGTCAGCTGCAGACTTCTCTGCTGCCTGCTTGCTACTCTTCTCACAACGATGTCCTCTCTCCTCCCCCTTCCAGTCCTGGGCCGGGTGCTGGAGGTGACAGATCTCCCTGAGGGCATCACTCGGACCGAGGCGGACAAACTCTTCACTCAGCTTGCCATGTCTGGCGCCAAGATCCAATGGCTCAAAGATGCTCAGGGGCTGCCTGGCGGGGGCGGGGGGGACAACAGTGGGACTGCTGAGAATGGCCGCCACGCGGACCTCGCTGCCTTGTACACCATCGTGGCTGTGTTTCCCAGCCCCCTGGCTGCCCAGAATGCCTCTCTTCGCCTCAACAACTCTGTGAGTCGCTTCAAACTTCGAGTGGCCAAAAAGAACTATGACCTGAGGATCCTGGAGCGAGCCAGCTCCCAATAAACGGAGGAGGGGAAGGGACCGGCACAGTAGGGGTGGGGGCAGGGTGGAGGGGGTCGAGGGATCCTGACAGATCACAGACAGAGGCAGAAAGGAAGGTGACAGACACTGAACTGGAGCCTGAGACAGTGGGGATGAAGATGGAACAGACACACTGGCACTGGACTCCTCCTTGCTCCCCTGCCATGGGTCCCCTCATTTTCCCCTGGTTGGCCCCCCTTGCTTCCCTCTCCTTCCCATCCTCTTCTGTCATTTTTTATCTCTTCTCCCACCATGAAATTAATTTTTTTCATATTTTTTTGGTCAGGTAGAATTGGGAGGGTCCCACACTCCCCTATTCAATCTCCTTACCATCCCAAGCTCCCTTTTCATTTCTGGTCTTTATGAATATATTTATATGGACAGAATTAAGAAAAGCAAAATTGATTTCCCCTTTCTCTCACTTCCCCCATCTTGTCTCCCCAAACCCCAAAGAGTTAAAACTTGGGCCTCCCCCCACCTCCCAGAACACTTGTATATTGTTTGTTTGAGGTTCGTGCCGCAGTAACAGACAGTATTTAATTGCACATACAGATGTTTGCTGGGTATATTCACTGTAAATTTTATTTAATCTGATTTTTTGTTTGTTTGGGGGGTTACTTGGGGGGAGGTTGATTTTGTTTTTAAATATAAAAAAAAAAAATCTGTCACTGGACGTCAGTCCCTGTTTCTCTGTTGCTGCCCTGGTATGGGTGGGGGTTGGAGGTCCTGGGTAGGTACAGTCCCACAGCTGTTGGAGGGATCTCATATAGGTTGGGATGGCTTTCCCTAGCATATGCACACATACCTTCCTAACACTATTCCCTCATCCCATTCTCCTCCTTGGACATAATATTCGGACAGGTGGCTGGGTCTCCAATGGGACCTTTATTCTGGGCTCTCCCAACTCCCAACTCCCAGTAAGTGTGGTTTCATCAAACACATCCGTTCTCAACTCCAGACCTCTGAGTCCTTATTAGTAAAATAAGAGACTTGGACTAACTAGCTTACCTCTGAGGTTCCTTCCACTATGTTAATTCTGTGATACTCATTTAGGGTCCTCACGGCTGTCTGGGGAGGGGTGAGTGAGGTCCAAAACTGGGTTGAGATGGTGGCCTCATACGTGTCCAGAATCTGATCTTCTGAAAACGTTTCAGGGCTGGAGGACTTGGGCCTGTCTTTAATACAAAAGCCATTGAGTGTTGCGTAGCAGAACAGAAGTGGATGTTTTTATAATAAAAGCTACATCAATTGAACTTGCAGTGCCAAGATGCCGTATTATCCAGGCATGCTCAGCAGTCCTTGTCCTATGCAACTGAAGAAAGGTGAAAAGCAGACATTCCCTACCCCGCATGGACGGAGCTTTTCCTCTCTCTGCAGCTTCTCAAAGCTAGCCCTGTTGTTGTGCAGCCTGTCAGACCAGGGCCATTAAGAGCCATCCAGCAGCCCCTATTCAATCTCACCCACCCCTTAAAGAAAGAAAAAGAGTAGTGACAGAAATGACAAAGCACATGACCCTGGAAATCTCTTGGGTTTGGGTAGCAGTATCTCTAGCCAGGCTCCTCTGAGGCTTGTCTGACCCAACCTCCAATGTAATCCTTTACTTCTTACAGATACAAGGGATAAAGCAGCACTACATGACCACATCCAAATGGCTGTCCTCCGAGATGGGAGTATCTTCTCTTTCAGCCATGTCACAGTCCAGAGTAGGAGAAGCCTGCATCCCTGCGAGATAAGAATGCCAGATACCTCACTGACCCATAAGTTCATATACCAGGGCATCAGATGAGGGAGATGGAATCAGGAAATCCAAATGATTTCGCAAGTGTGGGGCATGGCTGTCTTACCTCCAGAAGTTTGCAGTCCTCGTGGGGAGACCGACATTACTTAGAGAAGATAACCCGCCCCCACCGTGTGGTAGCTATTGTCTTCTGTCCAGTGGGAACGGGACCATCTCTACCCTGACCATCAGACCCACACTCCCCCAGAGTCCCTCAGACAGAAGTCCCAGCCTGGATTTTTTCAGTAGCTCTTAGATTTCCCTTCACCCTGAGGACAAGATTTTAGAAAGGGGGTGGGGGGATGTTCCTGGGGGCACTGGAGGGAGTAAAGCAGTACTATGCATGTTCTTCACTCCCTTTCAGGATGGCAGCGAGGTACCCCTCCAACTATCCATGGATAAGGATGCAATCTAGTCTGGCTGATAGGAAGCCTCTGAGAACTGAAACTCTCCTTTCTTCACCAGTTCCTGGCCCTTTCCTTCCTAAAGGTTTGAGGTAGAGGTAGATCAATGTTTGAGGGTGTAAAAACACATGGCCGCAGGAAAGACAATGGCTAAAAAATCAAAAGCTAGTTCCTAAAGTAGGTCCAGGGAAGGTAGAATTGGAGAGGTGTTTGGACCTTGGGGAAAGCTGTTTACAATTTCATCTTTACCTTCAGTCATCCAAAATCACCTAAATGAGTATGCAGCATGAACAGACACTGTCCCTTCTTGAATTTAGCTAGAACTGACCTGTACACCATAGATAAAAAACCAGGGTATAGTAGCTCTGGGGGATGGGAGGAATTAGGGTCCGGCCCAGCCCAGACCTCCCCGTGTCCAATTTCTCTGTGTCAGCTGTGTCGCTCAGCTGTCCACTTTCCTCCAGCCCTGTCATTTCAGCTCTGACACCAAGGCGAGAGACTGGGAGGTCTACAAATAACGTCTGGGTAGCCGGTGTGAGTACAGAGGGTACTGGGGGGGCTTAGCCCCCAAGGAAGAGGACCAGTCCTCCCCCAGCACCACCATCAAGACCCCAGGGGCTCCCTCTTCCCTCCACAGACTGTGGACTGACTTAGGGAATCCCAAACGTAAGTTGCCTCTTCATCCTCTGCCCATTGCCAGAACTGCTCCCCGCAGATTCCCCAATCTGTAGCCTATTCAGTGTCTTCGTTCCTCTCTTGCCTGTGAGTAGTTAGGGTTTTAGGAGTGAAATTATGACTCCAGGACAAGAGCTAGGATTGGAGGGTGGGGTGGGGGTGGTGTCAAGGGAATGGAGTAGTAAGGGAAGGAAAGGCTCATATTACTCTGAAAACTTAAAATAGCTGAGGACTGAAGCAGGCTGGGAACTAGGCCCCGGGCCCCTGGGACTCAAGAAAGGGGCTGGGGTGAACAAATGTCCCCAGCCCATCCCTCCAAGCATGCTTCTGGACACACACATTAAACCTCTTGAAGAAAGGGGATCTGGGAAGATGTGTGTCACATCTCTCTTGCCCACAGATTCCCAGGAGAAACAAACTAGGAAAATCCCTAAACCATGCAGCTTTGAGCACTGTGTTGGGGCTGGAAACTCGGGTGGCCCCATAGGGCAGGGAAGGATGTGCATCAGTTTGAGGAACCAGTTGGGAAGTTCTTTGGTCTGTTGTGCTTTTCTCTGGACCTCCATGGAATCTTTCTGTCAATAAGCCTGTGAAAGGATTTCTGTTTAACCAAATTTCTCCCAAAGTCTCCCATTCAAGGACCACCCTACGGTGAGGGACAGGAATTAGGACAGGGACAGGGACAGGGAAGAATGGCAGTCAGGGATTAGATTTCATAGTGGGGTCCAACCTCTTGCAGGATGACAGAAAAGGAGGTGCTGGAGTCCCCTAAGCCCTCCTTGCCAGCAAAGACTCGGCAAAGTAGGGTGAGTCTGGGCCTGTGATCACCGGTGTGGGGAGCTGGGAAGCCACCGCAGCCCTTGAATGTTTGAATTGATCTCACTTGTATGTGACTCATCCATCGTCGGAATGCTAGCCAGCACCTGCAGCCCCCAATATCTCCTAATCCTGGGGTGTGCCCCTTGCCCACGCTAGAAAAATGTTTAGTTAGCTTCAGCCTTACCTGCTGTAGAGAGCATGACAGTTCTTTTAACTTTGGGTTTCCTCCCCTCCCCCATCCCCGCCCTCAGCTACAGCGGCTGAAGCAGTTATTCAGGAAGGAGCCTCCGGGGACAAAGGAGATGGAGCTTCCCCCAGAGCCCCAGGCCAATGGGGAGGCAGTGGGATCTGGGGGTGGGCCCATCTACTACATCTATGAGGAAGAGGAGGAAGAAGAGGAGGAGGAGGAGGAACCACCCCCAGAACCTCCTAAGCTTGTCAATGACAAGCCTCACAAATTCAAAGATCATTTCTTCAAGAAGCCCAAGTTCTGTGATGTCTGTGCCCGGATGATTGTGCGTGAGTCACGAAGGGAAGTGGAGAGAGTGTGATGTTGGAGGCGGGGGGTGGGGGGGTTGGGGGGTACAGGCTCAGGAGAGGAGCATTTGTATAGCAGGCAGGCTGGGGCAAGAGGTGGCTTTAAGAAAACACTATTAGAGGGGCGCCTGGGGGGCTCAGTCATTTAAGCATCCGACTCTTGATTTCAGCTCAGGTTGCAATCTCAGGGTCTTGAGTTCGAGCCCATAGGGCTCTGTGCTCAGCAGGGAACTGCTTGTCCCTCTCCCTCTGTTCCTTCCCTGCTTGTGCACTCTCTCTCTCAAATAGATAATCTTTAAAAAATAAAAACAACACTATTAGAAACTGAGAGTGTTGGGTCCTAGACAGAAAAGGGACCTGAGAGCTAGAGTAGCAGCACTGGTACAAAGGGAAGGGGAAATCAAGAACCTCACCCAAATGTTCTTCCCTCTCCCAAGTCAACAACAAATTTGGGCTCCGCTGTAAGAACTGCAAAACTAACATCCATGAACACTGTCAGTCCTATGTGGAGATGCAGAGATGCTTCGGCAAGATCGTGAGTAGGCTCTGGGAAGCGAGAAAGTAGAAGGGAGGGGACGTGTTGCCAGCACCCCCCTTCCAGTCCCTCCCAAGTCATCACTTCCATTTCCCTGCTTTTTCTTTCTCAGCGCATCTCTTACTCTAAGAAGGGGCTGCACTCATGGGAGAGATGGGGTTCTGGGCCATACCTTGCTGTCTCTAATGCTTTCTCCCATCCCATCCTACAGCCCCCTGGTTTCCATCGGGCCTATAGCTCCCCACTCTACAGCAACCAGCAGTACGCTTGTGTCAAAGATCTCTGTAAGTGCTCCATGTGGGACCCAAGGGAAAGGGCAAGCCTAGAGATGGTTCCAGCACCACCTCTAGATTTGGAAGCTAAATTCTGAAACAGAAAGATTCTGTTTCCCATGGTTCTCTCTAAACCTAATATTTTAGCCAATTTGAATACAGAGTCAATATTCCTGTTTTAATAGCTGAGGAAGATAAGATTTAGCAAGGGCTCTGTATGTCTAACAGGAGACCGAGACAAGACTGAAACCTTCATCTGCCTAGCTTCAAAATCTGGGCTCTTCCTCTGTAAAACTATTTCTAAGCAAGAACAAGGATTCTTGACTGTCCTCCTCCTTGTTACAGAGTAATACTAGTCTCAGGGCTAGACCAAGAGCTGTGGGCTTCCTGGGCAGATTCATAATTCGGCAACCCTTACAAATTCGTTGACAATTTACTCAACACTTATTTGGAGGAGAGGCTGAACTTTATGAGGAGCATGGGTGGAAAAAGGAAGAACCCACTGGTGGCAGCACCCCAGCTTGCACATGCCACTCAGTGGAACAAAAAAGCCAGCAGTTAAAGGACCACTCTCCCTAGAAGGAGAATAGTGATTGTGAGCATCCCCCAACTCCCAAGCAACTTAGTAGCAAGGTTGTCTTTCCAACATCATAAAATGCTCTGCCTGGAAGCAGTGCTGGTATTTTTCTCCATCACATTACATTTCCAGTGATGTTTTTAGAGCTCTTTATAGATTGATGACCTAGATAGGCCCAGCTGACCCTACCCTAATTACACACACACACACACACACACACACGCGCGCGCGCGCGTGCGCACATATCCATCTACTCGATCCCACCTCTCCCTTACTTAGGTCTCTCTTTCCTCCAGCTCTTTCTCTGCTTCCCCAGTAATGGCTTCTTTCTTCTTCCCATTCCCACTAGCTGCTGCCAATCACAATGATCCTGTGTTTGAAACCCTGCGCACTGGGGTGATCATGGCAAACAAGGAACGGAAGAAGGGCCAGGCAGATAAGAAAAATGTGAGCACCATATTTTCCTCCTGAGGTCCCTCCGAGAAATTCCATTGAGCAGTGGGTCCTGTCTCCTCTCTGGAAAACTGTTAGAAGCTAGGGATTCTCTTCCCCTAAAATCGCACATAACCCAACAGACACATTTTTGCATGCAATATTAGAGGGCCTCAGGTTGAGAACTCCCGCCATAGCATGTATTTTCTTCAGAAACTCCCTTCTGGAATTGTCAGATTAAGTACCATACCCCACTGAGGTCTGGGTCCCAGGCCCCCGGCATTGCTGGACAACAGAGGCAAGAGCCATACTTTTGGATTTGGGGAAGCAAACCTATCATGCCAAGTAATCAGAATTCTAGAGCCATGAAGGGTCCATGAATATCATCTAGTCTAACTCATTTATCCTATAGATGAGGAAACTGAGGCCCCAGACTAGCGGCCAAAAGCAACTTCATTTCTTTTTGAAATAGAGTTACTAGATTGGTAATATCATAGACTTGCATTCAGTTTGGCAAAGAATTTGTTAGCATATCCTTATATCTTTCTGGACCACCAGGATGGACTGATATGATTAACAGTTAGGTGGAGTCCTAAAATTGGATGAATGACTGTGCCCAAAGGATCCAGGTCCTGTAGGGAGTGTCTAGCTCGAGGGAGATTTCTGATACCTTATAACATGATTTGGTCCTCGGTCCTCACCTATGGAGATTTTTCTCACGGATGCAAATGAAAATATAAATGGTATTATCCCTTAAGTTTGTGGTAAACCTAGGAAGGAAAACTTATACACTGAACAGTATATTCAGATATCTTATGGACTAGAAAAGCCCAAAACCAATAATTTGAAATTTTGTAAGGAAAAATGTACATGTCTGTTCTTGGATCAAAAATATCAACCATACAAAAACAGAACTAGGGATTGGCCTCAGAGTAGTTGATATGGAGGTTGGGTGCAAATTAAGAGATTTCTGTAGAATGAACTATGATTTACAAGGCCATAGCCATGTGATTTGACTGCTTCCAGAAAGGCAAGCACACTCAGGTTCTATTCTCTTAAGGGAATTATAAAAACTGTGCTGCCCATTTTTCTCTTACACACTAGAGTATTTTTAAGAACAGATGTAGTAAAAATCCTGGAATCGGCATCATGGGGAAGGGAGTGATTTAAAGGGATTAATTAAGGAAGAAAAGACAGGAGGGACTTACCAGCTATCCTCAGATCTTTAAGGGGACTATGTTTGTTCTATATTGCTCCAGAGGCCAATTCAGGACCAATTACTAAAAGTTACAGGGAGACCGAATAGGTTTAATTTAGGGAATTGCCCTCAAATGGCATGGGCTTACTTTGTAAGGTAGTGAGTTTCTTGTCATTAGCTACATTCAAGCACAAATGTGGATGGTCCACCTGCCAGGATGTTTTACAGGAAGCTCAGGCATTAGGCTGGTGGTTGAACTAGGTATTTCCTCCAAGGCTTCTTCCAAACCTGAGATCCTATTATTCTGTAGTTGGCTGGCCTGGCTGGAGAGCCAGGGCAAGTGTGGGTTCCCAGGAGAGCATCTTCCTAACTCTGGTACCCCCTCCAGCCTCTAGCAGCCATGATGGAAGAAGAGCCAGAGTCTGCCAGACCAGAGGAAGGCAAACCCCAGGATGGTGAGTGTCACCCACCTCCATCCCTAGAGAGGGAGTAGGGTCAGGGACTCTGCTGTGGTACAGGGGATGGAGGGCCAAAGGGCATGCCAGGTTTGGAGATCAAAGAGGCTCTGCAACAGAAGAGTAAAAGAATGAGGGCTACCCTCCAGAAGCTAGAGACAACTTGTCGGTGTTTCCCATCCCAGGAAACCCTGAAGGGAATAAGAAGGCTGAAAAGAAGACACCTGATGACAAAGTGAGACTCTTTTCTCCCTGCAGGGACCCCAGTCCTCTCCCCAACCCAGGTCTGACACCACTCATGGCCTCAGCAGAAGCTCACACTTACTCCATGACTTCCCATCACCCTTAACCTGCCTTCTCCACCACCTCACACACATGTGCGTGAGCATGCATGCACGCAACAGAATCCTCTTAGTTCAGGGACCTGGAAGAGAGCTGTAATGTAGTATGTCTGGAGAATGCCCCTGCCTTGGACTCCTGCCCCTCAATGTGGGACAGAGGAGTCCGAGACTCATCACCTCCTTTCACCCCCAGCACAAGCAGCCTGGCTTCCAGCAGTCTCATTACTTTGTGGCTCTGTATCGGTTCAAAGCCCTGGAGAAGGACGATCTGGATTTCCCGTGAGAGGCCTTAGGACTGGGATGGGGGTGTACCGGGAGTGGAGAGGGGAGAGCCTGGCTCCCTATGGGAAAGGAAAAGGGGGCACTCATGGCTTGGAGCCTGTTGGGGCTGGACCTGGGCCAGATAGGTAAGTAAGCCCCCTAAATCTCAGAGGCCTCTCCCTTCCTCTCCCAGGCCTGGAGAGAAGATCACAGTCATTGATGACTCCAATGAGGAGTGGTGGCGGGTAAGAGAAATGGCTGAGGCTAGGGTGGGACATCATTTGACTTTAGAATCAGACTGAGACTGATTCTCCCTACCATCTCCTCCAGGGGAAAATAGGGGAGAAGGTTGGATTTTTCCCTCCAAACTTCATCATTCGGGTCCGGTCTGGAGAGCGTGTGCACCGTGTGACCAGATCCTTCGTGGGAAACCGCGAAATAGGGCAGATCACTCTCAAGAAGGACCAGGTAGGGGTGCCTGGGTGGCACAGTGGGTTCAGCAACCGCCTCTAGGTTTCTCAGCTCGTGATCTCAGGGTGGGAAGATTGAGCCCTGCGTGGACTCTGTGCTTAGGGTGGAGTCACCTGAGATTCTTTCTCTCTCTCCCTCTGCCCTTCCTGCTTGTGTTCTCTTTCTCTAAAATAAATAAATAAAATCTTTAAAATATATAAAATAAATATAGATAGATGATAGATAGATAGATAGATAGATAGATAGATAGATAGATAGATAAAGGACCAGGTAGCTCTGGCGCCCCAATCCAATCCCAGGCCCCAGGGTTCCTCGGCAAACCATACTCCTTGCAGATCTTAACTCATTAATGGGGCTAGGATAGACCTCCATGAATCCGGGCTCCCCTGCTCTCCTCTTCTACCTTTTCCCTTAATCCCTCTCCTACCTAAACCTTTAATCCTTCATTCAGATCGTGGTCCAGAAAGGAGATGAAGCCGGCGGCTACGTCAAGGTCTACACCGGCCGCAAGGTGGGGCTGTTCCCCACCGACTTCCTGGAGGAGATTTAGGCGTGCAGGCGCCTGCTGACGGGAGATACCCATGCCCCATTCTGGGCAGGCCCAGTGGAGGTTGGGGAGGAAAGGGGCGAAAGCAACTATGCTGGATGGGGGAGGGGTGGGAAGGCCCGGCGGAGCATGGCGGGGCTTCCGGGAAGGGACTGGTTCCCGCCCCCCTCCCCCGGCCTCGGGCCTTGGATACCTGCTAGGCAGAGCAGCCTCACCTGCAACTCCTCAGGCCCAGCCCGCGGGAGCTGGAAAAAGAACGCGTCCCCACTAGGAGGCGCCCCGGGGGTGTGGGAGGCGAACTGTCGAACGCTGCGAATGTATTAAAGTTTTGAAAAAAGTTAGAAAAGTTTGTTCTTTAACTAGGGGCCGAGTAGAGGGAAGCGGTGGAGAATCCTCCCCAGCTATGTCACCTCACTAGCATCAGGTAACCCGACATCCACCTGGGCTGAGGCCGGTGGGAGGTGAGGAGACAGGTGCGTCCGCCAGGCGAGGCCTCTGTTGTCAGTGAAGAAAGGGGAGCCTGACTGCAGTCAGGCCCCCGCGCCCCGGCGTCTAGAAGGACCTGGCACCAGAGTAGGTCCCCCTAGCTCTTGGCGATTTAGCCGCGAGCAGCCCCCCTTACATTTCGGAACCTGGCTCAGTGCCGAGCTAGGCCGCCAGGGGGCGATGCAAGATCTCGGTTGGAGAGCGAGGGACGGGGCGGGGGGAAGGGGGGGGCGGAAGGAGAGAACCTGAGACACCGTGCGGGAGACCCTGGGCCTGGGAGGGGGTGAGGTGCGTGCCGTCTCCATGGCAACACTTCCTCAAGTCCTCTGGGAACCAGCGAGCGAGGCCGGGGGGCCTAACCCCTCCCGCACGGCCCCCGCCCCAGCCCTTTGCGACAGGTACCGAGAGGGCGCTGGGCAGACAGCAAACCGGCTCACGCGGAGACCCCCCTGCGGCGCGCCGTATGCAAATGTTATTGTTTGCATATGCAAATATGCAAATATGCCGGCCCTGGTCACGGTGGCAGGTGGCGGGGAGCGGGAAGGTGTGGGGAAGGGAGCTGAAGGATACGAGGAGTTTGGGGACCTGGGAGCGGACCAGTGAGAGGCAGCCTGGGGTGGTCCCTGGAGTAGGGCAGGCCGAGGGTCTGGAGCTTGATGGCGGATGGGGGAGGGTCAGCCCCGCCAGTCAGGAGATCCTCTTCTGCCCGTTGTCTGCCAGGCCTGAGGTTGGCACCGCCTAGCAAGGTTGGCAGCGGGAGCCCGGGCACCATCTGCTGCTGATGGGGGGAGGGCAGAGGCTCAGCTGGGCTGGGGAAGAGAAGGGCCCGGGACGGACGCGCCCCCCTTCCTTCCAGAAGGCTGAAGTGTGGAGGGGGTAGGAAAGCACACAGGAAAACCCAATGCGGAACCGGGTTCGGTTTCCTGTTCCCTTTGCCCTTGACTGTCCCGGACGCCTGGGGGCGGCGGCGGGGTCATAAAGGAAGCCTCAGGCGGCCCCCCTGTAATCACGCTTGGGCTGGAATAGGAGCCGATCACAAGCAGTCCCCCTCCACCACCACACACAAATCCAGCCTTTTGCCCCCATCCCTCCTCGGGATATGCCTACTAAGAAAGGCGTGGTGGTGGGGGGGTGGTCGGAGGCCCGGTGCGGGGATGCTAGGACTCGGGTCGCATCTCTTCATCAAGAGATCTGAGGGACTCCAAACCAGAGCCCCTGAGATCCTCGAGAGGGCCCCCCCACAATGCAAAAGCAAAACCAATTTACTGGCTCATTGGGCGGCGATGCTGGTGTGGGGGTGCCGAGAAGCAGAGAGAGCTGCTGTTCTCCCCCCTCTACACTCGGGGGGCACCCCGCTCCCCCCCGCCTCGCGGAGCCGGCAGCTGTCCCTAATTAGAGCGGCGGTTTAATTGGATTTATCAGCAGTTAATAGGAAATTAAGCGAAGGGCCCGAGAGAGGGAGGGCGGGAGGAGCGGGGAGGCCGGCTGTGCCAAGCTGGAAGGACCGGTGCTTGGGGTGCCGGGGATGGGGACACGGGCCCAGTATCGCGATTGAGCCCCATGATCAGCGCCCTCCCCCCAGTACTTGCCCGCGGGTTGAGCCCAGGCCTGCCAGCGGAGAGCAGGACTCATAAAGGAGGCAGGAGCGTCAGCGCCCCTGTGTGAGCCCTCAACGCCCCTCACTCCCACAAACGGCCGCCTAGGTGATGGATGATGTTGCCACATGCAGCAAAGGTCATAAGTCTGAGCCAAGGAACGGACTGAATTGAAAACAGACTGGAGGAGGAGCCAGGTTACCCGGTCCAGGACACAACCTGCACCCTACCCCTCTGCAGTGCCCACTCCGCTCTTAGCAAAGAAAGTACCCCTTACAAGTGGGAAGATTGGACAGCACAGGGGAATGAGGGAGAATCCAGAGTGACTGTCCTTTCCACACCTGCCTCATGGCTGTGTGGGCAATCCTGGCAGTCCCTATGCAGCCACCAATGTCCCTCTGTGGCTCCTCACCCCTCCCCACATGCTGGGGTTGGGACCAGCTGGCTTGGCTGTTGTCAGAGTGGCCCAGGGTCTGCACCACCCACCCTGGGGGCCAAGGAAGGAAGCTAGCAGGCAGTCAAGCAGGGGAGCAGGGTCCACAGCCCCAGGCACCTCCTGTCACTAAGACCTCATTATGTGGCTAGGCTAACAAGGCCTGCTTCTAGAACCCCAGCAACCTCTCTGCCACACTCCACCACCGGAGAGCGCAGACAGCAGCTCCTGCATGTGTGTGGGTGCGAACCTCTGAATGTGTGGGGGTTGGGGGGGGGTCCCTCTGTGTCCCTGGAGATTATGGGTGTCTGTGCCTCTGGTGTGTGTTTGTGTGCGCCTGTGCCCCAAGTGTGTGAAGTGTGTATAACAGAGCACCAGGTGTTAGTGTAAGTTGGTATGTGTGCCCCGGTGTGTGTCTGTGCCCTTACGTATGTATTGGTCGGACTTGTCCCCATTCTGCCCCCCCCACCTCTATGATTTTTGTCTGGCTTAGCCCCTGAGGGTCTAGGTGAGCATACGTGCTTTGGCGTGTCTATGTGTCTGTACAATCTTCACGCCTGGGTGTGCCCCGAGTGTGGGCATTTCCGCGTGTCTTGCCTGCAGGACTGTGTACGTGTGAGAATCACGAAGAGCCGCCGGTGAGTGTGTGTTGCTCTGGCGTCTCTGCCTGCAGGTGGGTGTATCTCCGTGACAGTGCGGGGGCGTGTGCCCGGGTGTGAGCCGCGCGACAGCGTGTATCCGAATGACAGTGTGACGCACGCGCGCTCGTGTGTGCGTGTGTGTGTGTGTGAGCGCGCGCGCGTGAGCGCCTGGGTGAGTCTCCCGCACCCGCCCCTTCTCCCTATTTCTATTCCTCTCTCCTCTCCGGGCGGGCTTGGCTCCGCCGTCCGCATCATCTCCATCCATTATTGAAGAAACAGCCGCGTCCGCTCCAATCACATCAACACCCCCCGCCCCCCTCCGTTCAGCTCGCCCCGCAGCCCCTCTGGGTGCTGGGGAGTGGGGAGCCGCGGCGCGGCGGGGGCGCCGGGCGGGAGCAGGCTCCTGACCCCGTGCCCCGAGCCGGGCCAGGCCCCGGGACGCCGGGGTCCCCGGCGGAGAGTGCTTTGCATAAACAGATGGCGCGGGCGTCTTTGTCTCGCTCGTTCGCTCGCCCCGCGGCTCCCAGCTCCGCGGCTGTCTGGCTGATGCAATCATGATCATCTCTCGGAGCCTCGGGACCCGGCGCCCTTAATAGCTGCAGAGGGGGTCAGGGGCTCCGGGGCTCCCGAGCAGATGCTGGGCACTGTGTCTTCCCTCCCGGGCGCCCCCTCCACGCCCCACGGCTGCAGAGGGAAGACGGAGTCCGCGCCGAGGTGATGGGCATGTGGAGGTGACCGGGAAGTGGACCCGGGGCAGTGCCCTGAGGTGTCCCCAGGCTGGTCTTGTCGGACTGCTGCAGCCCCCCAGGGGCAGCAAGCTGGGGAATAGGAATAGAACTGGGGGATGGGAGGGGGGAGAACGAGATAAAGACAGAGACAGGCATTTGTAAAGAGAGACACAGAGGGTAGAGAGATGTAGAGGGAAGGAGAGACAAACACAGAGAGACACAGAAACAGATGCAGAGGGACAAAGCCTGGTAGAGAGGGTCGCAGAGGGAGAGACAGACACGGCCAGAATGATAAGGAACAGAGACACAGACAGACACAGAGAGACCGAGGTAGACAGCCAGGGCCGGAAGAAGAAAGAAGCAGAAAGAAGGGCAGCCAGAGACTAGGGCAGGCAGGGGCAGAGGGCAGTCTTAGGGTAGAGACCCAGCCCCGGGAGAGGGACCAGCCTGCACCTGTGGTGCCTCCCACAGCTGGCGAGGTGGCAGATCCCTCGTCCCCTCTCCGCGCTTGCCCCCGGCCCCACCTCAAACCAGAAGAAGGGAAGCTGCGGGACCCAGTGCCTTGGTGGCGGGAGTGGCAGGTACGGCAGGCGGGGCTTGGACCGACGCTCCAGGCACTGACTTAACCTGCCCAAAACTGTGGGGCGCAGAGCCTGCACGACTCGACAGGGGGCGCCCGAGGCATCTCCCCTAAGAGCTTGGGAGCAGCTCAACCTCCAGGGGGCGCCCGCGCCCACAACCCCGGCAGCCAGCTTGCTCCGCCCAGCACAGCTGCTTTTGACGAGCGGCGCCGCCAGCGCGCCGATTAGTGTCCCGGTGCGATTTAGCGTTTGGAATCTGGTCCCCACGGGACCCCCGCACGCCCCAGGCCACGCCTGATCCGCAGCTAATGACTTCTGCCGTCCCTCACGCGGCTCGGTCAGCGTGGCCTGAGTCTTTCTGATGGGAAAGTACGGGAAGGTGGGGAGAGATGGGATCCGGAACTCACGGAGTCCTGCGTCCCAGCTCGGCCCCAGAGATCACGATCCAGAGATGGGTGAGGGCTTAGAAGTAGGATCGCAGACAAGGGCTTAGGGACTGGCACCAGGCACGGGTGCAGGGTCAAGGAGCACTGGAGAGGCCAGAGCAGAAGCAATAACGTAATAAAGCGCTTGGAAAGTGGGGGCGGAGGCCCAGGGCAGGAGGAACAGCCGCGGCTCTAGGAAAGGAGCGGCGCGGAGAGTTCGGAAAGCGCTAGACCCTGGTCACCAAAAGTCACAAGAAATGGTACAAGAGCCGGGGCGAGGGCCCGAGAAGCCAAGGGGGCGCGGCACGGGGGCCAGACGTCCCTGCCTGCGTCCTGGCACCCCAGCTGTGCCATGCAGAGCCAGATGTGCAGCCCAGATGTGCAGCCCCTGGAGCTCGAGCTCCGGGATTGATTTTTAGTCCCGGAGACTGGAGGGCTGGGGGACACGAGGGCCAGGACATTCCGCTCCCCGGCCCTGGAGGTGCGAGTGCTCAGGGAGGGACGGGCTCTGCGCTGCTCCAGGTTCTGACATCCCGTCAGTCCCCCTCCTCCGCGCCCCCCCCCCCAAACGCATCGCTGCGAGTCTCTGTCTCTTTGTTCTCGCTGTGTCTCTGACACTTTATCTCATTATCCGCCGGAGGGAGGCGGAGAGCCTGGGACCCCGCAGCCTAATTACAGCCGCGCTTGTCAGCGCAGGGGGCGGGGGAGGTATCAGCGCCGGGAAAGAGGGGGTGGGGAGGCCAGGAAGGGTAGCTTCCTTCCCTCTACACCTCCCCCCCCTCAGGTCCAGTGGTGGGTGCACAACTCACCCCTGTCCCTGCCACCACAGGGCTCTGGACCGGAGGAGTGGGGGAGCTCTGCCGGATTCGCCGGCGGGGTGGGAGGGAGGAGGATGGGAGGGCGGAAGTTAGCATGGCGGTGGGGAGAGGTGGTTAGAGTAGGCTGGGTCCCTAGGACCGCAGTTCCCCAACGACGATGGCAGTGAGCCTTCCCACCCTAGCAGCATAGCCGACACCGGAGTTGGGTGCAGAAAGGGAGGCGATTGTTCTGCCCTTCTATCTCTGTGTGTCTTGTTCTCTTTCCTCCTTCACCATCTTTTCTATCTTTCCTTGACTATTTCCCTTACCCCATTCTCTTCCTCTCTATCACAGCCAGAAACAGAGAGCCTCCTTGGGTGGCTCTGGCTTCAGCCCGATGGGAGGGAGGCAGCGCAAGCAAGTCTATCAAAACCCCAAACTTCACAACTGACTTACTCGATCCTGAGCCAGGTTTAAAATACACCCAGCTCCCCTGACTTCTAAACACTATTCCAAGCCAACCACAACACAACTCAGAGAACTACCCACGACTAGAAGAGCTGGGCTGCTTCAGTGCTGTGGGTCTGTCTGTCCCTCTCCTCCTCCCACTACACTGTGTAGGGAGACAGAACTAGGGCCTTTGGGAATCTGCCAGCTCCCTGGGGATTAGCTCTAGGGCTGTGCGGGAAGTGCTTCAGATGCCCTCACTGGTCCCTGGCCCCTCCTGGTCCCACCCCTGAACCCTCCACCCCTGCACTTTGCTTGCAAGTCTCTCTGTCTGACTGCCTGTCCCGTGGTGAGTTCTTCCTGCCACCTCTGGATCCTCCCTCAATCAGTCTCTTGGTCAAAGCCTGCGTTGCCTCTCTCTCAGATCAGTTCAGAGCCCCAGGTATGAGGGTGTCCCCTGGACCAGGGTGCGGCCATCAGAAGGAGTGCAAGAGCAGAAAGCCCTCTGCTTGCCGACACTTCTCCCGCTCGGAGCTGGGAACTGCGGGGGGAAGAGATGAGTGGGGGTGGGGTGAGCCTGCTGAAGCGGGGCCCCGCTGGGCCGGGCTGGGCTGGGCTGGGCTGACCCCTCCCCAGTCGGGGGCGGGACCCCAGGAGGAGCGAAGGAGCAGAGCCGCTGGGGAGCATCAGACGGCGGAGAGGCGCTATGGCGGGAACGAATCTCGGGGCCCGCTTCTACCGGCAGATCAAGAGACATCCCGCGGTGAGTTCGGTCCCCAGAGCCACTGTATCTAACTCCTGATTCTCCCGTTTCCCTGGCGGGCCCCCAAATCGCCCAGTACCCTGCCTCTTGCCCAGTTCCCCCAGTGCTCCTAATCTTTCTCCAGCGTGCCCTCAATCTATCCCTGCAATATGCCCCGTGTCCCTTGAAGCCACCTGGGACCCGCTCGCTGTGGGATGAGGGAGACAAGGCTGGAAATGTAGTGTGGGAGGTTCCAAGTCCTCTCTCTCCCAGACTGGAGGGAGAGCCAGACCCGGGTTGGGGCGGGGGCGGGGGCGGGTGCTGGCAGAGAAAATTGTAAAGGGCGCTCGGGACTGCAGGGAGGGGGCTGACCGCTAAAGTGCCCTCCGTCTTCTCCGCAGCTCATCCCGATGATCGGCTTCATTGGCCTGGGAATGGGCAGCGCGGCGCTGTACTTGCTGAGACTCGCCCTGCGCAGCCCCGACGTCTGGTAAAGGCCGGGTCTGGGACGCAAGCAGGGGGCCCGGGTGAGGCAAGGATAGGGTAGGAACGCAAGGGCCTCTCAGGAACGGTGCGAACGGGTGGTCTTAGCAGGGATCCCCGGGCAGCGCACCTGCGTGTGCACCGCGCGGCGCCGGCCTTCCCCTCCACCCGTCCGACCCACTACTCACTCCTCGGGGCCCCAGACTCGACCCGCTTTGGGCTGCGGAACCCGCGCCGCTCCCGGCCCGGTTGCCATGGAGACGTGCTCGGCCGGCGGGCGGCCTTTGGGTACTTCCACCTCCCTGCCTGAGCGCTGGGGGTGTGGCCGGGTGAGGGGCGAGGGGCGCCTTTGGGGCTGGAGTGGCGCGGAGACTCCCAGCCCCAGCAAGGGCGGCGGGGGTGGGGAGTGGGGGCTCTCGGGCCGAGCCAGGAGCACCTCCGGCGTCGGAATTGCAGCCACATCACTGAAACCCCAGGCCCTCAGGATCTCTGCCTCATTCCCGCCGCTCTGCTCTGGGGGGTGAACCTAGGGAGGCAAGAAGCAAGCGAGAGGCCCTGGGCTGGGTTGTCAGTCTGTCACCTGGCCCCATACTGACAGTGGCGACAGCCTTCTGTTTCACTTGTCAGCACCTGCTAACTTGCCCCCACTCCTGTCAGTGTCTGGGATATAGCCCCCCCTCCAGGATAGGACGGGGGTGTTGGGTGGGGCAGAGACCCTGTCACTTTAGGCCCCAGGGTCCTAGCTTCCAGAGAGGAAACCCTTACCTTCCCCCTCCCTCTCTGTAGCTGGGACAGAAAGAACAACCCAGAGCCCTGGAACCGCCTGAGCCCCAACGACCAATACAAGGTACCTCTTCCATCTGTTCATCTTGGTCCCAGGACCACCCTCCCCACCCCCAGGCCACGAAGGGAAGTCTGGGGCACTCAGTGCCCCTTTCCCTCCTATAGTTTCTTGCAGTTTCCACTGACTATAAGAAGCTGAAGAAGGACCGGCCAGACTTCTGAGCTGGCTGGGGTGCCAGCGAGTGGTGAGCAGTAAACCACCATCAGCCAGCCAGCCAGCCGACTCATTTCTTCCACTCTCTGCCCCCTGCCCCCAGGGCGCCACTCCAGCCACCCTGCCCAGCTGCTGCTTCCACAGGCTTGGTTCCCACAGGAGGGGACACAGCTCCCCACCCCCTTCCCTTGCTCCCGCAGCGGAAGCGCCTCTGACCCTCAGCTTGAGTCCCACGCAGGGGGGTGGGGGGAGTTAGGAGAGCAGGCAGTGTGTTGACCCAAAAGGCTCAAGCCAGCCCCTCTGCCCCCCTACCCGGGCCTTGCAGGGTGTGGCCCAGGCTACGTGTTGAGCGTGGCCAACGTGAGCCAAGAGCAAGCGGAGGCCTCTCAGTGCCAAGTGACGTGGCGGGCCCCGCGTTAGGCCAGGCTCGGGCGTTAGGCCAGGCTCGGGCGCCTCGCAGGGGCGGTGCTGCTCTAGCTCGACTGGGCTCGTCGCCGGCTGCCCCGCCTGCCCTGGATGAGGCACCTTCGCCCCAGGGAAGCGCAGTGAGCGCCTCCCCGTGCCCAAGCTCACTGTTTCCCCCACTGTTTCCCGGGCCAACAGGCATCCCCTCCCGCAGCCTTGCACCTGGGCCTCCCCCTGCCATTCTGCCCCTCCCTTGCTCCCCTCAGTCCCCTGGGATCAAACAGAAGCAGCCGTGGGCAAAATACAATTTCATTTAACAAATTGAATTTGCTGCGCCTGCTAATCACGTCTGGTGTCGGCTCTGATCAGAGACAGAGAAAGGAGGCTGCGGCCCCCGGGGGTGGGGGGAGGGGGGGTCCTGGTGGTGGTGGTGGTGGGAGGGAGGGAGGAACACGTTGAGGGAGACAAGTCACCACCTGGCCCAGGGGACCCCTCCCACAGTGAAAGGAGAGCTCAAGGCAGGATAGCATTTTATTAGATAAAAACAGAAGGGTGGGTGCCTACCTACCCCTTCCTCTGGCTCACAAGGGCAACTCCCCCTCTCTTCAAGTAAGAGCAAGGAGTCCGTGACACGGAGATAATGGGAGAGCTCAGGGCAAAAAGCCCCAGGCCTCCTCCTTCTAAGTCTAGTTACAAAAAGAAATCTTCTCAGCTACAAAGTCCAGGATATAGCTGGGTCTTTCCCAAGGTAAGAGCCCTTCCCTCCTCCAGCAAAAAATTGAAAGATAGCTCTCCTCTCCATTGGCCCCGGGAGACAGAAGGAGAATAAACTTCAGTCTGTGGGCCTCATTTCCTAAGGGCCCTCAGCGCTCATCAAAACCAGGCATGGGGAAGGCCCTGGCAAACTGCTCCACCCGTTGCCTGAGGTCGGCCAGCCGATGACTTGTTTCTGGGTCCTTGAGCAGGAAGGATTTGAAATCCTGGAGTTTGGCTAGAGGGGGATGAGGAAAAGAGCGGTCAGAACTCCAGAGAAGGCAGTTAGATCACACAGTGGGGGAGGGATGGATAGCGTATGGCTGGCCCAGCCAGGGTCTTGCCCACTCACCAGTCTTGCTCTTCACCTCCAAGCCAATGTTGACACCTTCATCTATAAAGTTCACAACTCTCCGGAAGTCATCCTCACGGAACTGTCGAGAGGTCAAGGCTGGGGCCCCTGGGAGAGAGGCAGAAGAGGATCAGCACAATCCAAGCCTACCTGGCAGCCATCCTGCCTTCCTCAAACCCCAGGTCTCACCGAGCCGCAGGCCCCCGGGTGTGATGGCACTTCGGTCTCCAGGACAGGTGTTCTTGTTGGCTGTGATGGAGACCAGTTCCAGCACCCGCTCAGCCCGAGCTCCATCCAGGCCCTTGGGCCGCAGATCCACTAGCACTAGGTGGTTGTCGGTGCCACCTGAGGGGAGGGACAGTCAGCAGGCAGGGGTGAGTTCTAGGCCTCTGTCTGAGGCTACAGAGGCTCTCACCCACCCCTCTGGCTCACCAGACACGAGTGAGTAGCCTCGCTCTAGCAGGGCATCAGCCATGGCCCGAGCATTCTTCAGAACCTGCAGGGCGTACTCCCGGAACATGGGGGTGCAGGCCTGGAGATGAGACAGTAGCACCTGGGACCCCAAGTGCCACCCCCTCTGCCTTTCCCCCTCCAGCACAGTTGTGACTCCAGGCTTGACCCCACCCAGACACTTCTCTTCTGTCAGCTCTGATTCATTTAGCAAGGAGCAGGGTCTAAGGCCCCAGGCCAATGCCCCCCTCAAGAGTCGGCTCCCCAACCTGCTTTAGGGCCACAGCCACGGCAGCAATGGCATGGTTGTGGGGGCCCCCCTGCAGGGATGGGAACACAGCAAAGTTGATTCGGTCCTCAAATGTGTAAGGGATCTCCCGGCCAGTCTTGGGATCCACAGCCCGCGTCCCCTTCCGGTAGAAGATGAGTCCTGACCTACGTGGGAAGTGGGTGATTAGAATCTAAGCTGAGAAGAAAGGACGAGGGGTTGGGAAAGCAGGGGAAGCTGGCTGGCCTGGGCCCCCTGTGCTCTTGGGAGTCTACCTCAGTCAGGCCGGTGTGCAGGACTCCAGTGGTCAAGGAGAGCAGCCTTTCAGTCCCACCCCCAAATCCCCTAGCAGGGAACTGCCACCATGGGCAAGACAAGGAGACAAGACAAGGAGAGCCATCACAGCCTGGGCAGAAGTCTTCAGGGTTTCAGGTGGGAACGAACTCCTCTCAGATGCAGCCCAACCATGCCCCTGGAATAGGGCGTGAAGGCAGGGAAAGACAAGGCCTGACTTCAGGGGAGCCTGACCTGGCCCCTCGAAGGGTCTTGTGAGTGGTGGTGGTGACGACATCCGCATGCTTGAAAGGTGAGGGGATCACCTTGGCAGCCACCAGGCCACTGATGTGGGCCATGTCTGCCAGGAGGTGCGCCTTGACCTCATCACACACCTGGGCAGGTACAGAGACAGGCCTTAGCCTGGGGAGGGCCACACAGGCCTCCCCAAGGCTGCTCCCCTTCCCAAATCGCCCCATCCCCCCCGGCAAGTGGCCGGCACACCAGCCCCCCACCAACCTCTCTCATGCGGGCATAGTCAATGAGGCGCGCGTAGGCACTGGTACCAGCTATAATGAGCCGTGGGCGGAAAAGTCGGGCAGTCAGTGCCAGCTGGTCGTAGTCGATGAGGCCGGTTTTGGGCTGGGTGGACAAACGAAAAGCTGAAGCCCTGAGAAGGAAGCAGGGCAGCTCGCTCTCCTGACCCTGGAGGGTGCCCAGGACTCCAGCCCCTCACCGTCCCCAGCAGAGGACCGCCAGGGCCCCAGCACTCACATTTAGCTTATAGGGCATGGACTCAAAGAAGATGGACGTGGCTGAGACCCGCTTGACATCAGACATGTAGCCGTGAGTAAGACTGGCAGCAGATGAGAGAGAAAAGAGAGCTTCAGAAACGAGTAACTCCCTGACTTCACCACACCCTTCCCGCCCAGCTCCAAAGGCCCCTGTCCCTGGAACGCTGCTCCTCGTATACACAAGCCTCTGCCTGGTCCGTTCCACGGTGAACACTGGCGACTGGGCTCTTCTCATCCTCATCCACTGACTTGCAGGGCAGGGCGCACGGGAGGTGTTCAATAACAATGCCCATCCTGCCCACCAAACCCATCACCCACCCCATCCATACTCACTGGCCCCCATCGGGCAAGTCCAGCCCCATAATTCGGTCATGAGGCTGCAGAAGGGCTGTGTAGGCAGCCAGATTAGCCGGAGAGCCTGAGTATGGCTGGACATTGACTCCCCACTGCGCAGGATCCAGGTCAAAGGCCTCCAAGGCCCGCTGCTGACACAGCAGCTCAATTTCATCCACTACCTCTGCTCCTCCATAATATCTGCCATGAGATGGGGGTGTATCAGGGCACACAAAAAGGGTTCCAGTATCCCCCACAACCAGCAGCAAAGGCCACTCCTCTATACACACTGGGAGGGTACAGGCAGGTGTCCCCCACGGGGAGCAGCATTCCTGAGGCTGCCTTCCAGCCCTCTGGTGCCTAGCCCTCACCTCTTGCCAGGATAACCCTCCGAGTACTTGTTGTTGAGACAGGACCCCAGGGCCTCCAGCGCTGCTCGGCTGCAGAAGTTCTGGGTGAGGGGGGAACGGTGGGGTTAATGTCAAAAGGCACTGAGCCCCTTTCCCTGGAGCCCCCCACAGCCCCTCCCTGCCAGAGCCCCAGGCTGCAGGGAGGAGCTGGGCTCTACAGAAAGCTCTGGTCATTCAGCGTTCCTTGTCAGGCCTGAAGAAAGGCCAGAGGAAGCATCCTGAGAAACCCAGCTGCCATGACAGGTGTCCCCAGCAAGACCACCTGTCCACTCGAACCTATGCTTCCAGGCTCCTCCTTCCTCTTGGGAAGGGGAAGGGACCAGACTAGATGACAGGGGCCCCGGAAAGCTTTGGAAGCTCTCTAATGTCCCCATCCCATAATCCAGACTGGCCCTGCCTCTTCTTCAGAGGACAGTAAGAAGAGAAGGAAATAAGGCCCAGCAAGAAGGCCCTGAGTCTGCAAGGGAAATGTGGAGAAACAGCAGTACAATGACCTGTTACTTCTTGCACCCACGGTGGCCCATGTCGTGGCCCCTCTCCCCAAGCCCCACCTCTGAGGCAATGAGCTCCAGGCCACGACACTGCCTGTCCTTCTCCCTCTGCAGCAGCTCCCACATCTCAGGGTCACTGTCTGACAGACTCTCCTGGCCTGTCCAGCCGCTGGTTGCTTCTCCAGTCTGGGTCTGGGCCACCTCACTGTGCTGGCACCGGATGGCCCTCCTGACCAGCTGACCACATCTCTGCAGAGGCTAGGAGAGGAAAAACCAGAGTCAAATAAAAAGCACCCAGTCTCCCAACAACCCTCAACCATGCTTATCAGGCTTTCTGGCTCCAAACCTAGCAGCCAGTGGTCGAGCCAGCCTTTTCCAATTCTCACCACCCCCACCTCCGCCTTCAAATGCCAGTTCCAGAGCCAAGGTCGAGATCAATGTCCAGGGGGTGGTTCTGATTTGGTCCATTTACCTCACCTCAGAATTTCCCTCCACCTCGGCCCATGAACCACTCTGCAAAGCCATAGGGCAAAGTTTGTCCTCCAGAAGCCTATGTCTCTGGAGCTCAGGGGCAGTCTACTGAGGTTCCAGAACCTCCCCAACCCACAGGAACAAAAGGATCTTCCTGCAGGGCCTCCATGGCAGTCAGGGGGTTGGAGGCTGAGTTGGCAAGGATTCAGGCAATAGGCTGTAGGGGTAGTTTCCAGAGCAATGGAGGTGGCAGAGAAGACCATTAGCAGTCTCTGGGGAAAGGGGGATGGTGGTGGTGGGTGGTGGGGAGCCTGCTGGCAGGGAAGCCAGAACCCATATCCTGCCCTCTGTGCCCCCCAACTCTTCCCATGTCCTTCCAGCCCACAGTGCCAAGGGACGCCTGATGTAAGTAGTGGGGCCGCGTTGCATCATCTGCACGGCTCAGAGCTGGCAGGAAAGACTCGGCTCGCAGGTCCGGTCCAGGAAACCGGCTTGTTCATCAGGGTCCACGGGGCATCTGGTGCACTTCTCTCCTTAAAGCCACGTGAAATGGGTGGTCGCAGGCCCTCGGGCGTCTGGTTGCCGGAATGGGGAGGGGCCCCAGGTGCTCCGCGGGCACTGGGGGTGGAGGGGTTCTCAAGGATTCCCTAGTTGCAAGTCCGCTCCCCGAGGACCAAAACCACGTGCGTGGAAAAGCCAGGAGAACCCCAGAGTTTGTGAATGGGAACTGAAGTAGGAGGGGAGCTCGCTTTCTATTGGTCACCCAATCTCCGAAGCCCCATTCTTACCCGAGTCGCCCAGAGCAAAGAGAAGGGCAGCATCGCAACCCGAGGTCGCAGGATGTCCAGCCACCAACTCTGGCCGGGGGAAGCAAAGGGTAGGAAGAAGACTGATCCGAGAGCGCGTGCGCGAGAACGGCCCGAGAAACCACCGGATTAAGGGGAGGGACCTACGCATGCGTGAGGTGGGCCCTTTATGGTCTCTTGGGAATTGTAGTTTTTTTTTCCCCCCCTTCCTCTTCCGCTTCAGTTCATCTGTAGCTCATGGTCAGACAGAAGCTCCTTGCCTGAAAGAAAAGAGATCCAGTTCTGCACCACCTCCTCATTGTCCCGAAGCTTAGTGGGTTTTCCCCCCACTGTTGTCCAAACAACAGCCATTTACTGGGTGCCTACTGAATGCCTAGCATTATTAGGCTCTGAAAATATAAAGACTCCTCTTCGAGCTAGAGAGCCTTGGTGCACCGGAAAGCCCTCTGGCTTGGAAGGGTGAGACCTGAGTTCAAGTTCCACCTCTGGGACAAACTAGCAAATTAGCCTATCTGCCCCTCAGTTTCCTCACTTGTAATTCAAAAATAACATGTAGTGAGGATTAAGTGAGATTTTGTGTGTAAACATGCTCTGGGATGGATCACCCTCCCCTGATCCTCTGACTACTCCAAGGTTATCTCCTTCTCCTGCGATATCCTGGAGATGAGTGAGGTGCCCCCTTCCTGTTGTTGCACTTTTGCTACCTGTTCACCTCTTGCTGCTCCAGCAGTCAGTGAGCTCTCTTTATATGCCTGGGGCTCTAGATCCTTGGAACCGCACAGGATCTTCCTTTTAGCCTGACTTCGTCTGGACTCATCCTTTGGGAGAGGGACTCACTGACCCCTCTAGAAGTAGGTCCCAAAACCTCGGTATCAGAATTGGCTGGGAAATGTAGTATAAATATATGAGTGTGAGGCTTCTCTTCAGAGGTTCTAATTCAATGGATCTTAATGAGTAGACATTTGCCCACTCATGGTGACAGTGAAACCTCTCAGTGATTCTAATAAGCAGTGATTTTGAGAACCATTGCCTTACTTAGCAAAATTACACATTCATTCATTCATTCATTCACTCATTCATTCAACAGACGTGTTGAGCTCCTACTCTGTGCCAGACATGGCCTAGCCTTGGAGATATAAGAATAGATCACTGACTGCTGGGACATCAGGTAACAAAATGCAACAAGCGCAGTTATGGGCAGGGGCAACTCAGCTCCCAGAAGTCCAGATGTCCCAGGGGGAAGGGGTGGGGGAGGAGGAGAAGAGGATGGCTGTAAAGGAGGCAGTTTGTGAGTCAGAGGAAGAGAAGGACAATCCATCACAAAACACGTTCAAATGAAAAGTCTCATTTAATCTCCAGGACATGCTATTTTATCATTGCCTTACAAGTGAGGAAACTGAGGCCCAGATAGGCTAACCTGCTAATTCTAAACATTCCCACTTGGCTCTCATACCAGGCCTCAGAAGTCCTGGCTTAGCTCTAACCTCCTTCCCTCCTACTCTAGCCTCAGGTGTTCTCAGGTCTTTCCAGCAATGGGCTCTCTTTGGGGGTTCTTCTCCTTCCTCCAATCTCTGACCTACAACCACCTCCCACCTCCCTCTTCCTTTCAGCTTGATCTTGTTATTCAGCCACCCACCCATCCATCCATCCATCCATCCATCCATCCATCCATGATTTATTTTCCCCTCAACGACTTTTCACTTCCAGGCATATTTAGATCAGACTCACCTCTGACTCAGTTTCCTGCTAGAACCAGTGGGCAATTCCCTGGAGAGTCCTGCACTCTCTGAGTTGGTATCTTGGCCCAGGACTCAAGGAGAAGGAGGGCAGAAGACGAGGTGTCGAGGTGTCGTTCTGTGCCTCAGCTTGTCCCTATCCCCTCCCTCGCCCCAGTCAGGGGTCCCCAGGGGAGGGGGGCGGCTGAGCTTGAGAACTGCTAATGAAGCCGCAGCCAATTAACGCCCGGGCCAGAGTTGGGGGCGGATAAAATTAGCAGCGGCGGCGGCAGGAGGGAGCTGCAGGGGCGGGGCGGGGAGGGTGGGCAGCTGGCTGAAGGGGGCCTCGTTTGCAGGCGGCGAGCGGCGGCGACGCGGCCCGGCTCTCCAAACTCGCGCTCGTCCCTTCCCCCACCCCCTCGTCTCTGGCCTCCCTCCCTCTCTCAGCCGTCTGCAAACTCAGCGCCCACGAAATTAGGAAGGAAAAGGAAGATCGATGACTCCAGATGCCGCAAACACCGTTCCCCCTCCCCCCCACCTGCCGCCTCCCGCCAGCCCCTCGGAGCTTAGCAGGTTGTCAGCGCTCTGCCTACGCTGTCCCTGCAACTCCATCCCATTTCAAGGCCTTATACCTCCTCCCCCAAGTCGTGTCAACTGTCCGCTGGTAGTCCCCTCTCAGGTCTCATCCCCACTCGATCTGCTGCTGCTTCACCTCGCCCACCTCGGGGAGAAAATCCCCATCTCAGTCAGAGCTCCTACCGCAAGGGTAGCCCTCGTCTCTCCCTGATCTGGTCCTGGATGACCTCCAAGGTGTTAGCTCCCTCAATATTTGCCTCAGTTCCCACGAGCCGCCGAGGGAGGAGGCCCTGGCCAGGTCTCTGCCACCCTTAAACCCACAGCACCACCCCCTTCCCTACGAAAGTCTCTCACGCAGACACGTATTGGATTTCACTTTATTTTGTTCCCTTTCCCGTCTGTTTTGGCGTAGAAAAATATCACCAAGAGGAAGCAGCCGGAAAGGGGCAGGTGGAGCAGGACTGCAGGGACGAGAGGGAGGCGGGCATAGAGGGCAGGCGCCCAGTCGATCGCCTAGGCCCAGGAGTTCTGCTTCCGCTACCCTAATTAGGGTTTCGGGGAAAGGCGGACAGGCATACCGGCAGGCAGAAGGGGTCGGGGACAGGCCGCAGTTTATAGGCCTCACAGTCTTTACGTGGGGACAGGGTGGAACAGGAGGACAAGCGCCTGGGGGTAAGAAAGGGTGCGACAAGGGTGCCAGGCCAGGCGTCATTAAAGATGCGGACAAAGGGAATGCCCAGCCCAGCGCCTGCGGCATGAGGGGGGACCCACGGCAGACGTGAGGGACGCTGGGACCGCCTCCAAGCCCCGCCTATTCTAGGCCTGCGCTCTTGCCTCTTCACTTTGGGAGGCAGCGGAGGGGGCTACCTCTCCCCCCCACCCCCGCCGCCCCACTGCCTCGTGGGCACTCCCCATGAGGAAAGGGTGGACCTACGCGGCTGATGGCTGATGGTCCCCGGGAGGGCTGTTCCTTTCGCCCTCGGAATGGAAGGGGTGGACGCGGCCACAGGAGCTGCGGGGCACAGGGAGGGGTCCCACTTAGGGAGGCCGGGATTTGGCGGGAAGCTTAGGGCCCAGGCGAGGGCGAGGCGCGCTACCCAAAGTAAGGGTGCTCACTCTGGAAGTTATAGTCTGGGCACACCTTCTGCACCAGTTTGTAGTCAAAGCTGAGGAAGGAGACGAAGATGCAGATGACTTTGAAGGGCTTGGCGCAGAGCCAGGCGGCATGGCTCTGCGTGTGCTCGGTGAAGCACACCTGCGACGGGTCGTACAGGCACGGGCGGTGCTTGCGCGCGCGGTTTGTCTTCTCATACTCCACGTGGCAGTTGAAAGCGCGAGACTCTTTGGCCCCGGGCACTCCCAGCGCGCCCCCGAATGGGCCCGCCAGCGCGCCCCCGAGGGTACCCCCTAGCCCGGGTCCCGCGGCCGCTATCCCCAGCGGGGGCCCCAGCCCGGGGAGCACCCCTTCCAGGGCCAGCGTAGACTGCAGCGGGTGGGGAGCCGGCCCGGGCAGCCAGACGCCCCCAAACTCGACACGTTTGGAGGGCGGCACGATACTGACGCTGAGGTTGCCCAGGCTAGACGAGTTGTGGCGGAAGTACACGCTGAAGGTACCGTTCACGTGGTCCACGATCTTGCCGGTCACCAGCAGCGAGAACTTGAGCGTGTGTACCCGGAAGTAGAAGTCCCCCCAGCCAAAGATCTTTTTGGCGCGGGCCGCTTTGATAGACGGCTTCCTCTTGGTGCGCCGCGCAGGCAGCGCCCCCGCCCGGGCCAGCGCCCGGGTGTGATTAGCCGGCCAGGCCCAGCTCCAGGCGCCTGCGGTGCCCAGGCCGTGGGAAGCCCTCGGCACCGCGAGCTGTTGGCCAGGGGCGCCCCCTCTGGCCGCGGCGGGGCGCAGCACCAGGTACTGCGGCCTCCCGGACTCCGGAATCTGGGCACTGACGACCTGTGGACGGAGAAAGAGCAGAAAAGAGAGGCGCTGGAGTTGTCCTTGGCCATCCCAGGGCCCTACCCCCCCCACCCCCACCCCCCGGCCAGCCCCTTTCCCCAGCCGCTAGGAGCCCAAAGGGAACTGGGCAGTCCACAGTCAGTGGTTCCGGGAGCGTGTACTGGTGCAGGCCGGCAGCCCTTCAGCCCTCTGTGCTCTTGGCCAAGTCACCGACCAGTACTCAGTTTCTCCATCTGTGAAATGACACTGAGAATCCATGTGTTCTCAGAGAACTCCGACGCGAGCTGAGAAAGGCAAAAAAGCCAAAGCCCGCGAGGGTAGAGTAGGGAGCCGAGCTGTGGACGCGGTCTGCGTCTCCCCTGGCCTGGAACCTGCTTGGTTCCGAGTAATGATGGACCAGGGAGGAGGTGGACTCAGGCAGTCCAGGCCATGACCGCTGTCAACATCCCAGCATCAGGAAAGAAGTGACCTCCCAACACCTCTGCCCAGACTAAAGCCCCCACGCAGGCCTCAGCCTCCACTCCCTTGCGGGGAGGGGCCCGGGAAACCGATTGAACTAAGAGCCCTGGAGAGTCTCGGCGCTGTGGGTTGAGGCTGGGGGGCTCCGCGGGCACCCCTCTCCGCCTCCGGCACTCTTACTGTGGGGGAGGCCAACTAGTGGTCCTTCCCGGGGCTTGGAGGGGGCCGGAGGACCAACCTCGCCCGCCCTCACCCGTCTCTCCGGCTGTCTCAGGTGGCGGCCGATCTGGGAGACAGCGCGGGCGCGAGTACAAGATGGATCGAGAGGCGGGAGCGGCCGGGCCAGGCCCCGGCCATCAATTATCTGGGGCGGGGGGGGTGGGGCGGGGGGGGGGGTGGCCGGGAGGGAAGGAGACGTGTGAGAGCCAGAGGAAGAAATATGGAGATGCCGCTCCAGCGAGGGGGGCGGGAGGGAGAGGAGCCGCCGTGTCAGAGTGTGTCAGGCAGACTGTTAGCTGTGGCCGGCTGGCGTGGCCCTTGCTGCCCAGGTTCAGACTGTCGGGGCGGGGGGGGCGCGTGTGTCAGCCTGGGTGCTGGTGTTTCTGTCAGCCCGGGCTTGGTTGTGTGTGTGTGTGTGCGCCTGGAGTGACGGTGTGTGTGAGAGCGTGTGCACGTGCACGCTCACCATGTGTCTCAACCTATGGTTATGGGTGAGCATGTCTGCTGGAGGGGCTGCGCACGGTGGTCTGAGGGGCCTGTGTGTGTGTCTGCCTGTGGTGCTGACTGTTGTGTCAGTCTGTCGGGGCTGTGTAGATGCGCCTGGGTTGTGCGTGCACCTGGGTTGTGAGTGCGCCTGGGTTGTGCGTGTGCCCGGGTTGTGTATGCGCCGGGTTGTGCGTGCGCCCGGGTTGTGCGTGCGCCCGGGTTGTGCGCGCGCCCGGGTTGTGCGTGCGCCCGGATTGTGCGTGTGCCCGGGTTGTGCGTGTGCCCGGGTTGTGCGCGTGCCCGGGTTGTGCGTGCGCCCGGGTTGTGCGTGCGCCCGGATTGTGCGTGT
>NC_138373.1:107477623-107491974 GCF_054177405.1 Leptonychotes weddellii | reverse complement strand
CCGGGTTGTGCGCGCGCCCGGGTTGTGCGTGCGCCCGGATTGTGCGTGTGCCCGGGTTGTGCGCGTGCCCGGGTTGTGCGTGCGCCCGGGTTGTGCGTGCGCCCGGGTTGTGCGTGCGCCCGGGTTGTGCGTGTGCCCGGGTTGTGCGCGTGCCCGGGTTGTGTATGCGCCCGGGTTGTGCATGGGCCCGGGTTGTGCGTGTGCCTGGGTTGTGTATGCGCCTTGGTTGTGTGAGTGACTGGGTTGTGTGTGTGCGTGGGTTGTGCGTGCGCCTGGGTGCTGGTGTTTCTGTCAGCCCGAGCTTGGTTGTGTGTGTGTGCGCCTGGAGTGACGGTGTGTGTGAGAGCGTGTGTGCATGTGCACGCTCACCATGTGTCTCAACCTATGGTTATGGGTGAGCGTGTCTGCTGGAGGGGCTGCGCACGGTGGTCTGAGGGGCCTGTGTGTGTGTCTGCCTGTGGTGCTGACTGTTGTGTCAGTCTGTCGGGGCTGTGTAGATGCGCCTGGGTTGTGCGTGCGCCTGGGTTGTGAGTGCGCCTGGGTTGTGCGTGTGCCCGGGTTGTGTATGCGCCGGGTTGTGCGTGCGCCCGGGTTGTGCGTGCGCCCGGGTTGTGCGTGCGCCCGGGTTGTGCGTGTGCCCGGGTTGTGCGCGTGCCCGGGTTGTGTATGCGCCCGGGTTGTGCATGGGCCGGGGTTGTGCGTGTGCCTGGGTTGTGTATGCGCCTTGGTTATGTGAGTGACTGGGTTGTGTGTGTGCGTGGGTTGTGCGTGTGCCTGGTTGTGCGTGCGCCTGGGTGCTGGTGTTTCTCTCAGCCCGAGCTTGGTTGTGTGTGTGTGCGCCTGGAGTGATGGTGTGTGTGAGAGCGTGTGTGCATGTGCACGCTCACCATGTGTCTCAACCTATGGTTATGGGTGAGCGTGTCTGCTGGAGGGGCTGCGCACGGTGGTCTGAGGGGCCTGTGTGTGTGTCTGCCTGTGGTGCTGACTGTTGTGTCAGTCTGTTGGGGCTGTGTAGATGCGCCCGGGTTGTGAGTGCGCTTGGGTTGTGAGTGCGCCTGGGTTGTGTGTGTGCCCGGGTTGTGTATGTGCCGGGTTGTGCGTGTGCCTGGGTTGTGTATCGCCCGGGTTGTGTGTGTGCCCGGGTTGTGTGTGTGCCCGGGTTGTGTATGCACCTGGGTTGTATGTGTGCCCGGGTTGTGCGTGCGCCCGGGTTGTGCGTGCGCCCGGGTTGTGCGTACGCCTGGGTTGTGAGTGCGCCTGGGTTGTGCGTGCGCCCGGGTTGTGTGTGTCCCCGGGTTGTGCGTGCGCCTGGGTTGTGCGTGTGCCCGGGTTGTGTATGTGCCCGGGTTGTGCGTGTGCCTGGGTTGTGTGTGTGCCCGGGTTGTGCGTGCGCCTGGGTGTGCGTGTGCCCGGGTTGTGTGTGTGCCCAGATTGTGTATGCGCCCGGGTTGTGCATGCGCCCGGGTTGTATGTGTGCCCGGGTGTTGCGTGTGCCCGGGTTGTGCATGCGCCTGGTTGTGTGTGTGCCCAGGTGCGCTGTGTGTGCCCGCGGGCTGGTCTGAGCAAGGCTGTCGGTCAGCTTGTGGTGCTTGCGGTCGGTGTGAGTGGTGTAGTTGTACGCCTGGGTTGGCTGTGTCTGGTTCTCGGGAGCTGTTACTTTTCCTGTGTGAGCCCCTATCATCCTCTGGCCATGTGTCAAGCTCTTTCTCAAGGGTGTGTGTCACCATACCCACAATGACAGAACGAACAAGTGCGGTCTGTTCCCGGAGGGGAGGGGTGCATTTGTGTGAGTATATGACTGGTCCCTGGGGGGTTCCCCACACTGGCCTGCAGGCTGAGCTTTGGGTAGGTAAAGAGGCCTGGTAGCATGGGTGCCCCCCTCTGTTTGCACATGCCCTGTGTACACACCAGGAGTCCACAAGGGACAGGAATGCCTGAGTCAAGCTGCTGGGCTAGAATCTCCACCGCCTGGCCCCCATCCCCGCAGCATTGCGATCCCGGGTTATTAATGCCGCCGCCACCACCCACTCGTCATACATATTTATCGCCCCCCTCATTCCTCCTCCCGTCCATCCCTCCTCCCAGCTCAGGTGAGGGGGGCGGGGGCGACAAGAGTGATTGACTCAGACAGACAAGCTTGAGCTAGCAGCTAACACCAGGAGGGTGGGCCTGAGAAGGACGGTGGGAAGGGTCCCAGGCCACCGTGGAGGGGAGAGGGGGCAAGGCAGGCGTCCAAGGAGGTAGGCTTGGAGAGGGCAGGGCCTGAGCCTCAGGGAGGTCATTGGAGAAAGGGAGTGCATAAAGCTTCCAGAGAAAGTCAAAGAAGGGGGGAGTCATTTGAACTCTGACTCCTAATCTCCTCACCCTTCTGGACCCAACATTGCCTTCCCAGGGGCATCCATCAGTCTCCAGTCACCGGCTCTTATGACTCCAAATGCCTCTGAGACACCCCCTCCCAGTACACCCCCGCAGCGCTCGTAGTCCTGCATCCAGCCCAGGACTTGTCAAGGGCTGCTTCAGTCCAGCGACTCCTCGCAGGCAGGAGCTGGGAGAGGGAAGGAGGTTTGGCTGGGTGGTGAGGGGTGCTGGGGGTCTCCCCGCCCCCGGCCCCCACCGCCCGGCGATCCCAGACAAATTGCTGTCTGCGCTTCTCTGATCCTGGCAAATCCCTGGGCTTTGGGCACCCGCACCCCCACCCACTGCAGGAGACTGCCAAGATAAAAGGGAAGAGTTGGGGGGGCAGCCAAAGCGACCTTGGGGGGAGCTCAGACAGGGAGGGGTGAGAGCCTGTGAGGAAACGAGCCGAGAAATGGGAACATGGAATAAAATAAAATCAAATCCTCCCTCTGGCTTCCTCGCTTGCACGATCACTCTCCCTCTCTCTCGCGCTCCCTCTTTCACTGTTTTTCCATCTCTCTCCGCGACTCTTCTCTCAGTCCCTCACTCTGTCTCGAATTTTCTCCTTCCGTGATTCTGTTTTTCTCCCTGTTTCTGTCTGTCTCTCTTGGTTCTTTCCCTCTATCCTTCAGGCTGTCTCCAACTGTGGGTGCAGTGGGAGTGAGGGAAAGCAGGGTGATAAAAGAGCCCCTCTTTCCCCAGACCCATGGTGCTGTCCCTCCCCCTCTCTGACTGAGAGTGGGAGCAGGGTGCTGTCCGAGGAGGGGTCCCCCTCGCTCCAGAGCTGGTTTAATTAAGCTAATTGGGCGCAGTGACATTTGCCGAGGGGAGAGGCTAGTCTGGCTGTCGGCGCAGGGGGCGGAGGTGCTTGGTGGCAGGCGGGGGTGGGAGTGGGGGTGGGGGGTGCTCCTCACCAGGCGCCTCCAGGCCCATGCGGGGCGGGAGCCCAGCCAGGAGCGCTTTGCCCCTGAGGCAGTGAGCCCACACAATGGAGGGGAGTTGAGGCAGCCTCTTGCTGCTGAACAAACTCCACTGTGTGTGTGGGGGGGGCGGTTCTTACGGGATGGGACCGCAGGGAAAGGGGGGAGGTTCAGGCTGTCGGCCCCCAGCCGCATTGCAGGGCGCACCTCCCCCAGGCCTCCAGGCCAGTCCCTGGCTTCTGTCTGGCTGTGTGGGTCAGGCGGGGCTGCTCAGGATTCTGGCCCAGGGGAAGGGAACGGCACCCTGTGGTTGGGGAAGGAAGAGTACTCCGGGCCTGGGCTGAGGAAGGGCAGGGAATAGCGTATGAAGCCCTTGTACCTAGCAAGGGGTGGGGGTGGGGGCCACCGCAGACAGGGCGGGGTGGACTAGACAGGGTCTGGTTGGGAACCAGGGACAGAGACGGGGGTAAGGACAGAGGCGGGTGGACAGGACAGGCTGGGGTGAGGGCTGGGATGGAGAGAGAGGGGGACTGGGGTTTGGCACTCAGCAGGCACAGGTATATGGTGCAGAGATAAGGATGGAACAAGGATAGGCATGGAACTGGGATGGAGAGGAGATCATACATGGTGGTTAGGCATTGGACAGAGACAGGGATGTAGATGGGGTAGGAACTAGGGGAATGACGAGGGGTAGAGAAACCAAAATGGGGATGAAGGAGGACAGGGATGGTGGATGAGGGATGGGCACTGGGGACAGCAAGCAGGACTGAGAGTGGGATAGGAACTGGAGGATGGGGATGGGGAACAGATCCGGGCGGGAACAGAAATGGGGGATGGGTTTCTGGGCAGGAACAGGGGTGCTGAGGGATGCAGAGACCCAGGAGATGGGGATGGCAAATGTGAATGGGGACTGGAATGGGCAATGGGGGGGACAAGGAAGGAGATGGGAGACAGGGACAGAGACAGGAGCTGAGGACAGGTATGGAGGACAAGTCAGAGGAAAAGGCAGAAGACGGGCAGGATTAGGCTATGGGAGGGGGCCGGGCAGGTGGAAGCGCTGATACCTCCTTCCAGACCCCACTATAGCGTGAGGGGGCGGGGACCGCTGGTGGGGCGGGCTCTGCCCTTGGGCCCGGCACCCCCTCCCCCTCAGCCCCGCCTGCCCGCTTGCTCGAGGCCGGCAGCGCAAGGCTACCGTTATCTGAATTTTGATTTTATTTTATTTTATTTTATTTCCCTGCTTCCTAGAGCCGGCGCGGTCCCCCCGGGAAAGGCCGCCCCCCGCCCCCCGCCCCGCGCCACACTTTATTATTGCAATAAATGTGCCTATAAAGGCGCGGGCTCCGGGGCGCGGTGGTGGTGGTGGGGGGAGAGCCGCGGAGCGGGGATGTAATTTCCCGAAGCCGGAGCCGGAGGGGGAGTGGGCGGGGTGGAGGTGGAGGAGGGGCAGGAGAGGGAGAGGGGGAGACTCGCCAATTTCTAGCGCTCAAGGCAGCGCTTCCTGCTCCCCATTCCCACCTCGCAGCTCGCTTGCACCCCACACCCGCGACTCCCCATTGCGCCCAGCCGTGCTTGAGCCCTGGGACCCCTACCTACCCCATGACCCTGCCCTCTCTCTGTCACCCTGTCCCCTTCCTGGACCCCACCCATGTGGAGTTGCTGGGCTCTGTTCAAAGTTCCCCATCTCCTTGACAATGACTTCATCTCTGAGCCCTGGGATGCCCCTTCCACTTACCTGGTCTCTTTCAACGTTTATGTCGCCCCTTCCCAGTGACCTCGCCTCTGACCCCGGTGACCCTTCATTACCTTGTTTCTGTCTCCCAATTACCTCACCTCTTCCCCACTCACCCAGTCCTGGATCTCCAATTCCTCCCCCACCCCAACCCCATGACCCTCTAAATTTTCCTTTCCAATGAGCACCTCTCTCATACATGCAGGCTCTGGCCCAAGGGAGCTCTCACAGGGCCCCCCTTCTCCTGTGCCCCCGGCCCAGCTGCGGCCCCTGATTACCCCAAATCCCCGCCAAGGCTCTGGGCCCTCACCCAGGCTGCACGTGCCTAAGTGGCCCAGCCAGAGATTAGCTGGGGGGCTGGAGAGGGGTATGAGGCAGGAGGGGGTGGCTAGACGCAGGTCTGGGGCCCCGCCGGCTCTGAGAGGCTCGCTTAGGCCTAATCCTGCCCTGAGGCAGGATAGAGATGGAAGGTCCCACAGGGCCCCGCCCCTGCCCTCCCCCAGCTAATTAGTAATTAGTGATTAGTGATTAGTGACTATTGATCGCCTGCTGCTTCTCCTAGTAGGCAGCAGCTTTGGCAAGGGGTGGGGAACGCAAGAGACAGAGGGGGAGAGGAGTCAGAGACCTTATCAGAAAGATCCTGAAGAAGGTCTGGCCAAGAGGCCACAGCCCCCGGGGTAACAGAAGCCCGGAGTCCCAGGCCCAGGAGGGGGCTGGGGAGGCAGGGTTGTTAGCGTTGGACAATTAGGATTTTCCAAAGAGCTACCTTGTAAACTGTCCCCCACCAGCCTCTTACCGTGTCAACATATTATCCCAGCCTGGCACTGAGACAGCCCTGAGCTCTCACACACACGCCTAAGCCACACGCAGATACATGAACACATCCTGAGCCTCACAATCCCATACCCACACCCCAAGGCACTCCAAACCACAAGCACACAGACTCTCACAAACACCAGAGACTTACCTACAGGCAACACATGACCCCAGCACACAGATGCACTCGGAGACCCACCTTGGGACAGGCCCATGTGCGCATACTGTACTCACAAGTGCGCACAAGCACACACAGATAGGTACTTGGACACACAAACACTTCTCTACACACACTCTGCCATGCAGCTACACATATGTACACACCCACAGGCCTTACATGCGTGCAAACACTGATTCTCACATGCACACAAGCTGGATCAAATGGCAGATACATTCTCCCCCACTGACTCCAACACGGAGGCCCACCCACAACCAGCTCACACACACTCAGATCCCCATCGCTCACATCCTCACGCTTACTCTCCTTCAAGTCTTCACCAGATGTTTCATTCCCCTTCAGGGGGCAAAGGAAATTAAACCAGATCTGTCCACAGGGGAGTTTATTTGATGGGGAGAGTGGCGAGGAGAGTGGGGAGGAAGTACAAAGGAGGGGCAGGGGAGTAGCATCCTTACCTCCTCTCCCCCAGGCCTTCACATACACAGATGGGTTGTGGGGCCCAGGCCCCCTCCTGCAGTAGTCTAAGGGCAGAGCTGGGCAGCGAGTCCAAAGGGAGCTCCTGCCAGGGGAAGCAGTTTTTGTGAAGGGGGCCCCTATGCCCACATTCCAGCCCCTCAAGGTCACCAGGCGCGTTTGGGAGAATCAGGAAGCTCAATCACCACCTTCACTAGGACAGCCCCTAACCTGCTGGAGTTGCTGAGTTTGATTTGGCTGAGCAGGTGGGGTCCAAGTGTTGGCAGGGGAAAGGTAGGATGACTACACCCCTTGCAGATTCCGCAGGGGCTCGGGGCTGGTGTGCAGGGAGTAGGGGTTTAGGAATCTACCTGCCTGCCGCCAAGCTAGGAAAGTCGCAGTTAGGGTGCAGGAAACGGAAAAGTCCTGGGCAAGGAGGCCATGAAAGGAGACGGGGTCCAGGGCCTAGGCCCCCATTGTGGGGCACATAGCAGGGCACTGTGAAGCAGGCGCTTGCACTCACCCCTTCAAAGTCAACACCACACACCACAGTAGCTTACACATGCACCCTGGACCGAAGCCTGGCTGCCCCAGACACATGCATGCACACAGGTGCACGCGCTGACCCACACACTCCGCATCAGCACATAGGAGCACACCGCGCTCGGGAGCTGAAGCCTCTAAGTTGGGAGGGAGGCAGATCAAATCTGGGCCTCCTTAGCCTCGGTGCTCGCCCCAGAGCCTGGGGGTGGGGGGGAAAGAGGCAGCCGTGGGATGTGGGAGCAAGGAGAGCACAGGAAGAGAGACTCCCCTCCCAGACAGCCCCCACCCTCATCAGCTGGGCGCGAGAGAGGGGTGTGTCTGCGAGGTTTGTGCAGGGGAGAAGGTGTCTCCGCGAGAAATGTGATGGGAGATTGTAGCCAAGTTCGGCCGAATCTGTGCGCGCGCGTGTGTTCGGGTCGTGTATGCTCGGAACACAGTGCCCGCCTGGCATTGTGACAAGTGCAGAGAAGAGAAATGGGAAGGCGGGGTGGAAGGGTGGAAGGACAGACAGCGAGGAAGGCGAGCGAGGTTGGCGCGGAAAGACGGCAAGGCTGACACCCTGCTGGCTTGTCTGTCTGTCTCGCACTCCCGCTCAGTCTGGCGCACTCGCGGGTCGGGCTTCGTCCCCTCCCCCGCCGAGCCTGGAGCCAGATCCAAGTCGGGCCTCCACCCCGGCACCCACCCCCAACCCTCAGCCAACTTGGGCTGGGAGAGCGCCCGTCCTGGATCGGGGAGTCTGTCTGTCCGCGTCCCCCGCGCCGCGCAAAGTTGGGACGCTCCGCGCTGGGGGCCGGGCGGGCGCACGGAGCCCCTCGCACTCTGGGACCTTTGCGTCCCGGACCCCGGCGCTCCCGCTCCAGCCCGGCTCGTCCTTACCTTCCTCAGGAGCCACGGACCAAAGAGCAAGAGAAGCCATTCCGGGAGCAGCCGCATCTTCCCGGGCGGCCTAGCGGGGCGGGCGGGACGGGTCCCGGGCAGGCCGGAGCCGGGCCTGGGGGCGAGGGGCCCCGGGCTGGCGCGCCGTGGGGCGGCTGCCGGAGCGGCGGGAGCAGGCGGCGCGGCCCGCGCGGACTGAGCGAGAGGAGCGGAGCTCGGCGCTGGGGGCGGGGCGCGGGCGGGGGAGAAAGTTGGGTCGGACTCGGGCGGGCGGGGGGGGCGGGGCTCCGCGTCGCTCCAATCCCGGCCGCGCCCCGCGCGCCCCCTCCCGCCCAGCTGGGGGCACCGAAGGTGACTTTCACCCCGACACGCCCCGGACACGCCCCCGGCCCAGGTGCGACGCGCAGAGGGCTGCGGGGCCTAGGGGTCGCGTACCCGAGGGGCTAGGTCTGTGCGCCGATGAGGGATGGGCCGGGCGTGGGGCCCGAGGCTCCGGGACCGTGTCCCCGAAGGGGTGCACGGCGGAGCAGGAGCCCGGCGAGGCTCAGCGGCCCCTCAAGACCAGGGTCCCTCGGTGCTCCGGGCCCCTTCTAGGCTCCGGGCTGAGGTGGGTCCGGGGCAGGAGTAGGGCAGGGGCCGAGGTGAGGCCGGGCGGGGCCTCGGGCGGCTGCAGCCGCGCGGCGCTGACGGGGATGGATGGGCGCCCCGCGGCTCATTCGGCCCGGAGATGAGAATCATTGATCACGGACGGAAACCCCATCACGTCTGTCAATAGGGCTGACAAACGGCGCCCGACGCCCCCACCCCCGCCCCCAAGCCACCTCCGCGGCCTCCGGACCCCTCTGCTGGACCGGCCGTTCACTTTTGCCCCTCGCGCCCCACCGCTGACCCCCGCGCGGCCCAGAGAGTCCCTGCGGGGGGGGGGGCAGGAAGTCCCCTCAGCGCCGCCTGCCCAGCCTCTTGGTGCAGTCTCTACCCCTTCCCTTCCACTGTCCCATCTTTCACCACCAGCTCCTCTTGGGCCTCGTCCCTTTCCTTTTCCGTCTCTGCCCTTGTCTCTGTCCCCAGCCCCAGCCTTGTCTCTGTCCCTATCCTCTTGGCTGTTTCTTCATCAGCTCGGCTCCCTCCCCCCCCCCGCCCCCCAGTCTCGCTCTCTTCCCTGCCCGGGGAGTCTTCAACTGTCAGCTGTTGCTATGCGGTGAGGCTGTGGCTGAGGTTGTGGTATGACCGACACCTAGACAGTGAGAGATGGGGACAAGCAAAGAGACCGAGAGACAGATGCATGCCCTGAGACACCAACACCCCCCACCCTAGGCACGCACGCAGATGCATTCACAGGGGCAGGCCACACACAGAGGTGAACCCCCGGGCGGAGCGGAACATGGTCATGCAGAGACCAGCACACACATGCAGACAGGTGCACACCTAGAGGCACACTGCCCCACACAGATGCACACCCACACACACAGGAGCACACCCACACCCACACAGGAGCACACACACACAGATGCACACCCCCCCACACACAGATGCACACCCACACCCACACACACAGATGCACACTCACAGGAGCACACACACACAGAGACAAATGCACATTTGCAGCAAGAGACAAGCACACCCAGCCAGATGCTCGGACCCCACCCCCTTCCTTGCCTTGGCAGAGAGCAAACATCCACAGACAGAGATGGACACACACACAGGTACACGCTGGCCCTGGCAGTCCAAAAGACAAGCCCAGCCACATACAAAGAGATATTCAGATACAAAGATGTGACAGACAGCAGAAAGGATCAGTGATGATGAGAAGATGAGGCAGACACAGAGACACCCAGAGAGATAGACAGAAGCCAGGAGGCGGGGACCTGGGTGCAGATGGGGCAGAGAGGAGAGAGGCCGGAAGGGGCAGGAATGGCCAGGCCCGACGCCCCAAGGCTCCAACCAGAATCCTGAGCCCAGGTGCCAAGCACAGGGGCTGCTGTGAGGTAGTAGACGGGGCCAGTGGAGACTCCCAGGCCTAGGGCACCCGGGGTAGCAGCCCATCACTAGGGTCTTGATCTTCTGGAGTCCCGACTGCCCCACCTCATCTCTTCTCCTTTTGCTGGTCTTAGGTCACCTCCTTCTGTCTCCAGCTATAGACACACACACACACACGCACACGCGCACACACACACACACACACACACACCCCACTCCCGTCTCTGGGTCTTTGCCTCTGCCCTTGCATCTCTCCATCCCCATATCTCTGTCTCTCATTCTGTCTGTATCAGCCTCAGTCCCTGTCTCTTCTCCATCTCTGTCTTAGGCCCGATGTCCTTGCCAGGTGAGGAGTTCTAGGACTGCCTCCTGGTAGACTCTTTCCTGGCCATTCCTGAGGGGCAGAGGGAGGAAGCTGACTGGAGGGGTGTGTGTTCCAAGCCGCAGCTGGGGGCCCCTCTCGCTCTGCCCAGGATCTTGAGGCGACAGGCTGAGAATCAGTGGCTCCCCGGGGGCGCCAGATGCACGGCTGACAGAGGGAGGGAGCGAGGGGGTGGGGCTGGTGGTGGTGGGGAGCAGGCGGGCGCTGGGGGAGGGAGGGGAGCCGCGGACGGAGGGTGGAGGGTGGAGGGGGTGTGGCAGAAGAGCCCGAGGGAAGGAAGTGAGAGGCTAGGCTGGGGTCCGCCTGCAGGTGCATAATTAGTGTTGGGGAGGGGGCTGTGCCGGGCTTACGGGTGAGCAGCGCTGCAGGAGTCGTGCGCCACCTGGTGGACAGATGAGGTCATAAACCTTCCTAAGCAACCGTGGAGGATGCCTCTTCTCCCCAGCAGGGTGACTCTGCCCTGGGGCTCTGAGGTGCCCCAGACAGTGGACGATCTCAGAACTGGCTTGGAGGCTGAGGCTGGAGATGGGATCTCAGTGCTAAGAGGGATGGGGAAGGTTCTTGTTTCTAGAGGTGCCTGGGCCCATAGCTTCCTCAAGAAGGGAATAAGCTGAGGAGGTTGAACCAGAGAGGGAGGCAGAAAGCAACATAGTGCCCTCCTTTGGGAGATGCCCTCCCTGAGCTCACGTTTGCTGTTAAGGGGAGAGCGGTGCTCTAACTCTCTCAGTCTTGGACAGTGTAAGGCTGTGTGACTTTCTGCAAGAGGTTCCCCTCTCTCTGGGTGAGGGTCGCAGTAGACCTACGACCCCTCTGATTATAGCAGTCCTTTCCTGTCAACCCCTGGGATGTCTAAAATGATGGGTGAGCTGGATCTGTTGGTGGCCAGTGGGGCCTGGCTAACTGGTCTTCCCAGTTCTCCTTCAGTCCAGGGGCACCCCCCCCCCGTTTCTCCTGAATCTAGAGTTCTACTCTTGGCATCTGATTGATTAGTCTCCATGATGATGTTAGCGCTTCAAGAGCAAACTCAGGCAGAGAGAGCTGTGTGGGAACATCCTGAAGGACTGATTAGAAAGCCCTTCACAACCCCAGTGCGTTCAGTTCTTATGGTGGGATTTCTCACTGTGGGAGATCATTTTGGGGAGGCTGGTGGTGTTATCCTGTAAGTGACAATGCAGAGAAACAGGTTTTGGAGTTACTGTCGTCGTAGAGCCAGAGAGAATACGAGATCCAGAAAGGTGAAGTCTCTGGCTCAAGGTCACACAGCCAGGAGAAACAGGTCTTCCTCCTCAAGTCCAGTGCCACCCCCTTCCCCTGCCAGCCAGATGGAGAGGGAGGGAGCTCAGGGAGAAGGGCACTGAAGACCAGACTCTCCAGCCTGCCTCCAGCACAGAGCAGGCCTCCCTCTGGTGGCAGAAGCAGGCAAGCACAGCCCAGCTCCCAGAGTCTCACACTCATAGGTAGACACAAGTGGCTTTTTTTCTTTTTTTTACAATTTTATTTATAACAATATCTGTGTTATTTAGTTGTAAAGGAGTTCAGCAAAAATTATTAAAACGTTTATGTCCCCAAAGCGGGGCTGCCCCGCTTGCCCTTTCTGGGTGTGCCCCACCTTCTCCTCATCCCCAGGGGAGGGTGGGGGAGGCTGGGGGACCATTTACCGAAGAAAGTCTCCAGCCCTGGGAGCCACGGTGGGGGCACTGGAGAGGGGGAGGGCCTGTCTGGGAGGGGTATTGAGCATGGCCATCTCAGAGGTGCCCCAGAGTGGGGGCTGGCACATGGAACACCCCCCCCCCAAGGAAGAACTAAAAAATTCCATCCTTTCCTTGCTCCCTCAGCCAGAGCCAAGTCTTCCCGACAGGGGCAGCAAAGGACTCTCCCTTCCCAGAAGGAGCCCTCAGGGAGCTGGGGGGGGGGGTGAGAGTGGGGGTGGGCCGAGGGAGGGGAGAGCCTTGACAAAGTGTCTCGTACAGGGAGGGGAGGCAGCACCACCAGCTCTCCCAGTGGGGGTGCATTTTGGTGGAAGGTGGGAGGCAGGTACCTGTGAGCCGCAGGAGCCCCCAGAGCCCTCCCTGCCCCTCTCCCTGAAGGCAGCATGGGGGGGTTGCTGAGGAGCAGGCAGGAAGGAGGAGAACGGAAAGAGATAATACTGTGCTCGCTTGCTCACTTGCTCACTCACATATAAAAAGTAATTCCTTCATTTTTACATTTATACACCCCGGCAGGGCCAGGGAAGGGCTGGCTGGGCAGGAGGGGGCTCATCGAAGGACTTCTCTGGCAGGGGGCAGGAGGCTCTCTGGGGTGAGTCCAGTGATCAGGGCCCTATGCCAAGGGGTCCCCTATCTCGTCCTCAGGGCCCCGGCCCAGGAGTTCTCGCTTCTCGTCCGTGCTGGCCAGGGAGTGGCGGCTGCCGTGACCACCCATGTAGAGTGTGGCGTACACGGGGTTGGTGAAGTTGGTGGGCTGCAAGGTGACAGAGGGTTCAAGTGGGGCTCAGGGGATGGGATCTGTGGCCCAGGTGCCCGGCGCCCCACCTCCATTCCATCATCCAACCCAGTGCCCTTCATCGTCCCACCCACAGTCTCTTGTCTCTACCCTGGAAGCCTCCTCCTCTGTCCTCCCGGCCCACCTTGTCAGGGTCCAGGGCAAAGTCAGCATCCAGTAGGCCCCCTACATCATCAGGCTCCCCGCCTTCATACATCTTATAGGTGGGGTTCCCAATCTCCACATTCATGGCCCCGTTGGTCATCCGCTGGTGCTGGAAGCCCTTAGCCCTGGGGGAAGCAGGATTTTAATGGGGCAGGGATTCTAGGAGGGCAAGGCTAGGATGGTAAACTAATAGCCAGAATTTTCCATAACTCACCCTCGGACTCGCCGCTTGTACCAGAATACCACTCCAGCTACCAGAAGCATCAGCAGCAGCAACAGCAGAGGGATGAGGATGGAGGCCATATCTGGAGGGGAGGAGGTGGGAAACGGAGTCAGAGGGGATCAGGGAAAACGGGAGGCTAAAATCTCCCTGCTGCAGGCCCCTGGAGCTCTGCCTCCCCATCCCCTGCCACCTACGTCCAGGCTGCTGTTGGCTGACCACCTGCTCCTCACACCGGGGTCCTGCCATGTGGGGTGGGCACCTGCAGGCAGGAGGGGCAGACCTGAGCAGGCACGGCCTCCACAGCCATGGCTGCCACGGAACTGGGAGGGGCCGCAGGGTCCCGAGGGTCCCTGCTCAGATTTGGGGGGGGTGGGGATGAGCTAGGTCTCGGGAGGGCTCAGGTCCAACTCACAGGCACTCGGGCATCATTTTGCTGTTCATGGTGCAGGAGCCGCCGTTGCTGCAGTGGCCGACGCAGGTCAGACAGCTGGGGGCCACCCGGCCGTCGGAGCAGCTGCGGGGAGGAATGGCAGGCTGGCTGGGCTGGGAGCGGGTGGCTGAGGCGCCGAGGGAGGGGCGGGGCGGAGGGGGGCCAGGGCGGGGTCTGGGCCGGGCAGGACTGCGGGCCAGGCCCCACTCACTTGCAGGTCACGTCCCCACTCTGCTTGTTGACCACGCAGGCTCCGTCGAGGCAGCGGCTGCACTTGTTCACGTCACACCTCGGTCCCTCGAAGTAGGCGGTGCAGCGGCACTGCCGGGAGCCGTCGGCGGCCATCTGGCACGTGCCCAGGTTCTCACAGTAGCCAGAGCACTGCCCTGTGGGGGCGGGGCGGGGAGGTGTCTCAAGCCCCGCCCTCACGAGGTCCTCCCCAGCCTGTGGACGCCTGAGGGGACCCCCAGGTCTTGTAGGTGACTCCCAGCTCCTCCTGAGCCCCCTGTGGCCAACCCCCCCGTCGCAGACTCAGAGCATGAGGACACGGCCCCAAACAGCCTGCCGCCGCTGCTTTCGCTGGAGCAATCCTGACGCCAGGGGGCTCACCACCTTGAGCCTCTACGGGGGGGCAACCTGAGCCCGCCCGAGCCGCGAGTGGCCTCCCTCCCTAAAGCATGCCCCTGTGACGGCCAGCTGGGCGCCCCCCTCCGGGGCCCGGGGGTGGCTCACTCACGGTACTGGCAGCGGTCCCCCAGGAAGCCCGGTGGACATCGGC
>NC_138373.1:107471374-107477523 GCF_054177405.1 Leptonychotes weddellii | reverse complement strand
GGGGGGGCGGGGCCGGGGGACCCGGGCGGACGGCAGAGGGACGCGACGCTGGGGCCGTGGGCTGGGGGGTGAGGCGTGACGGGGCGGGGGGCAGAGGTGAAGCCAGGGAGGACGGCGGGGGGCGTGGCCGCCGGGGACCCGCCCGGGGTGGAGCCGGCGGCCGAGAGGCTGGGGCGGGGCACGCCGGGAGCCCGGAGCAGGCCTGGCAGCAGAAGGGAAGGCCGTACCGGAGGGCGAGGCGGCGCACGTGCCTCCGTTGCGGCAGTACTCCCAGCACTGGTCCAGCTCACACTTGTCGCCCGTGTAGCGGGGCTGGCAGCGGCACTTGGGCTGCCTCCGCGCGTTGAGGAAGCAGCTGCCGCCGTTGAAGCACTGCAGGTTACAGGTTCCGGGTCGAGGAGCTGCAGGAAGGACCGTCAGGCACAGAGCCAGGGAAAGAGGGGAACTCAGGGGTCGCGGGGCAGAGGGTCCCGGGGCCGGAGGTGGGGCCGCGGGAGGGGCCGAGCATACCATCCGGTGGGGGCGTTGGCGAGGGAACGGCCACACAGGTGCCGTTGTCCAGCCGCTTCCCGTTGGGACAGGTGCAGACAGGCCCACTGGGGCTCAGCAGGCAGAGCCACTCACACTTCTTGCGGTCACAGGGGTTGGTCACTGCAGGTGCGGGCAGGGGCGGGAGGATGCTGAGCCTTGGGGACCCAGGACCTCCCCCCGCCCCGCCCACCGAGACTTGAGGCGACAGCCTGGAGACTCTGCCCCCAGGCCTGCCCTCTCTGCCTACCTTCAGGCTGCTTGTGTTGGTGGTACAGAACCACATCAGACGCGTGGCTCAGGCCCCCCGTCAGGTTGATCAAGGGGCTGTGTCCGAACTTATGGATCTTGAAGACACGATTGTTGATGTAGGTGACGCCATAGATGTAATCCTCAAAGACATCGATGCTGAAGGGGTGACTTAGGCCTGGGGGAGGAGGTAGACTCAGAGGGGACTCAGGCCCTGGTCACTCTCCAGGACACTGGCTCCCATGGCTCCCAGGCACCCCAAACTCAACACGTCCCAAACAGAACTCCCCCCAACCTGTTCCTTCTCCTGCGGCCCCTACTGGCAAAAGGTCCCATCAGCCCTAGACTTCTGGGATCAGGATGGACTTCTGCTCCCTCTCCCTACATTCAATAAGCTCCTCCTGCCACCTCTGTTGCCTCCATGCAGCTCAATACTCATTGGTGGAATGAATGAACGGGCAAGTGGGCCAGACAGTGCAGGGCTGGTACAGAGGGAGGCCAGTGTGGGGGAGGAGGGGTCGAGGCCTGGAAGGCACTGCAGGACTGCTGGGCGCCAGGATGAGGAGGATAGCAGGTGCTGGATGAGGCCTTGGACTCAGTGGGGAGGACAAGAGGCCCAAGGGCAGGGCCAGCTGAGGCTGCCCTCAGATGCTGACCTCGTTTGCTATCAGCAGCCACGATGGGGTCTGTGCCATTGAGCCGGATGCTGCCGATGACTGAGAGCTTGGCATCTGCCCAGTACAGCCGTTCATTGTGATAATCCACAGCCAGGCCTGGGCGGGGGCGGGAGGCAGAGAGCACTGTGAAGGCCCAGCCTCTCCCACCCTAGGCTCGAGGAAAAGCAGAACTGTCTCCATGTTTGGGACAGCTCCGTTCTGTTTCCACGACCCCTCCTAGTCATGTCGAGGAAAAGCCTCCACGACTCATTGTCTATCCCAGTCCAAGCCCCTTCCCCTCCTAGCTTTTATGTGACCTCAGGCTCAGCAAGCCCACCCCTCCCATATCCCCTGCCCCCTGCTGCCACAGACCTGTGGGCCATTGGATGTTGTCCTGTACCAGTGTCTCCCGAAGGGTCCCATCCATTGCTGCTGTTTCAATTTTGGGGTGATTCCCCCAGTCTGACCAGTACATGGTGCTAGGGAAGGAGAAGAAGTGTGGGTAGGCCTTGGGACTGCCAGAGGAGGCTGAGCAAGGTGGGCCACCAGGTTATGGCCTGGGCACAGGGACTGCTGGGTATTGGGAGGAGGGTGTCCTGTCTACCTCCTCCAGAGAAAACCAGGGGAGTCAGCTTTCTGCCCAGATTAAGGATCTTTTACTCTAAAACCACACTGTGCTGACCCAGAGTCAACAAAGTGGGCAGAACTGCCCCGTGGAGCAAAGGAGGAGCCGGAACTTGGCGGCACATGACAGCCAGCCAAGTGGAGGTCAGGCCCCTACCCAGCAGGCCGGCTGGGAGTTCTGGCAAAGGCAGCACTGGGGAGGGCCAGAGCTGGGGGTGGCCTGAAGTCACAAGGGCCAGAGGAGGACTCTGATCTCAGGGTGGTCTGGAAGGGGAAGCACATGCTTGGGGATGCTGGGTACCCACTCCCCTCCCAGGGGCTTCCTAGCACCGCCCGGATGCCTCCCCCCAGCAGGAACCCTGCACACCCCCTCAGAGGGTCCACCACAATGGCGTGCGGCTCGTCGATCATGCCCGAGATGAGTGTCTTGCGGTTCTCGCCCTTCATTTGTGCAACCTCAATCACATCTCGGCCCGAGTCCGTCCAGTACACGTTCCCAGCCACCCAGTCGATGGCGATGCCCCTTGGCATCTTGAGCCCTGAAATCTGCACGGGGCGGATGACAATTTCAGAGGCTACTACCTTTTGTCTTCTTGCCCATTATCCCCACCACCACCTGCCGGCTTGTCCCTGCTACCAAGTCATCCCAGGCGGAGAGCCAGTTCTCTGATTTTGAAGAGATTCACTGACACCTTATGAGCCTGACTTAGAGCTTTCTCATGTTTTGCTAGATTAGATATTACCTTGCTCTACTGAGGAACAAAGTGAGGCCCAAAGAGGTCAAATGGGCGGCCAAGACCGACACAGAGGGTGGCATCGACCATCAGGAGCTGAATGTGGCTCTGAGGCTCAAGGCCAGTGTGCCCCCTGTGCCCTGCCACCTTGGGCTGCGAGGTGGTAGAGCCAACTACCAACAACTGGCATGGCTCTGCCCACCTGTCATCGTGCCCACAACACGATCCTGCCTGCCCTGCCCACCAGTCTCACCCTTTGCCCCCTTCCACTGGCCCTGTCAAACTCTGCTCTGAACCATCTGCTCTTTGCAGTCTTCCCATCTAATCTGTGTGGATCCCATCCCAGGTGGGGTGCTCACATTGAGGTGGGTGACACCCCGGTCAATCTGTCGCCGGTGGCGGTTGGAAGTGGTGGGAGGCGCGGCAGGTGGCAGGCTGCGGTAGGAGATGGTGCCCGTGTGCCAGTTGGTCCAATAGACACGGCCGGCCTTGACATGGACATCCATGGCATCGATACGGACACTCTCGTCACCCTGGAAGGCCTGCTCGTAAGCCGAATGGGGGTGACTGGGGAACAGGCTGCGGATCTCATTGTCGTCGGCGATGTAGAGGACCTGATACTCAGAGCCTGGACGGGCAAGAGGCCAGGTGTTGGGTGAGGGAAAAGGCAGAGGCAGGAGGCCAGGCTGGGGGATGCTGGGGCCTGCTGCTGGGATGGGCTTCCTCCTCTTCTTCCCTAAGCTAATCTGGTATGACCTGCCACTCTAGAAAACCTTCTGGGCCTCTCCAGCCCCAGGGACTTCTGCCTCCCCACAGTCTCCGGCTGGCATCACCACACTCTGCCGCACGCCGTGTGATATGTGCTTGTGGGCGCCCATGGTGGGACTGTGTGTATACACATGCCTTCACGGGTACAGGTGTGTGCGCGGCTGGGTGGGGCTCTCTGTACTCAGGCAGGTGCAGGTGTGCGCCAAAAGACATGGAGAAGTAGAACTTATGTGTTCTCATTGCCCCCCAAGAAAGTAAATATGAGATGATGGTGTGTTAATTCAATGAAAGGAAACTTTTCACAAGGTGTACATGTATCCAATCATCACCTGTACACATTAAATATCTGACAATATTGTCAATTACACTCCGCTAAAGCTGAAAACAAAAAGCAAATGGGGTACACGTGATTGTGTGGTGACGCGTGCCTGTGTGCTCTCCTCCGGGGCGTGGTGGGTGAGGAGGCACATGTGGGATATAGGTGTGCTGCCCCCACCCCAAACTTCCTCAGATGAGCCAACCCCCAAACCAGCACCCTCTACCCGGCAGCGGGCCTGTGGGTCTGGGGTTCTGTGCTTTGGCACAGTGCGGGGAGGGAAGCATCCCCTCCCACATGCCAGCCCTGGTTTACATCCAGGTGTTGCTAGCCCCACCCACTCCTGTCCTCTGCGGGCTGGGGGCGGTACCTTCGGCCTTGCAGGTGTTGTGCGTCTTCATGAAGTTGCGCGCGCAGCTGCAGAGGTGGCCACCCTTGGTGTTGTTGCAGAGCTGCGAGCAGGTGCCGAAGCGCAGGCACTCGTTGATGTCTGGGGGTTACACGGGGGTGGGAGGGTCATGGAGAGTCTGGGTGTCTGCCCGCCCCCTCCGAGTCCCGCCTTCCTACCCTGGCATCCGGGCTGGCCTGGCACGGTGTGGAAGCCCGAGCGGCAGGCGCAGTAGGCGGCTTTCTCGGTGCGCACGCAGCGGGCCTCATCCCCGCAGATGCTGGCGTTGGTGGCGCAGCTGGTCAGCTTGGGGTCTGCGGGGGACAGAGTGGGTCCCCTGCCCTGAGCCGCCCTGGGCCGGGGCCTCGGTTCTCTGCCCCGCGGCGCCCCCCCCCCCCCCCCCCGCCCCGCAGCCCAGCGCGGGGCTTACCGATGCTGCAGTCCTCCTCGTCCGAGCCGTCCCCGCAGTCGTCCAGCATGTTGCAGCGCAGCGAGGAGGACAGGCAGCGCTGGTTCCGGCACAGGAACTCCTTCTTGTCTTTGCAGTGGGGGGTCTGGGCCGTGGGGGGCTCTGCGGAGGGCGGGGGCTTCAGATCTGACTATTCGCCACCCCATGGCCTCCAGCCGCAGGTACCCCCTGTGGCTGTGTCAAGCTTCGGGGGTTGCTGCCTAAACATTCAGAGTCCCAAGCTCCACCTCAAGACCTAGGCGCCAGGAAGCCTCCCGGGCTTTCTCCAGGGGCTTCTCTCTCCCAAGGAAGCGCCCCCGGGCTCCCGGCCTTGGCTCCTCCCCCTCCCCAGGCGCAGTTCGCACTCGGCCCACCCCTCAGCCCCTGCGCAGCACCCAAACTAGGGCGCAGCCCGCGCCCGCCGGCGCCAGGCTCCTTCCACTGGCTCCCTGCTCACCACAGTCCTCCTCATCAGTCCCATCCCCACAGTTGTCGGTGCCGTCGCACTGGCGCCCGATCCACAGGCAGACGCGGTCGTTCTTGCAACGGAAGGGCCGGTTAGGAGGGCACACGAACCGGGCTGCAGCGGTGGGAGCGCACGGAGCCAGAATCAGCCTGGGAGGCGGCGCTGGAGCCCCGCGCGGTGGGAGAGCCCCGCCCCCGCCCCCGGGCCCCGCCCCCCGCCTCACCGCACTCCTCCGGGTTTTCGTCGGAGTTGTCCCCGCAGTCGTCCTCGCCGTCGCACTTCCATGCCAGCGGCTTGCACAGAGTGTTGTTGCACTGGAACTCGTCCAGGGGGCAGGTACGCACTGGGCACCGGCGGACCGCAAAGAGCCCACAGTGAGCCCTGAACCCCAGGCTGGCTGCTGGCGGCAGGATCTTGCCTGCCCCCCGCCCCCCCCAGCCCCACCACAGGTGGAAGCCCAGAGGGATCACCAGGCAAGCAGTGGTCCAGCCAGAACGAACCCAGGCCTCCTAATTTTATACCAGCCCTGCAGCTGAGCAGAACGGCCTCCTCTGGTTATTTAGGGGAGAAGAGGCCTTTTTGGGGAAGCATGTACAGAGAGGTCCAGGGGGCCCTCTTTCTCTGCTGGCTGTGGCAGGGCATCGGGGCCTACCCTAGTTCAATGGCAGGCACAAAGGAGGAGCACTGGGCTGGGAGTCAGGAGACCTAGGTTCCAGCCCACCAGGGCGGAGCCGGAGCGTCTGTCCTCCCTGTCGGGGTGGGGGTGGGGGTGGGGGATCTCTGCTCCAAGCCGCAGTCTTCTCTTATGCAAGCTTCACCATGTGGCCTTGGGCCACCGGGCCCAGGCAGGTCAGCCAGGGGCAGGGGCTTCTTCCTTGCCCCGGGAAAGGGAAAGGAAAGTGAGCGGGGACTGCCCTGTGGGAACTCGTGTGGCGCCTGGATGGACACAGCCAATGGGTTTCTGCGGGATTT
>NC_138373.1:107400235-107471274 GCF_054177405.1 Leptonychotes weddellii | reverse complement strand
GGGGGGCGGCGGGAGGGGCTCACCGCCAGTGCCGCAGGCCTCCTCGTCGCTGCCGTCCATGCAGTCGGCATCCGCATCACAGCGCCAGCGCAGGGGGATGCAGTGGCCGCTCTTGCACTGGAACTGGTCCATGTCACAACGGGGAGTGCAGTCTTTCTGTGGGCACAGGAGCGGGCATCCCGGTCAGATCGGGGCAGCCCTGCAGTCCCGCCCCGATCCTCCGGAGGCCACCCCTCCCTCCGCTGGTCCCCCTCCCCACCTCGTCGGAGCCATCTGCGCAGTCATGGTCCCCATCACATTTCCAGCGCCCAGCGATGCAGCGGCCGTTGGCACAGGAGAACTCACTCTCGGAGCAGGGCCGAGGGGCTGGAGAAGGACAGGGGAGAGACAGGCCCCAGGAGGGTGGGCACAGGGACTCAGCCCTCGGGGTTTCCCCAGCCCTTGGCAGAGCGATACCACCCATCCCTGTGTCCCTGAGAGCCACAGGTGACTGGCATAAACGACCAAGATGCTCAGCCAATGGCGAGCGAGCCAACTGGCTGCCCTCACGGGATTAGCTGGGTCCAGCAGGGGCTCACACTTACCCCTCTGGGCCAGCCACACGAGAGAGGGCATGGGTCCCTGGCTCTGCCCTCAGGACAGACTGTGTGCGGGGGGATCGAGGGGAACAGGAGAGGGACAAGACCACTGAGACAAGCACCAGGGTTTAGGGAGAGGCCAGTACAGGCTGATGGGCTGAGGCACAGCACAGGGACGGGTGGGCTCTGGGGCAGTGGCGGGGGGTGTGGTGGGAGCACGGGCACATCGGAGATACCTACCTCTGCAACCCCGAGAGGACAGTGTGAAAATGGAGAGAAACATGAGATGAGGTGAAATGGCACAGACTCAAATACACGACATGGAGCGGGGTGGGGTGGGGTGAGCAGGGAGTGGGCACCTGACCCCCAGCCCTAGGAGGTGGCCGCCTGCCCCGCTGCGGCCTGGCGGGGGCAGGGGTGCTGAGAGGGGAGGTGCCCCAGGTGTCTGGGTGCGGGAAGCCTGCGGGCCGGGGCGGGGGTGGGAGGGCACATACTGCAGCTCTCCTCATCCGAGTTGTCCCCACAGTCGTTGTCATAATCGCACTGCCAGCGACCTGGCACGCAACGGTTGTTCTTGCAGCGGAACTGGTAGGGCTCGCAGGTACGCTCGTCTAGGGGAGGAAAGATTGGGGGGCAAACGTCGGGGCCGTCAGGGACGGAGCGGGGGCAGGTATGAGGGTTTCGGACAGGCACGGCAGGATGGCCAGGAGTGGGATCGAGGGAGGCAAGGGGGAGGCCACGCAGCGCTCTGGTTGAGATGCGGGGTCCGCAAGGAGGTTATGAGGCGGGAAGGGCACGAGTGAGAGGAGCTGCCCTGGGGCGGGGACGACAGAGCCCCCTGTGTGGGGTGGGCAGAGAAGATTCCACACAGGTGTGTGCTGCTGAGGGGCCGGTGGGGGCGGGGACGAGGAATCAGACGGGAGGTGGTGGGCACGGGAGGCCAGCTGGACGCCTTCACCTGAGAGCGGGGACGGGGAGGCTCACCACACTCTTCCTTGGGCTCGTCGGAGCCGTCCCCACAGTCGTCCTCTCCGTCACACTTCCAGCGCGCCGGGATACAGCGGCCCGAGTCCTTGCAGCGGAACTCATCCACTCCGCAGGTCATCTGGGCTGCAAGGGGCGGCCGGTGGTGAGGGGGAGGCTCCTCGCAGGAGTGGGGGGGGGGGCGCGGGAGCAGCCGACACTACGGAGGGCAGGTGGGATCCAGGGGCACCAGGCCACTCACTGCAATTGGCGGGCTCATCGCTGCCGTCCACACAGTCGTTGTCCCGGTCACAGACCCAGACTCGGGGGATGCAGCGCTTGGTGATGGAGCACTGGAACTGGTTGGGGGCACAGGTCACTTCGGCTGCAGAGTGGGGGAGAGAGTGAGGACCTGCCCGTTCCACCCGCACCACAGCTCAAGATCACCACCTTCTCCCTCTTCCAAGCTCTGGCCCTGGTCCTGCCAGCAATTTCTTAGGAGAAAGGGACCATTTCGCTCCAGTTTGGGTGCTTTTGGTCTGCACATCTCTATGCCGAGCATGATGATTTTATGAGCAAGCCAAGTCACACCCAATATAATTTATGTTGCCCATCTAATAACGTTCCTGGAGAGCAGGCGCGGCCCCTAGAAGAAGCGGTGGGTAGATCTCACTGTGGACTGTGTTCTTGTGCCTGTCTGCCCACCAGCCCCCTTCCTGCCCACAGTTCCGGGCACTCACGGCAATCCCTCTCGTCCTCCCCGTCCCCACAGTTGTCTTGCCCGTTGCAGCGGAAGATGCCGGGAATACAGCGGTTGGTGTTGGTGCACTTGAACTGACTGGGCAAGCAGACGTGGATATCTGTGGGAGGTGGGAAGGAGGGGAGGGTAACTAATGGAGGGCAGAGGATTCGGGGGCAGGGAAGGGACGCCCCACCCCCTCGGGAGTGAGCCTTTGGCTTCAGGGCCCAGAGTAGCAGGAGTCCAGCCTGGAGAGGAGGCTGTTGTGGGCCGAGCTTCCTTGCCCTCGGAGTGTAGTATGAAACCTCCAAATCCCAGGGAGGGAGAAGGGGGGGGAAGAAGGGCAGCCGGTGGCTGGGCAGCCCTTTACCACAGTTGGCCTCGTCACTGTTGTCCTGGCAGTCATTGTCCCCATCACAGATGAAGGCAGGGTTGGTGCAGATGCCCGTTGAGCACTGGAACTGTCCCGGGCGGCACTTGAACTCGGCTGCCAGGAGGGGAGCCTCAGAGTCAGAAGGGCTGGGGCTGGGCATGGCCACTCAGAGCCTCGGGAGTCAGGCTGCCGCCAGCCAGGACCCTCTTGCCACCCCTGCTCTGGGCACTTACGACAGTCCGGGGGCTCGTCTGAGTGGTCCCCACAATCGTCCTCCGTGTCACACTTCCACCAGAAGGGGATGCACTTGTCGTTCTTGCACACAAACTGGAGGGCAGGTGGGGGCAAGAGGGGTTGGTGGGGGTCTGGGGAACTTGGGAGGATTTCTTTTGAGGGGCTGGGATGTTTCAAAGAAGCGAGAGGGTCAGGGTATTTTGTGGGGGCGCTGAGCTGGATGGAAGGTTGGGATGTGAGGAGTGCAGGAAGGCCAGGTGATGGGGTATCCGTGGGGGGGTCAGCGTGGGGGTTACTGGGGAGGGAGGGCCAGGGTTAGGGTGTGGGAGTGTTTGTGTGAGGTGACGGGTATGAAAGTATTGCTGTGGGGAGACAAGAGGTAGGCAAGAAATGTGGGGGCGTTAGCGTGGAAAAACCAGATGGCGTGAGGACATTAGAGCGGGTGTTGGGGTCTGAGGAGGAGTGGGGGTACTGGTGTGGGGGGTTGGGGGAGCGAGGCATTGGTGAATGGGGGTCAGGGGGAAGAGCCTCACCTGGCTTGCTGTGCAGTTGGACACACAGGTGCGCCCATCGCTGCCCAGGTAGAAGTTGGTGGGACAGGCACATTTGTGGCCCCCCCCGGGGGACAGGAGGCACAGGTTGCTGCAGCCACCATTGTTGACCTTGCAGGGGTGATTGGGCACTGCCGGAGAGAAAGTGGCTAAAGCGCAGCCGACTGGGCCCAGTGTATGGGCCAGGCTCCCTGAGCCACGGGCCTCCGGCAGAGTGAAACCGGCACTCCCTGGTGCCACACTTTCTGGTCTTCTGAAGGCTGCCTAGCCCACTCTATCCTGGCAGAGGTAGGACGGATCCAAATCCTACTCGCTTAGGAGGAGGCTGAAGCCAGAGAAAGGAGAGGACTGTTCTTGAGGTCCCAGGATCAGGCCAGCCCTGAAGCCTCGTACACTGCCTCCCCTGGGCCCGCCCTCAGCTACGGCCTGCCTGCCTTTGGGGTCCCACCTCGGTGGTCCACACCCTCAGGGGCTTGCTGCTACGAGACTCCGCGGCTGGCCCCGGGCTGGGCTGTAACTCCTGAAAGCCAGATCTTGGCCTGTCTACAGGCCCCCTAATCTCCCAGTGTCTGGCAAGCACGTCTCAGGCAATGCTGGAGAAGGGGCGGGCTGCAACCAGTCCTGCTGGGCCCCATCCTCCCACAGGGGCCCCTGGTACCAGGCTCACCCTTCATCTGCTCCCCCCCACTCGGCTACTCACCATCTGGCTGGCGCAAGGCGTGGAAGACATGCAGGTCCATGGGCCGGTGCAGGGTGCTGATGAGGAGTGTCTTGTTGGTGCCCGTGGTCTTGTGGGCTCGGTTGATGGACTTGGTCTCCCAGTCGGTCCAGTAGACATAGTCCTCAAACAGGGTCAGTGCGAAGATGTGTGGGATGTCCTGGCTCAGCACTGCAGACCGGGGAGGGAATAGGCCCGGCAGCCGGTCAGCACCTTCCCTACTGGACGCCCTTAATCCCACAACAACCCCTTGAGGTGGGCGCTTGCCCTGCTTCCGGATGGTTAAATGGCTTCCCAAGGTCGTGCAGTTAATAAGTGGCAGACTTGGAACTCGAACTTGGGCCTCTGACAACAGGTTCCTACTCCGTAATATTTTATGATTCCCTGTGCCAAAGTACCCCACCCCCAGGCCTCACCCTCACCTTTCTCAGAGCCCCCCGAACTGTGCATAAGAAGGGACTTCTCTTTCTCCTTCCCGAGGTTGCAGATGGTGGCCTCATGCCTGGGCTTGTCCAGGGCCATAAGCTGAGATGCTCTGGACCCCCCTACCCCTGGTGGGTGGTGTCCTCAGACCATGCCCTCTGGCTTTTAATCCTGTGCTCTTGCCCCAGTGGCCTGATCCTCCGGAGCCTCAGACCCCCAGCCCCCAGGTCTGCTGTGCGCAGGCAGCCTCACTGACCGACATGGCGATTAGAGCCATCCAGGCTGGCAAACTCAATGTAGTCCTCGCGGGCATCAGCCCAGTAGATGCGCTCGGTGACGTAGTCCAGTGTCAGGCCGTTGGGCCATGTGATCTTGGTGTCCACGATGACACTGCGGCCAGACCCATCCATGCCTATCCGGCCGATCAGTGAGTGGTCACCCCAGTCTGTCCAGTACAGGTACCTGGCAGGTGGGCAGGCAGTGAGCCCTAAGAGATCCTGTGACTGGGCCCACCGGGAGCCCGCAGGGAGGCTGGGCCTGGATGCCTGAGCACACTGCTGGCTTTCAGGGGCTCCCCCAACCCTCTTCACTCGCGTACCCGTTCTGGACATCCACCACCAGAGCCCTGGGCTCACGGAGGCCAGAGCTGACCAGCACTGTCCGGTAGGCCCCGTTGAGCTTGGACACCTCGATGGTGTCCCGGCCTTTGTCACACCAGTACAGGTTGCCGCCCACCCAGTCCACAGCCAGGCCGTCCGGGTTGCTGAGGCCTGTCCGATGCAGCACCTGTGGGCAGGGGCAGGGAAGGAAGAGCTCTGGGTGACCTGGGGCGGGACCCTCAGTCTTCCCCCGGGTGTCAAGTGAAGCGGAGCTCCGTCCTCCAGCTTGGCAGGGAGGACAACGGATGGAGAAGGCCCAGCGCTGGGCCTGGTGTTGGCGGAGGCTCTAGGACAGGGGTCTCCAGGTGAGAGAGACCGCACCCCAAGCCCCATAGTACCTGGGGTGTGCATTTAAGAGAGGCCAGCCCTAAGGGGGAAGCTACCGATGACTAGGAAAAGAGCAGGAGGAATCTCCCAGACCTCACTCTCTGAGCTTGGAGGGGAGGGAGAAGCCAGGACAAGCAGAGTTGTGCAGTGACCCGGGCATCACCTGCACGTTACTCCCGTTAAGGTGCATTCTTCGGATCATGCTGCCCTGGGTCGTCACGTCCGTCCAGTAAATCATCTGCTCTCGGTAGTCAAAGTCCAAGGCGACGGCGTTGTTCAGGCCCTGGATATGGGGGGCGGGGGAGAAGGAGGACCACAGGATCAGGACACGGGTGGCTGGAGAAGTCAGTAGGGGTGACGAACACGGGCCCAAGTGGGGAGGATGAGGGGGCTGTACAGGGCAGGGTACGTAGCTCTGGGCCTGGGGAGACAGGTGGGGTGAGGAGGGCCAGGCCCGGCACCTGCTTAAGCAGCGTGTAGTTGGAGCCATCCAGGTTGAGCTTGCGTAGGTAGTACCGGTTGGCAAAGATCAGGAATGGCTCCTCATCTGGAGGGAGAGCGTCCTGGCTCAGCCTGGCTCAGCTGTGGCACGTGCCAGCACCCCCGGCCCCCAGCTGTGCGAGCCCTCGGATGCCCTCCAGGTGCCCGTCTCACCAGTCACGGCTTTGCAGCTGTGGGGGTCGCCACCGCGGGGGGCGTAGCCCTCCACGCACAGACACTTGTAGCTGCCGTGTGTGTTGATGCAGCGCTGACTGCAGGGGAACGTGGAGCTGCACTCATCCACGTCAGCACACGTCCGGCCGTCGTCCTTCAGGCGGAAGCCGGGGCGGCAGCGACACTGCGGGCACAGGGAGCCTTGGGCTGGGCATGGGCAGGGGTCTGGGCCTCCCCTCCCCCACCCCGCCCCTGGAGACTGGGGCTCCGGCTCCCTCCACCCCGGGGCGGCTGGCTCTGCTGGGGAAACCGAGGCTGGCAGGGTGGGCAGGCAGCAAGCACGGACTGAGCTGCCCCATGCCAGCAGTCTGGCTCTCACACGGCGGTGACCCATGACCACCCTGCTTCTATCCCCAGAGGATGACGCTTAGGCCTCATCTTATGTGGCCCGTGAGCACTATCTGACGGAGCTGATCATGCTCCTCCTCCGAGGCTCTCTTCACTCGGCTGCTTTCCCACCCCAGCCGCTGCCCCTTCTCAGGCTCCTCTGCCGGCCGCCCTCACAAACCACCCCCCACCGGCCTTGGTGTGGCTGAGCACAGGGCTCAGGCCTTGGGCCTCCCCTCTTTTCCATCTACACTCACTCCCTTGGGGAACTTCTCCGGGCTCACGGATTTAAATGCTGTCTCTACGGTGAAAACTCCCAGATTCGGTGCTCCCGTCGGGCCTCGCCCTTGAGCTGGGTACCCCTACCTCTGGCGCCCCCCTGACATCTGCACATCCCTCCTTCTCCCGCAGCCCTTGCTGGCTCTACCGTCCAAAGAGAGGGAGAACCCCAAGCACAGGCTTCGCTTCTGTTCCCCACTGGGGCCTCGGCGCCTAGAACACTGCCCGGCAGCCTAGGTGCCCAATGCGCCCTCGGTGAACGAACGAACGAATGAGCCAGCAAATGAATGAATAGGGGGTGGGGAACGGAGCTCCTGCCGGCCTTGGGGGTGTGGGAGCTCCCACTCCGGGGTGGGGCACACCTTGAAGCCAATCTTGAGGTCCTCGCAGTCCTGGCTACAGCCACTGAGCTTGCGGCTGAGACACTCGTTGACGTGGCAGCCGCGCTCGTCCGAGCCGTCCCCGCAGTCGTCCTGCCCGTTGCAGAGCAGAGCCTCGGCCACACAGCGCCCGCTGCTGCACAGGAACTGCGAGGAGGCGTTGCACTTGTGCTCTGGGGGGGGAGGGGCAGGTCAGCGGGGGGAGGGGGGCTGCCGGGATTGGGGGGGCGAAGCTGGGGAGGGGCCGGGCTTTGGGCCCACCTGAGCTGCTGCAGTGCGGGTTCTTGGGGGCCTCGTCACTCTGGTCGTGGCAGTCGTTTTCGCCGTCACACGCCCACTGGCGGGAGCTCAGACAGCGCCCGTTGGCGCAGCGGAACTCGTTGGGACCACAGGTCGGGTACTCTGGGGGCGGAGGGGTGGGGTGAGGGGGTGAGGCTGGAGGCTCTGGCGGGGGCCCAGGTGCAGGGAGGGCAGGGCACGCCCCTGCTGCCACGGCCACTCGGCCCCCCCACCCCCCGCAGGCCGGCCCGCCCGCCGGAGGCCCAGCACCCTCACCACACTCGGGGGACTCGTCGGAGCCGTCTGCGCAGTCCCGGTCGTGGTCGCACACGAAGTGCTTGGGGATGCACTGGCGATTCTGGCACATGAACTCGCGGTCGTCGCAGGTGCTGTTGTACACTGCGGATGGAGACGGGCGGACGTGGCCCCTCAGCCCCCACCCGACCAGCCGCTGCCTGTCCCTGGGACCTTCGTGGGGTCCGAGTGCACAGACAGCCATCTGGGTTGTAGACAGGGCTCTGCCACTAACCACCTGAGCGACCCCGGCTGAAGCACCGCCTCTCCTTGGCCTCAGTTTCCCCTTCTGTAGAGTGAGACTGTGGCCACCTGCCACCCACCCCACTCCTCACACCACCCCCCTCCGCCACTCACAGCAGCCAGCTGTGATGCTCTCATCAGCACCGTCCGCACAGTCCTTGTCACCGTCACAGAGCCAGCGCTCGGGGACACACACGTGGGTGCCGGGGCAGGAGAAGGAGGAGGGGCCGCATGTCTTGCCTTCTGTTGGGGGGACAGGGAGCCGCCAAGAGATTCAGGAGCAGGCACAGCGGGCTGGGCAGTCGGTGTGACATCCCCACGCTCATGCCGCCCCTCCTGTAGGAGGGTGTGTGGGTGTGTGGGTGGGATGGGGGCGTCTGTCCCTCAGGAGCCCCTCCCTGAGCTGACCACAGCCACCCCTCACCGCAGTGAGCCGCCTCGTCCGAGCCGTCCCCGCAGTCGTCACTGCCGTCACACAACCACTGCTTGGAGATGCAGCGATGGTTCTGGCACTCAAACTGGGCCTCCGAGCAGAACTTGTCTGGGGCGGTTGGAAACCAAAGTGAGATGGGGGAGGGGATGGCAGGGCACTCTGTTGGGCAGGCAGGTGGAGCACGGACAGGAGAGACCCAAGGCCTCCCTTTGTGGGGGCTCAGCATGAGCTAGACAGGGGGGCCCTGGGTGCCCTTCTCCCAAGGGGACACTTCCTGGGAGGGAACTGAAAGGTGGGGCATGGACTGGGACTCCGTGGCCATGGTGGGTGGGCGCTGCGGTGGGGCACTCACTGCAGTGGGTCTCATCCTCGCCGTGTTCACAGTCGTCCTCCTTGTCACACGTCCAGCTCATGGGGATGCAGCGCCCGCTGGGGCAGGCGAAGTAATTCAGGGGGCATCTGGGGCGCTTCACTCCTGGGGGGAGAGGGAGGCGTGAGGGCACTGGTGCCCTGGAGGGCCCGCCGACCGCCGCACACCCGGCCCGAGGCGGGACCTGGGCAGTCGCGCTCGTCGCTGTAGTCCCCGCAGTCGTTGGCACCGTCACACACCCAGCTAGGGGCGTAGCAGAGGGAGGTCCGCTCACAGGGCTGGAAGCGCACACCTTTCACGCCCAGGCGGAAGTAGCTGCTGCAGTCGGTGGCGCCTGGTGGGGGCAGGGATGCAGGTGACACCCGGTTCCCTCCACACTCCCTCCCCCGGAGCTGCCCTTGGTGTTTTAGAAACTGGCCTGGTACCCTTCAGGGGAGGAGATGCTGACCGCCCCTTCTACTCACGCCACCCCGGAGCCCAGGCCTGGAGTCAGGGGGCAGGAGCACACAGGCTGTGAGGGGACCGAGGCCGCCAAGCGAGCAGGCCAGGCAGGAGGCGAGGGAGCAGGACTAGGAGGTGCAGGGGACTGGTGTCACTCACTGCAGTTCATCTCGTCAGAGGCGTCCTCGCAGTCCACAAACTGGTTGCAGCGGCTGGAGTTCCCAATGCAGGTGCCGTCCCGGCAGCGGAACTCGCCCACGCCGCAGGCTGTCTCTAGAACAGCACCCACCCCAAGACCATCAGGCCAGAGCCCCCCGCCCCGCCATGGGGACCAGGAGACCCCAGGCACCCCCCAGAGCGCGCTGAAGCAGACCCTGTGGGGCCTGGGGAGGTGGGGGGGACGGAAGCGGGGTCCCACTCACTGTTGCAGGGAATCTCGTCGGAGCCGTCCCCGCAGTCGTCCGCCCCGTTGCACCAGAGCATGTTGGACACACAGCGCCCGTTGTTGCATTGGCGGAAGGTCTTCTTGCAGCGGCGTGAGTCTGCGGAGGGGAGCAGGGGAGTGGGCCACCAGTCAGCAGCAGCTCCGGGGAGGCGCTGCCTCCGATGGGACCTCGCTCGTCTGTTCCCTTGACAACCTGCTCAGCCCTGCTCTGGGTCTGGCCCAGGGTTAGCGGTGCTTCTGCCCTTCACGACCTCCCCAGACTCCTCAGCCACGGAGTGGGTCATGGAGCTTTTGCTCCCCTCACTCCCACGCTGGGCCCTGCTGGAGGCAGAGGCCGGGGAGCCTGGAGGCCAGGGGGAAGGGAGGAAGGCGGGGCGCTGAGGCTGCAGGGGGCGCCTTACTACAGTAGGATGGCTTCTCGTCAGACTTGTCCTTGCAGTGGGAGACACCATCACAAGTCAGGCTGAAGTTGATGCATTCGCCGTTGGCACAGTCGAACTCATCTTGTGCCCGGCAGGAGGAGTTCACGGCTGGAGGGGGCGTGGAGGGAGCCTCATGAGCCTGGGCCCTGGGGCCTCGAATGCTTCTCCCCCTCTACCCCCCGGAACTCAGGTCATCCTCAGTTCCTCCTTGGTAAAACTATTCGGGGGGCCGGGCTGTTGGAGTCTGGGAGGTGATGGTCCCCAGTGTGTGCCCAGGGTCCCCCACCAGTGTCCCCCGTCTCTCACCGCGGCAGGTGAGGTCCTCTTGGAGGATGCGGCCCCCTCGGCAAGAGCAGTTGACATGGCCTTGGTGAGTGAGCAGACACAGGTCCTGGCAGCCCCCATTGTTGACGCGGCAAGGGGAGAGCTCGCCTGGAACAGGGACGGACGACAATGGGCTAGGAGTGTCCCTGGCTGTGCACACACAGGATGCCCACACCCACTCACACAGCTTCACGGAGCTTCCTAGCCCCAGCCCTGGCACAGCGGCACCCGGCTGGGGGAGCAGAAAAGGTGCTATGGGAGGGCCAGGGGGAGTGTTTGGGGTGGGCCTGGGGTGGGGGGGTGCTCTTAGGGGATGATGTGGGCTTCGTTGTGTGCTTGGGGAGATTCAAGTCTAAGGAGCATCGTGGTGGGGCCCAGGAGTATGTGTGAGAGGCCTGGGAAAGCTACGGATCTGGGTGGGGGCCATGGGGCAAGGCAGATCCAGGGTGGGAGTGTCTCTGTGCACACGCATGTACACGCACACGTGCACGCAGAGCACGGGGTAGGCAGAGCCTGGGATGTGTGTGATCAGCTCTGGGGGCACATGTGGTTCTGGGTGGGAGAAGGACTAGGGCATGTGCTGGGGTGTCCAAGGATTCAGGTGAGACCAGTGGTGGGTAGTGTGAATGTGCGTACGTGTGTGTGTGTGCGTGCGCAAAGATGTCTTGAGGGAGCTGGAGTAGAGGAGCGTTAGGCATTTTGGAGTTTCTTGGGGGTGAAGGTGTGTACAAGTGTATGTCTACACATGGAGGCTCTGGGAGAACGAGACCAGGGTGTAGTGCGTGCGTCGTGCGTGTGTGCGTGCGTGCGTGTGTGTGCGTGTGTGTGCATGCGTGTGTGTGTGTACGTGCTGGCACCATGGGCAGGAGAGCAAGGCTGGTGGCAGTGGCCCCACTCACAGCTGTTGGTGTCATTGGCCACGGCGATGATGCCCATGGGCTGCTGGGGGATGTCCACGCGCAGCAGCTTCATGTCACTGCCCACGTACTTGTTGGCCCGCTGCACGGCTCGCCGCACCCAGTCGGTCCAGAAGATGTGCTCCCCGTACACAGCCAGCCCGAAGGGGTGGACTGGCTCCGACTTCAGGATCACCTGTGGCAACAGCACGGGGCCCATCACGGGCGGGCTCGGGCCTCTCCCCAAGTCCACCCCACTGCAGCTGGCCCCAGGGGCGAGGGTCCCCGGACATGGTCTGGAGGGGGAAGGACCCACAGACGCATCTTGCCGTTTCCACACTGAACCGACGAGGAAGCCGAGCCTGCACAGGATGAGGGCCGCACGCGGCCACACAGCTAAGTGGCAATGTTTGTGCCTCATTCTCCTCCAGAATCATCCCACCAGGGCGCCTCCCTTTCTGCCTGGGCCATCTCCTTCTTGGCTGACCAGCCGTCCCCTGACCCCAGCCCACCTCGAGCCCCCCGCTCCGTCGGCGACCCCAGACTCACATAGCGGTGAGAGCCGTCATACTCGCACCGCTCGATCTTGTCCAGGGTGGCGTCGGAGAAGTAGAGCTTCTCAGCACGGTGGTCGATGGCCAGGCCGTTGGGGGTGCGGATGTCCTTCTCGATGAGAGTCAGGACATTGGCTCCCGACAGGGCTGCCCGCATGATGCTGGGGTGCTGCTCGTTCCAGTTGGTCCAGAACATCAGGCTGGGGGAAGGGAGAGCCACGGGGATCAGGAGTCAAAGCCGGGGAGTCTGTCGTGGAGGGCCCGGGCGAGGGCCAGGAATCGACCAGAACCCAAGGGTCAGCCAGGGTGTGACCCAGATGCCAGCACCCCAGGCAGCCTCACAGCCACCAAGGCCAACACAGCCCCGGCGCCCAGAGCGGGCAGCTGCCACAGGGTCTCTGTGTGGGTACGCGTGTACACGTATTTCTCAGCGTCTGGGAAACGACTATCTGCTTTTACTGAGAGACAGTGTAGCCGAGTAAGGCAGGCTCTGGGTTCCGATCAGAGCCCTGCCACTTACCAGTGAGGAACCTCAGGAAGTGACTTAACTTCTCTGTGCCTCAGTTTCCTTCTCTATGAGGCGGGGATAATACTACTACCTGCCTCGTAGAACGGTTGAAGGATTAAGAGTTAATGTTCACCTAATGATGTCACAGGACTATTTCCCAGTCTTTTATTCTTTTTTCGCCCGGCATCCAGGACACCCTTGTGAGTGTCTCGTGTCTGCCAGTGCCAGGGACACACAGATCCTACCCTCAAGAAGTTCTTGAAAAGCACCCTCTCCATAATTTCAGGCTTTTGCCTATTTGGAGTCTGAGCCGCAGCTTGGGGGCGGTTCTGGATGGCTCCTGGAATCAGGATGGGAGTTTGGATGGTGGCATGATGCCATCGAGGATGGCCTCCACAGGAGAAAATGGGCGTCCCAGGCGCAGCTGCTAGAGTCAGCCTCCTGGTGTTGTTGGTCCCCAACCAGGGACTTCCATACCCTCAGGTAGGACCCAGTTGACTCTGTGGTAGGAAGTGGCTTTCCTTTTACCGTGACAAACTGTTGCGTGTGGAAGAAGGACATGTCCCACAGCTGAGGGTTCCAGGCTTGGTAAAACCACGCCCCAGGGAAGGGGCTGGGGTGGGGGTGGGGGAGGCCCGGGAGGAGGGGCTTTCCTGAGGGCCAGCTGTAGGGTAGGCTCAGCAGGAGGTCCCTGTCTCCTTCATCTGGGTGCACACTGCCCGCCCCCCCAGCACTCGCTCCTTCTGGCCAAGAGAGGGCCTCTCCCAGAGAGTTCAGCTCTTTCTCCTGCACCCTGCCCTGGCTTCAGTTCACCCGGGTCATCCTCCAGACCCCAGCTCAGGTGCTGCCGCCTTGAGGACGCGTTCCTTGATATCCAGCTGGGTCACGTCCTGTTACACACTCATAAAGCTCCCTGAAGCCTCATGATTAACATCAAATAGGCCTGAGGTAGAGCCAAGGTCCATCTCATCCTCCCCTGGCTCCTCGGCACATTGTTGGTTCTCAAAAGCCATTTGCTGAGTGAATGATGGAATCCCCTGGGCTCAGAGCAAAGGAACCTGGTGGGCAGCCATGAGGGAGCTTCTAGAAGCCACAGTGCTCCATCACCTCTGGATTGGGGGTGGGAGGCAGGCAGGGGTACCCAGCAGCACCACCCCTTCATGGAGGCTCCAGGCCCATAAGCGACAGGCCCTGGGGCCAGCCCAAGACAGGTAAAGTCACCCAGGGTCCCAGAGGGAAGAGAGGATCTTTGTCTTGAGCCATGTATGTGCAGGCCAGGGTGAGGCAGACCAGGGAGAGGGCCCTTGTGCTGGTCTGCAGGGCCAGGCAGGCCGGGCTGAGGCTGGACTTGAGTGACATCAGGGTAAGGAATCTAGGTTTGGTACACTCCCCGTTTCTAAGTAGCTGTTTTGGGGTTTTGTTTGTCCCTTAGTTTCCTAGCAAAGCTTTGGGAAAATATTCCAAGGGTTGCTGAGTTCTGGGGAAAACAGTTTTGCTTTCACGTGGGCCAGGATTTCTAAGGTGAGGGGGTGGTTCACCAGAGGCCCACACATTGGAAATGGAGCGGGGGGCTGGCCCTGCAGGAGAGCAGAGCAGGTGGAGACCCGGGGGTATTTCCTCCCAAGTCCTCCTGACTCGTGCTCTGGACTCCCTTGCATCCTGATCCCAGCCTCCTGGGCCATCCGCATGCTTGCTCCTGCCCATGGGGACTCCCTGACCGGGCATGGGTAGGCCCCTCACAGTCCTTCCCTGCCTAGAGCACTCCCCCTCCTCCAGCAGTTGCTCAAAGCATTGCCCTATGTCTGGGCTGCCCCTCCCTGCCCTCCCCACGTCTAGGCCCAGGGCCACAGCATGGCCTCCGGGATGCTTCTTGGTCATCACATACCGTCCTATACCAGGCTCTGCGCTTCCCAGCACTATGGTTTCTCTCCCCAGCTAGGTGGTTTAAATGGGCCCAGATGAAGGCTTCCATACAGCAGGTGTTCAGTGAACAACCTTTGCCTGAAGCTTCACGTGCCAGAAACACAGAGGACCCACTATGTGCCTTGACCATGGCTCTCCAATGAATGAATCAATTCATCACTGAGCCAGAATTGTCCTTCAGAGTCCCCCTGATCCTCCCCTTGGTTCAGGCACCGGAAATATTATTGTCATATTACAGATGAGGAAACTGAAGCTCAGACAGTTCATATAGCTGGTCCAAGGTCACAAAGCAAGGAGGTAGCTGATCTCGGGGGACAGTCAGCCTCTCCTGCCGCTACACCCCTACCCGGGGCTGCCTGGGGCAGCTTCTGCCACCCTGTGGCCTAGCCCTCCCCGCTCCCCACTCCCTGCACCCAGCAGCTCACTTCTGGCACTCATCCAGCACAAAGGCCCGTGGGTGGTCGTCTCCTGACATGGTAATGACCGTCTCACGCTCGAAGGCCCCTGGGCGGGTCTGGTCGACTGTGTGGCGGGTGATGGTGGATGTTGTGTAGCTTGTCCAGTAGAGGGTATCCCAGCCACGGTGATAGGCCAGGCCTTCCACGGAGCCCACATCTGCAACGGGAGAGGAGCAGTCGTGGGTCGGGATGGGGCCAGGGAGCAGAGCCGAAGGGGGATGACGGCCTGGAGCACCCACTCCTCTGGCATATTGGGGCTGTATGGGGATGTGTGGGAGCTGGGGGGCACGTGGAAGCACAGCCCTGGGCACCCCCAAGCCCCCCCATCCTTCCCTATTTTCTACGCAAATGATCCATGGTGCATCTCCCTGACCCCTCTTCCTGCGTCTCCCCACAGCTGGGTAGAAATGGCTTTATGGATTTTGGTAAATCACACCCGACTTGGGCTGTACTGGGAGCTTCCAACTGAACAAGACCTGAACCGGATTGTTCGTAAACATCCTAAACTCTGGTTAAAGAATTAAGTGCACGATGACTAGTGGAACCATAGCCCAAGAGAAAAAGCCTTGGGTTTTCGTGGCTTCTAGCTGTATGACGCTGCGCTTGCCAGAAGGCTGCAGCATTAGAAGTACTGTAGCTTAAACAATGGCCCGAAGGGAGGGGACAGTTCTTGCCAGTCTCTCTTGATCAAGCTACGGTTGCAGAGTATCTAGTTGAGCTTTGGACACATTTTTAGACAGGCGCGTTCTGCGTGGAGTGGGACATGTCCAGAGGAGGTTCAACGGACAGATGTATACCATCGCTGGATACCAGCATCTAGTTCCGTGACCGGCAGGTCTTTGTGGACAGGATGAATGAAGGAATGAGCAAAGGAGTGAGTCAAAGGATCAGGGGTTATCCAGCCAGAAGAGAAAACCGTAGCGGAACAAAAGAGCGCTTTGCAAAGAGCCGAACAGCTGTTCTAGGATGCTATCTCTAGCTCTCAGTACTCTCTGTGGAGCATGCACACATGTCCTGTGCTGAGCTAAGCTGTCACACCTGCCCTTCAGGTGACCCTCTCTCTCTATGCACATGAGACATCTGAGGCTTGGACAGCAGAGGAAACTGGCCCAAGTGCCTGAAATCCTGTGTCTGGGGCTGAACCCAGACTCTCTGCAGCCTGTGCCGTGAGTCCCGGCCACACAGAGCAGAGCTCTGGCTTATTCTGTGCCACCTGGGGGCAAACTGGGGCCAGAGGGGGAAGGAAGAGGGGAGGCGACTCTGACTCCAAATGAGGAGAAACTTTCAAGTAACTATAATGGGTGCAGTGTGGTTAGCTGGCGAATTGTCAGCGATGCAGTCACAGCTGGGATTCAGATCTGGGGCACGGTGGGCAGGCCGAGGGCTTTTCTCCCCTCAGGCGGTGCCGGTCCTCCCCACAGCCCTCGACCCTCCCCTTCCCGGGGAGGATCGGGGTCTGGGCTCACTCTCCACAATGGTGGTCCTCTCCGAGCCATCGTCGTTGATCTGCTGGATGTTCCCGAAGTGGATGTCGCTGAAGAAGATGCGGTTGGGGGTGCCCGGGGAGGTGCCTGCTCGGTAGTCAAAGGCCAGAGCGATGACATTCTTCATGTGCTCAGGATCCTCGAAGGGCTGCACGGGCGCGTTGAGGTTGCGCTCGTCAGACAGGTGGATGCTCTTGAGGATGGTGCGCTCTGAGTAGAGCAGGTAGCCGGCGTACTCGCGGCACGACGCCCCGTCTTCAGCCAGCATCCCGTGGGCGCAGGCACAGGCCCGCTGCTCCCCGCCCCGGTACAGACACAGCTGCTGGCACCCGCCATTGGCCACCGCGCACACGTTCGTGCCTGGCGGGAGGGCGCGGGGAAGGAGATGGTCACAGAGCGTAGCTCGCTGGTGCCTCCGACCTCTCGGCCGGGGGAGGCTCTGGCTGCGGCACCCCAGGGCCTCAGCACAGGCAACCCTCCCGGCCCCTGCGCTCGGCTCCCGGACCGGTCCTAGAGCTCCTCAGCCTCTCTTCCCCACTCTCGGCTCTCTGGGGCTGCTGCCAAGTGCCCCTGTGGGTCCTGCATCTCTCCCAGGCCCTCTCACTCTGGGGGATCACTCCCAGGCCAGGGGGCCCCCCGTGTGCCTCTCCTGCCTGGCCCAGGGCCCCAGCCTCACCTTTCTGGCGGTCCCGGTTGAAGACTTTGATGTCTTTGAGCTGGACACCGATGCCCGTTCTCAGGGGCACAGACTCTGTAGCATTGTCCTTACTCCCACGTTTGATGGAGCCATTGGCATGAGTCCTGGGGGGAAGGGAAGGGCTAGGCTGTGAGCAGGGCCTTGACGGAGGCCAGGAGGGCGGGAATGGATGGTGGAGGAGAAGGCCAGGGCAGAAGCCCTCACCTGTCACTCCAGTAGATGAAATCCTCAAACACAGACACGGAGAACATGTCCATGTTGTTGCTGGACAGAACCACCTCACGGTTCTCGCCCGTCTCCAGGTCGATCCGCTCAATCTTGTCTGTCCGGGCGTCACACCAGTACAGCTTCCCATCCTATAGGCCAGAGGCACCCACCTCACCTCCAATGCCCAGTGCTCCCCGCCAGCCCCAGTGTCCTGGGCCACAGGGCGTGTCCCACTCACTCCTGCCTCCCGTGTCTTTCTCTTTCTTCCTCCATATCCTCCCTGCCCTCTGACCTGACGATCTGACAACCTCTAGGCATGCCTTCAGTCCTCGCTTCTGAGTGACGGCCCCTACCCTCTCTGGGGTGGCAGGAGTCCCACTCTGGGTCGGGAGCTGGGCCAGAAGACCCCATGACTACCTTGGGTCCGTATCTCCCCACGGAATAGGGCCTCATCACCGGGAGAGTCAACGGGGAGCAGAGCATAGGGTAAGGGGAGCCTCCCCCCCAGAGCATGGGGTCCGGATATCCCGTGGGCTCCAGGGCCAAGCCTGCACCCAAACCTGGTAGTCCACCGAGATGCCATTGGGCCAGCTGATGCTGACATTAACCAGCACGACTCGCTCAGTACCATCTAGCCGAGACCGCTCAATACGTGGATACTGGCCCCACTCAGTCCAGAACAGATACCTGTGGGGCGGAGGAGGTAGAAGTTGGGGGTCAGTCCCCAGACCATGGAGGAGAGAGGGTCTCGTCAGTGCGGGCTGTGCAGAGTGACCAGGCCAGACCCGAGCCAGGGTTGGGAAGTGGGCAGCCTGTCCAGCTTCTCACCCCTTCTCTGGGTGGACAGTGATGGCCCGGGGCTTATCCAGACCCTGGGAGATGACCACGTAGCGGAAAGAGCCATTGAGCCGGGCGACCTCGATGACATCAAAGCCCTGGTCGGTCCAGTAGATGTTGCCTAAGGAGGGAGTGGGTGGAGATTAGGGGGATTGGGTGGGAACGCATGTACCTGGTCCCTTTCCAGCCTCTAGATCCCTGCTGCTCCCCCATCTATTCTGGCTTACTTCTTCTCCTCAGACTGCTCCTGAGATCCCACATGCCCCCCACCAGGCCTCCACCTCACCCGGAGGCCCCCAGCCCACCCAGGACCCTCTCATGGCTCACCTGCAATCCAGTCCACGGCGATGCCCTCCACGCGGCCAATGCCATTGGTCACCACATCCTCGCGCCATGTCTGGTCTCGCTTAGCCCGGCTAATAGTGCTTAGGCCCATGTCCACCCAGTAAATGGTGTCATTTTCTGGAGGTAGAGGAGCCAACATGAGGATGTCCCACAAGGTGGGGGAAAAGTGGGGGGGGTTCAGAATCAAATGGTGTCAAAATGGAGGTGAGTGCTGGGGAGGGGAGGGGGCTTGGGAGGGAAGACAGAGCCTGAGGGGGAGGGTAGCTGTGTTGTCTCCCCCTCCAGCTGTGGTCAGGCAGCCTCTCACTGGGCTCCCACACCACCCCCAAGGTAATGTTCCACTCCCTCCTGCCACCAAATCACTCACCAGCATGGAAATCAATGCCGACAGCCAGGGACGTCCCTGACACTGGGACCAGGGCATCTGACTTGTCATTGGGATCCAAGGGGATTCCCCGGATTCCCTCATGCACAGAGTACAGGAGAAAGGAACCCACACCTGAAACACAAGGACACTCAGGCATGGGCCTCACTGACACCCGTTTAAGCTTGGGGTCTGTCACTCTCAAACCTATTGTTCTCTGCTTCTTTTTGGTATCTTCTCCCAGCCATCACTCCTCCCCGCTCCACACACAGATACACACACCTTAGCCTGAGGCCTGCAGCTTGGGCTGGGAGGTCACCTGGCTGATAGGGTGTGGGGGGTGGGAAAGGAGAGCAGCTCTCGGGAAGAACCTGCAAGACTGCTAGCCCCCACTAGAGGGCAGAAGAGACCTGGATTTCTCTCTCCCGAAGGGGGCCCTTTAGTCCTGCTTCACTCAATGCAACTGCACCCTCAAAAGCTGTTAGGGAGAACCTGGGGAGGTTCAGACAAGACAATGGAACTAGATGACTCCTCAGTGAAGACTTCCATCTTGGGTTGCTCTTCGTCCTCCCCAGCTGGGCCTGCGCCATCCATACCCTCTCTCAAACACCTAAAACTCAACATCCCTGATTCCTCACTCCTGAGCCAGTCTCATTCGGTTTTCCCATTTCTTCTTCTTCTTTTTTTTTAAGATTTTAAAAAATTATTTACTCATTTGAGAGAGAGAGAGAGACAGCGAGAGAGAGCATGAGTCAGGGGGAGGGGCAGAGGGAGAGGGAGAAGCAGACTCCCTGATGAACAGGGAGCCTGATTCGGGACTCGATCCCAGGACCCCAGGACTATGATCTGAGCCGAAGGCAGACGCTTAACCGACTGAGCCACCCAGGTGCCCCTCTCTTCCCATTTCTTACGAGGCGCCACTATCAACATGAGCCAGAATCCTCCACTGCCTTTATCCCTTGATACAGTGTGCCCCAGATGAATCCCCCAGTAGGCTCTGGTTTCTTAGCCTCCGTGAAAAAGTCAAGGGAGTTTGGAGCAACCCCAAACATTAGAGTTTTCTTTTGAGAAAATATCTCAGTGCAGATCTGCATATTCAAGACTCTGAGAAGTTCTGCAGCAAAAACACTTAAACTTTGTTCAACCCAGTGCTTCTTTCTGTAACATCTACCCACATCAAAGAGGGAGGTTCCCAGAGCGCACTTTGGGAAGTGCTGTCCTGGGGCAAATTCATAAATCAATCAGCAAGTTCTTGTGAAATGTCTGAGTCTCACCCCTTCTCTTCAACCCAGCTGCTAAGCCCCATCTCCTCACACTGGGCTCGCGCTAATAGCCTCCTAACTGGTCTAACTGCCTCGGTTTCTCCCTCCCCCACCCAGCCGGCTCTCTGCCGCCAGGTTAATCTGCCCCAAACACCACTTTCCAGGCACTCCTTGCTGAGAACCCACAGGAGGCCCGCCCTACCCCACAGCCCATCACCTAGGATTCCCCACCCCCACTCTGCCCACCCCTCGGGCTTGGTGCCGCGGGGGTGGGGGCACGCTGCACACATCCTCCTCCTCTTGCTCTGGACCCTGTGCCTCACTTGTCCTCTCTCCTTTGATCCACGCACTCAAATCCTACTTGTCCTACAGAACCCAGCTCACAGCACACCTCTTCCATGAAGCCGGCCCTGGCGCTGCCTGCCGACATCTCTGTCTCCAAAACCCTCCTGCAGGCACTGGAGAGCCGCCTCACAGTCCAGTTTCCCCTCCGGGTTAGCCCCCTCTCTGGTTAAGACTGCGGCACAGGGACAGGGACTTCTGCCCTCTGGCTTCCCCGGCAGCACCCGACACGGTGGGGGCTTACTAAGCGCCTAACCCAGGAGGCACTTAATAATATGTGATAAATCCAGCCCTGTCCCCAGGGTGAGAGGCCACAGGTGGGGCGGGGAGGGTAGGAGGGGCAGGGCTGGGGGCCCGGGCGGTGCCGGGCACTGACCCTCGCACGCTTGCTGGCCGCTCCGGAGGCTGTAGCCGGCGGTGCACATGCAGGAGCGGGTCGACTCGGATGTAGGCAGGCAGAGCTGGGAGCAGTCACCGTTGTTGACACTGCAGGGGTTGGTGCCCTCGTGGTCTGGGGAGGTGGGAGGCACAGAGAAAGAAAGGATTGAGGTGGCCCTCCTCGGGACCTGTGTCAGGCTTGCGCTGCCTGGGGACAGGACGGTCACTGCCTTCACCCTGGATCTTGTGGGGGTCACCACCCAACCCCCACCCAGGTCTTTTGTCCCGGCAGAGGCCCTGGCTCCTGTGACCAGGGTGGCTGTCAGCACATATGGTTACCTTTGTGAGAATGAGAAAGAGGAGCCCCTTTGGGTGCTGAGGGGAGTCTAACCGTGCTCATTCCCATTCACCTCCTTGCCCAGGGATTCCTCTCTGTATCCCAGCCCCTGCCTGTGGCCCCGGCCCCAGTCTCACCCAACTGGATGCTCTCGTCGTAGACCTTCATGTGCATCACCAGCGTGGTGCTGTTCCGCAGGACCACGGACTCCGAGCCGTCAGCCTTGTTGCACGTGCCCATCTTCTCTGACACCTGATCTGCCCACCACAGCTTGTCCCCTGGGTAGGCAGGAGGGGATGAGACCCCGGGGAGGGCCCCACCCCCAGCCCAGCCCAGCCCAGCCCAGCCCAGCCCGTCCTCTCCGCCCCCGTCCCTGCCCCCACCCGGCAGCCCTCACCCATGATGGCCAGGGCAGTGGCCTTGCCCAGCTGGCTCCGCATGGCGTCGATGACCTCCAGCCCACTTCCATCCAGGTTGCAGCGGCTGATGGTGTGGTTGCCAGAGCTGATCCAATAGAGTTTGCTTTCAGGGAAGTCGATAGCCAGGCCTGAAAGAGGTGGGTGTCACTGCCAGGGAGCCTGGCCCCTGGGCTGGGGGCTGAAGGATGTGTGGGCTTGGGGAGGATGGTGAGGACACGCACTAAGCTAGGAGTTCGGGAGACAGAGGGGCAATCAAGGGACCCCGAGGATCTCCTGACTGAGGAATTAGGGAAGAGCTGTAGCGCAGGCAAGGCAAGCTCGTACCCACAGGGCCCTTCTGGCCACTGAAGAGCAGGGTACGGTTGCTGCCGTCCATGTTGGCCATGCTGATGTTGTCCCCGTCAGTCCAGTAGAGCTTCCTGGGAAGGTGCAGGAAGGTGAAGTCAGACCCCTCTGCTCCTGCCCCACACCCCACGCTCCCCAACCCTGGGCCCTGGACTGACCCACGCAGCGGGTGGACCACCAGGCCATGGGGCTGCTCCAGGCCCTGCACCACCGCATTCTTGAAGGAGCCGTCCAGCCGGGCCACATTGATCTGCTTCTTGTTAGTGTCGTAGCTTGTCCAGAACAGGTTTCGGGACACCCAGTCCACAGCCAGCCCATGGGCATTTGGCAAGTCTGGGGGGCACAACAGGGAGTTGGAGGTTGGGTGTTTGCGGGGCATAGGTCAGGAGGCTGGAGGAAGTGGGGGATTGGCCTGGTTTGGGGGGGCAATGGGGATCGGGAACCCAGGGTTGGAGCACTGGGAAGGAGGAAGATTTGGAAAAGGAGTATCAGGACCAAGGGGACCAGGGATGGGAGGAAGGCCCGGGTCGGGGGGCCGCCCACACCCACTGCGAGGGTCCAGGGCGAGGGCAGAACCTGCAGAGACGACAGTCTCCACGCCCGTGCCGTTGATGAAGGCCCGTTTGATGGCCTGTGTCCTCACATCGGACCAGTAGACGCGCTGCTCGCGGGCATCATAGTCCAGCACCGTGACATTGTCGATATCAGGCACCGTGAAGGAGATGATGTAGTTGTAGTAGGGGGCATCGAGGTCCACCCCCCGGATCTCCATCTGACGTGCGTACAGCAGGAACTTCTTAAACTCTGTGGGGCATGGGGCAGGTCACTGAGGGCAGCCCCCTACCTTCATGCTTCCCACCCACCCAAATGAGCGCCCCTCCTTCTTCTGGTTCCTTCCATTTGCAGCTGGCCGTTGGCTTGGGCCTCACCTCCCTGCCTGAGTTCCTGCATCTTCTTACAGTGGCTGTCTCTGGAGCCTCTCCCAGCAGCCCCCCGCTCCCCAGACTGGGACCGTCTACCTTCGCTTACAGCCGTGAGCCTGGTACCCGACCCCTTCCCTGTCGGCTTCAGTTCACCAGTGGCTCTTGAGGGAGGGGCCTCCTACCATAGCAGGTGGTGTTGTCCCTGTGGAGCTTCATGAGGTGGGGGCAGGCGCAGGAGACGGTCCGGTTGTAGTTGATGAGACACAGGTGGGAGCAGGGGCCCCGGCCCCCATTGGCCTCACAAGGATTGGGAGCTGGGGTTGGGGGAGAGGAGAAGTGAGGGCGTCCTGTGACTTGCTGGCCCCTACCTTTCTCACCTGGGCCACCCCCTCCTCACCCGCTCTCCCCCTCCCCGTTGCAGCATCGCCCGCGGCTGGCCCATCCCCACCATCTCAGCACAGCCCCTCATGCTCTCTGGCCCCCTCTTTTCCCAAGGGCTTCTGCAGAGGCTGCCGGCCCCTCTCTGGCCCCTTACCCATGGGCTGCCGGGAGGGGTGGTACACCTGCAGATCAAAGGGCTGGGTATTGGTCCTCTGTACCACGGTGACATTGTGGCCGGTCCACTTGTTGGCCTTGGCCAGCGTGTTTGTCCGCCAGTCCGTCCAGTACACCTCCCCCCCATACAGCGTCACTGCAAACGGGTGCGATAAGAACTCGTGTCCCCGAAGCACCTCCATGTGGCCGGAGCCGTCGTAACGGGCTGAGTAAATGGCGTCTGACCTGAGAGCGTGGTCAGGGCAGAGTGAGGATGCTGGCTGGGGCCAAGCCCTGGCCCTGGCCCGCCGCCCCACCCCCCCCAACAACCCCCGAGCACACTGGAGCAGGCCTTCCTCCCAGGCCAACAATGTGGAGTGAGACCCAGAGTGGTTCGCCGTCTAGGATCCCAGCTCTCAGATCCCAATTCCCACGCCCTGAATCCCCTGGCTCACTCCTCCACAGGGCCACAGTTGGCACCTACGGGGCTTTGAGGAGGTTGGGAAAAGGCACCCGCTCTGAGCAGACCAGTTAGAAGAAGTTTCCCCTTCCCCTGGGCAGATAAAGCCCCTGAGCAGAGTGCACAGATTTGTGAGTGAGGACAAGAGGTTGAATTTCAGCCTTGCCCATGCCTGGGCCAGCCGCCCCCCCACCCCCATGCAGGGTGACAGCCCTGCTTCCACCCTCTTCTTCCCACACCTCTTCCCCCCGCCCAGCCTCACTCACCCCTCACCTCAGTCCTCCCACCGGGCCCAGCCCTTGGCTGCCCCAGTTCTGACTCCAGCTGCCCAGGCCTTTTTACTACCAAGTCCTGAGACTCCCGACCCCACCCTATCCCTGGAGGGGAAGCGGGGGGCATGGAGGCCTCTGGGGACAAGGTGGGGGGCGCTGACCTGGCATCGATCCAGAGGATACGCTTCTCCAGGTAGTCCACAGTGAGCCCGTTGGGCCAGCCCCCTGAGCCTGTCTCCCGGTGGATGGTGCGGCGCCCAGCCCCACTCATGGAGGCGGCCTCGATGCGGGGCAGGCTGGCATCCCAGTCTGTCCAAAACAGGATCCTGGGGAATGGGGAGGGGGTCAGGGGGGCCAAGGTCGAGGGCCTGGAGCGGGGCTATTATAGTGGTAAAGGGCAGAGGGGGTGAATAGCATTTGAAGAGACAGGTGTCCCTGACCTGGCTGAATGAGGTTTCAGAGGGGACCATGGGGCCAGAATAGGGCTGGGCAGGGTCCTCACCCATCCCGTGGATCCAGCGCGATTGCCCTTGGGTGCTCAATGTCACCAGCCAGGAGGGTGGTCCGAAGGGTCCCATCTAGCTTGGCCACCTCAATCTGGTCCAGGTTACTCTCCACCCAGTAGATGTTACCTGCAATCCAGTCTACAGCCAGACCCTCGGGGGTGGCCAGGCCGTACTGAATCACCACCTCGAAGCTAGTCAGGGCTGGTAAAGAGAAGGTCATGGGTGTGAAATCACAGTAGACCGGCAGCCTGGATGACTCACCCTCCACCCTGACACTGCCAGTATCTCTGATGCACCCTGGCCTCACCTGGGGTTCACAGACCCCCCCCCTACTCTCCTCACCCAGGCCCCCTGCCCCACCAGGAGGTCAGACAGGAGAGGAGAGGCCTAGTTTCTAGAACCCTGAAGAACGGGAGGTCACAGCTTTCCTCTGCTTGCAGCTCTGTGAAGGGCTAACCGATGGAAAGAGGTCAGAGCAGAGGGTGGAGGCTTTGGGGGATAGACATAGAGTCAATCTGAGGAGGACAGAACTTTCTAGAAGTCACTTCATAAACTGTCTTGAAGATTTATCCATGGAAATATATATATTTTTAAGATATTTTTCCATGGAAATATATGTATATTTATATATATAATTATTTTTAAAACTGTTGCATAGTGTGAACATTATCACAATCTACTTAGCCATCCCCTTGTTGATGAACATTTGGGATGGTTCCAAGTTTTCTCTATTAGAAACAATACAAACTCCTCTAGTAAAATGTGCTTCTTTCAAGTCTTTGCTCAGATGTTGCCTTCTCGGGGGGCCTTCCTTGACCACCCAATTTAAAATGTCAATGCCCATTCTCCCTACCCCCACCCCACCTCCTTTCTTTATATCCACAGCACTATCCCCTTCTGCTATATTCCATGTTGTACCCATTTGTTTTGTTTATATCTGATGTTTCCCCTGGTGTGTAAGCTCCATGAAGGCAGACGTTTTGGCCTGTTTTGATCACTGCTGTCTCACCAGGGCTCCGTGTGTATGGCAGGTGCTCAACATGTGTGTTATAATGACAGATGTCTGTGATGGGTCAGGCTGCCTTTGGACAGAAGGCAGGATTCAGGTACCCCATCCCTAAATGGCTTTTTGCTTTTAAGCCTGCCGTTCTAGGATTTGGGGAGCTCCAGGCCATTCCAAAGAAAGGCTGATCATTTTGTTAATTATCAGGCTGGCAGCTCTGCTGACAATAATTACGGAGCGTCAGGAACTGAGACCCACAGCAAAATCTAACCCAATTAACGAGAATGTGGGGGATGGGGGAGCTAAGGGCCTCGGCTTCCGGGCAGCCTGGATCTGGGTCTGCAGCTCTGAGTACCCAAGTGCCCCTTCTCTGCGCGCCACCCGCATCAGTCCTAGGCGCGCAGGAGGGGGGCGGTCACCTCCGTTGTCCAGCAGCTTCCCGCGGTAGATCTTGTCCTCCACCACATCTGTCCAGTAGAGGGCGCTCTGGCTGAGGTGGAAGTCCAGGGCGATGGTGTTGCGCAGGCCAGGCACCAGAACGCTGTAGTCCCCTTTGTGAAGGTCGATGCGCCGGATCTCATGGCGGTTGGAGAAGATGATGAATGGCTTGAAGGGGTCTGGGAGGGGTGGGAGATAGGGGTCAGCTTGGGGCTTGCTGCCTCAGAGCCACCCTGTCCAGGAGCAGGCGGGGTCTCTGCTGGCCCGGGGCCTGGTCATGGGTGGAAACCGCAGCCTTTGGCATCTGGCAGCCCAAACCCAGCCAACGGCAGCTCAGGGGCCTGCCTCAGCCTGCCCAGCCTTCCCCGCCACCTTTCACCCGTATGTCACCTAGGCTGCGGCAGCTCTCGCCGTCCGGCTCCAGCACCCAGCCCTCGTAGCAGGAGCACTTCACGCTGAACTTGTTCTGGTCGCACTTCTGGCTGCACTTGAGGTGCTTGGCACAGTAGCTCTGGATCTGGCAGGTGTGGTTGTCGGGCCCCAGCTCCATGCCCAGCGGGCACGAGCACACAATGCCTTCACCAGGTGCCACCGAGCAGTTGTGGCTGCAGCCTCCGTTATTCAGAGAGCACTGGTCTGCAGGGTGGCCGGCAGGGGACAGGACCAGGGTAAGGAGCCGGGATGAGGCAGGACCACGGCCTGACTGGGCCCCAAGTCCTGGGCGGCCCAGACAGAGCCCCGGCTCCCTGGCCGTGGCATCCTTCTTTTGCATTTCTGGCCAAGCGTCTGTCCCACCACCTCCCAGGCTCCCTCAGAGCCTGACACCCCCCACTGGGACCAGGAGGAGCACCCCCACATCACGGCAGCATCTGGTCTCCGTTTCCCTGTCCCTCCTTGAGCCCATGGCAGGTGGAGGGGGGCAGCTTTTCGCCTCTCTCAGAGGGCTGCCCTTTCCTTGATATCCCCTGATTTGGGTGTGATTGGGGTGGGGTGTGGTAGGGAATGTCCTGCCGGGTTCTCTGACACACCCTGAGAGCTGTCAGCCGTTCTCCAGGCCAGCCCCAGCCTGCTTCCTCTCCCACTCCTCTCCCCGAGCGACAGACGCTCTGCCTCTGCAGGGGAGACAGGCGGTCTGCTCCGCTCCTCATCCCCACGTCACACCACGCAGCCCTCCCTGACCCCTATTTGTTCTGCTCCTTGAACGCACAGCCTCCTCGCCAACCCCCCCACCCCCGCCGTACAAGATCTAACCGTCCGTCCTTGGGAACCCAGTTAAATCCCTGCCTCCTCGGAAGCCTGCCCTGACCATATCAACCCGCAACCCTGGTGCCTTCATTTTTAAAGGCAGCTCCGCGCTGTTCTGCCAGCTGGGTGTGGGCAAGGGGCCACAGGAAGGGGTTGCACTGTACTCTCTCCACAACACTTTCATAGCCCTGTGACCTTAGTCCAGTTATTTAACCCCTCTGCCTCAGTTTTCTCATCTGGAAGATGGAGATGATAATTCCATCGGCCTCACAGGGCCGTCTGAGGGATTAATATGCTATAATAGTGTGGCGTGCTCGGCACAGCCTCTTGCCCAGGTGAGTCTGAACTCAACAAGGGTTGTTGGTAACTGCTCTGGGGGTGTCCTGTCCAGCAGCCGGCTTTCCCGCTCTGAGACCTCTCCCCACAGAGCCTGTCCTGCTCCACCGGCGCTGGCCCCGGCCCAGACGCCTCACCCAGCCACCCTCCCTACTCCTGTCCCGGGGCCTCTCCGAGGCCTGGGCCTCACCGCAGAGCTCGCCCTCATCCGAGCCATCTCCACAGTCGTCGTTGCCATCACACAGCTTGTCGAGGGGCAGGCAGACTGAGGTGTTGTTGGCGCAGGGGTGCGAGGGCGGCCTGCAGGCCAGGGACTCACAGTTCTCCTCATCCGAGTTATCCTCACAGTCACTGTCGCCATCACACACCCATGCTTTGCTGATGCATCGAGCTGAGGGATGGGTATGGTATGAGGGGCCAGGCCGGGACAGGAGGGCTCTCCATGCCTTTCTTCCCAGACCCAGTGGGCTTCTCTAATAGGGCCGTGATTGTAATGCCTTGGGGTCCACTAGGAACCTCGAGGCCTTCTCTGTCAGATTCATATAGGCAACAGAAAAAGCAAGAATCTGCAGAGGGTGCTGAAGCTCAAATCTGGTGGTGACAGTTTTGGTTCCCAGGGCCCTTAGTGCAGACCCTGACCCCTTCACCACTTCCCCCAGGCATCATGCACAAAATTCTGTTTGTGCCCTTTGCTTCACAGTGTTCCTCCCCCCACCCCTCCTAGCACAGCACTGTCTCCCTTGCCACTCCCCTGCTCTCAGTATGGTCTCCTCCTGTCCATATTGCCCCAGTCCAGGCTCCCACCCATCCTTCTTTTTACCAGAGTCCTTGCAGCCAAACTTGACGTTGGGGTCACAGACGTGGGTCACTCCCTCACAGCTCTTTTCATCACTGGAGTCCATGCAGTCAGTGTCTCCATCACAGCGCCACCGTAGGGGAATGCACAGACTATCCAGCCGGCACTGGAACTCATCATTGTGGCAGCCGCCAGGAGGCCTCGTGGCTGCAGGGGACAGAGGGAGGGCATGGGGGCGGAGGGCCTCCAGGTCAGCCATTCCCATGTCTACCTTCCCAACCCCCCTCCTGTTCTGCCCAGTCCAGAGCTATGAGCTGAGGCAGGGATGGAGAGTTCTCTGAGCCCTGCTGACCCTTCTCAGAAGCTAACTTGGAGTCAGGAAGGTCACACCTCCCAGGACCCCAGCAAGTGGCTGGCTAGTCAATAATCTCTCTATTTTACACACCGGTGATCTATTGGCTAAGCAATTTGCTAGGCCAGAGCTCAAAGCACACCCCCCAACCCTTCGCCTAGCCTCTGTTGGACCCAGGAACTCCGCAAACACTTATTGAGCACCTCTGGTGTGTCGGGCACTGTTCCAGGTGCCAGTGTGAGCAAGACAAAGTCTTCACGCTCACGGAGCTCAAGTTCTAGCAGGGAGCGATCAAAGCCATGGAGACGAAGCTGGGTCAAGGCGAGAGAGGGGTGGGGATGCCGCTGGGTAAGATGGCCAAGGAAGGCCTCCGAGCAGCTGTTTGAGCAGAGGCCTGACTGACGTGAGCCATGAGAATCCCGGGAGGTGCAGCTCAGGCAGAGGGAACAGCAGGTGCAAAGTCTCAGAGACAGGACCATGCGGGGCATATTCATAAAATGCCCAAAGTGTATTTGAGGCTGCACGGCTGGAGTAGAGTGAAGGAGGAAATGAGTGGCAGAAACACAGGTCATCGAGGCGGTGGGGGCCCGGCAGGCTGGAGGGCAGGGCTGGGGAGTGATGTGACTCATGTGCTGCAGGCTCACTCGGGCTGCTGCACCGAGATCTGACTCAGGAGGCCGGGAAGCAGCAGGAGCGGCACCCGGAGGCACCCACCGGTGACGGTGCAGGAGCCCCACCTCCCTCTCACTCTGCTGTCTGCTCCCCACCCTACCCCCTCGCCCCCCACCGCCAATCGGTCAATGCCTGCATCTCGGCAGTGGCCTCCAAGCTGAGCTTCCTTCCTCGGGGGCCCCTGAACCTCTTTCTAATTGAATCCCCTTCTAGGATTGTCCTCTGAAAGCACCTTCCAGCTTCAAAGTCTTTCAGAGGCTCCAATGCCTGACTTTCACCCACTGATGTCATCTGCCCCCGTTGGGCACAGCCTCATTCCTGGCCGGCTCCTCCAGCCTGACGGGCCCCAAAAGGCAGAGGCGAAAGTGCTTGGTTTCACCCTCTACATCTTGCTGCTGGGTTCTCCACCCCTACCCACCTCCCATCTGAGGACCCTCCCTCCTGTCCCTTTGGCCACAGTCCAATCCCTCATCAGGGCCCTGTTCAGACCCCACCTCTTCCTAAATGGCCCCAGACCACTTTAGCTCACCACCACCGTTAACGGTCGCTACCAGTTACAACATGCCTGCTCCCACGGGCCAGGTCCCTTACATCCCCTCTCATTTCATGGAGGAGGAAGCCAAGGCTCAGAAGAAATGGCTTGTCCAAGTTCACCCAGCTTGTAGGTGAGGGGCAGAGTGTTTTTCCTGCCATACCACAGGCCTCGGGGCCCCTTTCTCAGAATCTCAAAGCACTATTACCTGTCCCACTCACCCAGCACTTCTGAGATGGCCCTTGAGACTTAGCGACTGTTTCCTGGGCCTCAGGTGACCGTCCCCACCCTCCCTCTCAGTCCTGGACCCCTGGCGGGAGCTCGTGCAATCATACTACTCTCAGTGGATGCACCTTCACTCTACAAGGCACAGGTTGTAAGTTGGAGGTCCAGGGGCCAGATAAGGCCTGCGGAAAGATTTTGGCCTGCAGTATTTTTAAAACTTTTAAAGTCCATTGCCAGTTGTTCTGGGTTGATTTGTGTTCCCTAAAAATATGCTGATGTCCTAACTCATAGTACCTGTGAACGTGGTCTTCTTTGGAAATAGGTCTTTGCAAATGATCGAGTTAAGATGAGGTCATTGGGGTGGAAAGAGGAAATCCAGACACAGAGACAGGCACACACACAGGGAGAACACCATGGGAAGATGGAGGCAGAGACTGGGGTGAAGCATATACAAGCCAAGGAATCCCGAAGATTGCCTGCAAACATCACAAGCTAGGAGGGAGCCCTCGGTAGATTCTCCCTCACAGCCCTCAGAAGGAACCAACCCTGCCAACATTTTGGACTTGGGTTTTGAGCTTCTAGAACTGAGATGATAAATATCTGCTGTTTAAGCCACTCAGTTTGTGTACTTTGTTGTGGCAGGCATAGGAAGCTAATACACCAGTGTTTAGGAGTGGGTAGGTTTCACATAAAAACCTGCTTTTCTGACTTCTCTTAAAGCCTGGGCAACCCTGGGTCTGCAGTCTTCCATGGAAACAATCAGCCAGAGCCAAGAAACAAACCTTCCTTGAGAGGGTCTGTGCCTTCCAGTAAACTCGGTCCCCACTGCCCCCTGGCTGGGCCCTGGAGGCTTGGGCCCTGAGGACCCTCACAGAGCCAATGCCTCTCTCCTTTGGTTCCCACTGTGCTCGTTCATCCTCACCCGCCCCCCCCACCCCGAGCATCCTTTTTCAAGCTCCCAGCTCTCGAGCACAGGCTGTACACTGAACGCTTTTTGTGCATGATCTCACTGAACCCCCACATCAGCGCTGTGATGTGGGCGCTATTATTATCCCCACTTTGCAGATGACACTCACAGAGGCCCACAGAGATGAAGTAACTTGCTCAAGGCCACCCAGATAGTAAGTTGCAGAGCTGGAGCGCAAACCCAAGGCCACCCAACTGCAAAGCCCGTAATCTTAACAGCGTGTGACGACGGTTTGTTGACAATCTCTCTCCCTCCCTCACAACAGGCAACTCCTGAGGATAAGAGCCATGTCTGGGTTATCTCAGTTCCCAGATGGCAGTGGCACACGACGGGGGGAGGCACGGAGGGACGGAGGGACGGCTGAGTGACTGGCACGGACGGTCTTGCCGCGCCTGCTGCCCCCGCACACCCACCCTGGTTGGTGCAGTTGGCGTGGGTCTCGTCACTGTAGTCCCCGCAGTCGTTGTCCCCGTCACAGGTCCAGTGCTCGGGGATGCAGCGCCCGCTGTTACACTTGAATTGAGTGCTGGAGCAGGAGTGGCTGCAACCGGCCTCATCACTGTTGTCCCCACAGTCATTGTCTGGGGGGAAGCAAGAATGGCAGAAGCGAGGAGCAGGTCAGCAAGCGGCCTTCTCTGTGACCTCAGCTTGGGGCCCCCACGCCCACCTCCCCATTCCCACCTCAGCCCACCCCACCCCCCCACTGAGAAAATAACAAACAGAAAAGACACAGAAACTGCATAGACTGCAGCATGCACCATGGCCCACGCAAGAGGGGTGAGGAAGAGGTGGGGGGGGCCCACGACGGCCCTTCCCTGAGTCTCGGAAGGCGGTGGGTCGGGGACTGGACACGTTCCTTTCCCTTTCTCCTTTCAGCAGGGTGTGGGAACAGGGGTCAGCTTGCTTTGGGGGAAAGGCAGAGACTTCTCTGGTTTGGGAGGGAGTGAGGTGGGTGGAGTGTAGGTGAGGTGTCCTGCTGGGGAGGGAAGGGCCTCATCAGGCCCCCCCTGAGCGTGGGCACTGCTGGACCCCAGGCTCTGGGCACCTGGCTCACGGGGGGTATGGTCTGAAGCTGGGAAGGGTCAGGGGCCACTTCTGGAAGGCATCTGAGGGTGACTGAATGAATGTCCTGCTTTCGAGGCCTTGTGGGTGGGGGTTACGGGACTTCCCTCCACATTTTCAGGACGCTTGAGAAAACTGGGGCATGGCTTCCTCCCTTGGGGTATGTCCCTGCCTCTTTTCCACCTGGATTTGCTTGTCTCTCCTCCCCTCTGTGTCTTGGTCTTCTTGTTCCCACCTCGGTCATCTCCTCTCCTCTGCCCTGTCTACTTCTTGCCCTTCCACTGTCTTTCTCGGTCACCTCCTCTCTCCCTTCTCTTTCCCTTCACATCCTAGGAGCTCTCTGGAGAGGGGAGCTGCCTGGGGGTCCTGAGAGGCGGCCCGAGGCCGGCTCAGGCTCTGGGGTGATGGTGCATGTGCTTCTATGCACTGACCGGCAGGCTCAGGACAGGTCTTTTCGTCAGAGCCGTCCCCACAATCCTTCTCTGAAACACAGAAACCGCCAGGGCAACCATTGGCACACGAGACACAGCAAAGATGAGGGGCAACATGGCGTTGACCCAGTACATCCTCTCACACATTAGCCAGGGCTGGAGCCACTGATACAACACGTCACAACACACAGACACGACCAGAGCCACCAGACGGCACACACATGACGATCCACTGGCCCCCATGGCTCGGGGCTGAAATCCCGTGGTCCGTGGCTGACCGCCAGGTGGGCTCCCGAGCCTGAAGCCGGAGCCTGGAGGGTGCACCAAGGACCCCAGGAGCTGGGGTTTGCAGGGGGAAGAGAGTTGGGCACTGGGCTCCCCTTGCTCTTTCCCTCTAGCCTTTCTCACTCATTTCTCCCTGGCCCCCAAGCCTCTGCCAGAGAATGGGCCGCTCAGGCTCCGTCTGGGGAGGAATGGTGCTGATGGGTGACCAGGAGGGTCTCCCCTCGGTCCATACTGGTTTCCCCCATGGCATTTCTGGCTTGTCCTCATTGCTCCCAGCCGACCAAGTGGGGCTTCAGTGAATTGGAAGGAGGCCCCAGCTTGATTCTAAAACCCCTTTACCTCCCACCCAGGACCTGGCTGTAGCTTCTAGCTTTCCTAGGAATCGGGGCAGGTTAAGGGGGACAAGCTCTTACCATTGTCACATCGCCAGTTGATGTTGATGCATCTGCCATTGTTGCAGGTAAACTGCGTCAGGGGGAAGCAGGTGGGATAGGCTGTCAGAGAGAAAGAACAGCTGAGTAGGGCCCTCAAGATTATACAGCATCAGAGCCCCAGGCAGGTGGGTGCGGGGTCCCTCGTGGAACCAGCAGCCATAGCCCGGCCAGTCAGGGGTGGGAAAGCTAAGTGGCGGGGGCTCAGCCTGGAGCTCTGCTCATTCTTCCCCATCCTTCTGAGCAATCCTTTCTCAAGCTTCTAGCTACCAACCATTCACCCTGCGCTGAGTGCTTTTCATGCAGGATCTCACTGAATCCCCACATCAGGGCTCTTATTATCCCCCATTTTGTAGGCAAAACTCACAGAGGCCACAGAGATGAAGTAACTTGCTCATGGCTACCTGGGGACTAAGGTTTAGGGGCCCTCCAGCACCCCTGCCCCAGTGCACGTTCTCCCGGGCTCCCCCTCCCCTGTGCCAGTCTCGCCTCCCTGCTGCCCCCTTACCACACGAGGCGGACTCATCGGAGCGGTCCCCACAGTCATCATCCAGATCACACGTCCAGGAGATGGGGATGCAGCGGCCACTGGCACAGGAGAACTGGTTGGGTGGGCAGGTGCGAGCTGGGGACAGGGATGGGCACGAGTGTTCATAGCCCTGTCCCCCTCTCAACTTCCTGTTCTTTCCTACTATCCTCTGCCTATCAGGAAGTCTTCCCAAGGGTCTCAAAGCCATTTCTCTTAGAGAAACTCAAAGCCATCTATGTGTGGGGCGTCTGGATGGCTCAGTCAGTTAAGCGTCCGACTCTTGGTTTCGGCTCAGGTCGTGATCTCAGGGTCGTGGGATCGAGCCCCACGTTGGGCTCTGCGCTCAGCATGGAGTCCACTTGGGATTCTCTCCTTCCCTCTCCCTCTCCCTCTGCCCCTCCACCTGCTCACACTTGCTCTCTCTCTTAAATAAATAAATAAATAAATAAATAAATAAATAAATAAATATCTTAAAAAAAAAAAACAACCAACAGCCATGTGGTCTGACACCCCATCTGCTTCACCCCATTTCTCTGGTGTCCTCCAAGGAGAAGATCCACCCTCCTTGCTCCTGTCTCTAATCTGAAGCCACGCTCTGTTCCCTGAAACCTCAGCCCTCAGAGCCAACCCCGTTCTTCTGGGCACAGGGAGAGCACTCCTCTCCCGCTCGCAGCCCCGTCCTCTCGGCCCTAATACCCCGCGCTCCTTTCTTTCCCAAGGCCGCTCTGTCTTCCCAAGCCTGGCTGCCCCCCCGCCCCCACCTCCCCCTCCCTGCCTGCGGGGCACCCTGTGCGGTCTGCCCCGAACCCACACCTGAGCAAGTGGCGTTGGACTCGTCTTCACTGTTCCCACAGTCGTTGTCCCCATCACAGAGCCAGCGGTTGGGGATGCACCGGTTGTTCTCACACTTGAAGCGGTCCGAGGGGCAGGTGTGCTGATCTGGGGAGCGAACAGGTTGGGGGTCAGTGAGAGGGCGGGGCCCAGCTCGCTTACCTGCTGCCCTGCAGGCCTGCCGTGCTCCCCACCCCCGGGGAGGGGGGTTGAGGACTCACGGCAGAGGGCCGGGGCCTCGTCGCTGTTGTCCAAGCAGTCATTGTCCCCGTCGCACTTCCAGCGCTCCTGGATGCAGCGGCTGTTGGCGCAGGCGAACTCGCCCGGCTGGCACTGGGGTGGGGGCACGTAGGATGGGTTCGCTGCAGGCACCACAGGGGTGTGGGGGGAAAGTCAGACCCAGGTCATGGGGCAGGGGCTCTGCTCTCTGTACTATGCTTGCCTGTTGTATTATTTTAAATAATATCCCGAGAGTCATTTTTCCTAGGGCGTAATTCTTCATGAACAAATAATCTGGATGGAAAGTGCAGCTCTTTCTCAAGCCACAAGGGTGATGTTTACTTGAATACTTTCAGTACTTCAGTATGACCTGAGACCAGGTGCCTCCGAGAGAGCCTGGAGCCCCACCCCCCGCCCCGTTACTTTTGTCCCTACTGAGAAGACCACTCCTCACCCGCTTCCTCCACAAACTGCCTCTTGGAAGTCACCTCTGGGACCCCCAGGGCCCTATCCTGGTCCCTGGGCTTTTTCCTTCACAGATGCATCAGCTCCACCAGAAGGAGTGAACACAGGCCCCAGAACTCTGCAGGCTGCACCCTCTTGTCCCCTGACACTCCTACCTCACCACCCCTGTCTGCCTTGAGCTCTCAGCAGTAAAATCACTATGTCCTTGGTCTGTGTTTGCATGGGTAACGTCAAGAAGCCCAGCACTCCCATGTCGGCCCCTGTCCCTGCACCCTGAGCTCTGCTGGATGCCTTTCTGACCCAACCATCTCTCATCCCCGCTCTAATCCCTGAAACTTCTGTGCATCCCGTGGGTGCCTACTGTCTCTCTTGCGGCCCTGGACCACTGGGCCTTGGTATGTGTCACCTTGCTCCTCGCTACTGCTTCCCGACTATTCTCTCTTTCCTGAAAAATCAGCGCTGACTTTCATGCTATTAGACTATACCAACCCCTACTTCTACGGGCCCCCAGGCCACTCCCTGGCATCTTAAGGGTTTTTAGCTCCTGGCTTGGTGTCACTTTTCCCCCATTCTCTCCTGCTCTAATTCTCAAGGATTTCAATGTCCGTGTAGATCCTTCCATCACCCTGGCCACTTGATTTCCCTCTCGGCCAATGCTCTTGCCTTCCACCTGGCCTCAGTCACTCCTTAGCTGTCTGCTAAGGCCCCATTGACCCATTTTCATTTCCGGGATTCTATCTTAAGGTAACAATCCAGAATATGGGAAGGCAGGAAGGTGTGGGAAATAGCAGGGCAAGTGATGAAAAAAACAGGCTCTGGGTCAGATTTCCTGAGTTCAAATCCCTATTTGGACTTTGGGCCTCAATTTCTTCATCTGTATACTGGGGATAATAAAATACACGCTCCCTACAGGAATATTTTAAGGAGTAAACAAGTTACTGCACGGGAAGTGCTTATAATCCTGTCTTAGTTCCTGTCTGTGCTCAAGAAATCGATGTTAGCTGTGATTATAACAAAAGAGAAAAACAACCTAAACATCCTGCAGTAGAGAGAAATGGTTGAGAAAATTAAGGACCGTTTACTAATGAAATATATTTCAGTCATTAAAAATTCTGCTGACGTATCTATGACCTACTGTTGAGTGACAAAAAGCAGAAAACAGAACAGCAGGTGGAGCGCGATTCCGTTTAAGTAAAGGTAAACACGTAGAGAACTGCTTGGGAGGGTGTCCCCCCCAAATGGTAACAGTGACATCCATGGATGGTGGTATTTGGGGTGGCTTGTACTTTCTCTTTATGTTTTTCTATACTGTTCATTTATTTATTTTTTTACAATGAGCATGACCTACTTTTATCTAAGAAGAGCCTATTTAAAATAATGTAACAATAACACAGAAAATGCTGTGACATATATGAGCCCAAGAGGGTGGAAGACATTTTATGTGCAGTATGATCTCAGCTATCTAAACCCAACCATGTCATGATCCTGGAGTCACGGGATCGAGTCCCGCATCGGGCTCCCTGCTCGGCAGGGAGTCTGCTTCTCCCTCTGACCCTCCTCCCCCTCATGCTCTCTGTCTCTCATTCTCTCTGTCTCAAATAAATAAATAAATAAAATCTTAAAAAATAAATAAATAAATAAATAAATAAATAAATAAACCCAACCATGTAACCCAGCTGGTCATAAAGAGATGGTGTTCCTTCCCCACACTGCTAACAATACACTGGGGTCTGTTGGTGGGATTTGGGCTTTTTTTCCCCCTCTCTAATTTCCAGTATTTAAAACTGTTGTTATATTACTTGGATCCAGGGGAGATAAATGTAAAAGGATGTGTTCCTCTTTCCCAAGCTGTCCTGGTCATCACTCAGTTTCCCCTAATCTTTGTGCTCTTCCAAATTCCTCCCATCCCCAGTCCTCCCCGAATGCTCTCCTGCTCCCAGGGCCTTCTCTCACCACAACCCTTGCCTCCTGTTGCCCCGACAGGATCTCCTTTGCCTCTTTCATCTCTGACTGGACACTTCGGCCCCCTCCCGCTGAGGACTGCTCCCAGGCCTCCCACCCCGGCTGGGCACCTCATACCCAAGCAGGTGACGCCGTCTGTGTCCAACACCTGGTCCTCAGCGCACGCGCACTGGCGGCTCCCAGGGGTGGCCAGGCACAGGCTGCTGCAGCCACCGTTGTTCACACGACATTTGTTGGTGCCCACTACAAAGGCAGGGCCGAGGGAGGGGCCGGCGAGGACAGGGAAAAGTCACGTTCAAGTGAGGAGTCAGAAAGGGAGGCAGTGACGACAGGACAATAAGCATGTTGGAGAGAACATGGAGGCACGGGACAGGGAGGGAGACGCGGAAGACAATCAAACTCTCTTCTCCAGGGCCTCAAAACTCAGAGCCTAGGTTCCCTGGGGAGTGCCTTCACCCCCACCGCCCCGAGTAGCCTCACTCCCCATCCAGGACCCCCCCAATCACTGGCCCCAGCCCCAGGCGGTACCTTGCTGCTGCTGGGCATCATACATGCGGATCTCAAAGATGGGGGGCCGCTCGCTGCGCAGAAGGGTCACGGTCGGGGGGGCGCCGCCTGTGCCCCGTTCTAAGCGGTAAACACTGCCACTCCGGTACTCGGTCCAGAAGAGGTAGTTGCCGTGGTGACACAGGCCGAAGGCGTGGTTCAGCTCAGGACCCTCGTATACAATCTAAGAATGGAGGGGAGGTTACTGAGGAGCTGAGGAGAAATGGGGTGCCTGAGGAGGGCCCGGGGGGATTAACATTTTGTTCATTCATGTGTCCATGTCCTGGGTGTGGGTCTTGTTTCCCCCATTAGCCTAGGAGCCCATGAGGGTGACAGCTTTGCACACACTGAGGTGCCAGACCCTGGACCCAGCAGGATGCTGATGGGGAACTTGTCCACACTATCCTCCCTTGGATCCATTCATATGCATTCATATCCCTCCAACATGGGTATATGCGCGCGCACACACACAAAGTACTGAGCAGACAGCCAAAATTCATCTGTTCATTTCTTCACTCAACAAACATTTGCCAGGATCTATTAAGGGTCAAGCTATGGTATGAAAAAGACACCGTCCCTGCCCTGAAGCCACTATTGTCTCATGGAGGGCACACGCGGTAATCCAGGCTGGAAGAGGGGTCTGGAGACAACATCCCGGAGAAGGTGGCTCCTGAGCCATGGGACAGGGGAGGAGGAGTGGGGAAACTGCGTCAGCAACAGCACAGGGGGCTGCACCCTGTACGCTATGTGCTGGGAATTCCAAGCTGTCTTGGGTCACTTGCTCAAATGTCAGGGTGCAGGGAACAGGGGGAGACATAAGACCACAGAGATAGTCAGAGGCCAGATCATCAAGGGCCTTCTATACCAGGAAAAGGCTCAGTCCACATGCCTAGATATGCACATGAGTCCCGAAGCATAAGGCCGACCCAGTGAAAAAGTGCGTGTCGACGCCGTCTCTAGGAGTCCTGCACTTGCACAGAGACAAACACAGCAGGCGCACACCAAAGTGTGCTGTGTGTGTGGGCACAAACGTGCAGAGATGCACACGCGCTGTCCGCTCCGGTACGCACATGAGTGGCCAAGCCCGCAGACAGCATGCAGTCCCAGACACGCTCTTGGAGAGGCGATCCTCAGGCAATAGGACATGTAACACACACAGCACAGAGAGGCGCACATCCACAGGGACGGAGGTGGACATGCATGAAGCACACGGGCCTAGATCCAGAGATGCCCACACATTCACACACAAAAAGCCGCATCTAGGGGCGCCTGGGTGGCTCAGTCGGTTAAGCGTCTGCCTTCGGCTCAGGTCACGATCCCGGGGTCCTGGGATCGAGTCCCGCGTGGGGCTCCCTGCTCAGCGGGAAGTCTGCTTCTCCCTCTCTCTCTTCCCCCACCCCTGCTTGTTCTCTCTCTCAAATAAATAAAATCTTAAAAAAAAAAAAAAGCCCCATCCACACACAAACGTGGCCTAGCAAAGCACACAAGAACACCCCCACACAGGTGCGTGCCTGCCCACCTTCCGGTCTGTGCCATTGAGCAGTATGGTCTCGATGCGGTCATAGAAGGCATCCACCCAGTAGAGGCGCCCCGCTGGGATGTCCAGGCTCAGCCCATTGGGCCATAGCACTGTCTTGGAGGTGACGAAGATGTCTCGGTGTGAGCCATCCATCCAGGCCCTCTCCAGCCGCCCTCGCCGACTGTCCTTTGGGTCCTCCTCCCAGTCTGTCCAGTACATCCACCTGTGGGCAGTGACTGGTCAGCACCCATGGGCCACCGCTGCCTTCGGCAGCCTGCTGTGTGATCCCGATCCACGTGTGCTGTACCAGAGCTCCTCCCAGGGGCTTCCTGCCTACTCCACCCTCGCCCCCACATTCCATTCATTCCTCCACTCAGCCAGTATTTGTCGAGTGCCTACTGTGAGCTGGGCACAGTTTTGGCACTCGGGGACCCAGTGGAGACCCAGGCAGGCAAGGCCCCTGCTCTCATGGAGATCACATCCCACCCAGGGGTACAGACAAGAAACAAGTCAACTGGAAGGTGACACACATTGGAGGTCGAGAAAAACCAGGAAGGGCACGAAGCAGGATGAAGGTATAGAGAGTGGACTGGGCAGCAGCTGGGGAAGGCCTCCCTGAGGAGGCGGCATTTGAGCCTAGGTGTGAATGTGGACAAGGGGCTAGATCTGCAAATGTCTGGGAGCTTCAGGCAAAGCAACTCCCAGAGCAAAAGCCTTGAGGCAGGAAGAGCTGGGGGGTCTGAGGAACAGACAGGGGGCGGTGGGGACAGAATTTCCTAGGGTAGCAGAGAGATGCAGATGAGGTTGAGGGGATGCAGGCAGATCCTGTAGGAGCCCAGGCCTGATAAGGAATGTGGCTCTCACTCCAAGGGCGAGGGGAGCCTGCAGGGGGCCCCAAGTTGGGAGTGACAGGACCAGATCTCTCTGTATGTGTCTAAGGCATCACTCTCATTGTCCTGAAGATGGGGCACCTTTCCCCCATTCAGCCTCTGATTCCTGCCTCAGCACCCCACTTTAGATTGCTCTCCCCTGTACACTCCTTGTCTCACCTCCCAGTTCTGAGACCCACAGTTCCTGACTCCTCCTACCCCCAGGCCCTGGGAAGACTCACCCATTGAGTGGATCCACCACAATGGCCCTGGGGTGTGTCATTTTGCCCTCGATTAAAGTCTTTCGGGTCTGAGCAGCCTTCTCCAGCCTGGCCACACTGATGGTCTTCTTGGGTCCATCATCCGTCCAATACAAATTGTCCCCCATCCAGTCCACAGCTACCCCCTCCACATTGTGGATACCTGCAGGGAGTGAAGGGGGCCATGACGGAGAGCCTCAAAGGAACCTCAACACTGCCTGCCTCTGAGCAACCCGACACCCAGGCCGTGCGGGGAGCACCCTGTGCCCGAGACGGTGGGTGTGCTGGGGTGGGGGGTTGGAAAAGGAGCTGAGGAGACTGCATTGAGGCCCTGGGGCTCTCAAAACTGCAGCCGGCAGCCCGTGAACCTACGTGGCAGATGCAAGCTCTCATGTGAGGGCCTGTCTGAGCCTGAGCTGGAGTGAGCTGGGGTGTGTGTGGCTCTGGGCACAAGAGTGACACAACATCCCAGGCCCAAAAGTCCTGAGCTAACAAAATGAATAAATTAGGAAGTGATTTTTCACTTAGCCAAAGGGTTCATCTCACGCTTACATAGCAGCTCCCCTGGTATAGGGAACCCCAATCTTTTCCTGATGAGTTACTTCTGATTTCCCCAAAGTCTTATGATTGCTGACTGCTGAGGTTCAATGAGCAGAACTGCGGGGGGTGGGGAGCAGTAACTGGGCATCAGCCAGATTCACTGGGTAGAGAGCTCTGTCCTGGGGGCCCAAGTGCAGGTTTGGGAATTCCTGACACCCAGCAGGAAAGGGGCAGAACTCAGGAGCTCAGAGGCAGATGGAAATCGAGGAGACAATGTAGTGTTGTCCTGCCCAAGCAGCCCAGAGGGAAAAACTGGGTTCAGGTCCCAAAACATATTCTTCGCAGGACAGATAAGCAAGCAGCTCTGGTGGCTGTAAGGGCTGTGCAGGCCCTCTGTGGGCACCCAGGTGCTGGCGGGGCTGCTCTACTCAAGGCCTCAGGCCTCCCCTGGGCTGTGTCCTGTGTGCAGCTCCGGAGCTCAGAGCCGACGGCAGAGAGACCCCGAGTTTTCCCAAGGGTTGGCAAGGACGGCCCACGCTGCCTAACCCATCCATCCTCCTGCCTCTTTCCAGCTCAGCCAAGAAGGGGGTCACACAGGGGTCAATCTGTCTATCCCCCCATCTCCATGCCAACCGGCCCAGCCAGCCAGTCAGCAGGGGACTCTCCATGCTGAGAGGGCGCTGAGAAGGCGATGCGCAGGCCTCACGTGGCTTCCTTTCCCAGGTGGGTGTCCCTCGGGAGTCCCATCTGCACAGCCCTCACTTCGGGGGCCCTTACCGTCCTTTAGGATGGTCTCCCGCTCGGTGCCATCGATCTTCTGGCGGCCAATGAGGTAGCTGGTGGTGTCGGCAAAATAGATGAAGCCAGTCTCAGCATGGAAGTCCAAGGCCCGGGGGTTCATGAGGTTCTCAATGGGGATCATGTGTTCGTCCGGGACCTTGGCCCCCATATCCATGCCCCGGATAATGCCTGGCCGGCCCTTGCCATACACAAGGAACAGCTCGTGTTCTGGTTCTAGGGCAGGCACAAGGAGGGGCACAAAGTCAGGCACGTGTGTGCGCACGCGCGCACACACACACACACACACACACACACAGACTACCACCCCGCCTCCAGGGCCACGGCCCAAGAGGCTGCAATGCCCCAGCTCTCCTGGGTCAGGGGGTATGGGTATGGCAGGGGGTCGGGGTCACATGGACAGATCCATAAACATGTAAAGGCCAGGGACAGCACCCTGGGGGGTCTGCCTTGCCAGTCTAAGGGTAGGAGATGGTGCAAGAGTAGCCAGGAGCAGGTTTTCAGTTAGGTGCTCACTGCTCCGTGGTAAAATGTTGGATTCTGATCACGCTGGATCACTTCTACTCCTATCATCCTTATCTAAGCCACACCACCCCTTGCTTACACCACAGAAGGAGCCTCCTGCCACTCTCCTGCTGTTCATCCTCTACCCAGCGTCCAGCCAGCATGATCTTTTGACCAATGTGAAGCACATCACGTCACTTCTCTGCTGGAAAGTCACCAAGAGCTCCTCGTCCCATTTCGAATCCCGTCCAACCTCTCCTTCCTGTCTCGCCTCATTCATGCTGTGCCCTTCTCAGCCTTGAAGCCTGGCACTGTTGATCCCCTCTGCCAGAGGGCTCTGCCTTCAGGTGGTCACGTGACTCGACTCCTCCCTTCATAGAGAACTTGGCTCAAATCCCTGCTCCACAGAGAAGCCTTCCCTGATCACTCCACCCCAGCTGGGGCCCTCACTGCCATCAGCAGGCCTGTGCTCCACTGTTTTCTTCCTAACACCAGGTACCACTTGGAGTAACTTTTACTCGTCTGTCTCCCCTGCCAGACTATAAGCTCCGTAAGGCAGAGATGACATCTATCTTGTCACTGCCGAATCCTCATGGCCAGGACAGCACCAGACACAGCCCGTGCTCACGAGGTATTTGTTGAGTGAATGAATGAATGGATGAATGAATTGAATGGGCCAGTTGACAGTCTTCTACAGAGCCCGAGGAGGGTAATGGGAAAAGCCTTGCTCTTGGATGTGGGTTCAAATTCCGTCTCGGCCCCCCACTAGAGGCGAAATGGGTAAATCCCTTCATTTCTCTGCATCTCAGACAGAAACGGCCAGGCTGTGGGGAGGCAGACAAGGACGTGTCCCACCCCATCCCAGCGGGCACACCCCCCCCGCGGTCACTCACTCTTGCATGACTTCCCATCACTGCCCAGGCTGAAGCCGGAGCGGCAGCGGCAGGTCCGTGCCTTGTGGCTGTTGGCTAGCAGGCAGATGTCGGAGCAGCCGCCTGGCTTCCCGAACTGGTCATTCTCACAGGCGTGGCTCCTCACTGCAGGCAGGGGAGAGCTAGTCAGGCCCCTCCAGAGCTCCCGTGCCCAGGCTTCGGGAAGGCTTCCTGAGGTCTGACCACACTCCTTCCTGCTGTGGTCTTTAAACCTGTTGTCCCATTTGAAGCTTTAGAAGCCACAGGACTGGGATTTCTCTGCCTTCAGACTTGCAGGTGGCCGTTTCTGCGGCCAGGGGAGAGAGTCACACCATTGCCCGTGGTCAGGTGCTTCTACTCTGAAGCAGCCAGGAAACTGGGAGGAGCAACCTATGTCCTGAGCAGAATTGGGTGCAGGGGCTCCATGGAGGTGGGATCTAGAGGCTGAGGGGCAGGAAGGGGCTGGCAGGGGAAGCTGAGGGGCCAGGGGAGCTAGTCCGGGATGGATTGCTATAAGAAGCAGTCATGATATGAGAGAACCGGGCATTCCCACAGGAGGGTCCATGCAGGGGCTGCGGGGCCCCACTCACCTCGGGGCTGACGCCGCTGGTGGTAGATATGGAGGGCACCACCCTTGTCCACACGGGTGACGACCTGGTAGTCAGTGCTGTTGAATCGATTCACTCGGATCACGCTCGTCTTCTGCTGGGCATTGGCATTGTCCGAGTTGGTGGCATAGAGATAATTCTCAAACACGGTCAGGCCATACAGATGCTCAATCTGAGACGGGCAGGTAGGAATGGTCAGCATGAGAGGAGAAGGGAATCCTCCCTCTGTCCTGGAGAGCCCCTCGGTTTCCCATCCAAATTTCATTATTTGCACTGCCCACTTCATTCCACAACTGTCTAACTCTACGCTTTCCTCCTGTCTCCTCCGGCTCTTGAGATCTTTGCTTGTCAAAATCCCACTCATCCTTCACAGAGCGTCTCTCTGAAGAGCTTCTGGGATCTTCTAACCAGACACAGGCTCACCTTTCACGCTCCATCTCTCTGGCTATTATCCACTGACTGGTGATTTGTGGACTCATCCCATCCACTCTGCTCAAACCCCTTGAGGGCAGGAACCACGTCCCCCACAGGCTCAGGCATACAGTGGATAATGGAACCATTTTGGACTGAATTGGAGTTGGGCCCTAAACTCTGTCCAAAGGAGGACATTCTTAGCCCAACTCTAGCCACCAGCTTTGGGAAGACTGAGAGGACAGACTTGCCCCAAGCAAGCCTGGTAACAGCCCTTGCTACCCACATAACTTATCCAAGGTGACTGACTGTTCCAGCTTGTCCAAGACAAAGGGATTTGCTGGTTTGTGGCACGTCCAGGGCTAACAGGGATGGCTGGTCACCTCAATGATCCCAGAATGGAGGTGCCATCTCTGAGTTGGAAGGGCTTCTAGACTTGGTCCCAGTGCTATTTCCCAGCTGTGTAACTTCAGGCAAATCTCTTAACCTCTTTGAACCCTGCTTTTTCTAATGCCAAAAAGGAACTGAGACACCTGCCCGCTTATCTCCCAGGGGTTGTTGTAAGGATCAAGTGAGAAAAGGGAATTAAAGGATGTCTCTAAAATGACCTGTTTCCGTCAGAGTAGAAGCCATATCCACTCCCTTCCTTGAGGGGCTCATGTCTACCCCGCTTCCCACCAGAAGGCAAACGTGCTCCCATGTCATCCTCCCTCTCACTGGGAGGCCTAGGGAATGGCTGCCCTGAAAAAGCTTTCCCCTCACCAAAATGCCCTGGATGATGGTCTGCCGGCCCTTGCCCTCGTAGTCCACCACCTCAATGTAGTCCAGGTAGGCGTCGGCCCAGTAGACGAGGCGGCTGACGAGGTCCAGAGTGATGCCGTGAGGAAACACGATCTTGCTATCAACCAGCTTGGTGCGGTTCTGCCCATCCATGTCACAGCGCTCCACCTTTGGGATCTGCCCATAGTCAGTGAAGAACACCTTCCTGTGGGCAGAGGGCACGTTAACTGGGCTCTGGACATCGGGCACTCTCCCTTCCACCACAGCCTCGGCCCACCCCTCTTACCCCATGGCAGGGTCCAATGCAATGCCCTTGGGGTTGTAGAGCTCCAGGTCCAGCAAAGTGACACACGTGTCCCCGTTTCGGTTGCAGACAAAGATCCTATCATCGATGTCATCCACAAAGTAGAAGTTGCCCGTCAGCCAGTCGATGGCCATCTGTTCCACGTCTGGAAAATGTGAACGAAAGAGCTATGGGGGGAGGTCCTCCTACAGACATGCCCACCCTTGTTGGTGCAGAACCCACCCCTGGAAGCCCACCTCCTCTGGGGCGACCTCCTTCACCACGTAGGCTATAGCTGTCTCTCCTCTCTGAGCTCCTGTGGGAGTTCTTGGCAAGGGCACATTTTGCCTTGTATTATTTGCCATCTTTCCTAGCTGGTTTCTATCTGGTTTCTCCAAAGACAAGTGTCCGAGTGCCCTCCCACAGAGCCCTGCTCCACACACTGAGCTCAGGGCCGCACACAGGAAGCACTGGGTCCATGTTGGCTGATTAGTTCATGGACAAGCTTCCCCAGCTCTAGCCCTTCCCTGAGCGGGACCATCTTCTTGGGGTACCAAAAGGCAGTGAGGACAGGTCCCCAAGTTCATTCCAATATTTTTACATATGCTTTTACTTGAGATACCAGCACTCAGGCTAACTAAAACATCACGCATGTTTGATGTTGGCTGGATTTTCATCAACGTTATATGGTAAGTCAAGTTATCTCATGCCAGCCAGGGCACTGACCAGACACGTACATGTGGTGTGACTCTTAAAAATGGAAAAGCAGGGCACACCATTAATAAATTCAATCTGAGGGACGCCTGGGTGGCTCAGTCATTGAGCGTCTGCCTTCGGTTCAGGTCATGATCCCAGGGTCCTGGGATTGAGCCCCACATCGGGCTCCCTGCTCCGAGGGGAAGGCTGCTTCTCCCTCTCCCACTCCCCCTGCTTGTGTTTCCTCTCTCACTGTGTCTCTCTCTGTCAAATAAATAAAATCTTTAAAATAAATAAATAAATAAATTCCATCTGAGAAAAAAGTGTGTCAAAATATGGCACCCATAGACATGGAAAAGGGAAGGCCCATGGTATCAAAAGATTGGAACCAGTGACATAGGACAAACTTCCTCTACTCACCCCCGTTCCCGTTTCTTCAATGTCCCTATTGCTCAATTTCCTATCCTAGGGAGGGTGGGAAGGAGCAGAGAATAACATACAGGGCTGGAGGACAGAGAACATAGGAGGAGGGCCATAAAAGGACTCTGAAAGTAAACTGAGGCATGGTTCACAAAGAAGGGGAGCTTCGTGAAGACGAGAGGAGGATGGAGACCAGGTGCCCACACTCAGTTTATGCCATCTCTGGGGGAGATGGGAGAGGCTAAAAAGGACTGAAGAGGGGAGGGGTAGGGCACAGTAGGAAATCGGGGGACAGGGACCCCTGCGGGCCTCTTCGGACTCCTCCTCTCCAAGACCCACTGGCTCCCATCCACTCACTGCCCCCTCCAACTACCACCACCAGAGGTAACGCCTCTTGCAAACTGGGAATCTCCTAAGACAGCGACTCCTCGGGAGCCCTGCCTTGCACTCCACCTCCACCAACTGCCCCAATAGGTAAAGAGATCTGTGGACCACCTGCCTTTGGCTGCAACTTACTCCCACACACTACCCCCACTCAAACCCAGTAGGGATTATTCTGCCCCCACAGAGCTGTGGGTATAATAACTAGACGCTCTGCTCAACCCCCTTCTAATCCTGCCCCCACCCACAGGGATTCAGGGGCTGTTTCCTAACAGTGGGTGGGGGTGGGGGCAAAGGGAACAGGAACGTGGCTCCCAAGGAACTTGGCCAGGCCCTGACACTGACTCACAGTCACAGGACTTAGGCCGCGGGAGGAAGAGCAAGAGCCAATTCGGGGCTCTCATCAAACTGCTTTCCTCTTCAGGTCCCCTCCGCCCCCCCGTTAAGCCTCACTTCAAGGTGACCAGAGAAGGAGGTCACGGAGAAGAGGCACTGCCCCTGTGGTTGCTGACACACCCCCAAGCCCAAGCACTGTCTCCTCTGGGCTCCCAGGACTGGCTCATCCTGCTGATGGGGGAAGAGAGAGGCAGAGCAGCCTGGGAAGTGCGGGTCCCAGGCCACAGAGGAAGAGGGCCCCGGGCTGGGATAAGGCAAACACACTGCCCCACACACTGTGACCACGGAGAAAACAGATCCAAATGAATGCCACTAGGCGGCCTCTGGAGGAAAACCGAAGTCCCCAAGGTGGTGGCGGTGGGGCGGGGAGACCTGCTGCAGCACCGGGCAGCTAGCAGGCAAGTAGGTTGGAAGGCAAATCGGGCCGCGCGCCCTTTACTTGGTGGCCACGGTGGGGGGGCTGATGGCATGCAAGGGAACTTCACTGGAAGCCATTTTCCCAGCACCAGCTGGTGCAGCTGCGTCCTTCTCTCTAACTTCCTGAGGCTTCCCTGAGTCACTGCCCAGCTCAGGGCTGGCAACACCCTGGCGCTGCTCCCCATCCACCCTTCCCTCAGCAAGAAGGAAGGAGGAAGAAATCTGAAGAGATCGAATGCCCCTCCATCGCAGGTGCAGCTCCGCAATCGCCCCCCGTGCCCCCCAGGACGTGGCCGGTCTTTGAGACTCCCTCCTGGCCTGGCTTCCCTGCCAATTCCGGGAGAGCAGGCAGAGGGATCGTCCTTGCTCTAGATTATTTACCCTTGGCCGGTCTCCCCTTCCACCTCCCAAAGGCCAGGCAGGGCCCCACTCAGCAGGCCGGTGAGGAGTTGGCAAGAACGGGCGTCCCCAGCCCGGCCTGGCCTCTACTTTGGTATTTTTGCAGCTGGAGACTATTAGTCGCAAGCAAAAATCCTTTGTTATACAACCCCCCTCCACCACATTATTTTCCTCTCTGCTAAAGTCCAGATTCCTCTGCCTGCCCCACCACACACACTCACACACACGGCCACTCATACCTATCCAAGGCCAGTGAAGACAGATGGGCTCAGATTAGGAGAGGGCACCTTCCCTCCTTGGCTCCCTTATGGGCAGTGTCTGGGCCACTGGCCTGTCTCATGGCATGGGGGGGCAAGTTGACTCCTGGGTTTGACCCCAGAAGACCTGAACATTCTGGCCCCACACATTCAGAAGGCAGCTGTCCCCTGTGGCCCAGCTTTCTCAGGGCTGACCCCAGAGCATCCTCCAGAGGGGCTCTGGCCAAGGTCCCCAAATCTTTTTTTTTTTTTTTAAGATTTTATTTATTTATTTGACAGAGAGACACAGCGAGAGCAGGAACACAAGCAGGGGGAGTGGGAGAGGGAGAAGCAGGCTTCCCGCTGAGCAGGGAGCCCGATGCGGGGCTCGATCCCAGGACCCTGGGATCATGACCTGAGCCGAAGGCAGACGCTCAACGACTGAGCCACCCAGGCGTCCCCAAGGGCCGCAAATCTTGAAGACAGGGGAATCTCAAGTAAACCTAAGGGGAAGAATGCTATGTGGTGGGAAGGGTCTGAGGTGGTCTGGGAGTCACGTTGTTGGGGATTCCAGCATAGAGGAGGAGGCTAGGAAGCTAGGAGCGGGGTGAGACGTCAGAGGACAGACCACAGGTTGCCAATGATGTCACAAAAGACTTTCACTTCCAGGCTCCAGAATAGACCTGGGGTGTGTGTCTATAACTGATAAGTCCTCCTTGCACTCTCCCCCCACTCCCACCCACCAATGCTCAGCACTCTGCCCTCTCCATAACTCCAATTTTTCTCAACTTCAAGAGATATTTCCCTAAACATTTGCTGCTTTTCCAAAAACAACCCCCCCCCACCCCTGCCCCACCATTCCCAAGAAGGCCCTGGCTTCAGCTGCAGGGCTCTAGTCACTCACCCTAAAATAAATCTGGGAGAGGAAGGGGGCCTCTGTGCCCAGAGGAAATATCCCCCAATGCATCCATATACCCAAAGATTGTAAGACAGGGCATGAGGTCCCTGGATGAGGAAGGATGAGCAAGGATAAACCCCATTCCCACTTTAACCACATCCCCAATGAACACACCGCATTCTGGTCCTTATTCCAGGAACCTCTCCACCTCTCCCATCACTCTGCTCTGCCCTGGGCCCAGTCAGGCTCCAGACACTGACAGCAGATTTGAATCCTGGTTCTATTACCTTCCAACTGTGGGATTATGGGAAAGTTACTTAATGTCTGAGTCTCAGTTTGCTCATCTGTAAATGGGACTATGGGAAAGTTACTTAATGTCTGAGTCTCAGTTTGCTCATCTGCAAAATGGTATGGTACATTCATAGCATTTAGCACAGGGCTCCAGACACTGAGAGTGGGTATGAATCCTGGTTCTATCACCTTCCAACTGTGGAACTATGGGAAAGTTACTTAATGTCTGAGTCTCAGTTTGCTCATCTGTAAATGGGACTATGGGAAAGATACTTAATGTCTGAGTCTCAGTTTGCTCATCTGTAAATGGGACTATGGGAAAGTTACTTAATGTCTGAGTCTCAGTTTGCTCATCTGTAAATGGGACTATGGGAAAGTTACTTAATGTCTGAGTCTCAGTTTGCTCATCTGCAAAATGGTATGGTACATTCATAGCACTTAGCACAGGGCCTGGCACATAATTAACACTCCACAAATGGGAGCTGTTGTTCGTACCATCGTCCCCCCTCACCTTGACCCCATTCTTCCCTACCTTCTCCAACAAGTTACCATCTGTGCCTTCAGCTAGAGCCCCGTGGCCTCCTGACTAAAGGTGGGCCCTCCAGGTGGGCAGTTTGGGGCTAATACCTCCTATTCTTCAAGACTCAGCTCAGGTCCCCAGAAGAAAGCTTTCTGTATTTCTGACTCCCGTAAGCCCCAGTCACTCCTTTTACCACAGCCTGTTTACCTGACTACAAATACTGTGAGGGCAGGGTGCTATCTTTCATCTCTGTCCCCAGTGTCTGACACACATATACTGATTCATTCAACAAATATTTGTTGAGCACTGAGTCCTCACTCTGTTGTCCTAGCGCTGGGACATCACTTTTTCCCTTCCCTTCAACTGCCAGGATCTTCCTTCTCTGGCCCCAAGACGGTGGGAGAACACATCTGTCTGGTAATCCTCCTGTTTCTTAGAGTCACTTGGGGCTCTTGCCCTGAGGGCTGGCGGGGAGAGAGAGGCCCAGGGGAGATGATCAGGAGTCTGGGGGCTTTGCAAGTAGGTAAGAGACTGCCAGGCAGGCCTGGCAGAAGCTCTGCCAAATGGCACGTCCTCATGCCCCTGTTTCCTGACTTCAGCACCTCTTGCTCCCAGAGAGGCCAGGGCTGAGCCACAGCACATCACCTCTGTCTCCTGGGCTCCCTTCCTGCCCTGCTTGTACTTCTGGCCTGGGGTGTATGCCCCGCTTCTTCCCTTGCCTGGCCCAGGCCCACAAAGGCTCATCCCGGGGATGAGAGGCTCGGATTCTGCAGCTCTGATTCAGAATCAGAACCAGGGTCTTCCCACTATTGAGAAATCCTTGCTGGGCTCTAAAATGCATCTCTCTTGCTTAAGTTACTTCCTGTGGCTTGAAAACAGGGAGGGGGGCTGTGTTGGGAGCAGGCTGGGTGGAGAGGCAGCTTCAAGGAGACAGCGGGGGAGGAGAGGCCAGGCTGGAGCTGAGCCGGGAGACGTGGGGCTGGCTCGGCCAGGGAGAGGAGAGAAGGGCTGTGAAATGATTCGGAAACTCGGGATGGGAGTGGGAGCGGGGAGCAAAAGCACCAGGGCATGGGTGGCCCAAGGCCAAAGGTTGTGCTGGCAAGAGCCCCCCAGGATTCTGAAACCCTGAGGGTGAGGAAGGCCAAGGGAGAGGGTGGGGGGGGGGTTGGCTGGCTTTCATACATAAAATCTGGAAGGGTTCCATATGTATAGGGTGGGAGGCAGAGAGGGCCTGGGCCGCCCAGTTCAGTGGGAAGACGGATCCCCTTCCAGCCAGGGAAGTCAGTTCATCTCAGACTCAGAGGGGCTACTCTCTGCCCCCCTCTCTGCCTTCCCTCTAGACACATCACTACCCATTTCCTGTTGTGATTTTAAGCACACACATACACACATACACACAGGCACACAAAGAAAGAGGGAGGGATAAGAGAAACTGGCCAGCTGGACTTGGGGACTCATTTCGCAACCTTGCTGCCTGCAGTGTAGGGGGCCTTTTCTGCCCCCTCACTCCTTTCCTCATGCGGCATGGTACAAGGAAGAAACCCCAGGATCCTGGAGGGCCCTTCCAGAGCATCCCCGAATACACAGTCCAAAACTAAGTGACTTTAGCAAAACTTATTTCCTTTAAAAAGGCCTCGCGTCAGAACCTTCTTTCCCCACACACACCCCTTCCCAGGGCCCCATTCCTGCAGGCTGCCCTCATTCTTTCTAGGGTGAAAACATCCTCAAAGCCAGGGGAAGACAGGTCAGAGGAGCACAGCTAAGGCAATGCAAGGCTGGGGGTGGGGGACTGGGGAGGGTAGGTCAGTAGATCTGACCTCCAGTCCCGCCTAGGGGCAGCCCTGCAGGGGGCTGGGCGGAGCCTAAGGTTCCCTGAGCCGGTGGTCAGAAGTGGTGGTCAGAGGTGAGAGGCAGAGAGGGCAGGCCAGGCCTGGCTATGGAACTACCAGACCCATTGTCCCCTCTGGGTCTCAGTTTCCACAACTTCAGTCTTTCGTGTATCATTTTCTAAATGCTTGCCATGGTTATGTACATTTATGTACATATGTATCATTTACCTACTGTTTCTGTAAGTCAACTCATGTTTCTTATTTTGCTGCATCCTAAGCAATCTATGAAATCATAGATTTGATGTGCTAGTTATAGGAGTTTCCTAATGGGCATTACACAAAAACTGTAACAATAAAAAAAAAGTGCACGTCCACATATCACTTAAAATCAAGGCATCCCTGCTTTGGGAAAGGCAGTATCAAAAACTGAGGGGTCAGGGGCGCCTGGGTGGCTCAGTCGTTACGCATCTGCCTTCGGCTCAGGTCATGATCCCAGGGTCCTGGGATCGAGCCCCGCATCGAGCCCCGCATCGGGCTCCCTGCTCAGTGGGGAGCCTGCTTCTCCCTCTCCCACTCCCCCTGCTTATGTTCTGTCTCTTGCTGTGTCTCTGTCAAATAAATAAAATCTTTAAAAAACACAAAACAAAACTGAGGGGTCAGCCTCAGTCCTCCCTAAGGGTCTTCTGGCTCACTACCATGTTCTCCAGTCACAGAATCAGAATCCACAGAGACCTCCCCATGCTGCTGGGACGGCGGCAGAGGGGAGGATGGGCCCTGGGATTACATCCCAGGAGGGAGGGGAAGTGGTGAGGACTCAGCCCCAAGTCCCCCCAGTCCAGGCCAGTGAAAGTCACAGAAAGAAGAAGTGTTGGCAGCCGGGGCTCAGTTAAGGGAGGAAAGCGCATGTGCGCATACACACACACACACACACACACACACACACACACACGCACACACCCCTTCCAGATCATGTGAAGAAGTTGGTCAGAGAGTGTCCCCCAACTTTTGAGTAGAAACAGAGGGAAGGAGCTGGGATCAAGACAGGAAAAAGCAGGAGCTTCGATCCCAAGCTGGCTCCACGGAGCCTCTCCTGGAAGCTGCACCGACCACTGAGCATGGCAGGGTCTTGGAGGGGCCCTCTGAGGGCTCTCAGGACTCCGAGCAGGTCTGGCACACACATTCCCTAGGACCCATGTGAAACAGGCTCACTTCCTGGCCTCCTTCCTTTTTTCTATTCTATTTCTGTTACCAGAGTTTTCTCTGGGGCAGGCTCCCCCTTCTTCCCACACCAGCAAGCAGGCTCTCTCTGCCTCTTGGCCTCTGGGCCCCAGCACCTCTCAGTTGTCAGACTCCTCCCTCCTGCATGGGGCTCCCTCCCAGGGGTGCAATGGAGGTCACAGTCATAGCCAGGAATGGGATGATTGCAGGGAGGGCTCCCCTAGGGGGCAGAGAGAAAGCAGGAGAAAGCAGCAACCTTTCTTCTTCATCCCCCTTGGGGAGCTAATTACAGGCCGGCAGCCCACTGCACAGGTGAGTGCCTGGGACCGGCCACCCGCACACCAGGACAGGCCACTCAGCTTCTCCTGTGAAGGGGCGGAGCTAGGGATGGGGGAGGGTGTTGGGGAGAGGGAGAGACACTTCCGACATCCTCATCGCAGGGCCCATAATTAGTCTGTGGGATGAGAGCAAAACAACTATCCTCAGGGTGACAGCCAGACATTCAGGCGGCATGGGGGGTGGGGTGGGGGCCGGGAGGAGGCACAGAGGCTGGGGCAATGGGAACCCACTCGTCCACCCCACCAGCATTTCTCCCCGGAACCTTGATCTGTTCCTGCCTCCTGGACTCTGCCCCAGAGGGGCCCAATGAATCTAACAGACTGGGAGGCAAGGCTCTATTTGCCAAGGGAGGGGTACCCGCCTGAGCTTATTTCCTGCTTCTCCTTTGGAGGAAGGCAGGAGATGGGGCCAGGCCAGAGCAAAAGCCGAGAAGTTTCCCATCAGGGCGCCCTCGCCAGCCACCTACCCACGAGCCCATCGTCTGGCCCCGAGGCAGGGCCAGGGAGGGAGCTGCCAGAGCCGTTTGTCCAGACAGGCCTGTTGGGTGGGGCCGTCAACAAGGAGCAGGGAGAGGGCAGCTGTCTCAGGGGTCTCGCCCTATGCTACCCTCTCTGCCACTGGGTTCCCTGATCTGCCCACCCCTCGAGAGGTCAGCCAACCAAGTATGGCAGCCCCCAGCCCAGCATTCCAAGGAAGACATGTCGGATCCCAAGTGAGCCCTGGTGACCAACAGACCAGAGACACCACTGGGATGCTCTGGAGGACCTGGAGCCGAGGTGCGGACGAGGTGATGAGGCTGCAGAGGGTAAGGGCTCTCGGGGAACCCCTGCTAGTCCAGAACTAAGCCCATGTGTCCTCCTGGGATCTGTCTTCTGTGGTGATCATAACACGGGGATGCAATGAAGAACGAAGATCTTCCAGCAGGCCCAGGGTTCACAATCTAAACCTTATGGGTTGCCTCTCGCTTTCACTTCAATTGATCTGCTCTGGACAGGCAAGCTCAAACCCACGATGCAGATTAGGAAATCAAAGCAGGCACAGGGAATTCTGATTTACTCAAGGTCACAGATCAAATTACCCTCCCTCCCGGGGGTCGGATCAACCAAGGCCAGATCTTCCCCCTCATCTCTGCAGTGTGGCTTCCTGGAAATGTGACGGTGCCAGATGTTTGTTTGTTTATGTAACAGCATCTGAGATGAGCAGGGCTGCCTCTGGCAGTGGATCTATGCCCTGGCCCCATCCCTAGGTATATCCCTTCTTCCACCCCTAAGACAGCAAAGTACAGCCCAGGGAAGGAGTTTGAATGGAAACATCCCAGAGGTCTTAAAATGTCCCCGTGGCCCCAGTGCTCTCTGTTCCTCCTCTAGTCTCATTCACTGTCACAAAGCCCCCCAAACAGCCTCAGGACCCCCACACTCACCCTGCAGCCATGGATCCGTTCTGATGATGTCCCCGAGGAAAATGACAGAACATGGAGATAGATCCAGCCAGACCCTGGCATCTTTGCCCTCAGCCACAACCTAGCAAGGCTCCGCCTGGGCTCCAGGCCTTTTCTTTCCCTTGCCCTGGCTCCTGCTACATGGGAAAGCCCCTCTGCGGTTGAATCAACACTCTTCTCTCTAAGAAGGGACAGTCCCGGGTCTCTGGAGATTGACCATTCATTGCCCCCTTAGCATTTTTCCTTGGCCCTGGCCCAAAATTCAGGAGCCATCTAGAGACTAAGCTCAGAGAGAGGGAAGGAAGCAGAGCCATCAGTCTGCCCCTGTCCCCCAACAGGGGTCATCTTGTGCATCCCCCTGCCTTGGCCTCAGTCAAGGGCTTCTTCTTTAGACTCCTGCCCCAGACAGGGGTCATCCTGTCTAACCCTCTGCCTCTGTCCTAGGCAGGCTCCAGCTTGCTCCATCTTCCCTGCCCTCCCCTGCTCTCCAAGTTAGGAGCAGGCGACTCACGGTGCAGACTGAGGGAGATGTTGATGGTGTGCTCATCCACGAAGCCCTTCAGGCCAGGCATGCGGGCACACTTGAGCTGTGTCTGGGCAGCGCTGTCCCCAACATGCACCCAACACACAGTCTCGTTGGCGTAGCTGAAGTCCATGGCTGTGGTCTGCCGTGTGCTAGTGGGCGTGATGGTAGACACTTGGGCCCCACTCAGGTACGTGGCCAGGATGTTCTGGGAGTTAGCAATCAGCAGCACGGGGGGCCGGTCTACTGGCTCTGTAGATGGAGGAGAGAGGGGGCGATACGACAAGGGGCTCTAGGGCCTGTCAGGCCGCCCCCGCCAGGGAGCAACATGGGGGCCGTCTATCGCTGTGGCCGCAGGGGGCCCCACCTACCATTCTTGGCCTTGCAGGAGCGGTTGTCTGGCTGCAGCAGGTACCCTTCCACACAGCCACATGTAAAGGAGCCGTCCGTGTTGCTGCACAGCTGGCTGCAAGTGCCGTACACTGAGCACTCGTCAAAGTCTGCCGGGAGAGGGGTACGAGGGTGGTCATCTCCCGCGTAGCGAGCGTAGGAAAGTGGGTGCCCTCAGACCCCACCAGTGAGGCTGTCCATCCTTGTGGCTACTTGGGAGGACAATTTGGCCGAATCTACCCCAAGGAGAGATGTGCAAACTTCATCCCCTAGCAAGTCCAGGCTTGGAATCTGCCCTCGTGAAACCCCCGCACACGTGCACATCATCCTTTCCTTCAGAAAAGATTTCTTGAGCACCTGCCCGATGCCAGGCACCGTCCTAGGCTCTGAGGATGCAGCTGTGAATGAAATATATTCAAATCGCTGCCCTCATGAAATAGAAATTCTGACAATAAATGAAATATTGGGATTTCAGTAATAAACAAAACAAAAAAGTAAATCCTATGTTAGAAAGGCTAGTGCAGGGGCGCCTGGGTGGCTCAGTTGGTTAAGCGACTGCCTTCGGCTCAGGTCATGATCCTGGAGTCCCGGGATCGAGTCCCGCGTCGGGCTCCCTGCTCGGCAGGGAGTCTGCTTCTCCCTCTGACCCTCCTCCTTCTCAGGCTATCTGTCTCTCATTCTCTCTCTCGCAAATAAATGAAAAATCTTAAAAAAAAAAAAAAAAATTAAAAAAAGAAAATTAAAAAAAAAAAAAAAGAAAGGCTAGTGCAGTGGAAAGTGACTGGTGGGAAAAATATTAAGCGGAGATGGGGGTAGAAAATGCAGGCAGTGGGTTGTGATTTTAGGGATGGCCTCCCTGAGAAAGTGGCATTTGTGCAAAGAGCCAAGGGAGGTAAATTTAAAACAGAAGAGGAAGCACTGTTCGTGACAGAGAGAAATTGGAACATCTCACCAATAGGGAGATGGCCAAGTAAACTGTAGTAATAGTCCTACTTCACAGTGGTTTCTAAAAGAACAAGGTAGATCTCTACATATTAATACAGAAAAATCTCCAGAACATACTGAGTGGAAAAACTGAAGAAAGGTATGTACCATGTGATATTTATGTGAAAAGGGCGCACGCACATAAATAACACTTTCAATTGGATTATCTGCGGATCCATGCATTCCAATGCGCAGAGAAAGGCCTAGAGACAGAGGCAGCAAACCGATAACACAGCTGACCTCCAGAGATGGGAAAGGGAGCAGAGCTGAAGAGGATCGGTCAAAGGGGACTTTGGTTTTATCTATAATGCTTTAAGGTTTTTACAAGAAAACTCACATATCCGACCCATGAGATTTTGAGAGGAATTTAGAAATCTGGTGGCAGCAAGTGGTCAGGGCTCACAGTCACGCCCCGGGGTGGGCCTCCTGTCTGTACCTTCCGTCTCACTCTCCTCCTACCCGCCGGCCCTGCCCCACGCCTGCCCCCCAGCCACGCATGCCCCCCCCAGCATGTACACACGGACACACAAGCACATGCGCTCACATACCTTTGCAGGTCTTGCCATCTGCCTGCAGCTGAAAGCTGTTGTTGCAGTAGCAGGTGGGCCCGTTGAGTGTGGGGACACAATGGTGCTGGCAGCCCAGCTGAGAACAGGGTCCTTGGAGCTCTGCGGGGGGGCAGGCAGCACATACTCAGGCCCCCAGACTGCCACCTTCCCCCGCCTCCCGTCAACCCTTGGGAAACCACTTCCAAGGCCCGCAGCGTCAGAGATGGAAGAGGCTTCAGGAATCATCTAATATATTTTGCAAGTGAGGAAACTGAGACCCAGGGAGGGTATAAGATGGGCCCAAGGTCCCATAGCCAATTATGGCTTAGAGGCCATATCTGCCTGCCCTGGTAGCTCTGGACTCCCTCCGTCCCCGTGGAGAGGGGTTCTGGCAGTTGCTGGGGTCAACAGGGAGCGAGGACAGTGAGTCTCGGCCCCTTCATTTGCCTCTTATCTGCACGGCCCAGGAACTCCAACGCTGGCTTCGGGGCTAAGGGGGAGGAGTGGGCATGGCGTGGGGTCTTTCCCCTCAGGATCCCAGCTTTGGTCTGGAAGCACCCCTCTAACCCATCCCTTAAGCCCTGGAGGCCTCAGAGAGAAGGTCCAAGGTCTAGGTGGAAAATGGGAGGAGGAACAAAACTGCTTCCCTCAGGACCTTTCTCTAATCTTCCTCTTGCCACTGACCCACTTCCACAGGGGAGACAGAAGGGAATGAGACAGGAGGGGGAAGAGGTGGGGGAGCAGCTGCCCCCCCAATACCAGCGACCCAATTAATGGCCTTGCGTGGGGCCGGGCGGCCCGGCCACAAAGACCCCTTTGTCCAGCTGCCTCACACCCCCGCTTCCCCCCCACCTAGAAGAGAGCGCTGCCCGAGATGCTAAGATGTTCAGAGGCACTAAGCCTGCCAGGAGGAGCTGGGATGGGGGGCCAGTCTCCACTGATTTCTTCTCTTCTCCACCTCCACCCGGGAGCCCAAAGGTGCTGCCTGGCCAGGCTTTCCCCACAAAGTGGGGGAGGGCCGGGGTGGGGGGGGACGATATTGTTTGTTCAGAAAAATCTAGAAAAGAATTTCTCTTCTGGACATGTGGCAGGAGGATAAGGAGGCCCAACTTCTCTAATAGCAGAGAAGGAAGTTCAAACCCTAGGTTCTCAAGGTTCTTTGTTGTTTTCGATGCTGACAAAGTATTCAAAGGGAAGCAAACTTGAACATATACCACGCAATAAGATGTGATGGGCATGGTCATTAAAGTCAGCCCCTAGGCCCAAGCTCTGCATCCCATCCCAGGAGCTCTAGACAAAAACATGCAAACTCGACCCAAGGAAAGGATAAAAATCTTCCACAAACTCCTTGCTCCACACTCCCTGCCCTTGGTGAACAGGATCCAGATGTGTCTCCTCCCACAGGCAGATGTTTCTGACAAGCAGCATGCCACCCTCACCCAGGGGCTTGCTCAGGCTCTGGAGGCCTTGAGCTCAGTAGAAGGGAGAAGTCACCATACCCTAGTCCCTGCCTCGCAGGCCTGAGGCTCCGCCGTAGGGACAAATCCTCCCCCACTGCTCTCAAATGACCCAGGTTCTCCCTGGCCCACAGGGGCCTTCAGGGGAAGAACAGTAGAGCTGGTGACCTGAGCCGCAGAGGGGAAGGGACCTATCCTCCTAAAGTTCCCTCCTCCTCGGCCTGGGTGCCCTTCCCATCAAGCCACTTTAGAGTGTCTCAAAGATCTGCACTTCCCCGGCGGATGTCTTCAGGGGCACTGGCTGGCAGGGAGGAGGGTGGAACAAACACCACATCCCCACCCCCAGCTTCAATCACAGCATCTGCCCTTCCCTGTTCATACTCAGGTTTCATGTAAGAAACCATTTGAAGAAAGGACCCCACGATTTACAACAACAACGAAGGATGAAAATACTGATCTAGTGCAGAGCTCTCATTTTATAGGCGGGATCCTGGGGTCCGGAAAGAGGTAGTGACTTGCCCAGGCACACACAGCCAAAGAGAAGTGCCCAGGCCGGGGCCCCAGCTGATCCCCGCAGGGCTGTTGACTAAGCCCCAAGCCCAAAGGCCCACTGATTTGGGAGCACCGGAGCAGGACAATGCCTCATCCCCACTGGAGGTGTGAGGACAGTCCTCGGGCGCTGGGCCTCCAGACCCATCACGTGCCCAGCTGAGAACTCACTGCATCCATCTCCTGGGGCAGGAGAGGTGGAAGAGCCCTTACCTCGGCAGTGAGGCCCCTCGTCTGAACCATCCATGCAGTCCTGGACCCCGTTGCAGAGGCGGGACATGAGAACACACAGCTCGGTGCCCAGGCAATTGTGCTCGTTCGGCTGACATCGCTGGGCCTTATTCTGTGGACCTGGGGGCACACGGAAAGGCTGGCGTGAGCGAGCCGGCTACACTGGCTGTCTGGCCAGTTGTCCACTGGGAGAGGGGATGAGGAGACCGAGAGCGGCGTTTCAGACACCTGCACTTCTTCCATCTCAGGAGGCCTCGGGGGCTGCTTAGATTCTCCCACCTAGAGCTCTTTTACACCATCCCCCACGGGAGCCACACAGCCACGGGGAGGGGAGAACTAGGCCTTCAGCAGAGTCCACTCCCCACGTGCCCGGTACCCATGGATCCCAGCACCTCCACATCGTACACTCAGGAGACGGGCTGAGGTTTAGAGGTGAGAGGGTTGGATGAGCCAAGGAAAGCAAGAGTCCTCGGCAGGGAGGCTCACATGTTAAAAAACACCGCCTTCCCATAGCTCCCCAGGGCCTGGAGCCTGGGGCTGAGAGCCAGACCAAGTTTTCTGGAGCTGCACAGTCCAACACATAGCAACTGCCATATGTGGCTATCGAGTACCTGAGATGTGACCAGTTTGAACCGGAAGTATAAAATACACCCTGGCTTTGGAGGACTTAATACTACACACACACACACACACACACACACATACACACAAAAGAACGCAAAAGATCTCATTACTAATATTCTATGATTAATATACTGAAATAATAATATTTCAGATACATTGGGTAAAATAAAGTGAAAATTAACTTCACCTAACTACTTTTAAATTTATTTTTATTTTTATTAAGTAGGCTCCCCACCCAGCACAGAGCCCAATGCGGGGGCCCGAACCCACAACCCCGAGACCAAGACCTGAGTCGATACCAAGAGTCGGACGTCCAACTGCTTGAGCCACCCAGGCGCCCCCACTTTTACCTTTTGTAATGTAGCTACTAGGAGATTTCAAAATTGCATATGTGGCTTGCATTATATTTCTATTGGACAGCACCACTCTAAATGCCTGACCCCAGAGCAGCCTGCCTGGTTGGAAGGATTTGAGAAGCATCAAAGGTTGGGGCCCACTGATGATGGGCCAAGGCGAGCAGGGTAGAGCTCCTCAGGGAAGCCTAAGGAGGCCACGCAGACTAGGATGCTGGCTGAGCCCGTGGGCTGAGAGACAGATCACTACCTACTGGTTTCCACAATGGACAGGGTGTGTGAGTGAGAGAGTGTCCGCATGTGAGTGCATCTGTCCACGGGTGCCTGGGGAGGAGTACACAGTCTGAATCTGAGTCTGAGTTTGTATGTGAGGGTCTGGGGGCATCTGTCTGAGGTCGGGCTTCTGCATCCCCGTTTGAGAGTGTTGACTCTGTTGCAGTGAGAATATGTCTGTGCTGACATCTGCCTTAGTCTCGGGGTGGCGGGTGGGGTGGGGGAGGGCCACACGGGTGTCCAGGAGGGGCTGTGTGTGAGTATGGTGGGCCTGGGAGCGTATATGAATGGGAACAGTGTGGGGATGTGTATAAGGTGGGGTTTGCATCCAACTAAAGGAAGATCTGGCCCCTCTGCATGGCTTTCATCACCCCAACATCAAGCACGAGGGTAACAAAATGTAGGGCATAAAGGTGGCATCAGTCAAGAAGAGACTCCAGGCTGAACCACCCTCACCATAGAAACGCTTGCAGAATATCTCTGGCCCCACCCCTCGAGGGCAGGGTATGGGGGTGAGGCAGAGAGAACTGGAGGCTCCCTTTCTGGCCCTAAAATTACCCCTGATAATTGTGGGTGAGGGTATGCGGAGAGGCCAGGGGATGGAGCTGTGAGAGAGAACAGGGACAGACCTAGGAATGCAGGGTCTCCTAGACCGTGGCCCAGATTAGCCGAGCAGGGAGAGGCTAAAGGTGGAGACCCCAGGACTCGGCCAGCTGCCCAGGACTCTGGGGTCCTGCCAGCAAGTCCTCCACCCCCCACTGGCAGGGTAAAGGCTGGGTGGGGACCTTTCTCCCAGTTTAAACAGCTGCCTCTGATTACACCACTTACTGGGGCAGGGGAAGGCGGGGGTGGCGGGAAACGCACCGGGGGTGGGGCTTCTGGTACAGAGGCTGAGCAAGAGCCAGTGGCCTTTGGCCTGGGAGCCTGAGGATAGGAAGGGGATCTGGCAAGACCTGGGGGCACTTATCAAGAGTCAGAAGTCTCCGAGATGGTTAGAAGACCGAGCCAGAAGGGCAGGGAAGCCAGGCTCTCTCCTTCCAGCAAAGCTGTCAGCCCAGACAACAAAGTCGCTGACAGGCTTGGGGGTGCAGCCGTTAACGGAGCAATCAGAGATGCCATTTCGGAGCACATCAGGCACCATGCCGGGCACTTTGAAGAGGGGGAGAGTTTTAGCTGTGTCATGGACAAACAATCACAGAGCAAGGTCCACACCGGGCTAGAGATCAGCTGTCCTTATCCCAAACTGCCTGGGCCAAAAGGAAAAGGTGTTTAGGGGGAGGGATCAGAAAAGGTACTTACAAATCTCAGGGGCCTCATCAGATCCATCCGGGCAGTCCCTCTCACCATCACACCGCCAGCCCTTTGAGATACAGGTGATCTGGTCTCTGCAGGCAAACTGCTTGGGGCTACAAGTCTTAGGGGCTAGGAGTAAGGAAGGAAAATGAGGATGTAAATGAAGGATGGAGGCCCCTTAAAGTCCCCTAGGCTCCTCTTCCTTCCCCAGCATCAATCCCCATCTGGCCCAGACTCTGAGCTACAGTCCAGGTGCCCAGGGGTGGCAGGTGGCTGTGGGCTGCTCCTGAACAACCGTGTGCCTGTGGTGGGAGGAGGGGAAGGAGGCAGGGAACATATTTTACAGCCCCCGACCCGGCGCCATATGCTGCCTGTCCAGTGTGCCTCTCCTCCAGTCCTCAGGCTCAAAGCCCTTGCCGTTCTGCATTACTCCGGTCAGACACCAGCAGCCCCAGCTTTGCCGACCGAGAGTGACGGTAAAGGATGCGGCATTTAGGCCTTTGACATGTTTTCTCTTTATCTTCCTTTTCCTCCCACTAGAACCCCACAGCTGCTTTTTTTTTTTGAGTAAGCTCTACACCCAACATGGGGCTCGAACTCGACCCTGAGATCAAGAGTTGCATGCTCTACTGCTCTTTTCTAACCTCTCTGCTCAGTGTGCCCTCTGGGACACTCCTGCTGCCTGAAACCCATCAGCCTGCCCATCTCCAAGTCGTAACCACCAGGCCCCCGGACAGGAAGTGTGTGTGGGGGGGTGCCCTTGGCACAGCGGTGACTTGGAGATTGTATCAGCAGGGTTACAGGAGGGCATGGTGGGGCAGGGCAGGGGGAGCCCTGCCTCCACCTCCGTTCTCTAAAGACACAGCCTTCCTTGTTGGTTAGACCTCAGGGAGGACTTTCAGGAGATGTCGTGTGAGATGAGAGGCACCTAAGATTGCTCAGGATGTCACAATTGGAGATCTGAGGCAGGGGGATGACTGGGATGACCTACAGGAGCTGGTTTCAGCCCAGGACGTCTTTGCCCTACCCTTCACCCCCACCAGGCTTCCTCTGCTCTTACTCAGATTTCCTACCTCCTTCTTCAAGGAGGAATTAAGAACGGTAACACTAACTCTTATTGTGGGCTCAGCATGTACCGGAACTGTGGTAAACCAGTTCTTTCCACGTATTATCTCATTTAATCCTCTCCACAATATGACAAAATAGGTAATACTAATACCACCATTTCATAGATGAGGAAACCAAGCCCCAGAGAGGGTGAGGTCACATAGCAGGCAAGTGACAAAACCAGGACTGAAACCAGCTGAGCCAACTCTACGCTTTTAACCCTTGCAGTCCACATCAATCTTCCCACTCCCACTGAGAGATACTCGGAGCTCTTCCTTCCAACCCCATCACCATGTCCTCCATGGGAAGAAAAGCCCTCCACCCTCCTTCGTCCCCACCCAGGGCTGGGCTCCTAGTCTCCCAGCCCTTCATTGCCTTTTCCTCGGCCTGTGGTCAATTCCATCTCCATTCAGCTGGCATGCACTGAAGACCAGCTCTGTACCAGGTACTGCACTAGCCACTGGGGTGCCAAGGAGGAGTGAGTTGCTCCCTTGGGAGCCCCAGTCTCCCTGGGAAGACAGCTGTACACAACTAATCAAATGCAGGGCAGAATGAGCTCAGGGCTGGGACAGAGCATAAATAAAGTATGTCAGGGCTCCGAGCAGGGAGGGTAGAGTCTGAGGAGGGCCACACGGAGACCATGTCCTCCCTCCCTAACCCCCATCTCTGGCAGAGGGCACTGCACTCAGGCCCCTGGCCAGGATGAGAGCCGAGTTCAGGAAACACATCAGGGATGGCCTGGCCAGGCTCCCCCACCCCCGGCATCCCCCTCCCCTACCTCCCACCCTGAGCAGCGAATAAAGGCCCCTTGAGGAGGTGGATAATGCTGAGTTCATTGCCCCACTGGGCCAGCTGTGAGGTCTTCCCGGGGAAACAGCCCGCCAGCCTAGTTAGCATGCCGGAGACCGGTCCTCTTCCCCTGGCCAGCCGAGACTGGCTGGTGGGGGGGTGGGGGTTGGGGGTAGAAGGGGCTAGAATGGGACTAAAGGCAGATGGGCTGTTTGGAGCCCAGAAATGGCCCCCATGCCACCCCTACCCCTTCACATGGACTTAGTCCCTGCCCCCATTCCTCCCCAGGGCAGAACTCATAGCCCCGTGAGGTCACTGTTTGGCCACTCCAACCCCCCCTCCATTCCATGTCCTGGCCACGATCTCCCCTCCATTGGCCTTCACTTTGCACCCCCCGCCACTGTCCCCCACCCCCACTTTTGGCCTGAACTCGGCTGAGGAAACAGCAGCTGGCAAACTCCGAAAGCTGGAATGAGAGAGATTCACAAACCAGATGTGCTCGTGTGGAGGGAGGGGAGTGGGGGGTGGGGGGAGGGAAAGGAAGAGGCGCACTCAGGCCCCTTGTCCCACAGCAGCACCTCTTCGGGCCCAGGGCACAGGGACTTGGGGGCGCTGCCCTGCTCCCACGGGACAGGGCAGCACAAGGATCCTGGAGAGATATGTGAAAGCACTTCCTTCCTGTCAGGGATGGTGGAGAAAGCCCCAGGAATCTGGAGTTTGAAGGCTGAGGCCTGTCTTTGATTTCCTTCAGGGGGAGTGGGGAGGAAAGAAACAAATAACCTACTTTGGGGCAGTCTACATAGAAGTGGGGGTGGGGTAGGGCACTTGTAATCGGCTTAGAACTGCCAGCCAACCCCACTCCCCTCAGCGGAGCCTTCTGCATCTGACGCCAGCACCCAGAAGACCCATCTTGGTGGCCTGCCACTTAGGTGAGGGAACAACATGGCCCCAAGTTCAGGAGCAAGCAGCCTCTGGCCTCCCCTGCCTAACCCCCTCGTGAGAACTGGGGCTTCCTAATGATATGAGCTAACACCTTTCAACCTGGTCACTCTGCATCAGCCACTGATCTGAAACACTTTGTACGTGTTAACTCCCTGAAATCCTCACAACCCTGGGGGGTGGGTACTGTTGCGATCTCCATCATACAGATGAGGAAACTGAGGCACAGAGCGATTTTAGTAACTGAACAAACAGGTGGTTTCCTCACTGGCCATGAGGATGGGGCTAGATGAAAAAGGATGAAGAAAAGGAACCAGCAGGGAGAACATTTTGGTTCTCTGGCACTAGGAGTGGGGAAAGAGATTGTAGGGGGTGGCAGTGACCTTCAGAGCTCCTTGGAGTGAGGAGGGGGTGGTGGAGGAGGCAGAGAGGGACAAGAACGGAACAGAGAGGGAAGACAGAGGAAGGAGAAGAAGGAGGAGAGGACTGGAGAGGGAGGAGAGTGAGCGAGGTTGCAGCGAGAACGCCAGGACACAGGGGCCGTCTGTTCTCAGCTTTGCCTGGAGATGAATGTGACCGCCATGCTAACTCTAGCCAGCACCCCTGCCCACCCCCCCCTCAAGCCCAGGCACCCAGCCCAGCCATGGCCCCCAGGGCCACCAAGCTGGAGCCGGGACAGGAGGTGTAGGCTTGGGTGTGTGTCCAGACACAACACGGACCCCACTGCCCTGCTTGAGCCTTGGCTGTCGTCCTCTGTCCCATTCTGGGACCTTGGGGGTGGGGTGGGGAAGGGGGTGGTAAGAGTCCCTGGCCAGAGAAGAGAGGATGACAGGAAAGAACAGACCCTGAGAGAGTCTTCTCCAGAGGAGGAGACCCATCCATTGATCCCGGTGGGAGCAGTGAGGGTGAGGAAGGGAGTTGAGACCTCAGATGGCACTTCCTCCTAAAAGACCAGGAGACTTGAGGCCAGGAAAGTGTGAAAGAGACCCTTGAGGCCTTTTTCAAGAGCAGACACAGCAGAGGGAGAGATAGGCTGTGTTGGCTGGGGGATATTTTCTAAAGGGAACCACATGAAATATCTAAGGGAACAGAGGAGCCAGGGGGTGGCCAGGGGCTGGGGGGCAGAGCCTGTAGGAATCTAAGCTTTCAAACATATGGGGGTGGGGCAGCAGGGCCTCCCAGACCCAAACCGAGAGCTTTTCACTGAATTTTATGTATTTTGGGTGTTACCCGGTGGCTCCTTCCCGAAGCTCAGTGAGGCTCAGACACATTTTTGTCATTCCTGAGTCTGGGCCTCTGCTTTGCGGCCTGGACAGACGTACAGACGGGATGGCTTGGACTGCCAGGGGAGGGGAAGGGTCTCCCCCTCCATCCTGAGTCAATATTGACTCAGCAGGACATTAGCCTGACCAGTGACCTCCCCACCATCTTTTCCTTTCTCCATAAGTAAAACTCAGACCCCTCGAATGCCTCCAGAGGTCATCATATATCTCTCACCGGGCCCTTATAAGCCCTCTCCACCTACCCCCCAACACACACACATGGCTTATGCTCAGCAGAAGCAGAAGCTCTGAGCTCCTGACCTATTCCCCACACCTTTCACCAGTTCTCAGGTCATAGGGAAGTTCTGCTAGAAGTCTAACCTCCCCTTTTCCTTCTGAAATATCTCCTTTCCCCTGTTACTCAGCCCACGAAGGGTATCAAGTTCCCTTCCTCCAGAAACATTCTCTCCAAAACCCATTCCTAAACTCAGTGGAGGGGGAGGAAGAAAGAGAAGTTTGGAGGAAAGTGGAGAGGGGAGCTGCACAACAGGACATTCCGACTCTGACCTGGGAGGGGGAGAATAACTCCAAAATGACAAGGTGGGGACTGGAGAGCAGGTGGGAAAGCCCAGGAGGGACGTCTGTTCTCAGGTAGTTCTGGGGACACCCACAGGCCTGGATGGAGGTGGATGGAGACAGGCAGAGACAAATCAAGCAACGGAGACCAAGCGAGATAGAGAATGCCTCAAAGGGTGGGCAACCAGAGAGAGATGAACCAAGAGGATGAGAGACAGAGGTCCCAAGAGGCCAAGACAGCATACACCAATGACAGCAGATGGGAGGAAAAATAGACAGGAAGGGGTCTTAGCCCAGAAGTTGCCAAGATAATGGCACGGTTGTCTTGGGATGAACCCAGAAAATAATAAGCCTCCTGAGACTCAGAGTAGGGTGTGGGCAGCATATATCCTGACTCAGGGAGACAGAGTCCCTGCCCTAGCAGTGTGTGACCCGAGGGATACCCAGAACAGGGGTTAATGCCTCCCACAGAATAGGGAGGTGGGGGAAGAATACTGGAGCTCTTCACCCAGGGAAGCCAAGGCCTGGGAGAGACTCTCATCTCGTCTGAGGGAGCAAGAGGTACAAATACGTCTCTCCCACCATCCCTCACCTCTTTCCTGGGGAGGTTTTACACTGTGCCTGGGGCCACGGCACCGGAAGCACTCCAGAGCCAACGGCTTCCTTCTCCAAACAATGCAGGATCCTGCTAACTGGGCTGAAATCTGGGACTGAACACAGTGGGGTGGGACTGAGTTCTCCAAATGCTCACACCCGGCACCCAGCTCCACCAGGTCAAGGACCTTGCATGGCCCCAATCAACTGCACCCAGATTCCCCAAGGGTGATGACCCCCCCAATCCAGAGCCAGAGGGCTTGAATGCTGGCGAGTCCACAGAGTGAGGGGACCCCAACAAGAGACTATTCAGTAGTCTCAACAAGCAACAAGCTTGGGGTTCTGATGTGCAAAGGCTAAGATGGCAGCAGGAGGAAAGAAAGTTAGACTTGAGTAAAGAAGGGCTTCCTAGAGGAAGGAGTTTGGAAGAGGTCGGGGGATGTGGACAGGGTCTGGCCAGGACCCCAGCTGACATCCTTAAGAAGCTCAGTGACAGTGGAAAGGGTGGGGGCAAAAAAAAAATATGGAGAAAATGGAGGAAGGGGGAGCAAGACTGGACGAAAAGGAAGTCTTGTGAAGCAACCTCGAACATCAAAATACCCCTCCCATCCCCAAATCAATGCGCTACACATCTCGGCTTTGAAAGACCAGGGGGAAGGGAGGTGTTCAAGGATCTGGGTCTGGCTGGGGAAAAAAGGAGTTTGGAACCTTCTCTCAGAGAGCCAGGAGGCAAACACCTCAGCCTCATAACTCACTTCAACTGTGCAGCTTGTCTGATAACTGGTAATACACTGGCTCAAGGAAGGGGTGTGTGGAGAGGGGTGTGGAGAGTAGGAGACAGTCCGCCTTCCTTGAGCCCGGTCTGCTGGGGCTGCCCTTCCCACACCAAGATGTTCCTAATCTCAGCAGGGTCCTCAATAACCCCTTTGCCCATCCCCCACCTCATCTGTTTCCCCATCCTCACTGGTAGCAACTACACTCAATTCTGCCTACTAGTGGGGTGACATTGCTCCCCAAAGAGAAGGGAACCCCATGTGAGTTCAGGCATAGCTGACAAAGCAGAAGAGGTGGGGGAGGCCCCAAGGCCTGTGACAGCAGCAGAGAGGAAAGTTAGACACTAAGGTATCTGGGGTCAGGAGGTTTCCTTCTTTGGAAAGCAAACAACGTTCCATGTCTGTGGGCCCAAGGCATGAGGGCAGGGGTAGAGATAAGAGAATCCTCTAGGCTGCCCTGGATAGCACTGGCCCTAAAGGTCTGTGCAATTCTCCTTTCCCACCCTTCAGAGTGGGGTAGAACCAATGATTCATATTCCCATTCCCAAGGTAAGAGCAGTAGAGTGTGTCTGGGGAGGGGTCCTCTTCCTGGGACTTTGGAGACAGTTTAGTTTGAGCTGGGTTACAGATGTGGGCTCAGTGGAAATTTTAAGAAAGAGGAGGGAGACAGTTAAGGAGAACATGACCAGTATCTCCCATTTCCACCCACCACCAACCAACCTATAGCATGGTAAATAGAACCACCTTAGAACCTTGGGGGTGAAGCAACCAGGGCCCTTCCTGAGTGGGCTGGGGACCTTTTTCTGCTTTCCACAGAGACCCCTCTTGCTTCTGCCTAACTCCATCATGGGGTTCCTGATGAGACTCTCTCTCTTAAAATGTTTTTTCTATTCTTCCTAGAAGTCACCCACCTGAACCTCTCTGCCTTAGTTTCCCCTTCTACCTCACAGGGTTGAGAAAAAGAGGAAAGAACATGTATAACAAGGAAATCATGGGCTAGGGCTGCCTGTGAGGGCTGATCTGGAGCATATTCAGGAGAGATCCTCTTTCCTCCTCTGGGGCAGATAATTGAGGTAGTGGTGGGGAAGGGGACAGACAGTCCCCAAGATGGCATCATTGGGGGTCACTGAAAATACTGTCTTTCTGGGCACAGTTACTTCTTGACCCCCTAACCTCTCTCCTCTAACTGAAGCGAGTTGGGGGGAGGGGAGGAGAGGGAGAGATAATCTGGTTTCAGAGAAAAACTTCCCCAATCCCAATCTGGCAAAATTTAGAAGATGGAGGAGGGGTGCATGATGGTATTGGGCCCAGTTTTTTCCCTGGATGGATGGACTAAAGTGACAGGAAGGTATGAGATCCTCAAATCAGGGGCCCAGCCCAGCCCAACCCCATGATCCCAGCTCAAAGCTTAGGCAAGACTTGAACCAGTGACTCACAAGGAAAAGAAAAATAGCTGACATAAAGGGGGAAAGGGGGCTCCTCATTTCCCCAAAAGGACGCTGTTCTAGCTAAAGCCTAACTGCAGTATACAAAGTGTGTGGGGGGGGGGAGGGGGGGAGATGGGGAAATGATGGAGAGAAATAAACACATTTACTAAAGGAGCAGGGAAATGGGGGGCAGGGGCATAGCCATAACCCCCATCCAACCTCCAACTCTCCTTCCAGTCCAAACTGTGATCAAGCCAGAAGTCAGGGAGAAACCAGCTTTCCTCCTCCCTCCCACCTCAGCATTCCAGGCCATTCTCCAGTCCCCTTCCCCAATGATGACATCTGACGTTTTTCATCTCAAAGCTCCCAGGAATTAAGAAGGAAAATTCAAAGTCACATAGCATCGCCGCCCCCCCCCCAACACAGCCCTATCCAGGCCACTGACAGAGGCCCTGAGAGGGGGAAGTGCCCACTTAGGAACCCAGGCGAGCAGCCCCGCTGGATCCTGGACCCAGGCCTCCAAGCCTGGTCTCCCGGGCCCAGATTCCACACCCAAGCAGGGGGCCCTCCCCGAGGCCCTCCCTCTCCCCACCCACAGCCTTCCCGGGCCTGCCTGCCCTCTGCCCAGCAGGGCAACCCTGACCCAGCTCCCCTTCCAGATTCAGAGGCCACTGCAAAAGCCCCCCCCCCCTTTTGCAGCCGTACATTGCAAATTCGGATTCCTTCACATTTCAGATGGGGGGGAAGGATGTAGGGGAGGCAGAGGCCCTCCCCAACCAGATATAGGAAGAGAAGGCCTCTGGATCCCAGAATCAGAAAAAAGGGGAGCCCTCTTCTCCCTTCCCAGGCCTCTGGTCTTTGTTTGGGCTGGGGGGTCCCGGAAGCATCATTTGCCCAGGGCCCCCATCCTCCAAATCGGACCCCCATCCCCGCCCCCAGTCTGGCCGCTGCTGTGTCAGCTGGACTGGGATAACAAAAGGCACCCCCTCCCGCGTCTCCCTTCCCCATCTGAGCGCAGGAGTGGGGGCTGGGGAGTGGGTGTCCCCAGGGGTCCAAGGGGGCCGGGGAATCTCACTCACCGTCGATAGCGGCCGCGACGAGAGCTGAGAGCAGGGGCAGCAACAGCAGCAGCGGCGGGGTCAGCATGGTGTGGGCTGATGCAAGCAGCAGCCCCCTCCCCTCTGGTCCTGCTACTTCTTGCCGTCGCCCCCCCAATTGGGGGGTCCCCCTTTTTCCTCCTTCTCCCCTCCTCCTCCTCTATTCTTATCCTATCCTTAAGCAAAGAGCATCAGGGGCGTGGGTGAAGAGGTAGAGTTCAGAGCCCCTTGGGGAGGGCCTGCTGACGGGGGTGCGTCCGCCCCCTGCTCCCAAATCCAAACCCTTCACCCCCAGCTTTTCTCTTCTCCCCTCTTTCCCCCTCCCCGAGCGAAGCTCACAGCCCCATCTCCGAGCCGCCTCCGGCTGCAAAAATGCACAATTGGGAGGAGGCGGG
>NC_138373.1:107385865-107400135 GCF_054177405.1 Leptonychotes weddellii | reverse complement strand
AAAGAAGGGGGGGGAGAAAGAGCTACGCGGCAATCCTGTGAGTGCGCATGCGCCGATTTGGCGCGCTGTCCTGGGGAGGGGGAGTCAGAGCCGCGACAGGCTTTGGAGCGCTGGCCAGCGGTCCGAGAGTGGAGGTCCCCGGACCCTTCCAGCCAGTGTGGGGTCTGGAGCGCCTTCTCCCCCGACTGGGCCTTTCTCCCTCGTGCCTCAGAGAGCTGAAGGGCCGAGGGGAGACTGGGCAGTGGGCGAGAGCTGAGGGGCTTCTCTTTGAAACTCTGTGTCATGCCCTAGGAGTTCAGTCTCCGTCTAGGGACCCAAGACTCCGGGGTCCGAGCCGAGGCCTGATTTCCTCGGGGAACCCTTACTGTGCCTCTCCTGCCTGGAGTGGGGGCAGGGGCCGCCAGTCCGCGAGGAAGATACGGGGAAAAGCTGAGGTTTGATTTGGAGACTTTGTAAAACCGAGACCGGGATTGGGGCCTTTGGAGAAGGGGGGCGGGGTGGGGGAGGGGCTGCGAGGGCCCGCCCCCACCTCGCTCCTGGGCTCGGAGTAAACAGGGACACCCGCGGGGACACGCCGGAGCATGTCGGTCCGCCCAGGGCTTGGGGATGGAGCCCACCTTAATACCCGCCCCACCCTGCTCGCCTGGCACCGGGCACGGGAGGGGCGAGCCCTGGTTTGGAGGGAGGTGAGTCACCAGCGGGTGGGGTTGAGGAAGGGCCACCCCTCTTCACCCCAAGAGGTCTGGGCTCATTTATGTTTTGTTTGGTGTTGTTTGTTTTTTTTTTATACCTTCTGACTGATTTCCCAACAAGTCGGGGTTTTAGATTCCGAGCAACAGGGATTTGGAATTAGACGCGGGACCGTGGACCTCTGCTTCCAGGCCTGCGGTTCTGAGGTGTCGGCTGAATGCCGGACCTTTGTCCCGGCCCCGAGCCGAGCCCGCATGGGAATGCTACTTTGAGTCCTGAAGGCGCCGGGCGGTTCCCAGAGCCCGGTGAATGTGGTTCTGGCCACTGCCCTCTTCTGGGCGGTGTTTTAAGGTTGGACCTTGGGTGTCTGATTTTCTGGTGTCTGGAAGTCAGAGTTCAGGGAGGCAGCAGGCAATGTCAGCTGCCAGACAGAAATTGATGTTAGAGATGAGAGAGGATTGCACCACCCTTCTCGCTTTTTAAAGTCTACTTGAGGAATGGGAAGGGCCCCAAGTCCTCACACCAGTCTGTCCCTGGCGGAAAGCAGAGCAGCATGGAGGACTTGTCCCACTGACGGCCGTGAAAGCGAGAAGAATCCAGAAGGAACTGGACATTTTCCCCAAACCAGAGCTTCCTCTGGGCTCACTTTGCTCAGGGCCAAGGCCACCTGTTTTTAGTCTCCTGGGCTACGAACTTAAAACATTTTGCCAATTCCTCATCAGGGCTTTCTCTTCTATATCCAATCTTGCAAGCCTATGCTCAAGGCCTGTCATTTTGTCCTTTGAAATATAGCTCAAGGGCGCCTGGGTGGCTCAGTCGGTTAAGCGGCTGCCTTCGGCTCAGGTCATGATCCCAGGGTCCTGGGATCGAGCCCCGCATCGGGCTCCCTGCTCAGTGGGGAGCCTGCTTCTCCCTCTCCCTCTGCCTGCCTCTCTGCCTACTTGTTCTATCTCTCTGTCAAATAAATAAATAAAATCTTTAAAAAAAAAAAAAGAAATATAGCTCAAATTTCCTCCATTTCCACTGCCAGAGATTTTCTCTGGGCAGGGTTGGGGTCGTATTCATCTTTTTATCCAGCCCTCATGGGCTAACACCATGATAGACACATTGCAAGGACTCACTAACTGTTTTTAAATTCTCTTTTTTTTTAAAGATTTTATTTATTTATTTGACAGAGAGAGAGATAATGAGAGCAGGAACACAAGCAGGGGGAGTGGGAGAGGGAGAAGCAGGTTTCCTGCCGAGCAGGAAGCCCGATGTGGGGCTTGATCCCAGGACCCTGGGATCATGACCTGAGCCGAAGGCAGACGCCTAACCATCTGAGCCACCCAGGTGCCCCTCTTTTTTTTTTTTTTTAAAGATTTTATTTATTTATTTGACAGAGAGAGAGAGAGTGATCACAGTAGGCAGACAGGCCGGCAGAGGGAGAGGAAGAAGCAGGCCCCACTGAGCAGGGAGCCCGATGCGGACCTTGATCCCAGGACCCTGGGATCATGACCTGAGCCGAAGGCAGACACTTAACTGACTGAGCCACCCAGGCGCCCCTCACCAACTGTTTTTAATGAATGTCTACTAGGTTCCTTCCTTTCCCAGGACCCCCCTCCTAATATTGTGGTCCAAGTGAAACAGACTTCGGACAGCTCTGAAAGGAAAAAGCTATCTGGAGCGACCATGTGTGTGGCCCCAGAGAGCTGTGAGGGGCATCTCATTCCTTTTTCTCTGGTATCTAATCTTTCATAAGATAATCTTCCTCAAACTGCTTTCTCTGCTTCTTGTCCTGGGTGGTGAAACTCTGCTGGGTATCTATAGACGACTGAATCAAATGTGAACTCTTTACCTGTTAGACATGGTAATACTTAGTTAAAAAACTCCTCAAGGAGTATAAAAAGGTACAGGAAGAGTATAGGAAGTATAGGAAAGTAAAAGTAAACTTGCCGTGCTCCAAGATCTTATTCTTCAGTCCCACTCTCACAATGCCCACTGCTACCCACTATTGGGCCTCCTTCAGAAGGTGTTTTAAAACAATTTTTTTTATTTATAATCTTTAAATTTTATTTTATTGTTTAGGGGAGAGGGGCAGAGGGGGAGAGAGAGAGAAAAATCTTAAACAGGTTCCACACCCAGCACGGAGCGTGAGGCTGGGCTTGATCTCCCAACCCTGAGAGCATGACCTGAGCCAAAATCAAGAGTTGGACACTCAACTGCCTGAGCCACCCAGGCACCCCTAAAATTTTTTTTAATGACAAACAAATATAAATAGACATCCTTCATCCTTTATTTTTTATTTATTTATGTTTTTAAAGATTTTATTTACTCATTTGCCAGAGAGAGCACAAGCAGGGGGTAGCGGCAGGCAGAGGGAGAAGCAGGCTCCCCACCAAGTGGGGAGCCCGATGCGGGGCTTGACCCCAGGACCCTGGAATCATGACCTAAACTGAAGGCAGACGCCCAACCAACTGAGCCACCCAGGCGTCCCATCCTTCATCCTTTAAAACCACAAATGAGTTCATACAATATACACTGCACTGGAACTACCTTTTTAGTTAACTTATCTTGATTGCTAGACAATCTACTTGCTAGACAATCTACTGGGATTGTTGGGCTCTTGGGTTATTTCCAGTATGTGAACTGCTGAGGGTGTCTCTGTAAGATGAGAGAATGCATATTTCCACCTGAGCCTTTAATTATACTGTTCTCCCAGATCCTCCTTACCTTCCTCAGAAAAGCTCTCCTATCCTCTTCCAAACTTGCGCTCAAGATAGCCTCAATACCTAGAATTTAGCACTCAATTTGGGAGTTCTGTGCCCACCAGGAGACCATAAACTCCTTAAGGGCAAGGATCATATCTTATACATCTTTATATCCAACCAGTATGAAGAGCTAGCTCTTGATTGGAGGAGGCTGATAGGAGTGTTAGGACTAGGAGTACCTGCCCTGGGATAGGAGACAATCTAATTAATCAGTGGCAAATGAGATATGACTATAAACACCTTCTTTTCTGTATTTCTCCTATAGTACTCATTATTCAGTCCTTCTTTGACTCAGCTTCTTGTCACCCCACTTTTATATTTTTTTAAAGGCTTTTTATTTTTATTTTTAAGTAATCTCTACTCCCAACATGGAGCTTGAACTTACAACGCTGAGATCTAGAGTTGCATGCTCTACTGACTGAACCACCCAGGTGCCCCACCCCCCTTTTATTCTTAAGAAGTTTCTTCCAGGGGCGCCTGGGTGGCTCAGTCATTAAGCGTCTGCCTTCCACTCAGGTCATGATCCTAGGGTCCTGCTCAGCCGGGAGTCTGCTTCTCCCTCTCCCACTCCCCCTGCTTGTGTTCCCTCTCTCGCTGCGTCTCTCTCTGTCAAATAAATAAAATCTTTAAAAAAAAAAAAAAGAAGTTTCTTCCATCTTTAAATCCTTGGGTTGGAATTATAACGCAAATAGTGGGAAATCAAGGAGGAATGCTCTGCAATCCATATTTGGGATACCTAGAATGTTGGTGTAGAAAGAGGATGTCTCTTTTTTGGATCTCCCAGCAAATTATTAAACATCTCCCTTACCAGTCTGAGTGTAACAGGCACTGGGATGGGGCATTAAGGCGGCAGCTCTGGGACTGAATGTCAGGCCAGAGACTGACACCACCTAGTGGTCAGTTGAAGAAGTGTGACTAAGAAGGGTGTCTTGGAAGGGTCTGGTGGAAGGTGGGAGGAGAACCAAGATTTATTTTTATTTTTTTAAAGACTTATTTATTTTATAGTGAGAGAGAGAGAAAGAGCGAGAGCGCATGAGCGGGGGGGGGAGGGTCAGAGGGAGAGGGAGGGAAGCATGGAGCTGGATCCTGGGCTAGATCCTGAGATGACCCTGAGATGACCCTGAGATCATGATCTGAGCTGAAATCAAGAGTGGGACGCCTAACCGACTGAGCCCAAGAACCAAGATTTATTGAGCGCTTACCATGTGCCAAGCCCATGCAATGGATTTTACCTGGATTAGCTCACTTCTATCTCATAACCACCTTGTGGCATAGGTTTTATTTCCAGTTTGCTGAAACGGCAATAGAGGCTCAGGGAGATTAAGGAATCTGCTCCAAATCACAGTGCAGATTGGAGCCCAGTTTTCATTCATTTAATCAACATTTATTAGGTACCTTATATGTGCTGGACACATTGCTAGGTGTGTACTAGGGACAAGAGATAGAAACACAGTCTCAGCCTTCAAGAAGCACATGCTTTAGTGGGATTGCTCAACCTGATGATTGACAATCACAACACAGTGCCTAATGCCTATGATAAAGGCAAACACAGAGGGAACCAGAGTAGGATAACTATTCCAGATAAAGGGATCAAAGCAGAGCTCGGCGTATGATGCCAAACTACATGTTGACAGAGAGGAAGAAGATGACGAGCAATGAATGACAGGAGGAAAGTGTGTTTTAGGCTGGCGGATAGACAAAGGCATAGAGGCATGAGGAAGTGTAAAACAAAAAATGGCAAATATGATAAGGCTGAAGTTCAATAATCTTATTGGGGAGGGTAGTGGGCGAAATACCAGGGAACCTAATGATGAAGGGTGATTTGGGCCACACTAAGTAGTTAGAGTTTCTTTTTTCTAGAAGTAGTGGGGAGCCAGGTGAGAAATTGATGAAGTCCTAATGCATCAGCCATACAGTTGAAGAGGAAGAGGATTCCAGACTAAGGAGACAGGATCAAGTATATTAATTGTTTTATCATGTCAGCCTAGAGGATAGTGACAGAGAAAGCTACTACTAGAGACTTCCGCTCACATTAGAACGTTCTCAAAGTTCTCAAATTTTGGCTGCACAATAGAATCACCTGACGAGCTTCTGAAATCCCAGTGTTAGAAGACTTACATTACTTGACTTCAAGACTTTGAAGGGCGGCGCCTGGGTGGCTCAGTCGTTAAGCGTCTGCCTTCAGCTCAGGTCATGATCCCAGGGGCCTGGGATCGAGTCCCACATCGTGCTCCCTGCTCGGCGGGAAGCCTGCTTCTCCCTCTCCCACTCCCCCTGCTTGTGTTCCCTCTCTCGCTGTGTCTCTCTCTGTCAAATAAATAAATCTTAAAAAAAAAAAAGACTTGTAAGCTTCAGTAATCAAGACAGTGTGGTACTGGCATGAAGGGTTGACAAACAGATCCATGGGACAGAATAAGAGGGGCCAGAAATAGACTCACACTTAGAGGTCATTTGATTTTGACAAAGGTGTCAAGAAAAGCATGTCTTTCAACAAATGGCACAGGACCTACTGAATATCCATAAGGAAGAAATAAGTGAACCTTGACCCCTACCTCATACTATATGCAAAAATTAATTCAAAACAGATCAAAGGATTAAGGTGTAACAACTAGATCTGTTACACAAGCTATAAACTTGTAGGTGAAAACAGAATATCTCATGACTTGGAGGTAAAAAAAAAAATGTCTTAAGTTAAAGAAAGCAATAACCATAAAAGAAACATTAAGATTTAAAACTTTTGTTTATCAAAAAATGCCATTAAGAAAATGAATAAGCAAGCCAAATAGGTAAGGAAAATTTGATCTGACAAAGGACTGTTATCCAGGATATGTAAAAAAAAATTTCTACAACACAGTAATAAAAAGACAACCCAATTTTTTTTAAATGGACAAGAGATTTGAATGGATACTTCACAAAAGAACATGTATGAATGGCCGATAAGCCCAGGAAAAGTGTTCAATATCTTTAGTCATCAAGAAAATGCAAATTAAAACCATAATGGCATAATTTGCCACACTCACCAGAATGGTTAAACTTTTAAAAACTCACAATACCAAATGCTAGTGAGAAGTAGAATAACTGGAACTCACACACAGTCTTGGGAGTGTAAAATGTACTATCAGTTTGGAATGATATGTAGCCTTTCTTATAAAACTAAGCATTTACCTATGACCCAACAATTATACTCCTAGTTATTTATTCAAGAGAAAAGAAAAAAGAGATTTAAAAAAGAATGTTCATAACAGTCTTCTACATAATACCTAAAAACTGGCTACAGCCCAGGTGTCTATCATTAAAAAAAAAAAAAACAACAAAAAACCGTGGTATATCTCTACAATGGAATACTACTTTAATCTTTAATAAAAATGGACAAACTATGGATCCACACAACAACATGGATGAGTCTCTAAATATTCATCGGTGAGTAAAAGAAGCCAAACATAAAAAGCACATCCTGTTTTACTCCATTTATATGAATTCCGGAACAAACGAATCCACCTTGGGGAAAAAAAAAGAAAAGAAAAAAAAAAAAAAAATCAGAACAGTGGCTCCCCCTGGAGGGTGGGGTGAGGATAATGATCTATATCTTGATTAGGGTTTGGATGTCATACAGCGGAGTGGTACGTCAGGGATTTGAACCCAGGTGCCCTGACCCCAGAGGCCATGGTTTTAACCACCATATGACATTGCTTTGCTGCTGGGATGCTTCAGACTTGGGTGTGGATGAGATGACACGAGAAGAGTAGCCTGTGGAGACAGGAGACTGAGAAGGAGCACCCAGAGGGGTGGGAGGAAGACTAGAAGAGAGGGAGCAGGACAACCAATGAGGGGAGAGCTTACTCAAGAATGGCTGACCGTGGGGTGCCTGGGTGGCTCAGTTGGTTAAGCGACTGCCTTCGGCTCAGGTCATGATCCTGGAGTCCCGGGATCGAGTCCCACATCGGGCTCCCTGCTGAGTGGGGCGTCTGCTTCTCCCTCTGACCCTCCCCCCTCTCATGCTCTCTCTATCTCATTCTCTCTCTCAAATAAATAAATAAAAAATCTTAAAAAAAAAAGAATGGCTGACAGTGTTGAATACTGCTGAGCGGTCCAGCAAGAGAAAGACAGGGGCGGGCCATTGTCCTTGGCACGTAGGTGGGCACGTGTGACACCGGACAGAACAGTTTCATTGGACTCATAGGGGCAGCCACCCGCTGGCAGTGTCCTGAGGAGGTGAGGAAGGGAAGACAGTGAATGTGATTAACTTTCCCAAGAAGCTTGGCTACACAGGGGAAGAGAGAGAGAGAGGCAAGACAGGAATTAGAGGGCCAGTTAGAGGGCTGGAATTTCCTTGCAGAGGCTCAATTCTGACCACAGTTGTTGACTCCATCCAGAGATGCTTGCCCACCCACCAAGGTTGCCACTTGTCCTTCTGTGAGGTGAAGATCTGTTGGCCACAGTAAGCCTCTGACAGCCCCAGGGCTCCATTTGGAACCCCGAGATCAGCTGACCCCACCATTGCTCATATCCTGTCATCCTTGGCAGGCCTCATTGGGCATCCACCTTTCTCCGCTTACCCCAGTGCTTTCTCTTCCTGACCACCCTTGCACTGCTCCCTGCCCCCCTCCTTGCAGAAAGCCCTAAGCCACCCTTGGCTCAGATTGTCCTTGCCCCTCTTTACTTGTCTGAAACCAGGCTCTTCCCTGAGGACCCTCTGCCTTTAATGAGTTATCACTTATCCTCCCACAGTGTGGGAGCATGGGCAGTCAGATGTTGGGGCTGTCCATTTCCAAGAGTCAGTATGGCTCCACCCAGGTCTCAGTTAGGGATACATCTAGCAGCAAGTAACACAAAACCCAATTAAAGTAAATTGAACATGGAGGAGTTCTAGAGTAGATCCAGGGCTGGTCCATTCAAGAGTTTTCTACCTCTTTACACTTCTACTCTATCCTAAGTGCCATCAATGGTCACCACTGTTCCAATCCTCACATGTGGACTTAGCATTGAAGAAGAACAGACTCTTTCCCAAGAACCCCCTAAGGTCCTATTGGCTAGGGGAATGGAAATACTGAGATTGGCTAGAGCAATAAGATTCATCCCCTGAATGCGTGGGAGGGAAACACCTGTACAAAATCCAGACTTTGCCAGCCAGGGAGAAAGGCTTGCTGGAGTAGGCACCATCAAGTTCTTGCCTTGATAGTCCTGTGAATTCCTCTACCTTTTAAGGGCCAGCTATTTCACTTTCCACTGAGAAGATGCGTAGCATAGTGCTTAAGGGCAACAGTGATCACACCAGACTAACTGGGTTCAAATTCCAGCTCTCTCACTTGCCAGGTCTTTGGCTTTGGGCAGGTTACTTAACCTTTCCACATTGCAGTTTCCTCCCCTGTAAAATGAGGGCTATCAGCACTCTCCAGTAGAACTTTCTGTGATGATGGTAATGACTCATGTCTGTGTTAATATAGTAACCATTAGCCATATGTGGCTACTGAGTGTTTGAAATGTGGATAGTTATTTGAGGAATTAAATTTTTAAATTAAAATTAAACAGCCACAGGGCCCCTGGGTAGCTCAGTCGGTTAAGCGATTGACTCTTGGTTTCGGCTCAGGTTGTGATCTCAAGGTGGTGAGATTGAGCCCTGCGTCGGGCTCTGTGCTCAGCACTCAGGGCAGAGTCTGCTTGAGTTTCTGTCTCCTCTCCCTCTGCCCCTCCCCCTCTCTAAAATAAATAAATAAATCTTTTAAAAAAATGAAACAGCCACATGTGGTTCGTGGTTGTCATCTTGGGCACATAGTTCTATCTCATAATATTGTTGTCGGATAAAATGCAGTGTTTGGATTTTCAGGTAGGAATTGAAGTGATACATAAACCCTCACTAAATGTGAATTCTTGTTATTTTTGCTGTCATCCACTGATGTCCTGGTCACTTGCCCACACTCCCTGAAGACTTTGGCATCTCATCTACTGTATTCCTGTCCACCCCAGGTCTTTTGCAAACCCAGATGGCTTCAGCTACTCATGCAGGTAGTCCAGCCAGCACTCTGGCCTCTTGGTCCCTTGCCCTCCTCAACTCCAATGACTCACTGTCATGTTGTCATAACCACTCACTCCCAGAGCCACGACCTACACCACATCCTCCCAGGAAAGCAGTACTGAAATCTAATCCCCTTGTCTCCAACTACAACATTCCAGCCCTCCAGCTCTTTTCTCCTTTGCTCTCAGGAAGGCTAGTCTTTAGGTCTGTTGAAACTTCCAGTTCCTTGACTCTATTATTTCCTTGCCCACCAGTTCCTCATGTCTTTACTTCTCTTCCTAACCAGCCTTGATTCCACAGTGCTTCACTTCTGCTCCTCCATGAAATGGTTGCTTCCTCCATTATTATTAACCTTTGGAACTGTTCTCCTGGCTTCAGACTTACACTTTAAATCCATCCTCTACACTGCAGTAAGGGTGATCTCTGCTAAACCGCATCATATTACTCACCTGTCTAACTTTTCTAATGCTTCCCGTTGCCAACTACTACCCACTTCCAGAAGGTACCGTGCTCCCACAGTATCCATACTTTTGCACATGCTAGATCCCCTTCCTGGTTTAACTCTCCCTTTGTTCTTTGCCAGAATAACTCCTATTTTTCCTTCAAGATTTAGTTTAGGCATCACCTCTTATAGGAAGCCCTCCCTGATCTCCCCTATCTCCTACCTAGTTTAGATGCCTCTCCTATGTGCCCACATGGCACCCTATGATTCACTGGACTACGGCCCTGATTATCCCATAATATCACTGCTTCCTGACTAATCTGACTCCCTCTGTTAGCGGTGAGAAACTGAGAACAGAGACACCCAACCAATTTTTGTTGACAACATATATTCTGGGAGGATTGGTTTTATATGTTTGTTATCAGTTTGATTTTACTTTTTTAAAATGGGGGGCTTTGAACATGTTTATATGCTGAGCATAAAGAGCTGTAATAATTAGAGAAGGAGAGGTTGGAGATTTGGAGGATTGAGGGGACAATGAATGGAACAGTGCCTGAGGAAGCAGAGGGAGGGGTCCCTCAGGTGGAGAAACAGTCCTCAGGCCAGGGCAGGAACAGAGAGAGGCTCCCTTTCCTCTGAGCCTACAGGAAAGGGGCCGGTGCTGATGAATATATGTGTTGCCTGGGAGAAGGAAACTGGGGGAGTTTCCAATTTATGGGCTCTGTTTCATCTAATCTAAGTGTTCAGTTGGTATCAAGGTGGGTGAAAATTTGGGGGAGAATGGCAAAGGCCTGGGAGACCGAGCTGGCTAGGGGCCCACAGCAGTTTCCCATACTTCTTCTGTGACCTTTCCCTCTATCCCTCAATCCTCCATAAATCCCAGGGTACTATCCAGTGCTCCAGAACATGATACCCACTCACCTTGCCTATGAAGTGTACGGAGCTCCTGCCATCAATCCACAACTAAGGGTAGTCCTTATATAAGAGAGTGACTGTAAAACATTTAGCCCAGCACCAGGTACCTAGTAAAGGCTCAGTAAATGGTAGTCCTTGAATTCACTAGCAGGAATGCATGTTGTCTTTTCTAGCTGCATAGCAGAATGTACAGTGTGATGTGAATCCCCGCCCCCTGGGAGCTTCTGTTCTTGTCGAAGAAGGAAACACCCATAAAATAATTAAAAAGCAATGCAAAGTGATACATGATGATTATCAACATCCAAATGGTGCTTTGTTTTGTGATCACAGCCCTCAATAAAAAGTATCTTTTATATCAAGACCTAGAACTCAGATACTTACATAAAAGTGAAACAAAAGTTTCATTAAACAATACTTATCCTTTCTTTGTGTGATACATTCTGATATTTTCTATTCTACTTTGTTTCTAAAAAGTGATGGGCAAGGCTCACTGTGATGGATTGAACTGTGTCTCTCAAAAATTCATATTTTCAGGGTGCCTGGCTGGCTCAGTCAGTAGAGCATGTGATTCTTGATCTCAGGGTCATGAGTTCAAGCCCCACACTGGGCATAGAACTTACTTTAATTAACAACTTTAAAACAATTTTTTAAAAGATTATTTATTTATTTTTTCAAAAGAAAGAGAGAGCAAAGGGAGGAGCAGAGGGAGAGAGAAAAGCAGACCTCGCACAGAGTGCAGTCAGGACTCTGAGATCATGACCTGAGCCAAAACCAAAAGTCAGACGTTTAACGGACTGAGCTACCCAGGCACCCCTAAATTTTTTTAACTCATATTTTCATATGCTGAATTCATATGTCCCTCAAGATTCATATTCACTTGAGGTTCACCCAGTACATCAGAATGTAACCTCATTTGGGGATAGGGACTTTACAGAGGTAATCAAGTTAAAATGAGGTCACTAAGGGTGGGCCCTAAGCCAATATGACCGGTGTCCTTATGAAAAGGGGAAATTGGGAGACAGGCTCAAATATAGGGAGAACACCATGTGAACCTGAAGACAGCCATCTACAAGCCAAGGAATGATACCTAGAACAGATTTCCCTTCACAGCTCTCTGAAGGGACCAACCCCGCCAACACCTTGATCTGGGACTTTCTCTCAGAGAAAGTGAGACAATACATTTCTATTGTTTAAGCCAACTCAGCTTGTGGTGCTTTGTGATGGCAGTCCTAGCAAACTAATACACCCTTCAGACTGATTCTGTGACTCACTGTTGGCTTACAAACTGCCCTTTACAGACCACAAATTTCTTTTTTCCTATGCGTTCTCTCATGGAATCTTTATGACCCTTTGGTGGGATGGCAGGGCCCGGAGGAGGGTGAGGCACGCAAGGCCCTCACTCCCAGGGTCACCCAAGTGGGGGTGTCATTACTGCAAGTCTAGCTGACCCTACGATTGCACAACCTGAAGATGAGTGCCTCCTTAAGTTTTGCTAAACTGATGTCTCCATTTGAGGGGTTGACACACCACCACAAGCTCTTAAGTGGAATCAGACCCAAGTCAGATTTGCCTCTAAATTCTGGGTCCTTAATTAATTAACTAATTAATTCATTAATTCTAGGTTCTTTCCACGACACCACAGTGTCCCCATTGGTGCAACCAGTTAGAGAGGATGGCAATAAATATTGTTTTCCAACCAGTCCTTGCTCCTCACCTTTTTACCCTGCAAAAGGAGCCAAAGTTAGAGACTACATTCAATCCTCCTCTTCTCTTGCCAAAATTCGGGGGAACTTGGACCTTCCGAGACCCTTATGAATTCAACCACTGTCTGTGGATGTCTGTAGGCAGGGTGGGTTCCTGGGAACATGTGTCTTGAGCCCCTGTGTGCATACACTGCAATCCTAGCATTGCTGGTCATACAAACCCTGGACAGATTCCCTCCCTGCCATCCCCACCCCTGCTTGACCGCCTCTCCAGTTCCCTGCCTTCCACACACAGTGAGCACATAAACACACGGACCTCCGATATCTCGTCTTTGTGGCACTGTTATTACCCCCAAACCCGGGGCCCCCTATGTAGGATGGAAGTCCTTCTGCCTTCCTCACGCCTGGCTTATTCTGGCCCATAAAAGAATGCCTAGCATTTACTGTGTGCCAGGCATTGTTCTAAGCTTGTACATAGTTTTATTGTATCTCACTCCCACAATCTTATGAGTTAAGACTTATTTGCTCCATTTTACAGACGACAAACTGAAACGCTAAGAGTAACTTGCTCAGAATTGTGCAGTTAGTAGCGTTGGCAGGACTGGAACCCAAATGGCCTGTCTCCAGAGTCCCAGTTCTTAGCTGCTACCCTCTGCTGCCTGCCTGGGGCCCCCACGCACACGTGCACCCTTGCACACACATGCCCATCCACATGGGGCCAGCGGGGGAGGAGCTGGGGGCCGGGAATCAGTTCAAGCACCAGGGGGCAGCAGAGGCCTAGCTTTGGCCCCTCAGCCCAGCCCTGTTGGGAGAGAGAAGAGGGGAGTAGAAACCTCCTCCCATCTCCCACCACCCCCTAGAGACCACTGTTTTTATACACCTTAGGTTTGGGGATGTAGAGGCCTCTCTAGGCCCCTTGGCCTCCTTCAGCTCCTCCACCAACAAAAGCTGCAAAAACCGTCCACTAGTTACGATGATGACTCAGAAGCTGAGCAAGCCTTGTGTTTGTGAGTTTGTGTCTCATTGCGACCGCTTGTGGCTCCGAGGGCTGACACGACTGTGAGCCTGCGCGCACATGCCTAAGCGTGTGCGTGTGTGTGGTCTTATGGCCAGGGAAGTTGTACATGTATGTATTTGTTTCTGGGTGTGTCTCAGTGTTTACCACAGAAACAGGAACTTTGCCAAGGCTGCACAGCAGATTCCTAGTCAAACTCGTACCTTGGGAAACGGCAGGCAGCCACTCCAGGTTGTGTTGGCTTCCACAAGTGTCTAAAGAGTAGTACCCTGGACGGAGGGGGCCGAAACGGTTTTCAGTGCAAGAGACTCCTTCTGGAGTCTTCCAGAATTCTGAGCTCTGGGGTCCCCTCCCCCACTCCCTCCCATCAGTGGTCACGAGACTTCTAAGGCGCGCCCTGCGAAGAAGGGAGGTGGACCTAGGAGTTGCAGAGAGCGTGGAGCTCCCTGGCTGCTTTTCAGGGTCCTCCACTGGAGGGAGCCCAGAGCCCAGAGGGATTTGCTTTTCCAGAGGCCCTGGGGTGCCCAGTTCCTCCTGAGCCCAAAGCGCGGACCCCTGCAAAAGTCTGAGTATGGGGGAGGCAGTTTGGAGCCGCAGGTCTCTGCTTGGTATTAGGTGACTTTCTGGAGAAAAGTTGATCACTTTTGAGGGGACAGAGTAAGTGGGGGTCAGGCTCCCCCCAGTCTGGCCCAAGGATCGGGAGCCCCAGTCCTGCCTTCCTCTACCCCATGCTCCCCCACTC
>NC_138373.1:107375773-107385765 GCF_054177405.1 Leptonychotes weddellii | reverse complement strand
CCCCCCCCCCCCCCCCCCCCCCCCCCCCCCCCCCCCCCCCCCCCCCCCCCCCCCCCCCCCTCTCGAGACCTTCCCCTGGGCGGGTGTATGGTCCCCTGGGAAATTGTTTCAGTTGGTGTCGGGAGCTGGGGGTCCCGGGTTTGGGCACTTTTGAGTTCTCAGAGGACTCTGGTACGGGTAAGGCCCCGCACTCCCACCTCCCCGCGTGGGTCACTTTTTCCACACCCCCGCCCCCGCCCCTCCAGGGGCAAGCAAAGGCACGGAAAGGAGGGCAAGGAGGTGCCCCTCTGCCCTGGGGGGAGGGGAGGTGGCTGCCCCTCCCTAGACGGTTGATGCCAGAGGGAGGTAGGTCCTTGACAAGCCCCTATCCTGTCCCCCCATAAAGGCTGTTGTTCAAGGGTGTGGCTGGGGGGATGAGCGAGCCTCAGATGTAGACCTCATGGTGCCTGAGAGAAGGGGGAATTTCCCCCTCAAAAGTGCTCCACGCTTGGCTGCTGTAGACGCTGAGATTTCCCGGTGGCTGCGCAGAGTTAACCCTCCTCGTGCTGAACGGGTTCCACCTCCCAGCCCCCACCGCCACATACACATATTGGGCAACTCAGAGAAGCTCTTTTGACTTTTGATCCTGTGGTCCCGCGGTCAGAGGGCTCGCGAATGGAGGGACAGAGGTGATTGGGTTTAGGCCACGAAGCAGGCTGAGGAGGACGGTGGACGTCCGGGCTTGCCTTCCCAGTTGGGAAGTGTTGGGGAACGCTGGCCCCGCCCCCTCGCGCCGTGGCCCCTCCTCCCTGCCGGTCTTCTGGGGCGTGACGGGGGGGCCGCTTAAAGCTTAAGGTGCCGCTGTCGGGGGCAGGCCCGTCAACCCAGCTTCGTTGTAGGGTGGCCTCCTGAGGTCTGGGGATGGAGTAGGGGAGGAGATTTGAAGGCAGGGCCTTGCTGGGAGGCTGGTCACTCAACAAGGGTTTATAGAGGGAAGGAGGGGGGGCTGCCTTCTGCTTAAGGATTACCTGTCTCGGCTTGGGTAGGGATAGAGGGTCAAAGGTCTGAGCACCATGGGAAACAGGAGAGGAAGAGAGAAGAGAGGAATGGAGTCCTCCCTTGAATTTGAAACACAGACCAACAGGTGCCCCACTCCAGGGTGAGAGAGGTGGTAGAGAAAGGCCTATTGGAAGACCCTGAGCAGGAGGGAAGATTCTGCCTTTCCGAGAAAAGAGCTAGAGGGGATAGAAGCTGGTGGGTTGGGGGAGCAAGAGGGTTTGGGAGCAAGAGTCTCCAAAGAAGGGGCCCCTCTGTTCTCTATCCCTTTGGGAGTCTTGGGAGAGGGGAGTGGCTAAAAGCCTAACAGGAGGGCTTGGGTTACTGGGTTGGGGGAGACTCAGGGAGTTTCCATCGCCATCCTCTCTCAATCTCTAGGAGAGGGGCATTACGGGAAACGGGGGCGGCTGAGAGACCCCGGGGAAAACACTGGTTGACCCTCTCCACCCTGCAGCCCACCCAGAAATAGGGATGCAGCCCTCTCCCCTACTTCTCCCATCTCCTTTCCTCTCTCCCTGTTTTCTCCTCTGCCCTTGGCCTCTAGCCCAGCCTCTAGCTTCCTCTTCCCAGCTTCTAGGCTCTTCACTCCAGGCTTACTAACCCTACTTTTTCTCCAATCTTTCCCACCTTCTTCCCAAGTTCTCTCTGCTTTTCCCTTTCCTCCATCTCCACCTTGCTTCTTCAACTCTCTTCTCGCAGCCCCTCCTCTTAGGATGATGGGATCTGGATGTGGAAGGGGCCCTCACAGCATGGTGTCGCTTACCCCTTGGAATCAAATCCTATTTTCCAGACTCACTGGCTTAGTGGCCTTGGCAGGTCAGAGAACCTCCTTTAGTTTCTTCATCTATGAAAGGGCATAGTTTCATATTTTAAAAATCATTGCAAAGCTCTAATGAGATAATGAGCTTTCGTGTAATGCCTCATACGTAGTAAGTGCTCAATAAATGGTAACTGTTACGGCTCTCCCATTCTCTTCTTCATCATCCAGCCTGGTCCTTTTCAAATTATCTCATGGAGCCCTGGGATTTTGAGGGGTGTCTCTAGTGACACCTTTGGGGTCAGGAGATAGGGAGAGGGAAGTAGAAGCAGTAGGATTCCAGGCCTACCACACTTGCTTTCAATAAAGAAACTCCAATTTTATGCCTTTTATATACTTGGGATTCCACAGATTAAAAACTAAAATTGCCCTCTACTTTAGAAATTTTTGGAAAGTTCTGCATGTATCCAAGCCTCATATTTTATGAGACGAGAAGATCAAGGCTCACAGTGGGGAGGTTCCTTGCCCACAGAACCAGAGCCAGCTCAGAGCTGCAATCTGAGTCCTCTGCCTTCTCTCAGAGAGCTTTCTGTACTCTGCCCACCTCCCCTGTCCTCCCAGCCCTCTGGCTGCATCTCAGCGCTTCTACGCCATCACCCCTTTGACTACAACTGAAGGGATTATCTTGTTTCAGGCACTGACCAAAGATGTCCCCGGTTTGAGGTGGTCTGGCTGTGAGTGGTGGTGGGGATGGTCTCTGGGATCTGGGGTCTAGAGGAGGTTGCAGGCTGCCCCCAGAACATAAGCCAACTTTCTTGGGTGCCTCTCAGAGTGGCCTTGTTCCTTTCCAGAAGGCACCCTCCACACCCCAGATCATGTCTCTGTGGGGTCTGGTCTCCAAGATGCCTCTGGAAAAACTGCAGCCGCTCTATGTCGACTTTCCCCAACACCTGCGGCATCTCCTGAGTGACTGGCTAGAGAACCAGCCCTGGTGAGTCCTAGCTACCCCACACTGGTCTCCTCCGGGTCCTCCCCCACCCACCTTCCCTCTCATTAGATTTTCTCTGTCCCGTTTTGGGATTCGGGATGTGTTATTCCCTGTGTGGTGGCCTGGACTTAGCGGAGAGTCTGTGCCACACCAACCAGATTATGCACGTTGACACATGGAGTCCCCCACCGCCTGAGGAGCCCCAGCCAAAGAGGAAGGAGGTCAGGACTGGGACAAGGGACCGTCCCACAGCAGCTAGAAAATTGGGGAACAAAGGGGACATGGATGAGGCTGTACAGGGCCTGGATGGAGACTAGGACTGGGAAGGTGCTGCTGAGCTGTTTGCTGAGGGGTGGAAGGTCAGTAGAGCTGAAGAAACCCTGACCCAAGGCCACCTCATCCTGCTCTTCCCACAGGGAGTTCCTGGTCGGCTCAGACACCTTCTGCTGCAACATGGCTAGTGTGCTCCTTTCCGCCACTGTCCAGCGCCTTCAGGCTTCGGCGGGAAAGCAGGGGGAGGCGAGCCCCATCTTGCAACACATCAACACCCTGGAGGTGGGGACAAGGAGGGGAGGGACTAGGCTGGAGTGGGGCTGGAGTGGAGCTGGGATGAGCATTGAACACCGGAGGAAATTGTTTGGATGCTGGAGCAAATTGGTGTTCCTGTAGTTAACTGTTAGCTAGCATGCAAATTAGGTTTTAAAAGCATGCAAATGCATGAAAACTTCTGGAATCTACAGTTGTGCAGTCTTCAACTTTTCGGTGTGCTTATGAATGGAGGGGGGTGGCGTGGATTGGAGGGGGAGGACAACATGGGTGAGAGCGAGGCTAACCCAGTCCGCCACTCTTCATTTCTCTAGAGCATATATCAAAGGGACCCCCTGAAGCTGGTGGCCACTTTTAGACAAATACTTCAAGGGGAGAAAAAAGCTGTTTTGGAACAGGTATTGTTAATACTCCACCTCCCATCCCATCTCAACTCACTGGACTTTAGCCTCAGCCATGAAAAACTAGAAGGAATTTGAACTTCAGGAGAGGCTCAATGTTTTAGGCCCAGGATGACCAAAGGCGGTTCCTGGGGTCAGAGTGCCCCCCAAGCCAAGCTCAGGGAAGCTTCAAAATGAGGAACTGAGGGTAGTGAGGCCTGGGGAGGAGAGAGCAAAGGGTAAGAAGCTGATTCTGCCAAGAGAGAGGTCTTATCCCTGGGAAATTCCAAAAGGTCAGGGAGAACCTTCAAAGCGGAAAGGGAGCCGGACAAGGGAAGTAGCTTGTTTCCTTTTGGCAGAGCATGGCAGCAGGCACCCCTTTAGGGAATGCAGGCCTAGTGTAGAAGGATGGGCGGAGTATCTCACCTCTTGCCGTCTGTCCCTCCCGTGCAGTTCCGGCACCTGCCAATGCCCTTCCACTGGAAGCAGGAGGAACTGAAGTTTAACACAGCCCTGCAAAGGCTGCAGCATCGGGTGGGAGAAGTTCGCCTTCTCCGAGAGGCCCTGCAGCCGGGGTCTGAGGCTGGCCAAGGTGGGAGCTTGGGTCTGGCACTCTAAGAGGGTTCTGGGGAGTGGGTGGGAGGGATGCCCTCTTGGACCTCACCCTTGACCGAACCTCAAATTTATCTGTACCCCTCATTTCTGCCCTCACCCTCAGTGTCTCTGCACAATTTGATAGATGCTCCTGCCAATGGAACTGGGCCAAGTGAGGTAAGTGATGGATTGGGAGGTGAAGTTTGAACTCAAAGTATAGTCCTGGAGGGATCTCAGTTCTGTGGCGGGATGGAGATCAGGCCTCAGAGGAACACACATTGTGGTGGGGTAGGGGAAGGCCTTAGATGTGAGAAAGAGAGGCGTGCCCTCGGGGCTGGGGGAGGAGACAGGCTGGCCCTGGCTCAGGCCTCCCCTGCCCGCAGGCCCTGGCCACGTTGCTGCAGGAGACTGTTGGGGAGCTGGAGGCTGCCCAGGCCCTGGTGCTGAAGAGGATCCAGATCTGGAAACGCCAGCAGCAGTTGGCAGGGAATGGCGCGCCCTTTGAGGAGAGCTTGGCACCCCTACAGGAGAGGTTGGGGCAAGACTGATGGGATAAGAGGGCGGGCTGGGGTTAGGTGCCGGCTGTCCCTGCTGGAGGACCCACAGGTGTGAGAGAAAAACCAGGCAAGTAGGCCTTGGTGTGGGCCAAGGCTCAGAGAAGCTGATTCCGGCAGGACTGTGCACACTGTTGTCAGGTCGCGTCCTGTAAAAGTACGCCCAGCCGAGGGGGCTTCGAGCAGGAACTCATCTGGCCCATGCTTTTCTTTTCAAGCCCCTTGCCCAGAGGAATGGGAAGCCTTTTCCTATTTGGTCTGTTGGGCGGAGGCACCTTCCAATTTGCACCAAAGTACCATACGTGCTGGCAACTGACCTGGGTACCAGAGTCCTGGGGAAGAGGCAGCTGGGTTTCCACAGGGGTCCAGGCACAGAGAAGGAACCTCACACCCAGAGTTAAGGCAGGTCCCCCTGCCCCTTCAGCCCAGGTGCCATGCAGCCACACCCACTGTGCATCCCGCCCCTCCACACCACTACCCTGCTTTCTTTCTGGGTTTAGGGGTAGGGGGTTTGAGCAGGAACAGGCAGCCTGAATTCTGTGTCCCCTGACCACTGTCCTGGCCCCAGGTGTGAGAGCCTGGTGGACATTTATTCCCAGCTGCAGCAGGAGTTGGGGGCAGCTGGTGGGGAGCTTGAGCCCAAGGCCCGGGCGGTGCTGATGAGCCGGCTGGATGACGTCCTGCGAACCCTTGTCACCAGGTATGCCCCATAAGGCCTCAGCCTGGCCTAGAGCAGACCCCGACGACGGAAGACGGTTAGGGCTGTGGGATGGGTACCAGGAGGGACCCGCCGCTAACTCCCCTGTGTCTTCACTCCTCCCAGTTCTTTCCTGGTGGAGAAGCAGCCCCCTCAGGTTCTGAAGACTCAGACCAAGTTCCAGGCTGGGGTTCGATTCTTACTGGGCCTACGGTTCCTGGGGGCCCCAGCCAAGCCTCCGCTGGTCAGGGCTGACATGGTGACTGAGAAGCAAGCAAGGGAGCTGAGCATGCCCCAGGGGCCCGGGGCTGGAGCGTAAGCTGGGGCTGGCGAAAGCCTGTTGGTTGGTGGAGGCCAGGGGAGCCTGCGCGTCTGGCACCCCAAAGAGCAGGGTGATGGCGAGGGGGGGCCTCAGAGTGTTCGGACCCTGAATGGTCACGGCAGAGGAAGGGAAGGGACCCGTCGGGGCTGGAATGGGATGGGGAATCATGACTTGGCCAAGATAGGGACCCTTCTTGAGAATCCAAACAGGGAAATGGAGATTTAGGGCCGGTCGTCCACGCCATTCAGCCCTGGACTCAAGCTCCTCCCCACCCCTGGCCCTGCTGGGATGCACCCACTCAGTCTCCGACCTCCCCTGGCAGAGAAAGCACTGGTGAAATCATCAACAATACTGTGGCCCTGGAGAACAGCATTCCCGGCAACTGCTGTTCTGCCCTGTTCAAGAACCTGGTGAGGGCTTCAGGGAGCCGCGGTGAAGAGTGGGGCAGGGGGTCCTCAGACTGAGGGACTGTCCTTGGAGAGGGTGTCAGGAAGCCAAGAGACCCATCTCTATCCTCACCCCTGCTCTCCCTCCCCACCCCCTGCAGCTTCTGAAGAAAATCAAGCGCTGTGAGCGGAAGGGCACCGAGTCTGTCACCGAGGAGAAGTGTGCGGTCCTCTTCTCCACCAGCTTCACGCTTGGCCCCAACAAACTCCCCATCCAGCTCCAGGTGAACTGAGTCTCGGGCTGCCCACGCTAGGACCCTGGCTCCCCTCCACGCCACACGCTGGGGCCCCGGATCCTCGCTCCTCATGAGAGCTCCATAGCCCGTGCGTCTGGGATTCATGGGCACTGGGGTCAGGGCGAGAGTGAGAGGAACAAGAGGGCACATGCCGGGGAGTGATGGTGTGGCGGCCACTGGCACTTATTATACATTTCATGTAGACCAGGGTACTGTTTTCAATAACACACACACACACACACACATACAGAAATTTCACAATAACATTATGAGGTAAGTACTATCATCAGCCCCATTTTACAGGTGAGTTCATTGAGACACAGAGAGGTTGAGGAATTTGCCCAGGCCACACAGCTATGAAGCGTTAGCACTGGCATTTGGAACCCAGAGGTCTGGCCCTAAAGCACGGACTCAAAACCATTTCTCTACGGTTAGGCCTTCATCGAGCTTCAGGAGGCATTCAGTAATACCCCGGGAGCTTTTATCTATGTTGTGTGAATGCAGTAGCTTCCCTGCATTCTCAGAGCCAGCCCCTTGAGGAAGCCCCTTGCTCCAGTAAGAAGATTCCCTTCTTCTCACCCTCGCCAGGCCCTGTCTCTGCCGCTGGTGGTCATTGTCCACGGCAACCAGGACAACAACGCCAAGGCCACCATCTTGTGGGATAATGCCTTCTCTGAGATGGTGAGGAAAGACCTGGAGTGGCAGAGGAGGGAAGGAGGGGAGGAACAGGGGCAAGGTGGGCTGTAACATGGGGAGAAGCCGGGGGCAGACACGTTCAAATGGGAGCGGCCATAACTCCTTCTTTCATCATACTCTCTAACCTCATGCTGACCTCTTTTCATGCCAGTCTTAAAAGCTACCATGTTGTAGCACCCTAAACTATTTTTGGAAAAGCACCATCTTTGTGAGTGAGCTCAGGGGGATAATGCCTGGGATGGGGAGCTTTGGGGAGGGGGGGGGAGGAAGAAGGCCCCTCCTGAGGAAGAATGAGGACGATAGCCTGAAGTGCCCTGTCCTTCCCGCTTCACCCCAGGACCGCGTGCCCTTTGTGGTAGCTGAGCGGGTGCCCTGGGAGAAGATGTGTGAAACTCTCAACCTCAAGTTCATGGCTGAAGTGGGGACCAATCGGGGGCTACTCCCAGAGCACTTCCTCTTCCTAGCCCAGAAGATCTTCAATGACAACAGCCTCAGCATTGAGGCCTTCCAGCACCGTTCTGTGTCCTGGTCACAGTTCAACAAGGTCATTCCCTGCTTTTTGGACCTCCCGCCCCCTAAACTCTTCATCCTTGAGGCACTCAGGGCCCTCCCAACCTCTGTGCAGAGACTCACTGCTGGGGTCTTCACAATGCCCCATCATGGCAATCAGGGAGGCCTCTGTCACAGCCCAGGCAGGAAAACCCTTCAGCCGGGTGGGTAAGTCCAGAGGGTGCATTCTCTGGCATCCCCCAGGTTTTGGACTGGAGGCCCTCTGTCCTCCCTCTTTACCAGCAACTTGCATGACTCATCCAGACTGTGTGTAAACACACGTCTGATTCAAAATGACTTTGACCCATTGGGGAAATAGTTCCCATTGCAAAAACCAAGATGAAATCCCACAGGGACACCCACAGTAATACCAGCTACCATGCGCTGACACCTTACTATATGTTGAGCACTTTATGTATGTTATCTATTTACCCCTCCCAACATCCCTTTGAGGAAGCTACTATTATTATCCCCATTTTACAGGCGAGGAACGTGATGCTCAGAGGGGTTAAGTAGTTTGTCCAACGCCTCACAGCAGGTGAGGCTGGGATAGAACTCCATTATTTCTTGCTCTTAGCTACCATATTTTACTGCCCCCAAAGTGAGGTGGCTCAGAACTGGATCTGTTACAAGAACAGGGGAGAAGATCTGGGTGACATGGTTGATGACCAGCTGGGTAAAAGCAGTCACGTACTGCTCTCTTAGCAAAAAAGAAAGGAAAGTCTGCATGACCAAAGGATGTATTAGCAAAGGGAGCAGGACACTCACACCTGGCAAGCTACCTTCTCTGGACTCCACTTCCACCAGGTCTAATCAAGGATGGGTGGAGCACAGTTGTTATGAGGGACTCTGGCCTGGACTTCCTGGGCTGCATCCCAGCCCTGCCTCTCACCAGCTGTGTAGACCTGGGCAAGTTACTTGACCTTTCTGGGCTTTCATTTCTTCATCTGTAAGATGGGATGCTTATAGGCTTGTAAAGATCAGATAAGTTAATTCATGGAAAGGGCTTGGAATACCGCCTGGCACCTGGTAAATGACTGCCATTGTCACTGATGAGATCTCAGATCCAGTTTGGTCCTTCAGCCCTGTGATTCTGTTGTGTGGGCCCTCACAGCCCAGTGCCTGTCCTACAGGCCCTAGCTCTGACCCTCCTGTGTTCACACTAGCTCCCCCTTATTCCCCAGGAGATCCTGCTGGGTCGTGGCTTCACCTTTTGGCAGTGGTTTGATGGTGTCCTGGACCTCACCAAGCGCTGTCTCCGGAGCTACTGGTCAGATCGGTGAGTCCCTGCCCCAGTGGCCTGAGCAGTTGTACCTCTAGCTCCTTCTCCACAGCCAATGCCCCTACCCCCATCCTCTCCTTCATCCTGGCCAGGCTGATCATTGGCTTCATCAGCAAACAGTACGTCACTAGCCTTCTTCTCAACGAGCCTGATGGAACATTCCTCCTTCGCTTCAGCGACTCAGAGATTGGGGGCATCACCATTGCCCATGTCATCCGGGGCCAGGATGGTGAGGTCACCCCAGCCAGTCCTCTGTTTCTGTGCCTGTGCCCTCTGGGGTTTCTTCTGGGAAGGAAATGTCTTGGCCTTCCTTGATGCCAAGCCTGATCTTCAGGAAGTTCTTCCTTAGGTCCAACTTCTCTCCTCCCTTCTGCAGTCTACCTTCTCATTGTGAGCTCTGTAGTAACAGAGACTGGTGGGTCTCCCTCCTCCAGCACTCTCACCCTCACTCCTCTCCCCCTCGCCTTGGTAGATTGAGAGTGGGTCCTGTGGTGGGGCTGGATCGGGGGGAGAATGTCTGGACGGAGGGGACTCATGGTCTCATTCCTATTGTAGGCTCCCCACAGATAGAGAACATCCAGCCATTCTCTGCCAAAGACCTATCCATTCGTTCACTGGGAGACCGAATCCGGGACCTTGCTCAGCTCAAAAACCTCTACCCCAAGAAACCCAAGGATGAAGCTTTCCGGAGCCACTACAAGCGTGAGCTGGAGCTCGCAGTTCTGAACCCTTCCTTTGCCCATCTCTTCCATACTCCCAGTTGCCCCTCTCCCTACACACTGTATGTCATCCCTGACTTCTCTCTCCATTTTTGAAGCCCCATTTCTCCTACTTGCCCATCAGCTATGCTCACCTTTTGCACATCCCTTCCTCCCCAATCCTGGGGCACTCCATGGCTCTCCTTTCCTCC
>NC_138373.1:107350135-107375273 GCF_054177405.1 Leptonychotes weddellii | reverse complement strand
AACCCTTCCTTTGCCCATCTCTTCCATACTCCCAGTTGCCCCTCTCCCTACACACTGTATGTCATCCCTGACTTCTCTCTCCATTTTTGAAGCCCCATTTCTCCTACTTGCCCATCAGCTATGCTCACCTTTTGCACATCCCTTCCTCCCCAATCCTGGGGCACTCCATGGCTCTCCTTTCCTCCCCACAACAGCTGAACAGATGGGTAAGGACGGCAGGGGTTACGTCCCAGCTACCATCAAGATGACTGTGGAAAGGTGAGTGTGGCGCTGTGGACGGTGGGCAGGCCTGGTACTACTTGCTGGAAGAAGCGGTGGCATCAGCCCTTGGTCAGTCACACGGACCTCCTTCCCTCCTCCAGGGACCAGCCACTTCCTACCCTGGAGCCCCAAATGCCCACCATGGTGCCCACTTATGATCTTGGAATGGCCGCTGATTCCTCCATGAATATGCAGCTCAGCCCAGACATGGTGTAAGGAGCTTGAGAGACAGGAATGGGAGTGGTCTGTGCAGACAGGTGTTTAGCACGAGCAGCTGGGAGAGCTGGGGCCGAAGTAGGGAATTTCCCTTTCCACGAGAGGTGTTCCCTATCTTGAGGCAGGAGGTGGGGGTGTCCAGGAGAACGGCTGGCGTCAGGGGGGTCTGCTTTCTCTCCCCAGGTCCCAGGTGTACCCACCGCACTCTCACTCCATCCCCCCGTACCAAGCCCTCTCCCGGGAAGATGCGTTGACAGCTTTCCCAGAGTAAGTGGAAGGGACAAGGATACCCACCTGCAAGGGGGATGGGCATGTGCATTTGTTAGGAGAGGCTCCACCGTAAGAAAGGGGCAGCAAAAGGCTAGCACTCTTTTGTCTCTTCTGTCCACTCCACTGAGAGGTTAGTGGTTAAGTTCCAGACTTAGCCAGGTTCAAATTCCAGCTCTGCCACTTACTGACTTTGGGCAAGTTGCTTCATTCTGGTGCCTCATCTGTAGAATGGGGAATATTGATAATAACGCTAATAATAACTTCCTCAGGGGATTATTGTGAAGGTTAATTGAGTTAGTAATACCTGCAAAGCTCATAGCAGGAGCTATGTTAAGAATTAATATTACCTCGCCTGCCCTTGAAATCCACTGTCATAAATTTATCTGTTGTCTGGATTTTTATTTATTCATCTGTTTTGGCCTTGAAGTGGCCTAGACATTTTTCTTCCCCAAGTAACACTCATATAATAACTGCAGGTGCTTATTAACTCTTAGACAAGCCACAACATCTCCCCTCCCGGGAGTTGAGGTAGGGTGGAGACTGGGGAGGTTTAGAACCACCAGAGTCTGGAGAAACATTAGAAATTAGCGAATTCGGGGGTGCCTGGGTGGCTCAGTGGGTTAAGCATCCAACACTTGGCACAAGACCCCCCCTACCCAACTCCCGCAGTTGTATTGTCATCCTCCTGCTTAGCACTTAGCAGGGATTCTGCTTCTCTCCCCCTCCCTCTGCTCCTCCCCCTCCCAAATAAATAAAGAGATTAGCTAGTTCAGCCCTTCTCTACTCCCCCAGCCCAATCCCCAACACATACACATTTTATAGATGAGAAGACTGAGCCCACGGCTTACCCAAGACTATGCAGTCAGGGAAAGGAGCTGGAAATTGTTTCCTCATTCAATGACCTTGACTTTGCAACACTGTGCCCTTGTTTAGCCTACCTTTCTCTGACTGTACCCTCCTTCCTGTTTCCAGATCTCACCTGCAGATACCCCCCAACCTGAACCAGATCAACCTGCCCTTTGACCAACCTCACCCTCAGTGAGTGACAGCACCCCTCCTGATCCCATGCTCCCCATTCATTCCCAGCCTTATCCCACCCCAATCTTATGGACTTTTCTGGTCTTGGCAGGGGCCTGCTCCCATGCCCATCTCAGGAGCATGCCGTATCCACTCCTGAGCCCCTGCTCTGCTCAGATGTGACCATGGCAGAAGACAGCTGCATGAGCCAGTCGGTGGGAGGGTTCCCTCAGGGCACCTGGTGAGTGGCAGCCTGGGGGTGTTGGCTGGGCGGGAGCTGGAGGAGCGGGTGCCATACCTACCCTACTGCTTCTCCCCTTCCTCCTTGCAGGGTTGGTGAAGACATGTTCCCACCCTTGTTGCCTCCTACTGAACAGGACCTCACCAAGCTTCTCCTGGAGGGGCAAGGGGAATCAGGGGGAGGGTCCTTGGGCACCCAGCCTCTCTTGCAACCCTCTCACTATGGGCAGTCTGGGATCTCACTGTCCCACCTGGACCTAAGGGCCAACCCTAGTTGGTGATCCAGCTGGAAGGGGAGCCCAGAAAGACCGCTCTTCTACCCCCACGGACCTGCTCTGGACACCTGCCCATGCTCCTGCCAAGCAGCAGATGGGGAGAGTGTCCTCCTATCCCCGCCTACTCCCTGGTCAGGAGGAAAAGACTGCCAGGAAAATGCACAGTGGGTGGAGCCTATCCACTCCTTTCCTCCTACCACACACCCCTGTCCTCCCCCTTCCAATGCTGGAAGGGAAATTCAGGTTCCAAAGTGAGACACGCCCCAACACGCCTGCACATGCAGCACACACACACACACACACAGCTCTCCCTGGAAGATGGGCCTGAGCAGGAAAGGGGCTCGGCAAGAGCACAGCTTAGGGCACGGAGGACTTAACCGCCCACCTCGAGCCAGAGCCCAGGACACACATGTAGAAGCACGCAGACACACGCACACATTTGTACGAGAGGCTGGGGACTGAGGGCTGGGCTCGGGTCCCAGCCCTGGGGGGATGGAACAGCAGTTCAGGAGGCCCTGGGTGCGACGTGGGGAATCTGTACACCTGGGTTACTGATGTGGGTTATGCCCAGATTAAAAACAAATTTCAAACAGCCCCAAATTCCTGTCCGTCGGATGGCGGCTCTTGGTTATGTGTAGAGACTGCAGAAGTACAAGGTCTGTTTCGTGTGCAGCTGTGCGAAAACGTGCCTACCCGAGACGTGTGACTATACAGACGTCACACACATTCGTTGTTATGGCCCCCCAAAAACATGTATCCATCTGATCTTGCCTATGTGACAACCGAAGTTTGGAAGTATGAAAACACCGTACCAAAGACACCAGCGAATGTGCCAACTTCTCTGATGCATGCTAACCCCAAAGTACTCAGCTTTCGTATGACCGTGGCCCCAGTGGGTCTGTGTGGCTGTGACCTCTGTATGTGGCTCTAGCTTTGGTGGCTCAACCCTGCCAATCCTGCCCAGAGGCCGGGGGTGAGTCTGGGACCCAGGCCCAGGTGTGTGGTCCTCTGAGTGAATTAGGGGGCCTGACCTGCTGCTGCTTTTCTCTTTCCCCATCCACTGCCGGCTTCCCTCCACTCCCCCAGCCCCATGCCACCCTTTCTCCCTCCTGGGGGTCATCGATCCTAAGCCATAAAATAAATTTTATTCCAAAATAACAAAATAAATAATCTACTGTACACGATCTGAAAAGAAAGACGCTCTAACTGCTCAGACAGGTGCTGCGGTCCAGCCCCCAGCCGAGGGAGACCCTGAGTCCGACCCAGGCCTCCTGAGGGGCCAGTCGAGGGGACCCCACATCCACCCTCCCCCCCACCCCCAGAGAGGGCAGGAGGGAAAAAGTTGCTGAGGACTTGGGGGTAAAGATGGGGATAGGTGGGCAAACTGCAGCACTTGTTAAATTAAAGAAACAAACTAGAAGCACAAAAATGGGGGAGCAGAGGGGAGGAGCAGGTCCAGTGTTCCCAGGCCCCCAGTTCTGGGGGGAAACGTTGCCATTTTTAGCTGTTGGACCTTACCAGGGAAGTCCCCTTTTCCCCCATATCCAAACTGAATCCAACTGCTCATACCACTGGTTCAAGCTACAGAGAATGGGAGTGTGTTGTGTAAGGGAGGGGAAAACCCCAAATACCCTGGAAACAGAGTCCTTGCCCCCTTGCTCTAGGCAAGGGTGAAGGGGCACCACGCACCCTCCTTGTGTCCTCTTGCCAGGCCCCTGCTCGTTATTGCTTGAAGCCCCATAGTTCTACGCCCATGGAGCAGGTGGGGAGGCAGGAGAAGGGCAGCGGAAGGATCCAGGGTTGTGACTAGATGCCAGGGATGGGGAATGTCAGAGTCTATGTGAGCCAGAAGTCCAAGTCCTGGGTCTGAGGACACCAGTGCACCCCTCACTGCCGGCTGGCCTCAGCCTCCACTTTGACACTGCTCCTGCGACCTTCCACCAGAGCAGGATGGGGTCCCGGGGCCGGGCATCGGTCCAGTAGCCCTTCCTCGAACTCTGTGAGGAGAAGGCGTAGGTTAGGAGGCCTTGGGGTGGCCGATGCAGAGAGGTGGCCAGACAGGAAGCAGAGGTAGAGAAGACTGCACAGATGAGCTGGATTTGAATTACTGCCTCCTGCCCGCTACATGTTTACAGGTGTGTCGGGGGGGGGTTCCATACCCAAGTGTGTATGCCCCCCCTCCCCCTTCTGGCTGTGTGTAGCGCTCTCTCTGTATATGTCTCTCTCCTTCTCTGTCTCTCCCGCCTCCGTTCTGCTGGAATTTCTGGTTCTGTCAGGAGCTGTGGGGGTGGCTTGGCTCTGACCTCTCCCCCTCCCCCCCTTCCCAGACTCTGCCGCCCCCACTCATCCCTGGCCCCCTCCCAGGCCCCACCTACCCTACCATGCCCCTCCAGTTTCTTAGAAGCCAAATCAGGGGGAACACAGGAAGCCAGCCTCCTAGCTCCTCCCCCAAGAAGAGCCCCCCCCTTCCAGTCCCCACCCCCACTTCCCACCCACGCACAGTTTAAAAATACCAAGCCAGGGTTGGTGGCTTTGTCTGCTGCATCACTCTCAGCCCAGCCGCTCTGGCCCTCTGGCGGACTATGCCCTTCCCCCATCCACACACAAAGCATCCCCCTTTGGGCTCCTCTACTTCCAAGCTACGCAACCCCACCCTGACTCCTAGCCTACCCTACCCTTCTGCCTTGGTGGCAGCTCTATCCCTGTTGCCCTTCTTGGTGACCCTCGTTCCCGTTCCCCTGGTCCCCCATTCTCTGTCCCCTTGTTCACCCCAGTGCCCCCTCATAGATCTCCATTAGGATCAGACCCTCCCCAGTGGGAATAAACCTGCAGGACCCTCCTTTCCTCAACCCAAGGCCTGGATGGCTGGAGCCCCACTGTCCTCCTGCCTGCCCTCTCCGGTGACTACATCCCTCTTCCTCCCACCCGGCCCCAGGACACCAGGATTGCTGGGTGGGGCCTGGGTGGCAGGGGTGCTTGGGGACGCCACTGCTGCTGCCTCACCTGCGAGAGGCGGCTTCGCAGGCACACAGGGGCTGAGGCGGCCCACGCGGTCGTGGGAGACGAGGCGGGCTAGCCGCAGCCCCTCGTCCATCAGTGTCTGCTGCAGGATGTGGCGGCTCCACAGCCCATGGGCTGGCAATGCCAGAGGCAGGTCAGCAGGGGGCGGCGTCAGCCTTGGGCATGACCCCACAGCTGTGGGCATGGGCATGGATCAGGTCAGGGACTACAGTCAACGGAACCCCCACCCTCAACCGCAAAGCAGACCCGTAAGGCCCAGGCCCCTTTGCCCCCATCCAGCCAGGCCTCCCAACCCTGTTCCAGGCAGTTGCCTCCTGGCTCCTTCCTCCCACCGACTCCACCCCCACAGCGAGAAGAAAAGTATTCTGATGCACACTCACCCTGCAAGTGTCCATCAAGACTCTCCCCAGACAGGCTGGCGCTGTCTTCCTCCAGGCTGGGGCGGTATGGGGGTGCATAGGACTCAGGGCCTGGGGGAGGCTGCTGGAGTTCAGAATGACTTTGCTCTCCAACCTGTGGATGCCCCAAATGGGGAAATGAGGACCTAGCAAGGGAGGGGGTTGAGAGAGGCTGCACTAATCCCCTGCATCCACCCTAGAAACCTACCTCCTGTTTTAACTTCTTCAGTGGAGGGCCTCCCAGTTCCTCGGGGTGAAGCCTGCGAAGATGAGAGCAGTAAGGAAGGTGAAGCTGGGGAGGGACGCACGACGGGCAGAGCACAGAATCTGGGGAGGAGCTATGCGTTATTTCAAGACTAGAAAGAAGCTGGCTGAACAGGAATCTCTAACTCTGGTACTGTTGTTGTGGATGAGCAGACAGAACCTGAGATGGATAGGAGGAGGGACCAGACCCAGACAAGTGGGCCTGGCGAAAAGCAGGACATGCACGTGGGTAGGAAGCAAGCCTAGATGCACCTGAACGGAAGATTACGCCCATGACCCAGCTCCTTGGCAGGATTCTAATCTAGGAAGGACCTGGAGAAAGGAGTCTCACCTGGAGCCCTTCAAGGAGGACAGGTAGGTGCTCTCTCGGGCCACTTGGCGTGACAGGGAGAAGAGCTCCACCCTCCGCAGTAAGAGCGTGTTGTCCCTCATGCAGAACTGGGCAGCAGCTTCATTGATGGTCAGCTGTGGAGAGGGCCACCGGAGCGGTCAGAATCCTCAGTTCCCACTGCCTTGCCCAGACCTCCTCACACCCTTCGTCATCAGACAAACAAAGCCCATCCATCAGATGCTTACTTAGAATTTGATACTATGCAGCTTTCTGAAGGAGGAAAACAGAGATTGGCATCCCCGGCTTCCTAGGAACGCCTGGAGCCCCCACCACCTGAGCGGTCCTGAGCGGCACAGCGCGGGACGCTGAGCTCTGGCCTGTACCTCTGCTTCCCCCTCAGCCGAGGAGGGGAGCACTGCAGAGGCTGGGGTTGGGCTGTGTGGGGGCGACTGGGGCGTGGGGTCCTGACCGAGGGGCAATGAGACAGACCTGGGGAGTGTGAACATTCTCCAAGGTGAGTAGGTTAAGGCCTCGCAGCCAAGTGCAATACTAGGAGAATGGGGTCCTCACCTCATGCAGGCTGAGCTGCTTGCCCTCCCGCCGCTTGGAGTCAAAGCGGCCATAAATGATGCTGTATTTGCGGATCTCCTCCTCCTTCTGGCTGTCGTTATCGTCCATCTCAAAGATGTGCCCCACGCTCCGAGCCAGCTTCTTGTTCAGCTTCAGCAGGGATGTCACCTCCCCAGCATCCCCCCTGGGGAAGCTCCGGAAGATCCTCTCCACACTCTCCACCACCATGCGTACCATCTCTGGTTCCAGTCGATCCGGACCACCCCCAGCCCCAGCTGCTGCCAGCCCCCCAGCCCCAGTTCCCTCAGGGACTCCTCCCCCTGCAGGTGGGGAGAAGGGGGGTGAGCCTGCCTCCTCTTCTCCTCCCGCCCCAACGTCGGACTCTGGAGTGCTCCGTCCTGGCCAGATCCGGGGGTCTCCTGCCCCAGGTCCCCCAGGCAGTGGTGACAACTTCTCTCCAAGTTCAAGGGGGCTCTTGGGGCTAAAACTGCGGGCACTGCCTGCCTTTTCCCCTGGGCTGCTGTGCCCATTGCTCATGCTTCCTTTCCGGGTGCCTGCAGTCTCGGAGATCTTGAAAAGTGGGATACTGGAGACAGGCACGGCAGGCACTGGCTGGCTGAAGAGCCCTGGATTGGTGGCCCATTCTCTCAGTGCCTTCTGCAGGCGTCGGACGTGGAGGGGCTTGGTGGCCATGCCCACGAGAGCCATGATCTCCAGGAACTCCTCCTCACCAGCCTCACACAGTTGCTGCACGTCGTCCCCTCCCTGCTGGATGAAGGTCTCGTAGTAGGAAAGGAGATTGGCGCGCTGCAGGACCCGGTAGAGCTGCAGCTCCCCCAGTGTCCGAGGCAGTGCCATGGCTCGGGCACTGGGCCTGGAAAGGAGGAGTGCAGGACAGAGAAAGGAAGGCAGTCAGTCTGGGTCCCCCTGCTGGGTACCAACCCACACTCGCCATTGTCATCTCTTTCCTGCCGTCTTCTCTTCCCCTCCTCTGAACGCGCTCTCTGCCCAGTACCCCAGCCTGAGCACAGACTGGGAGAACTAGGCATTACCCGGACGCATAAACACACCAGTGCCATCCCAGACGGGCCGCAAGTACCAAAAGGCAGCCCATTCTCTCTGCTGAAGTCAAAGGCTCTTCACCACCATTCTCAGCTTTTACTTTTCTGGCCTGGGGCAAGAAGACCTTGAGCACTGCGGCCAGCCAGCACACCCACCCGTGGGATGGCTGGGCCTCCTTCTCCCCCAGAACGGTCTTCACCCTCCGCCCTCAACACCCAGCAGTCTCAGCATTACTCAAGGTGACTTTCTACACTGAGGTGCACGTAGGACCCCCTGTCCTCCCCACAGTGGACGCCTGGGACCACTGCTGGCCAGTTTCACTCCCTGGTGCTGTCCTACCCAGGCGGTTGCAACGGAGGGGTGTGGCCCTTTCCCACTCGGCAAGCCAGGTGGACCCCTGCTCTGCTCAGCTCCTCTGAGCTGTTCCCGAGGACCTCCCCTCTCCTCCCGACTGCCCAGTGCCCCTTAGTTGGCCCCTCTCCCAGCAGTGACCTTACCCACCTGCTGGGTAGGTAGGCCGATCCCTTCAGCTCAGGCGCAAGGAGGGAGGAGTGCCTCAATTGTTCTGCTCTGGGGCCTGTTCCGCCCCCACACACTCCCACAGCGGCAGCGGCAGTGGGCGAAACCCACCTACCTCCTCTCCCTCATTTTCCACCCACACCTCCAAAGTGGAGCGGAGGAGCGGCTCAAGGCCTCTTGAGGGAGGGGCTGCACCCCGAAACTCCCCTCCCCGTGCCGTAAATAAAGCTACAGAAAAGAGAAGGGACGCCTAAGGCATGCCCTGCTTCTCCAAAGCCCTGCTGATGCTCTCCCTTGGCTCCGAGGCGCCGGCTTCTCCCGGACCCTGGGGCTCGCGTACTTCGTACCAACGGAAGACTGAACCAGCACAGCAGCCCTCCCCCAGCCCTGTTACCAGCCAGAGCTCCAGGGCTTCCCCTGGCGTTTGGGGGCCCCCACATTCTTTGCAAGGGGTTCACATGCCAGATCATGCCGGCAGAGTAAACGGGGGATGGAGAATTAGGTACTACTCTTTCATATCCAGCTTCAACCGCTCCCTACTTGCTCCCAGGGCCCCCTAATTCGAAGACGCACCCCCTTTTCAATCAGTCTCCACCCCCCACCCCCGTCCCGCTTCCCCTCGTTCTCTCCTCGACCTCCGCCCTCCGGACCCCTTGCCTGAGTCCAGCTCCACCCATCTCCACTCCCCGCCGCTTCCTTCTGCCCACTAACTTGGGTCTGGGCTGCGGGGTCCGGCGGGCGCAGTCCCCTCCGCCCGGCGGCTGCTCGGCTGTGGGGGAGGGCGCTCTGTGCATGGACGGCCGGAGGCCACAGGGGCTGCCCCTCTCGGTGCCCAGCGCTCGGCGCCTGGCGCGCGCTGCCGTGTCCGCCGCTGGCCGGGCTCCGTCCCTCCCTCCACGTCTCCTCTCTCCGAGCCTCCGCGCCTCTGTCTGTGCCTCTGCCCCCCCCTCCCCGGCTGCGCTCGCCGCCTCTCCGCGCCGACGCCCCCGCAGGACGCACGGGGAGCGAGGCCCGGCGCTGCGCTGGCTGCCGGGCGGGCGGAGGGCGTGGGCAGCGCCGGGGGCGGGGGCCGGGGGCGGGAGGCGGGGGGCGGGCACCCGGGCCTCGGGGCCGGCGGTGGAGGCGCCGCGGCAGAGCGTCGGAGAGAGGCGGAGACTGGGGGGAGGGGGCGTGGAGCGGGAGGCGGGGGCGGGGACTCGGAGCGGCGGCGCCGAGCTCGGGACTGAGGTGACCGAGGCCGGGCTGCGGAGGGCGGGCTTGGGGACCCGGCGGGCGGGGCGAGGTCGCTCCGTGCCGCCCACGCCGGATGCACAGCCGGCCCTCTCCGTGCCCACGTACCCACGTGAGCGCCCAGCCGGCGACATTCCTACTCCCCCCCCACCCCCACCCCCCGGCTCCTACCCCTCCGAGCGGAGAGCGGAGTTTCACAACCACGCACCGGTACACAAAAACACGGACAAGCGCACAAACGTGCACACGCGCCTCAACAACTACGCGGACGCCCGCTGCCCACACTCCGGCCTCGCAGTACTGTACGTGTGACTGCTAGGAATGAGCCGGGAAAAGTTGGCGGAGCCTCGGGGTGCGCGGCTCCTTTTGGGCGTGCATCCGACTCCCCTTGAGTGTGCGCTTAGGGCAGGTCTGTGAGCGCGGGGTTCTGCAGGAATTCCTTGGCTATCCCAGCACCCTTACCCTGCAGCAAAAGGAGTCATTTGAAGGGCCATTCTCGGAAACCCAGGCCTCCATCCCTGCCTCGAGTCCCTGTCGAAGTTTGGGGTACAGGAATGGGCGGGTTATGCTAGAAGCTAACGCGTCGATCAGTCGCGTCGGGTTGTCAGAGCATTGGTCAGGCAGGGATGGGCGAGGTACCCCTCCTTCCTCTACTCGTCGCACCCTGTTTGCTGAGAATGGGGACCTGCTCCTGGGGAATTCTGTGGCAAAGCTGGGATAGGGAGGACATCCATTCTGCGGACGTTTTTAGGAGACTGCGCTCGAGAGAGTCTAATGGAAGATGGGCGGGAGGCCGGAGCGTCCGACGTGGCTCCCTGCGGAGGAGTTGAAGGGAGGAGCTCCTTCAAGGAGCCTGGCCCCCCTCTGGAGGCCCCCCCCCCCCGGTTTGTTTCTCCTAGCCCCATATGGTTCCCATTACGCTCCCGCCCACTGCTGGGAGGTCGGGGTGGGGGCGGGGGCCGGCCGGGGCTCTGAAGGCCCGGTCCTGCGGTTCCAGGCCCCAACAAAATGAAGGCGGGGCGGAGGGGGAACTGAGCAGACCGGCCGGGGGTCAGGTTCTCCCTGGTCCGAAACCTCAGCCCCGCCCCGCCATTCCGCACTTCTGAGTGGCTCGGGGCCTGGCAGGGCGTGGGCGGCGTGGGCCGGGGCTGGTTCTACATTCCGGCTCAGCAAGGGGACTTTTCCGTCTCCGGTGGGGGCAAGGAGAGGGGGAGTGCATCCCTGGGTGGGATTTCGGTACCTAAGATTCTCTTCTCCTTCTCCTTAAGCCCCAAACGCAGTGAGGGGGTTATAGGAAAGAGCAGACAACCCCCCACCCACCCCTTCCAAGCCCCAGTCCTGCAACTGGAGGGAGCGGCTAGACGGGCTTCCTTCGGGGACTCTCCTCGACCCCCTCTGGAGTGTGTGGGCACCCCCTCCCCCACTCTCCCCTGGTTATTTTGGAGCCTGGGCTGCCAGCCGCTGGCCCCGGGTTTCCACGTGCCTCCTCCCTCCCCCTGCCCACGCGCCCCGTGACGCACATCCTCCGCCCACGCAGCCTCTGTTCCAGGCGCCCCCCTCCCTCCCACCCTTTGGGGCGGTGCTGAGCCCCCGGGTCCGGAGGGAGAGGCAGGCCCGGGAAAGAGGGCGGAGTAGCGAGTGAAGCCAGCGAGGGGTAACCAACTTGGGTCCCAGCCCGGGAAAGCGGACGAGGGAGGAGCTGATCAGAATCCTCCACTCTTCGGTTCTGGGGCGAGTATTCGGCCAGAGGAGGACGAAGGGAGACCGGTCCCAAGGCTTGGGCTAGCCCAGTTCCTTAGGGGAGTCAGCAGGGGGTCTCCCTGGGTGCGAACCCGTGTGGGAGAGTGAAACTCCCGAGTGTTTGTAGCTTTGTTTTTCAGGGTTGTCGTGAGGTTCAAATGAGAGGATGTATATGAAAACTCTGAAAAGTGCCAAGCAAATTTAAGACGGTATTGCTAGTTTGTGCCTCTGTATCCTGAGATAATGTATTTATATGTTTCTTTACATCGAGTTGTGTATCTGTCTCTCTCTCTAGGTTTGTATGTGAGCCCCTATGTGTGGATTTAAAAATACATACATTTAAGAAATCATTGACTTGTGAAGCCCCGCAAGAGGCCCAGAGCGCCCCCGCAGCCGGAGCTGCTGAGATGTCTGTTCTTCGCTTCCCTCCCACTCCTACCACCCCCAACTCCCCTCCTACTCCCTTCCGTTGAGAACTAGGAATTTCCAGCCTTTTGCAATTGGAGAGAGACAAAGAGATGGAGACTATGAGAAGCTATAGAAAAACAAAGACAAAAGACAGGTGGGGGGGAGGGATGATAAAAAAAGGTGTAGCACAAATACAAAAATCTTATTTCTTCTCTTTTTCTCCGTGAGCCTCATTATCCTCAGTGTGGATCAGGACCACTTCCCTACCTGACTCACCTGCTTCCTCCTCCCCCATCTGAGTGTTCTCAGATTACGCAGAGCACAGAAACGGATCCCATTTAATCAAGGATTAATTTATTGTCTACCCCGGTCTCTTCCAGGAAGGGAAACAGTATCCCCAGTCCCAATTTTCCAAGAACAGGGGAAAAGAGTGTGAAGAAGTGGGTGGAAGAGGAATGAGGAAATTGCTAACCAGAAGGATTGTCATTCTTGGGCACGTGTAGATTTTCATCTAGCAGATTGCACTGCTCACATTCCCCTCCCCTACGTTTTTACCAGGCCAAATCCAGTTCACTCAGCAAGGTCTGGCGCAAATGTCACCTTCCTGCACCCCCTCCCCAGGCAGAATTCATTCCCTCCATCCCTCAGAGGTCTCATGGCTCTTTGTACACCTTTCAATTATAGTTGCTTGTCTCTCCCTCAGCCCAGGACTTTTCCAGGGTAGGTGGGCTATCTGGTGGGCCCTCTGAAATGAATGCGTTGATGAGGTGATTTCCCCATCTGAGCAATCTTGAAAAGGGTGATTGACACATTTTACTCCAAAAGGGGCCAAACCTGGGCAAAACTGTTAAGTGGAGAGGTCTCCTTTCTTAAAGTTTCCAGTGAGTGTCACAAGTCTGGCTCCTTGGTCTTTGAGAATGTCCACTGTTGTGGGGCACATGGCTGGCTCAGTCAGTAGAGCATGTGACTCCTGATCTTGGGGTGGTGAGCTCCAGCACCACAGTGGGTGTAGAGTTTACTTAAATAAAAAAATAAAAATAAAATGTCCAGTGTTCTGATAAATTAATTCATACCCAGATGGGAAATGTAGAAGACTGAAATCCTTGCTAGTAACAGAAAAACATGAATATAAAATAATGATCCTCACTTTTTTTCTCTTTGTAACATGTTACAATTGTGGTCCAAGGAGTGTTGGCCTTCAGTTTAGTCATTTTACAAGAGATGCTTCACTTGGCGAAAACAAATAATCCTAACCTCTGCCTTTAAGGGGGTAGGGAGATAGTGCAACAATAGGGGGCGCCTGGGTGGCTCAGTCAGTTAAGTGTCTGCCTTCAGTTCAGGTCATGTTCCCGGGGTCCTGGGATTGAGCCCTGAATTGGGCTCCCCCGCTTGTGCTCCCTCTCTCTGTCAAGTAAATAAATAAAATCTTTTTTAAAATTCCAATATATTGTCCCCTACTTTTATAAAATACACTAAACGTGAATTACTAGAAAAGTGAAATAAATCCATATTTTTATTAGATTCAATAAATATAAAAATTCTCTTTCGAACTGGGAGAAAAGTTTCTAAATGTTTACACTTAATTTCTGAAATGCTTTCATTGCAGATTGGTAACAAACTATGAACAGCACAGTTGTAGTTAGTTTCTTTTTTTTTTTTTAAAGATTTTATTTATTTATTTGACAGAGACACAGCTAGAGAGGGAACACAGCAGGAGGAGTGGGAGAGGGAGAAGCAGGCTTCCCGCCGAGCAGAGAGCCCGATGTGGGGCTCAATCCCAGGACTCCGGGATCATGACCTGAGCCGAAGGCAGACGCTTAACAACTGAGCTACCCAGGCGCCCCAGTTGTAGTTAGTTTCTTTACATCTGTGTTTTAGATCATACTAAGAACCCTGGGCTTCATCACTGGAGATACTAGGGAATCATAAAGACTTTGAAATATGGGAGTGACACAGGCAGATCTGCATTTAGGAGTAGTGTGGATGAAGGGTTTTATGGTTGCAAAAACAGCAGGGAAGCCAGCTTGGATGAAACTAAAGTGGTCCAAGTGAGAGGTGGCCAGGTGTATTCAAATAGCCAAAATAGCTGGGCTTCTAGCTTGGGTGACTGAATAGATGGAATGGAGTATCTTCATCAAATATTTATTGTGTGCAATCCTTTTCCTAAACCAAAAAAAAAAAAAAAAAGTATGAAAACCAAAACTTTTTATTAACTCATTTGACATCACAACCTAATCTGACCTGAACTATTTGTGGCAGACCTCCTAAACTTGTATGAAGTTATTTATAGTTCCATCTATCCCACTTTTGTTTATCCCAGTGTGAATATTTATGTCTCAATGCAGAAAAATTAATTTGTTTGATTACAGGGTGCTGTCCTAGGCCCCATTGGGATTGTTGCTATATATGTTGTATATGCACCATATTACTTTTCTAAAATCCAAAAATATTCTAAAACACATTTACTATCCAGATTTCCCACCCCATTTACTCAACAGTCTTGGCCTGAGTTTTTGGTTATTTGCATACATCAGATCAACCTGCAGATAATGAATATTCATTGCATTGTGTGCTATAGACTCTGAAGATGATTCTTTTTTTAAAAAGATTATTTATCTATCTATTTATTTTTAAAGATTTTATTTATTCATTTGAGAGAGAGAGAGGGACAGAGGGAGCACAAGCAGGGGGAGAGGCAGGGAGAGAGGGAGATACAAGACTCCCTGAGGAGCCGGGAGCCCGATGTGGGGCTTGATCCCAGGACCCTGGGACCCATTGGAGCCACCCAGGTGCTCCTTAAGATTTTATTTTTAACGGGGCACCTGGGTGGCTCAGTCGTTAAGCATCTGCCTTCAGCTCAGGTCATGTAAGCATCTGCCTTTGGCTCAGGTCATGATCCCAGGGTCCTGGGATCGAGTCCCACATCGGGCTCCCTGCTGGCGGGAAGCCTGCTTTTCCCACTCCCACTCCCCCTGCTTGTATTCCCTCTCTCGCTGTGTCGCTCTCTGTCAAATAAATAAAATCTAAAATTTTTTTTTTTTATTTTTAAGTAATCTCTATATCCAATGTGGGACTCAAATTTACTGCCCCAAGATCAACAGTCGCATCTACTGACTGAGCCAGACTGGCACCCCCTGAAGATCATTCTTAAAGTGTTTTGAGCAGTGTCCTCATGATTAAAATAAGGCTAAAAACTTGTTGTGTGACTACCTTGAAGGGACAGAACTTTTTTGGATGGTAAGGTGGAATGCGTTTATAGACAATACAGTCTCATTACTATATATCTTCTTTGTACATGTCAAAAGTCAGTGGTCAGTGATCTGGAATTAGTTCCCAAATTAGTTCCTCTGTTCTCTGGCCTTTATTCAAAACCAGAGTGAGCTCTGAATGGTGACAATTTGGGGCCTGGTAGAAAATGAAGGGGTGCGTGTATGTGTGTGTGTGCATGTGTGTGTATACAACTTTATTTTTTAAAACTTATGGATTTACAGAAAAATTGAGAAGATAGCATAGAGAGTTCCCCTATACCCTATATCTAGTTTCTACCATTGTTGCCCTACATCAGTATGGTACATTTGCCACCATTAATGGCCCAGTATTCACATGTTATTACTAATGAAAAGTCGACAGTTTATTCAGATTTTCTGAGTTTTTACCTAATATATATATATTTTCTATTCCAGGATCCCATTCATGATACCATATTACACTTAGTTCTTTTGTCACCTTAGGCTCTTCTTGGCTGTTATAGGTTCTCGGTCTTTCCTTGTTTTTGATGACCTTGATAATTTTGAGGAGTACTAGTCAGGTATTTTGTAGTTTGGCCCTCTATTGGAATTTATTTATTTTTTTTTCTCATGATTAGGTTAGTTTTATGGGTTTGGGGGAGGAAAACCACAGACATAAAATGCTACTTTCATTGCATGACATCAGGCATACATAGTATCAATGTGATTTATTACTGTTGATATTGACTTCTCCAGGTCAGCCAAGGGAATGTGTGTGAGAGAGACACAGGATGATACTGCAGCAGGGGTAGCCTAGACTTTTCTTTTTGAGGATGAAATTTCTTCTCCTGCCCATAGCTCAGACCCATTTTGACTCTTTAAATATACCTTGTTTTGAAAGCTTGAACCTTCCTCAGCAGTAACCTCCTTTCCTGAATTTCCTCTCAATTCACTGGGCTCCACGATCTCTAGTGCTCCTACCCACCACTATCAGATCCTCTAAAAAAATAAGATGCTTCAATTTCTACTAACAGTAACTGAACACCTGTTTATGTGCCAGGCACTCTTCTAGGTCCTCACTGTGTTAAATCATTTAACCGGAAGCAGCCTGATGCATAGAAAGAACTCAGGCTTTTGGGTAAGACTTGGGTTGAAACTGCAAACCAGCCCAATTAACTATGCAATCTTGGGCAGATTCTTTGTCTTAGCCTCGGCTTCTTAAATGGAGATATTTGTCTCACAAGATGCTATAAGGAATAAAAAACTTTGTCCTAATCCTCACGTTCATTTCACTTCCAACCCTCCCATCCCCATGGGTACCTGGCTGGATCAGTCTAAAGACCATGCAACTCCTGATCTCAGGGTCGAGTTCAAGCCCCACCTCGACTGTAGACATTAAAAAGTAAAATTTAAAAAAATGAAATAAAATAAAATAAAAAATTACGCCCCCAAAACCCTATGCTTACATTTTTATTTTATTTTTAAAAAATTTATTATTTTTTTTAGTAATCACTACACCTAATGTGGGGCTCGAACTTACGACGCCGAAATCAAGCGGTGCGGAACCAGCCACGCACCGCCCTAGGCCTACATTTTTAAATGCTAATGTTTATTCCCATAAAATACACAATTTTTTGTGTGTGACTTGTTTTAAATCATATAGGACTTTGGAGGACACGTCTTAAAAAAAATTGTCCCGTCAACTCCTCCCATAACAAGAAGATCGTGGTAAAAAGGAAAGAGAACAGAAGAAACTTCAGACAATTTCGATGGAAATCCCAAATTTGGTCAAGGAGGCCTCACCCATTCTGATTTTCTATTGGCTAAGCTTACCATCAATCTCACCAGTTGTAAATAAACTGGAGACGGAAGCATGTTGTTAAGGGGTGGGATCTTCCTGTCGCCATTGCTAAGGTGGAGGGTTCGTTTTCTAATAGGCTGGAAGCTGCTTTTCCCGCCCTCTCGCAGCAGTTGCTAAGAGGCGGGATTATAGAGTTCGCAAAGGACTGAGTGCTCGAAGCTCCACCCATCCGATTGGTTGGTAGGGGGCAGGTCTTGCAGTGGATAGGCTGCTGGCCCTGCCTGTTCCGGTTAGTTGCTGGGGAGAGGCACGTGAAGAGGAGGCGGCGTGAGGCGACCACGGCGGGAGGAATGAAAGTGGCGGTCTTACCGGCAGTTGGTGTGGGGCCCTGGGGCTGCGGGGCTGGAGGCCGTGGGGGCGGCGGGGTAGTGCGGCTGCTCCTGATCCTCTCCGGCTGCTTGGCCTGCGGCTCAGGTACCGCCGGGGCAGCAGCTGCCATCGGGGCGGGTGCCGAGGGGGATATATTTAGAAAAGTGGGGCGTGTCCCCAGGGTGCGGACCGTTTTTCTGCGGTGGGGTGCGGACGTGGTGCGGAAAAAGCAGCTTCGTCGTGGGCCCTGAGGGGTCAGGGCCCTGGGCGGCCTGGGGGAGCTACTAGAGTGGGGAGGAGCCTGGAGTCTTTTGGCAGAGACTGGAAGGGAGGCCTGGACTGGGTGAGATGCGGTCCTGGGGGCTGCGTCGCGCTGCGTGGGCCTCCCCGGTTTTCCTAGTTAAAAGTGAGGGGACCCGAGTACCATTGCTGGCAGACAGAGCTGCCACGAGAATGGGGGCATCCCATTCATTGAGCAAATTATCAACGCCTTCTGAGCGTGTGCTCTGTCCAGACTCGGCACGCGTGTGGCTGAACGGATCATTTTAATTCACTGAAATGGAGTGACTTCTATCTAATGTCTTCTGTCCTTGTAAGATCCTGGCGCCGTTAAATTCGCGTTTCCAAAAAAAAAACAACAACAAACAAACCACCACCACTACCAAAAAACACCATTCAGCATCAGATAGGTTTCTTTTGGAAATTTATTCATTTCTCAAGCAAACTTACTGCTGTCTACCCATTGCTGGATAATTGGCTTTGAACGGAAACGAAACTGTTGCCCTTTAACGCTCTAACTCATAAAACCTAGAATGTTTCTAAAAAACCTCCTACCCTCTTATCAAATGCACAAGAGAAAAATAAGTGAGGTTTCCAAGTTCCACTGGAGAGAGTTTGAAACATGGGGTTAAGGATAATCATATCTTGGGAACACAGTATGCTCTCACCTCCCCCATCCTTTGCTGCCTATCTCATGCTGTCACTTAAGATTATCCTTAGCTGCAGCTTTAAGGTTGTCTCAGGATCCATAGATCTAGTTCCAAAGTGTAACGTCCTCCTGCAATATTTTTTTGGGGGGGTGGGGGGAAGGTAGTAGATATCCAGGAAGGCACTTTTTCAGAGTAACATTGAAGGGCTACTTATGATCTGAATGAACTTGGGCCAGATGGTTAACCTCTAAAATGGGGTAGTCGATTGTGGGGATGAAAGAAAATATATGCAAAAATGTCTCTACCTAGTCAGTGCCCAATCAGCAGACACTTTAAGTTTCTTTTATGAGAGGAACCGGGGTTTCTTAGCTTGGAGAAGGGTAAACTTGGGATGATATTGTGTGACCTGGTAGATCGTGTGGGTGGCAGCTACAAAGAGACAATCATGTAGTAGAGAAGAACTTTCTAAAAGCCAGAGGTACCTAAAGATAAAATGCAGTACTTCAAAAGGTAGGTAGTTTTTTTTCTATTTTATTTAACTAATTAATTTATTTAAAGATTTTATTTATTTATTTGACAGAGAGAGACATAGCGAGAGAGGGGAACACAAGCAGAGGGAGTGGGAGAGGGAGAAGCAGGCTTCCCACGGAGCAGGGAGCCCGATGTGGGGCTCGATCCCAGGACCCTGCGATCATGACCTGAGCCGAGGGTAGATGCTTAACGACTGAGCCACCCAGGCGCCCCTGATTTTATTTATTTATTTGACAGAGAGAGAAGGAGCACAAGTAGGCAAAGCAGCAGGCGGAGGAAGAGGGAGAAGCAGACTCCCCACTGAGCAGGGAACCCAATGGGGCTGGATCCCAGGACCCCAGGATCATGACCTGAGCTGAACATAGACGCTTAACGGACTGAGCCACCCAGACGCCCCTGGAATTTTTATGTACTTTAAAAATCAATTTGGGGGCACCTCGGTGGCTCAGTCGGAAAAATCAATTTGTATGAACTTTTTAATATATTAAGGATATATATTTTTTATGATCTGTTTATTGAAAATTTTTCTTTAATTTGTTTACCCTCTTTTACCTTTTTTTTTTAATATTTATTTGAGAGAGAGAGCCAGAGAGAGCACGTGTGTGGGGAGGGGCAGAGGGAAAGGGAGCTGCAGACTCTCCAATGAGCAGGGAGCCCCAATGACACTGAGCTGACTGAGCTGATTTGACGCTGCTGAGCTGACTCAGGCTTGATCCAGGACCCTGGGATCATGACCTGAGCCCAAGGCAGACACTTTTTTTCTCTCTCTCGAAGGCAGACGCTTTATGGACTGAGCCACCCAGGCAGCCTTACCTTATTTTTTTTATTGAAGTATAGTTGACATACAATGTTATTATTTTCAGGAATACAACATAGTAATTTGACTAATACATTACACAATGCCCACAGTAAGTGCGGTCCCTTTTTACCTTTTTACCTTTTTATTTTTTTTAATTTTTATTATTTTTTAAAGATTTTATTTAGGGGGAGAGAGAGAGCATGAGGGGGGAGGGGCAGAGGGGGAGGGAGAAAGAATCCAAAGCAGACTCCACACTAAGTGCGAGCCCCAAGCAGGGCTTGATCCCACCACCACAAGATCACAATCACGACCTGAGCCCAAACCATGAGTCAGTCGCTCAACTGGCTGAGCCACCCAGTCACCTTCCTTTTTACCTTTTTTAATAGATTTATATTTTTATGTAGTCACTTAATTTTATTCTCTAGAGTTATTTCCATTGCTTTATGCTTAGAGAGCCCTCAAAAATTGAATTTATATCATTTTTATGCTACTCTTTAATTTTTTTATTTTACTTTTTAATCTATAATTACTGTTAGCATTTGGTGTAAGGTGAGGATCTACATAGGTTTTATTTTCCAAATAACCAGTCAGTTGTCCCAGCATCCCATTGAATGATCCTTTGCTAAGTGCACTGTTTAAGATGCTATTATTTATTTATTTATTTATTTATTTATTTTTAAAGATTTTATTTATTTATTTTGACAGAGCGAGACACAGCAAGAGAGGGAATACAAGCAGGGGGAATGGGAGAGGGAGAAGCAGGCTTCCGCGGAGCAGGGAGCCCGATGTGGGGCTCGATCCCAGGACCCTGGAATCATGACCTGAGCCGAAGGCAGACGCTTAACCACTGAGCCACCCAGGCGCCCCAAAGATGCTATTTTTAAGAAGGCTTTTAAGTATGAGCTGAGTTACCTCTTGAAAGAAATGAACAGAGACTATTTAAGGTTGTTTTTCATGACTTTTTAGGGTCTGTTCCCATCCTCACATACTGTGAATCATTTTCATTGATTCTACCTGTAGATGTTACCAGTGCTGCTGATTAGTTTGTAATGACTGTAAACAAGTATGAAGTTATTAAGCTTTGAATAACTGCTTTATGGGTAAATGTGATAAGCAAGTTATGATTCACTACATTCCATGAAGGCATTTTCCAAAAATCTTTGGGCTCAGAAGGCATTTTCTTGAATGTTTAATCCATTCTGCTTTTTAACATGCTGGCTAACTTACTTCTGGTGGGAGAGGAAGAAAGGTGGTGTATATCCTTTTGCTACAGGAAGCACAGAATTTTAAGGGGGCATTTTGACAACTTGTATATGTTTAAGATTGTTTGGTTTAGTTCTATGTTGCTAACAGTTTAAGCTAGAGCTGGAGTGGTGATTGTTTCACAGATTATCCCTTTTGACTGAATTGGTGTATTTTACCGCTCAGTGACTTTCCAAAGATGTGGCTGGCCAAGGTGCTGATTTCCATAGGAGGTTGCTATTAAGGACATTTATTTATTTACTTATTTACTTACTTAAAATTCTTTCCCTAGAATGTTAGGTAACTTGGGAAAATGAAGAACTAGATTTTAAAAGATGTTGCTTATTATAGAGCTCTTTTATTTCTTTAAGAAAATGGCATCAGTGGGGCACCTGGGTGGCTCAGTTGGTTAAGCAACTGCCTTCGGCTCCAGTCATGATCCTGGAGTCCCAGGATCGAGTCCCGCATCGGGCTCCCTGCTCAGCGGGGAGTCTGCTTCTCCCTCTGATCCTCCCCCTCTCATGCTCTCTGTCTCCCATTCTCTCTCTCAGATAAATAAATAAAAAATCTTTAAAAAAAAAAAAAAAGAAAATGGCATCAGAGAATTTTAAAATTAGTTTCAAAACACTGATGCCTTTCTTGGTGTTAAGTTTTTCAAATGCCCTGTGCTATTGACATTATTTGTATCTCGCCATCTTCTTGAAAATAATAGTGGGTTAAAAAGGTGTAGTTTTCTATTACTTGGTGCTGTGGGAGAGAAGGGGTTACAAAGTGTGACTCTTGTTTTTTATTGGACAGGTGTATGTTTTTACTTTGGGTTTGTACACAGACTGGATATTCTTTTAAGGAAGTGATAGATTCTTGTACAACATTTTTTTTTAATACTTCCCAATGTTTTTGCATACCTCAATGAATTTGTCAATATAGTAGTTTTAGCATTCCCATAACCTTATTCTCTTATACTCTCCAGAAGTAAATAAACTTTTTTTAAAAAGTTCTATTTATTTAAGTAATCTCTATAGCCAACATGGGGCTTGAACTCACAACCCTGAGATCAAGATTCGAATGCTCTTCCCACTGAGCCAGCCAGGTGCTCCAAGAAAATAAACTCTTGAACCATATTTATGAGTGGATACTCTATCAGTACATTTGTGGGCTTGCTAGTGAGACCTTTTAAAAAGGTTTCATTTTATGAAAGATAGGCTAGGAGGAAATCCTAATTACTACTGGACTAAACCCTAGTGAGAAGCTGATAGATGGGGGTTCAGGGCATGCTACCTCGAAATACAGCATCTTGGCATATTGAATATTTTAAACTGAGGGAGTTTAAGAAAACAGCAGAAACAGGAAGGTCTGTCTGATCTCCCCACCTCACCCTTCTTCTCTGAAACAGGCCATAATATCCTGTGAGAGGTGCCCTCCCTCCCCATACCTGAGGAAATGCAGATAACGGGACAGTGAGAGGATTCCAAGCAAACAGGCCTTTCTCAGTTTCCCTCAGCTTACTACCATTACTACATACTCTTTACCCTATCATATTCCTCCGCAAGTGTCTACTCTTCATGAAACGTAGCATAAAGGACATAGGTCTATTTCTTTGGGTCTGCATTTCCTTATGAAGGCTTTCGTGTCACATAAAACTTTTGTTAAATAAATGTGTATGCTTTTGTGTTGTTAATCTATCTTTGTCAGTTTAAATTTTCAGACCCAGCCAGGGACACTAAGAGGATCAAGGAAAACTTTTTCTTCCCCTACAATATGAAGACTGAATTTCCTTTCCTTTCCTTTCCTTTTCTCTCTCTTTTTTAAATATTTTATTTATTTGAGAGAGAGCGCCAGAGAGAGCACAAATGGGTGGAGGGGCAGAGGGAGAGGGACAAGCAGACCCCCGCTGAGCAGGGAGCCCACACTGGGCTCCATCCCAGAACCCTGGGATCATGACCTGAGCTGAAGGCAGATGCTTAACCAACTGAGCCACCCCGGCTCCCTAAGACTGAATTTTCTTAAAAATTGAGATATAATTAATGTATAATAAAATTCACCCTTTCAGTGGTTTTTAGTATATTCATAAGGTTGTGCATCCATCACCATTGACTAATTCCAGAGTATTTTTATCACTCCAAAATGAAACCTCATGCATCTTAGCAGTTCCCCATTCACTTCTCCTCCCAGCCCCTGCAAACCACTAAAATCTACTTTCTGTCTCTGTGGATTTGCCTATTCTGGACATTTCATATAAGTGGAATCATTCCATATGTGGTCTTTTTGGTCTGGCTTCTTTCATTCAGAATAATGTTTTCAAGGTTCATCCGCATTGTAGTATGTATTAGTACTTCCTTTTATAGTTGAACAATATTCCACTGTTTAGATGGATATGTCACATTTTGTTTTATCCATCGGTTCATCAGTTGGTGGACATTTGGGTTGTTTCCACTTTTTAGTTATTGTGGATATTGCTGTTGTGAACATTCATGTACAAGTTTTTGCGTGAGCTTGTGTTTCGTTTTCTTGGGTATGTACATAGGAGTGGAATTGCTGGGTCATATGGTAACTCTGTGTTTAACTTTTTGAGAAACTGCCAAACTGTTTTCCAAAGAGGCTGCGCCATTTTACATCCCCAGCAGCACTGTGTGAGGGTTCTAGTTTCCCACATCCTGGCCACCTCTTGTTATTGTCCTCTTTTTGATTTTAGCTTTCCTAATAAGTGTAAAGTGGTATTTCATTGTGGTTTTGATTTGTATTTCCCTCATGACTAATGATGTTGAGCATCTTTTCCTGTGTCTCTTGGCTACTTGTGTATCTTCTTTGGAGAAATGTCTATTCAGATCCTTTGCCTATTTTTACAATTGGGTTATTTCTCTTTTTATTGTTGAATTGTAGCTCTTTATATATTTTGGATAGTAGCCCCTTATCAGATACATGATTTACAAATATTTTTTCCCATTTTGTGCATTTGTCTGTTTACTTTCTTGATAAGGTCCTTTGAAACACAAGTTTTAAATTCTTATGAACTCTGATTCATCTGTCTTTTCTTTGGTTGCTTATGCTTTTGTGTCATATCTAAGAAACCATTGCCTAATCCATGGTCATGAAGATTCACACTGTGTTTTCTTCTAAGAGTTTTGTAGCTTTTGCTCTTATGTTTAGGTTTAAGGCAGAAATTAACTTCAAAATTAGTCTTAGCTTCACCAAAGCCATTTTGGACTGGCAAGTATCCTTGCCTTTATCATGTGTGTAACTTTGTTTTTTTAAGGTTTGGTTGAGGTTTTTGTGTTTTGTTGTATTTAGTTTACTTATTTAGTTTATTTATTGTTACTTAGTTTATTTTTAGTTTATTTAGCTTAAATCTACCTATCTTTGTACCTAGACTAGAGTGATAACTAAATTTCCACTTAGAGTACACTTAATAAGTTGGTAAGTACAATATAGAACTAAGGAAAAAGTTATTTAACTGTTTTGTGGTAAAGAAGGTAGCTTGTGCAAACTTGGGTGGGAAGTTACAAGAGAGTGGTCACTGTTAAGCCTTGAGTTGGCTGAGATTGAATACAAACTTCTGAATGGAGAATCTTCTGTCTTGGCAAAATCAAAGGGAGGGCATATATTAGTTGACTGCTCTTAAAACTTGAAACAAAACAACTGGAAAAAAGCAACTTTGTGATCTGTTAGTATCTTCTTAAAGTCCTGTATATACAAAAACATTGCCAAATCTGTTCATTCTACTCAGGAAAAGGATAGAGGAAATAAATAGATGGGGTTACTTGAGCTGTGCCTTTGTAAGGGAAGCAGGACCTGGGTGTGAATCTCAGTTAAGTTATTCACTAGCGGTGTGACTTTGGGCAAATTGCTTAATCCTTCTTAAGCATCAGTTTTTCAAATTTGTGAAACAGGGATTATGAGAGTGCCTGCCTCACAGCATTGTTGGAGAGTTAAATGAAAAAACAGCATACTGTCTTAATAAACACTTAATAGTAGCTTTTATTATTACTTATTCTGTGTTAGTGCCTATAATATCTAAATAATTAAATTTGACAGAAATAAGACTCTGCCTTATTTCTTCTCTCATTTCAGTTTCCTTGTTTCTCAGTCACTGACATGTTAACCCCAACGTTAAGAAAGTGGTCAGGGGTCAGTACTGTAACAGCATTGCGTGGTAACCGGTGCTGGCTATGCTGCTGAGCACAGCATAAGGAATAGACTTGGGGACTCACTGCGTCGTGCACCTGTTACTAATGTAACATTGTATGTCAACATACTTCAATTAAAAAAAGGAAACAAGGGGCGCCTGGGTGGCTCAGTTGGTTAAGCGACTGCCTTCGGCTCAGGTCATGATCCTGAAGTCCTGGGATCGAGTCCCGCATCCGGCTCCCTGCTTGGCAGGGAGTCTGCTTCTCCCTCTGACCCTCCTCCCTCTCATGCTC
>NC_138373.1:107280593-107349635 GCF_054177405.1 Leptonychotes weddellii | reverse complement strand
AGGCAGTCGCTTAACCAACTGAGCCACCCAGGCGCCCCAATAAATAAAATCTTTAAAAAAGAAAACAAAAAAGTGGTCAGTTTATTTTTTATGAAATGAATTGTAGTTATTAACTTGTTCTGTAATACTCAATTCTTATTTCCTTTCTTTGCATAAAGCTGGAGTTGATGTAGACGTGGTCATGCTTCAGGAATCCAGAGTTTATAAGTTGGATCACAGGCAACAGTTCTGTTATAAAAATGTGCTTATCCCAAAATGGCATGATGTGTGGACACGGATACAGGTAATAATTTGGAGGCCCCTGGCTGGGGCAGCTTCTGTGAATATCTTGTCTGTCTGTGATTAGTGAGTACTTTGAGACATTTTCCCCCTTCACACACAATTGGGGGGAAAAAAGGACTGTTAACAACCTTGTTAGGGTTCAGATTATCCTGAATTGTGTTTTCATCAGTAAACATTTATACTTAGTTTTCCTGTCTCTGTTCCCTTAAGTAGCTTATAATACTTGACTCTGAGGTAACCTTCCTTCCTCTTTTTCCCAAAGAAGCTTTCTTCTTGTCCTCTCTCTCCTTCTACATACACACAGACACACACACATATACATGCACGCATGCGCACAGACACACACACTGACACGTGCGCACACGCACCCCCCCCCCCCCCGCCCCCGCCCCGGCCAAAGGCCTTATGCCTTCTTTGGCCTGAAAACTGTTGCGTGCCTGTCAGGATGTAAACTCTTTTGCCTGGCTGTTCCTATTCTATTTTGATTCTACACAAAATGTTTCATAAACCCTGTGCCTGAAGTTTTCCCTAGATAAAATGACTTTGGTTTCATTTATTTCATGACACTATTAAGCCACGTGGCAAGCGAGGATGTCTGGCTGTAATAATGATTGAACAAAATGAGTCCTTTTGGAAACGCTGCGGCTGCTGTAGGCATAGTTACTGATAAGAGCATTTGTTGTTCACATCAAAAACATTAAGGGTGGGCTTGTGGGTTTTAATTTTCTTTTTTTTATTGTCTGATATAAAGATCATGTTCCATCTGAGACACGTTATAACCAACATTTACCCATAATCAGTGATTTGTGACAAAGGGTTGAACTTCTCAGCCTGTCATTATGGGAAACATTTTCAGTTTTCTGGGGCTATTTCTGCCTGGCAATTTTCTTAATATTCTAGAGCCTTATTTTGTATGATCTGTCATAAATAGCTACAGTGATAACTCTTTCACCTTGGAAGTCTTTTTTCCCCCTGTGTTGTTCTGGCTTAATAGCAGATTCAGATCATGTTAACAACAAGACATTCTAACAGCTGCCTCTGTGTACTATGTACAGTGTTATTTGCCCAATTATGTTTGAGCCGTTGCATCTCTATATTTCTTATAAGCCTTGTGGAAAACTGGCACTATTACTTATTTAGCTATTTAGTCTCACGGTTTTTTAAAACCGTATTTATGAAAATTTAAAATTCCTACTTCTTTCTCATCCTGATTTTACTTGTGTTACAGATCCGAGTAAATAGTTCCAAACTGGTACGAGTCACCCAGGTGGAGAATGAAGAGAAACTGAAGGAGTTAGAGCAGTTTAGTATCTGGAACTTTTTTTCCTCCTTTTTAAAAGAGAAATTGAATGACACCTATGTTAACGTGGGCCTATACAGCACAAAAACCTGCCTCAAAGTCGAGATTATAGAGGAAGACACCCAGTACAATATCATCGTGACCCGGAGTAAGTCTTAACCTCTTTTTTCTGGTGGATTCTATTGTGAAAAGGGACTGAGCTTTCGAGAGTGTAATTAGTGATACAGAGAAGTTAGCCCAAGAAAACTCCTTTCTGGTTCTGATTATAGCCAGAGTACACCACTGCTCCAAACAGTTAAGAGAGTTTCTCTCCCATGTTAGGCCTAGAATAGAGACTTCGCCTTGGGTCATTCTGAGTACCTCCTTACCTCGATTTGTGAAGACTTGTGTCCTGATACTTCCAGTGGCCCTGAGCTGATATGCCTAGTGTTCTTTAGGGTAAGACACATTTATTCCTGCCCTCTGGGCCCTTCTAGACAAAGTTAGATGTCCTGAATGTGTAGACCTACATTTGAAGACCTGAGCAGGTAAATAATAAAAACTGAAGAAAAGTAGAACTGAATATTAATACTTCACAAGTAAAAAAGATTTGTGGAACCATAAGTAACTATGAAAATCACTGCAGTTTAAGGCTTGATATTCAGTGGAACTGGGAGTTTTCCCTTTTCTGAATATGTTTGAGAAAGTTTCACAGAGGACTGGGATCGTTATCCTGTTGAATTTTCTGACTTTTGGTCTCTCCTTGGTTACTACCTAGGGTTCTGGGATGTTGTGAATAGCAGAAACATTCCTGGGTTTTGCTACAAAATATGTTGTGCCCTTCTAACTGTCCTATGGTTCCTCAGGTTTTTTTGGTTGTATAGAATTTGACTTTTTTTTTTTTTTTTTTTTTGGTGCTCCTTTTACGTGTACTGATTCTTCTTGCTCCTGTTCTGTTTGTGGACCTCCCCTAAACTCAGGGCTCTTGAATGTGAATGCTGTGGGAGTGTCTGGTATGCCGCTGAGGGGCCTCTACTTGGGCCCCCTGTCCTGGGTGAGATGTGTTTGAGTGTAGGCTTTTCCAACACAGTGCTTGTGTAGCAGAAGGAAGTAGGTGGTGGTGTTGGGCAAGAAAAGCAGCCAGTTAGAGAACAACAGAGGGCCCAGACCCAAAGTTCTAGGCAAATCTGCTGAATCCGAACCTGTGAGTGACTTTCGCGGGAAAGCCGGAGTGGTAGAGACCCCTTGTGGGCGATTGCATGAAGTGCTGATGGCATTATGCTTGGCTCCCATCCAAAGCAAAGCCTAGTTTCTTTTAGCCTTAGCATAGTAACCAAAATAAAAATAAGATCTCCAGAAAAGTACAGGTTAGACAGAGACCTTCTTATATTTTCTGTTTGGAAGGGTTCCTAGGCTTTGTGTGGAATTTACAATGCTGTTTAGGTAGGTTGTTTGCGTTTATAGGTGACCCTTGAACAGTACAGGGGTTGGGGTGCTGGCTGATTTACCCCTCCCCTCACTGGAAGATCTGCATATAACTTTTCTTTTTTTAAAGATTTTATTTATTTATTTGACAGAGACAGCGAGAGAGGGAACACAAGCACGGGGAGCAGGAGAGGGAGAAGCAGTCTTCCCGCAGAGCAGGGAGCCCGATGTGGGGCTTGATCCCAGGACATGGGATCATGTCCCGAGCCAAAGGCAGACACTTAACGACTGAGCCACCCAGGCGCCCCAGTCTGCATATAACTTTTGACTCCCCAAAACTTCATTATTAATAGCCTGCTGTTGACCGGAAGACTTACTGATAGCATAAACAGTCGATTAACACATATTTTGTATGTTATACATATTACGTGCTGTATTCTTACTATGAAGTAAGCTAGAGAAAAGAGAATGTTGCTAAAAAAACCATAGGAAGAGAAAATACATTTACAGTACTGTGATGTATTTGTCAGAAAAAGTCTGTGTATAAGTGGCCCATGCAAATTCAAACCCATGTTGTTCAAGGGTCAATTGTATTTTATTAGCTGACCAATAATGCCAACATTGTCTTTCATTCTATAATGCTTTATACTGTTTGTTTTCCCTATCAAACAGAAGTCTTTATTTGTTTCAGGATTTGACCCCAAACTCTTCTTCATTTTCCTCCTTGGACTTATGCTATTTTTTTGTGGAGATTTGTTGAGCAGGTAGGTTCCAAGGCTGGAGTGCAGAATGACAAGGCTTAGACCCACCCTGGTTGGCTTTTATCATAGAGAAAGTGCTGCCCTTCCCTTTTCCACGAGCTTTATGGCTAGGCCATTGCCTGCTTGGAAAAATTTTTTAAATACTTTAATACATGTTACAATTTTTGCTTTTTTCTTAAATTGAACAAGATTGGCAAGAATGAAATTCTCCTATTAAGTTGAGCCATCATGTGATGGGATTTAGCCAGTACATCACCACCCTTTCCACCATTCGAAATAACATGTTAAGTCCTCATTTTTACAGGGCCATGTGTTGGTGAATTTCATGCCATTCAGGGGTAAAGGAACAAACACCAACCACTTATTCATTTCCTGTTTTTAGGAACCTCCTAGCTAAGCTGGGTGAAACTGACATGTACAAATAAGAAAACATAGATAACTGAACAAACATTGAACAACGGTAGAATCAACCTTAACTCTGTACACAAGTAAAAAGAATATTTGTGGAATAATGAGTGAAAGCTACCCATTGGAGTTTGAAGTTGGGCTGGAGTGAAATTGGTAGAAGCTGTTCCTTATTTTGGGGATCCCGAGAGAAACTCACAGTGAGGGAGGAATGCCTGGCAGGAAGAGCGTGGAGCAGGAGCTCTTTATTCTGGGCTCTGCATCTGGTTTATCTTTCTGGGTAATCAGTTTAGTTCCAGTTTCCAGTGTCCACTCAGGCAGTATCCTTGCACCTTCCTTTTCCCCAGTGAAGCTGGGCAATTCCTCAGAAGGAAGATTGTCCTTAAAAACTGGGTTGGGATCGTGAAACTAAGCAGAGGTTTATTGCCGGCATATATTTGAGGGGCCTCACTGATACCAGTCCTCATAAGCCAGGAGCAATTACATTGTACCAGTCCCATCAGTGTTCAGACCTCAAGATTTAGACATAGACCTGCTCTAATCTGATACCTTTTTTCTGTCTTTCGGCTGTGATAGTTGTTCTTGTTCGAACAATGCCATGTATGAAGACTACACACATAGTCATGAAGTAACGTTTCTCTCTGCAGAAGCCAAATCTTCTACTATTCCACTGGGATGAGTGTGGGAATTGCGGCCTCTCTACTAATTGTCATTTTCATACTGTCCAAGTTTATGCCCAAGGTAAGTAGCAGAATCCTCATCTGCAGTCAGGAGGAGCTTGGATAGTTGAGGGACTGTTTTCTTGGATAATCTGACAGCACTGAAAATTTGCATTGGTGGCTGATAAGTCAATGTCCTTTTTCATTGACTTTTTCCTTGATTCAGAAAGGTACTTTCCATGATGACACTTGGAGCCTGATTACATACAAACTCCCCCTTTTTATTTAAAATCCTATGCACAGTGGGGAATGAAAGTCTCCTTCCTGCTTGCTGATTACATAGCCAGGCTTTTAAGTTATTTAGCACCTCATTTTCCCAGTGGTCTTTGTACACTATACCATTTTAAATATATAGGATGTCTTCTTAAGGGATGTGGTTTTGTGCATTTTTAGTAGGTTGAATTTTTTTAAAATCATAGTTCCATTTTGCTGCTTTTATGTATGGGAAGCCTGTTGTAACTTTTTGTTTTCACTTCTACTCTGTCTTAGAAAAGTCCCATTTACGTCATCCTGGTGGGAGGCTGGTCCTTTTCTCTGTACCTCATTCAGCTAGTTTTAAAAAATTTACAAGAGATCTGGAGGTGTTACTGGCAGTATCTTTTAAGTAAGTGTTGTCGGTTTTGCTTTCCTTTTTATATGTTTATAGGTTGCTTTGGTTCATTTGATCCTGAAAAGATGTTGCCTGCTTACAGTCCATGCCATTTTATTAATCTGTAAGAATCATAGTTCTTACTTTATTTCTAACCCTGTGCAGTTGTCACATTAAATGAAAACGGTGCTGCCAGGGAGAAGACTTTAATTGGTTGGTGTTTATAAGTACACTTCTCTTTACACAATAGGCATCTTGCTGAAAAGTTATAAATTGACTTTATTAAGATAATCCTATTTTAAATACACTTGAAGACCTTAAGAAGCAAAGGACTCTGCAGTGGATTTTTCTATAAAGTGAAGATCCTTTGGTTGTACAGTTGGTAATCCTTAATCTACCTTTTGAGAAGTGATTAATCTGGATTATCATATATTAGGCTTTTTTAAACCGACCATTCTAGCATTGTTCAACATGTAGCTTTAATCCTCCATTTGAACCAGATAAATTTGGAAACAACAAAGGGTAGAAACTTAAGGAGATAAATATATTTGAGTAATGAAAAAAGCGTGAATAACTGGGTAAAGATCTTATCCATTTTCCTAGTTCAATAGGTGCCATATAGTGAATGCACTGCTGCTCCCTGCACAAATTATTTTTACCAGTTATAGATGAAAAAGAATGTTTTCTGATAACTCTTCTCTTAGGCTATGTCTTCACAGTTGGATTCATGAGTTTTGCAGTCTGTTACAAGTACGGGCCTTTGGAGAATGAACGAAGTATCAACCTGCTGACCTGGACCTTGCAGCTGATGGGCCTATTTTTCATGTACTCCGGTATCCAGATACCACACATTGCCCTGGCCATTATCATCATTGCACTGTGTACTAAGAACCTGGAGTACCCTATTCATTGGCTGTACATCACCTACAGGTGACCGAAACGCAATATAACTTTGTATTGAAACACACCATTTGGGATGCAGTTGCGGCAAAGGGGTCCAGAGGCGTTGACCCGGGAGCCTCTTTGTTCATGGAAATTGATTGTATTATATAGCTTCTGCTTTTGTTCCTTCCAGGTCTTTCTTTTTAGACTCTCTAAAGGCATTTTTAGAATTTTATTCTAGTCATTTTATATAAAAGAAAAACATCCAGTAAAGTGTCATGTGTTCCTGTTACCACTAGGTGGTGCAAAGTATACCACTTTTATGCCACAGGCCTCCGGGTCACCTGGTTCCGGATTATTTCACATTGGTTCTCAGATTGTTCTGGGAGTTCTAGTCTTAAGATGTAGCTCACAGTGCGTTATCATCTTGTATAGGAACATGGAACGGTCATAGATTCTGAGGTTGTCAGTGGTGGTTCTATTATACATAGTCAAGGTGATGCCTTCAGTTTGGGGAATCTCAAGTTAATGGCCCACAATCTTATACCATCATTTTCTTGTCATTTTTCCACTTTCCAAATATTTTGTCTATCATTTATTGGAAAATAGGTGAATTTATTCACATTAGTGAATACTCTTGATTGTCATTCCTAGTCTAACACATCAGGAATATATTATAAGTAAAGATGTCTACAGAAGAAAGGTGGGGATGATGACTCTTAATGTCCAGGCTCTCTGCTGTATACTTGGCTCACTGAAGGAAGCTGGAGGGCAGGCTGGATAGAAATTACTGATTAATGATTCATGATGTTATTTTGGTGAGCACAGAAAGATGTGTAAGGCAACAGAAAAGACTGTCCCCCCTCGTCTCCTGACAGAAGAAGAATATCGGATACAAGGAGAAGTGGAGACCCGAAAGGCTTTAGAGGAGCTTCGAGAATATTGTAACAGTCCAGACTGCTCTGCTTGGAAGACTGTTTCTCGAATCCAGTCTCCAAAGAGGTAAACTCTTGGCCAGCTATGCCAGGCATCTCTCAGGGTATTGTGACCTTGAGTTCTAACAGAGATCATACTTCTAGATAAACATTTTGTATTCATGGCTTTGTTTTCCTGTTCATGTAGGAGTAGTTGAGAAAAAGATACATATATCATCATATGTTAAGCATATCCTCAAGGAACCATCTACTCTAGATTTGATTGTAGCATTGAGAGAAGACTCCAGTACCGTATTGTTTCCCGTGTGATAGTTTTACATTGCTCTCTGAGTGGTTTTTTTCTGTGGGGTTGGGGGAGTGTGTTCCCTTTTTATTTGGGAGCAACTGTACCAATGAGTATGTGAAGCTTCAATTTGGAATCCTGATGGCATAAAATTTATAGGGCCATAAACATGAATAAATGTGTAATGCTCCATAATCTTCTCTTATCAGGATTACAAATGACTAAAGGAACCTTAGCACTTTCCTCACTAAAAGGATAGGCTAGTGCTTATTAAGCAGGATAGGATTTCAGGGGATGTTGGCTTCTGACCCCAGCTTTCCTCTTTTCTTTATTTCTTGCTTTTAGTCTGCTTCCCTGCTGGAGTAAGGCAGACTCTATAAAATTTGAGCTGTGAGTGTATCGAGGGTTTCACTTTGTTCTTATTTTGGAAGGAGACCAGAAAGGACAGAAGGCAGGTTCTTAATGAGTATCATTTTCTCTTTTCCAGATTTGCTGACTTTGTGGAAGGTTCTTCTCACCTCACACCCAATGAGGTTTCTGTCCATGAGCAGGAATATGGATTAGGGAGCATCATTACCGAGGATGAAATCTATGAGGAAACATCCACTGAAGAGGAGGACTCAGATTCTCGGTATCCCGCTATCACACAACAAATCACCTCCTGACTTAGGTGGTAGTCAGTCATTTTTATGTGGACTGGCTTGGTACCTCAATGGTCCATGTTGCTTGTGTGCACCGTTGCTTCTCAACTCCTTGAAACAGGGTGAGATGGTGCAGAAATTCTCCGGCTGAAATTAGAGGCCTGAGTAGGCCTCCCTCTGGAAATGGTCTTGGTGGTCTCTGTGGGATCCCTGAGGGAGAATGGGTGAAGTCGTGAATGCTTTCAATGCTTCCCATGGGTTGTTGGCCCACCTGTGTTTCAAAAACAAAAAACTGGATGGCCACAGCTAGCGCGGTGTTCTAGCTCCTCTTAAAGATCGACTCGGTGGTGGTATTTCTGCCACCAAAGCTGGCACTCAGAAGTGAGAACTGTTACGTGTGCAGTAACTCTTTCGGACCCTAGGCTGCGTCTTCCAGAGAGAAATACGCAAATCTGAGCCTCCTTCACTTCTGCTTTTCTTTCAGTGACTTTAGAATAATCCTTGTTTTAGCTGTTTTAAGAGGAAAATAGATTTTTATTTCTGTCTTGTTTTTTAAACAAATATATTTTTTTAAATATAACAAATTCATGTTCCAGAACGAGCAAGTGCTCCAGATTGACAAGCCCATAGGTCCCTACATGTTTATTAATATGGATTATCCAGTAAAGCCCCAGAATTGTTGTGTTGGGCTTTGAATTAGTTCTCACACGTTTGTCTAAATCTTGCTTGCTTTTAGGAACATGCCTGTGAACCCTTCTATAGGGGAGGTCTGTCAGGCTTTTTATTATATCCAAGTTTTAATTCTATCTTAAGACATTTGCATTCTTCCCTTCCCATTCTTCCTTGCCCACTTTTGCCCTTTCAGGAAGTGTCTATTTCCTCAACTGTGAAGTATGTACAGTTTAGAGTTTGTTTCATTTCTTATATTCTCTTCCCCTTTGTTTGTAGCATTATTCCTGCAAGTAGGGAGAAGTGATCATTTTTTAGAGAATTTAAATGCTTTTTACATGCCCTCCATTTTTCCTGTCAGTGGGACACATATCTTTGAGTTGCTGTGGAATCAAGAACCTCTCTCCTTTTCCTTTCTCTTCCTTTGTCTATCCATTCTACGTGTTCTTTTCAGCCTCTCCTTACCACCTGTACTCCCCCCGCCCCCAAATCTGGCTACTTTGTAAGCCCTGAGACTATCTGGGTCGTTTCCTTGATGCAACATAAAACTGTAGCTTTGTAACGGCCACAGTCCACATTGCCACGAAATAGACCTCCAGGTTATCTTCATGCCTCTGGGTGTTCATTCACCTTTCAGGATCACAGTTTTCTGTGCATTTAGTACACTTATTTGCAGTTCCATTTCTGACTAGAGATTCATGCTGCCTTTTATTACAGTGGCATTAGTTCCAGATTCTTTTGCCATTGGAAAGTACCCTTATAAACCAGCAGTGTCATTTATGAGGGAGCAAATTCCCAAGTCTCTGTCATTTGCTTGGTTCTGTCTTGGTGATCTTCACCCCCGTACCTTGGAAGAGGCTATAATGACTCTAGCCAGGAATATAGGCCCTGACGGCCGGAGCACAGCATCAGGCTCACTGGTGTACTGTGATCATGGAGACGGCAGATGATTTTTTATAAAACTGTAATGACTCCTTCAGACCAGTCACTTAACAGATAATCTTGAAAGGCCCTGGGCTCATTGCCAACTTCCAAAATGTCAGCTCTGAGACTCCCCTCCAGGTGGCCAGTTGATTATTACCACCAGTGTTTTCCACAGCTTTAAACTGTCCAAAAGTGGCTACTGCCTCAGTTGGCAGCAAATACACATACAGTAGAAAGTGGAAACACAGTATTTGGTCAGATGCTATGGGTTAAAGTTGCAGGGCAAAGGAGCTTTATATTGGGAAACCTTTATGCCTTTGTAAATTATGTACGTGGTCAAATTTTATCCCTCTGCAGAGAACTGTAAAATAATTCATCTGTACAGGTGGTCTTAGGATTACCCGGGGACTTTGGTGCCTTCCCCCAGAAAGCTCGTTTGGGAGGTGGTGGCTTGCCTCCAGGTGACTTTCCCTGCCCTGCCTCTTATCTTTATCTCGGTGAGAAAGCACTGTGAAGCAGGGAGAGAGTCTCCTCTTTTTTTGTTTCGTTAAACTCCTTGTGAAATCTCGTTTCCACCTCCAGACCACTTTTTTTTTTTTTTTTACCGTGTTTGAACTTGGGGCAAGTAAGATCAAACTCCGTTTATTACTCCGTGTCTGTAGTGGGAGACCTGAGCTGTAGGCGGTGGAGGTGACCGTGGGTCCTGCAGCGTGACAGCTTCTCTGAGACCGGGAAGGACGAGGGTGCCTTTGGTGTGCTGTGTGTCCTTGCTCTGCTCCAGATGCTTCAGAGCCTCCAAGTGCCCACAGATCGCTTGACTCCATAAGCCTTCTTCGGGGGCTGCTCTTGTCTCCTTCTTGGCCACTTAGTCTGCTGGCTCAGTCACTACTTGAAGCCCCCACTTAATTTTCTCTGGCAGTTACCTCTTGCGATTCAGCATAGTCTCATCTCTCCGACTGATCTCATCAAAAAGGATTGAGGGGATAACCATGGAGTGAGCTGGACATCGGAGCCATGTCTGCTGCCATGTCAGCATCTTGCTCGCAAATATCAAGCTGTAAATTGGCCCTAGGGCGCAGGGTCTCTTCAGCATTGGAAATCTATCACCTCTAATTGGTCTGACCAAGTTATGTAGAGCATGACTGCCATTAATGGGAATATGAGAGCCAGCTGGCCTAAAACATTTCCCCTCCACTTTCCCACTCAGATTGCTTTCACGAGACCAATGGAACCAATCACCAAAAATAAGGACAGTTTAGCAACTTGGATGTCTTCTAATAAGAAAGTCCTATCAGCCACTTCATCCCACCAAAACTAGTTTATTTTCTCCTCCCAGGTCCAAGCCTTTTATGTCTGTTACAAAGGGGGAGGGATTGCTAATCATAGTCTTTGGGTCCCAGTGTTCTATTTTGTGCTGATACATCCCATTCAAGGCCTAGCCCTCTCTTCACTGACTGTGTTACTGTGTTCCCTTCAACCCAATTCCCACCTGGCATATACGTTAGAGATCTGATGAATGAAAGGACCCAAATAGGCCAGATAGTCCTCCCTGTCCCTGATATCCATAAAAAGCTTGGAAATGGATTATGCAATTGCCCTCAATCTTTTTGTTCCAGAAAAAAAGATGGGCTCAGATGGATGCCTGCATAAAAATGGTTCTTAGCTGTTTACTCATAACTTTTCTCTGAATTGAATAGTGAAAGTTGAAGTAGGAGGAAAGGAAATTAAATGTCCTTCTAGTATTCCTTTGGACTCAGGTCTGACATATGAGATAATAACCTATATTGAAATGCCAAGAACTTTATCTCAACCAAGGAGAGGACCGTTTGACAGATTTATTATGCCTTCATGTTACATAGGCACTGAAGCCAAGTAATAAACATATAAAATAGCCATTTGCACAAGGCAAATGCAAGTAAAACCTCTTGTTTATGTTTTGATGTAGCAGAAATTGATTATTATGTTTAGGGAAACCTATGCAGTTATGGTGATCCAGTGGTATCTCTTGGTAACTTAGCTCACGGACCTAGTTGCTGTTGAGTTGGATTCTAGATGGTTACTACCTTGAAAAGGTGTTTGGTGCCTTATGTGATGGGAGCCAGTGCCTGCTAGGAATAAACAAAGCAGATTCCTGTCCACATCAATACACATAAGCTTTAGTGGGGAATGGGAGTGGCACACACACAGCCTCCCCCAGATTTGGGACTTTTGTCTCCCCATCCCCTGCCAGTGTGTGTCATCTTCCTCTTCACACCCTTGACAGTAACTTGAAAATGGTGGCTCATCTTCTCTGAACTTTGCTGCAGATGGGCGGCCTTCGCATCACGTTAGTATACTAGAGAGCTCATAATGTGAGTATTAGAACTGTTGCAGCCTGCCATTGCCTCAGTTTCCCATGTTTGTGGAATTGATGGTGAAATAGCAGGGCTAAGGAATTCCTGGGTAAGTTTTAGCCTGTGGGTAATGCCTTAGTGTTGTTTTAAAAGATTTGTCATTTATATTTAAAATAAATGTTCACAAATGTTTGAAAGGAACAAAACGATCAGGGATGGCTCTTTGCCATGGGTCTCATTTTCGCTCTTTTCTGTAAGAAAAAATAACAGTGTCTTATTATATATTTTTTCATTTTTATTGTACAAGTTTGTAAGTAATCCCAATTTTAATAAAGTTTTATAGACTATATAGTGGTCTCTCTTAATGAACGTGTACTTTTCTTATTTGGATCTCTTGAGGCAATTAGCTTCTAAGTTTCATCTTTTTGATGAGATGGTGTTGCATGCCATCTATTTTCCTTTTTTTCTTAACCACCACTCCCCACCCTGGGTCTGCCTTGGTCTACTTCCATCCTTGGCCTGGATGATTTCCCAGCATGCCAGATCTCGAAGGGGTATTCTTGCAGGAGTCACAGGTTGTACGACCACGCTGTCTCACAGGGAAAAAACGTATAGGCTGTTCCTAGTCCAGGGAGCTACTCCGATTGTGCTTTAGTTCTTCTTCTTTTTTTTTTTAATTTATTTTTATTAGACAGAGAGAGAAAGCATGAGCAGTGGGGAGGAGCTGAGGGAGAGGGAGAATCTCCAGCAGATTCTCCACTGAGTGCACAGCCCCACTCGGGGCTCAATCTCACAATCCTGAGATCATGACCTGCACCGAAACCAAGAGTCGGACACTCAACTGACTGAACAACCCAGGCGCCCCTACTTCTTCCTATCTTTTGTTTCTCCACTGGGGTGAGGGGAAGACCTGTGGATCCAGCTGTGGGGTGTCTGCCAAGAGCTTTGGGTAGGGAGAGAGGGGGCGGGGCTGTAGTGAGTATTAGGGGCCATGGAATAAAAACTTCAATTATGTGTAGGCCTGGCTTCTGTAGGAGGAGTCTGGTACCTTCCATTTTCTTTTATGTTTTAGCTATTTCCTTTGCTCTGGGGATCCGTTACAGCATTTGCATTAATTCTCTGCCTGTGTCCTCTCTTCTCAGTTATTTAGACTACATGGAAATCTATTGTCCATTTTTCAGACAGTCTGTGAAACAGGAAGAATCAGGAGGAGATCATATGTAAATTTATGTAGATGAATGCACACTAATGGCATCTTTTCTCCTCTCCCCTCTTTTTTTTTTTTTTTAAAGATTTTATTTATTTATTTGACAGAGAGAGACACAGTGAGAGAGGGAACACAAGCAGGGGGAGTGGGAGAGGGAGAAGCAGGCTTCCCGCGGAGCAGGGAGCCCGATGCGGGGCTCGATCCCAGGACCCTGGGATCAGGACCTGAGCCGAAGGCAGACGCTTAACGACTGAGCCACCCAGGCGCCCCTCTCCTCTCCCTTCTATAACTATACTAGGTAAATAAGAGATGGAGGTGATTATAAATCATTGAATTAATAAAAAAGCATTATTGCTAGGTATGCAACATCATAGGGTTTTAGTAAGGACAAAAAAAGAAGTGTGAAGAAGTTCTTCTCAAACTTGAACATGCGTAGGAATCATCTGGGAAGCTTGTTAAAATGCAGACTTCTAGGGCCACCTGGGTGGCTCAGATGGTTAAGCGTCTGCCTTCGGCTCAGGTCACAATCTCCAGGTCCTGGGATCCAGCCCCATATCGGGCTCCCTGCTCAGCGGGGAGTCTGCTCCCTCTCCCTCTGCCTTTCTTCCTGCTTGTGCTCTCTCTGTCTCTCTCTCAAATAAATAAAATCTTTAAAAAAAAAATAATTCAGACTTCTGATACAATAAGTCTGGGTTGAGGCCCAAGATTCTGCATTTTTTTTTTAAGATTTATTTATTTGCAGAGAGAGACACAGCGAGAGAGGGAACACAAGCAGTGGGAGGGGGAGAGGGAGAAGCAGGCTTCCCGCTGAGCAGGGAGCCCGATGTGGGGCTTGATCCCAGGACCCTGGGGTCACGACCTGAGCTGAAGGCAGACGCTTAACGACTGAGCCACCCAGGCGCCCCAAGATTCTGGATTTCTAATGAACTCCCAGGTGATTCAGATATGGGGTGTGGACCTCACTTTGAATAGCAAGGATGTAAAACACTTAGCTTGTTGCCTGGCACATAGTAAGTATTTGATCAATGTTACTAGTTGACACCAAATAATTTGTGAGAGTCAAGAAGACCCTCTACCACCAAACATCTTCACCATATCTGAAAACTTCTGTGTTTTTATTGTGTAGCATCTTTTTAAAATGAATATACTTGGGGCACAATATTTGTTTTAAGTTTTGCTGAGTTTTGACAAAAAGAGTTAATTGACAGTTGTGTAACCACTCCTGCAGTCATGATCTAGAGCTTTTCCATCACCCCCAAAGTTCCCTCATGCCCCTTATACAGACTAGAAATGTTAATGGGGAGAAGAGGAAGGGGATTTCAGAGTCATGATGGAGGAAGACCAGTCAGCTCCAGTTACTTGAGTTTTGCCTGGGATCAGATCCCAGTCCTGCATCCCCCAGGCCTCCTCTCATCCCTGGAATGCTTTGACAGATCTTGAAATCGCCACGGACTTGGATGTGTATTTGTACCTCATTAATTTAGAGTGACCCATTCATCCCAGTGTGGCCAGAACCTTCCTAGTTTTAGTAGTCAAGTTCCCACGTTCAGAGGACTCATCCTAGGTCCCAGACAAACTAGGATGGTGGGTCACCCCAGCTGTGATGTTGATTCCATTGTGTCTCGCCTGAGGATGCCATCTCATTTTAGAATCCCTTCTCTCGTGTGAGCACATAGGAGACACTCAGAAAACGAGTGAGTGGGTCGACACACAGATAAACCCCACACTGTGGGTGGCTGCAGATTCCTGGCCTGGAGAACAGGAGACCTGGGTTCCAGACCTGGGTTCCCAGGATCACACCATGGGAAGGTGGCTTCTCACCCTAGGTCTGTTTCCTCCACACAAAAGACAGGATCTGTGGTCCTTTCTGCCTCTGATCCAGATGCTGCTTCTGTGTATATCTGGGATTGTGTGCTGATGGCACTTCCGCTTGGCTTGCTTGCTCTCTCTTTCCCTTGCCTTTTTCTCTCCCTTCGGATATATATATAGTAGATCAATAAATCATGTAAAGGCAGGTTGATAATGGAATTGCTGATGGGCCAGGCGTATGCAGAGTGCTTCTGTGAGAGCAGTAGAGTTTGGACCTTGAACCGAGCAGCTGTGGCTGGGAGTTAGAGGATGGAGTCTGTCTTCAGCTAAGTGTGCTCTTTGTGCGTGCCTGGGAGAGAGGATGGTGGGCAGAGGGAGCCTGTTGTTCAGGAATTTTCCTGGGTGGATGAGGGGGTATCCTGGAAAACAGGATTGCATAAGCCTCTTATCTATTGGGGGTGATTATTTTCAGCTGGGCTGGTGCCCAGGAAGCAGCATCTCAGGGTCTCATTCAGGTTCCTCGCCCAGAAGGATGAAAACCAGAAATACCAAGACTTGGGCTGAGACCTATGGGAGACTTAGGGTCAGGAAGCTACATTCTGTCCCTGGTTCTGCCATGTATTGTCTGTGGAACCTCAGTATTTGCCTCTAATTTTCCTTTTCAATGCAGTGAGTAGCTGCACTGCTTAGCTCACAGGATGGTGTGATTCAGTGAGATGAGACAGGTGGGAGTCCATGAAACTGGCATCCATACAAATGCCAGGTGGTATTACTAACTAGAGCCTTCGGGTCTGTTTGTGGGGCTGACCCATGGGGGGGGAGGGAATTTGGGGATTTTGTCTGCCTAGCTCCCCAAGTAATATCATTGATACCCTCTGACTCCCAATGAGATAGGTAGGTTTGAGGGAAGTACTGTTTCTTTGCTAGGGAAGACATCCCAGCCTGCCTTCCTCTTTGGCAAAAATTCCTGACTTTTTAGAAAAGCTTTTCCTTGGCTATTAATTCCACTCCTGCTCTTATTTCCAAATTTGGGGGGCAGTGGAGCAAGAACTCTACCTGAGCCCCTCAGCTAAGCCCAGCCAGATACCCTTTCCTACCTAGAGGGGGCTTTCTCATATGACTGAGCATCTCCCTCTGGGGCATCCAGCCTGGGAAGGGTTAATCGAGCCACACCCTCAGCAGGAACAGCCTCGGACTTTGTGCTGAGCTGCCGTCTCTGGCCTCTCCTGGCTTGACTGGCACAGGGAGCCTTGGCTAGAGGAGGCAGCACAGTGGAAGGTCAGAAGAGTGGACACTGGCAAGAGGAGGGCAACCTCTTTCCTGGCCCCTCAGACACCATGGACAGCTCCCGTTAACGAAGACACCTCTCCACCCTTCGGGCCTTGGGACTCCTATGCCCCCTTCCTGTCAAATTGGGATTTCATTCACTATTCTCCAAGGGACACTGAAGTACACCCTAGTTCCAGTGTTGGGTGAGTCTTGCCTTGACCTATCACTGCTCTGCACATCCAGGGGTGCCCTATCTGGGGAGTGCTTCCTTTTTCCCTCTCCCACCCCCCGACCTGTCACATTCCCACTCCCCTCAAATCCAAATCCGAAGAGTATGCCTTTCTCCAGCCCTGCTTCTGCTGCTCACCCCTGCCTGCCAAGTCACTTAAAAACTTTAGTTTTTTTAATCTGGAAAATGGAGATAATAATAGTACGTACTTCATGAGGATATTGTTTGTAAGCATCAAATGATTTCGTGTATATAGTGTTTGGAGCCCTGCGTGGCCCGTGGTACCTGACTGTTAGAGATTGCTAGTGTCACTATTCTTACTGCTCTCTCAGTTGTGTCCTTCCAGGAAGTGACGAGCGCTCTCATTTTCTGAAACGTGGGGAAAGCAGAGTGAAGGCTGAAGTCAGCCTATGTTCCCCTCTGGCCCAAACTTCCATCTCTGCTTCCCTCCCCTCCCCCACCCAGGTTGAGCATTGCCGGAGACTAGGAGATGTGGCTTTTTTATTCCTTTTAGGGAGTAGCCCTGACCATTGTACTAATGATTCTGTTCCGCACCAGGCCACCCCACCTACTCGGTCCCACAGGAAAGACTGAGGAGGGCTGGGCTTCCTCCTGAGGTTGCACCTGCCATGTGCCCACTGCATGGGGCTGAGCCCCACAATAATTCTGCTCCTCCTTGCCCACTCCCACCAGCTACTAAAAAGCTGGGTGTGTCCCTCTGAGGCAAAGTCCGTGCCGGAAGGTTACAGCAATGGGTGTAAAAGCTGGAGATGGAAAAATAGGGACAGATGTGTAGGCACCTCCAGAGATCGTGACAGCTACTTGATGTGGCAGAAACCAACCTCACTTTTATTTGGGGTATTCTAATCTTTTATGGAGGAGCTCCTGCCTCTGTCCTCTAACTCATCAATCACCTCATCCAGCCCCCCTTTAGACGATGAATCTCACTGTGGCAATGAGAGGGACCTTCGGAAGAACGTTCATGCTGGGTGTGGGTGGGCCCGGTGACTTAACTAGAGGTTGCGAGAGGTAGGAGCTGAGAAGGAGAACTGGGGGAGAAGGTCAGGGAGTCTGGACCCTGGCCAGGACCTCGGTGCGGGAGGGAGTGAGCCTCCAGAACTTACCCTTTCTTCCCCAGGCTGCTCTCCTGCAAACACAACTGTGCTCCCCAACCCCCCCCCCCACTCCCCACCCCCCGGTCACTGCCTGCTGGGTGCCTTCCTTACCCTGGTCAAAGGCAGGTGGTTCTGCCCCACCCCCACCAGCCCTAACCCCAGAAGCAGGGGATCCTCCCCACTCAGGGAGAGTTCCCACAGCTTCCCGCAGTTAGCTTTGGCTAGTCCAGAGGACTCCCTGGGTTGAGGACCATCTCTAGGGCCAGGAGTTGGAGGGGAAGGCTCTCTTAGATCCTTCTGCCCTCTTCCCCTCACACAGTTACTGACCCCTGAAGCTGAGCAGACTTCAGCCAGCCAACTGACCCCTTATTCCCAGGACCAGTAGCTCCTCTGGACATGACTCTTCTGGAAGGTGCCGTGGGGTTGGAGGACCTGGTGCTCCTGGAACCCTTGGAGCAGGAGGCTCTTCTCAAGACCCTCGAGCTGCGCTATGAGAAGAAGGAGATTTATGTGAGTGCATACGGGTGCCCCTGGCTGTGGGTGTGTGGCCAGAGAGGTCCTGTGCTCCCACTCCTTCCTCCCCCTCCCAGCATCCCCTACCCCCACCCCTGCTCATTCTCTTTACCTTTTTTGCCTCCAGACCTACATTGGGAATGTGTTGATCTCCGTGAATCCCTACCAACAGCTGCCCATCTATGGCCCGGAGTTCATTGCCAAATACCGGGACTATACCTTCTATGAGCTGAAGCCCCATATGTAAGTAAAGGGACTGAGGGAAGGCTGACAGGGCCCCCACTTCCTGACAGCCAGACACCCTAATTTCCTCTATCCTTTCTCCTAAAGGAGGCTCTCCAGGTTCCACCCCCCCACCCCTGGCCCCAGGAAGCCCCTTCCTAGACCTACCACTTGCCTCAGTCTAGTCCAAGGAGGGCGGATGACTCTGGGGGCCGGAGATGGAGTGAAAGATGATGTCTTGGATTAGCCCCACCTTAGTCATCACCTGCTTCCTCCCCTCCAAGCTATGCTTTGGCAAACATGGCGTACCAGTCACTAAGGGACCGAGACCGAGACCAGTGCATCCTCATAACGGGCGAGAGCGGAGCCGGCAAGACTGGTGAGGCACCTGCTGGGGGGGGCCGTGGAGTCACTGCTGGAGCCACCCCCTCCTCTCTTTCCAAGCCAGGCTGGTCCTGCCCCCACCCCAGAAATTTCTCCCCGGTTTTTCTGCTTCTGAGGGATGGGAGGTGCTGGACTTAAGGGGAGTTAAGGGCGGAGGGATCCACGTGATGGTTTCTCTTACACAGAGGCTAGTAAGCTGGTGATGTCTTATGTGGCCGCTGTCTGTGGGAAAGGAGAGCAGGTGAACTCTGTGAAGGAGCAGCTGCTTCAGTCAAACCCAGTGCTGGAGGGTGAGGATTCCAGTCTCTACCTCCTCTGCAACCCCACCCCACCCGACTGGCCCCAGAGACACTCAGCCCTACACCCTCTTACCCTGTTTTCGTTCAGCCTGAAAAATCTGAGATTGGCATGATGGCTGGAAGACCTTCCTCCTTCCCCTTCTCCAGAGCCCCTCTTCTCCCCTCAGTCTCCTCACCTCCCCTCTCCCCATCTCTGCAGCTTTTGGCAATGCCAAGACCATCCGCAACAACAACTCCTCTCGATTTGTGAGTGACCATCTCCCTGGCCTAGGAGGAGAGGGTGTGGGGGCTTGAGAAGGAGGAATGGGGCACAGACCCCTGCTGGGCAGGGTGGTGAGAAGAGGAGGAAGCAAAGTCTCTCTCTCTCTCTCTCCCTCTGGTCTCTGAAGGGAAAATACATGGACATTGAGTTCGACTTCAAGGGGTCCCCCCTCGGTGGCGTCATCACAAACTGTATGTGTCTCCCCATTCTTTGTTTTTTCTTTTTTTAAGATTTTATTTACTTATTTGAGAGAGAGAGAGCGCATGTGCACAAGCAGGGGGGAGGGGCAGAGGGAGAGGGAGAAGTAGATTCTCTGCTGAGCAGGGAGCCCAACGCAGGGTCTTGATCCCAGGACCCTGGGATCATGACCTGAGTCAAAGGCAGCCGCTTAACCTGACTGAGACACCCAGGCACCCCGAAAGTGTCTCCCCATTCTGCTCACCACCTCTCCCTCCTTCCTGCCCCACGGTGTCCCTTTCTGCTGATTTACTACCATAGGAAGGAATAGTAGGCTACCAGGAGACTGCCCAAGCCCTGGGAGCAGACTTAGAGGGAAGCTTTGGTGTCTCCCTGCCCCTCAGGATGTTATTTTCTAATTCCCTGCCAGATCTGCTGGAGAAATCCCGAGTGGTGAAGCAGCTTGAAGGAGAAAGGAACTTCCACATCTTCTATCAGTTGCTGGCCGGTGCAGAAGCCCACCTGCTGAGTATGTGCCTGTCCCAGACACATGGCAGAAGATCCCCAACCTCCATTCAGTCTCCTCTGGGCCCCTGTAGCCCTCAGGCTTCTTCTTTCTGCATTTCTTACTCTGAATCTCATCCACTCATTGTTGGGAACAATTCCCCAACCTCTGTGTTCTCTTCTTTTTCTGGGATTGTATTGCTAGGAATAAATCTTCTGGCCTCTTGACCTGCTCTTATTGCTCTGTCCTGCTTGGGTTCCTCCTTCCCCAGGCTAGCTTCAAAAATGGAACACTTATTTCCATCTATCATTCTTTCCTATCTTCAATTTAAGGGACTTTATCGATAGCTCAGCAGAAAATCCAACAGGATATTCTAAGTGTTCAAGAATGTTTGATGAGCAGTAGTTGAAGTTGTTCTGGGTCTACATCTGCCTCACCCAGGCCCTGTCCTTGATTCACTTTTCTTAGATGGTTTTATGGAGGTTCCATTTATTCATTCATCAAACATCTCTTGAACACCTACTATGATCGAACATTGTGCTGGCCTCTAGCGATGCAGAGTTGAGTAAGATGACATGGACCCTGTCCTGGAGAACTTATGGTCTTCTAGGGATGGCAGATACGTGAATGGAAACACTGCAAAATACAGTGTGATTGGTGCCAACAGGCCTGTGCCAGTGGCTGTAGGAGCAAAGTCATGGAGCACTCTGCCTTGTCCCGGAGAGCCCTGAAGTGGGCCCGAGGTGGCTCTGGGTGGGCATCACTGTGGAGTCTGGTGTGACTTCAGGCCTTGCCAGAGTTTGCCTCCCAATCCTGCCTCTAGCTGTGAGCACTGTGGGTATCTGGCCCCCAAGGACCTGTCCTTTTGGTTTCTGGTTGTTTTCCACTGGACTTGTGCCCCTTTCCTTTCCCCTCCTGGGGATCTCCATGGTTCAAGAGCCCCTGCAACTCTCATTATTCCTTCCTGGCTCAGTAGTCTTGGTTGTTCTCAGTTTGTCTGAATCATAGGCACTAGTATATTGTTCTGGTTGATTCTGTCACCCATTGATTTAAGCTAAGTCTGAGCAAGGCCTCCCTGGTGTCATCACCCCAGGGCCTTTCTGACTCATTCTTTGTCCAGACACCCCTCTTTAGCAGGTTCCTGTTTCAAAATTTGTATCTCAGGGGAAGCTGCCATTACACTCTAGTTTGAGGGCCATTCCCTGATTATCAGATCATGTGAATAACAGATCATTGATATCCCTCAAGCTCCATGCTTAACCTACTCCTTCCCATCTCAGGTGAACAGCTTCAACCATTCTCTTGATTCATTTATTAAAAAGAAAAAAAGTTTTTATATGCCAGCCAGGCACACAGGATATGAAGATGAAAAACATAGTCCCAACACACGAGTTGTTCATTTGTGGGAGAGACAGAAAAAAACAAAACCTAGCCCGTGTGTTATGGGCTGGGATAGAGATTCACCATTGGGGGAACACAGGAGAGCCTTTTGGCTCAGCCGCACAACGTCAGAGAAAAGCTTTCAGAAGAGGGGTCAGGGTTGGGGAACATAGCACCTGCCACTTTGTTGGTACTTAGTGAACAAACAATGAATGGGCCAACCCTGGCCAAGGGTGAGGTGTTGAGGCTCAGGGTGGGTGGGAGATATGTGCTCGCCCTTCTTTCCTCACCTTTGTCCTCTCAGAGCCACTGAGAACTGAGCAGGACAGATAGTTTGCTTGTTTGTTTTCATTGTTTAGAACCCTGAGGGTGGGACGAGGAGTGGAATGAGATTTTTCTTTCATAAGAGTTGGAAAGAAACCCAACAATTAAGAACACCCAAACCCGGGGCGCCTGGGTGGCTCAGTTGGTTAAGCGACTGCCTTCGACTCAGGTCATGATCCCAGGGTCCTGGGATCGAGCCCCACATCGGGCTCCCTGCTCAGCGGGAAGCCTGCTTCTCCCTCTCCCACTCCCCCTGCTTGTGTTCCCTCTCTCGCTGTTTCTTTCTCTCTCTGTGTCAATTAAATAAATAAATAAAATCTTTAAAAAAAAAAAAGAACACCAAAACCCTAAATACTGCTTAAAAATTTAGTCTATCATCATGGGAATTCATGATCCCCAAACAAAGGAGGCAGGGGAAGAGCCTAAAACAAAAATGGCTCCTTTGAATTAATGAGTAAACCAAGCTGGGGCAGGGGCTGTGAGAGTCAAGGCCAGAGGACTCGTGAGAGCCTGCGTACTAAACCTCTTCCCTCACACTGGCCCTCCCAGAGGCCCTGAAGCTTGAGCGGGACGCAAGTGGCTATGCCTTCCTAAACCAGAAAGTGTCCAGAGTTGACGGCATGGACGACGCCTCCAACTTCAAGGCTGTACAGGTGGGTGCCCAGGGTGGGCCCTTAGGTCATCGTTTGAGCCCAGGCTTTGGCTTTGAGAAGGGAGGCTTTGAACTAGCACCACTGTTCAGCTTCTGATTTCTGCTCTCTCCTCAAGAGTGCAATGACTGTGATTGGTTTCTCGGAGGAGGAGATTCAACAGGTGCTCGAGGTGACGGCCCTCGTGCTGAAGCTGGGGAACGTGGAGCTGGCAGACGAGTTCCAGGCCAATGGGATATCAGCAAGTGGCATCCGGGATGGGAGAGGTCTGCACCGCCCTGTTGGTGCCCCCAAGCTGCTCCCCAGTCTCCTACTACAATTCCTGTTCTTCCACCATCTCCTGCGTAACTGACTCCACTCTGATTCAGTCCTACTCAGCCCATTCCCGAGTTCTTCCCCAAACACACCCATGGAGAATTCCCAGTGAGACATTTTGGAATGAGGTTATGAAGTTTGATAGACCTAGATTCTGGGACTTCTCTGAATCTCAGTGGAGTCTTTACAAAGAATTTCAGGAGATTCTCCTATTAAAGTAGATAATGCATTCAAAGTGTCCAGAGCTCCCTCTCTCCTCCTCCTCCCCCCCAAGAGATTCCTCCTGGGCCATGTCCTGGATGGGCTGTAAGGACATCCCCAGCAAGACCCAGGGACACCCATCTCCTAGCAGTGTCACTTCTCAGCCCTCCCTCCCCAGGAGGAAAGCCCTCTTTCAGGCCATGTTGTGTTTCCTCCTCACTCCAGGTATTCAGGAGATTGGGGAAATGATAGGTTTGAATTCAGAGGAACTAGAGAAAGCTTTGTGCTCAAGGACCATGAAAACAGCCAAAGAAAAGGTGGTCACTGCACTGAATGTCATTCAGGTAAAGGCCCTATGGGAGGAGGCTGACTTGGGGACTCTTCTGTGGCTGCCATCCTAACCAGCTGGCCCTGCCCTACAGGCTCAGTATGCTCGCGATGCTCTGGCCAAGAACATCTACAACCGCCTTTTCAACTGGATAGTGAATCGAATCAATGAGAGTATCAAGGTGAGAGATGGCTCTCCTCCCCCAACTCTCTCCTGTCTGCATCACCTTTCTTGCCCTGGTCACCATCCCCGTATTTTGGGTTCTGAGATGAGCAGAGGAAGAAGGATGAAGGGTAGGGTTCAGTTCCTTGCAATAGTGTGTTGTTGTGGAAACATCTCTGGTTTTTGAGTTTGACTGTCTGGATCCCCTACTTACCAGCTGTGTGGCCTTTTCATTTCACAGAGATTCTGAGCCTCAGTTTCCTGATTTGGAAAATTGGACATTCATGCTTACCTGCTTCACAGGGCTTAGTGAGGATTGGATAAAATTACGTACATGGTTACCATATAACCAGAAATTCCACTCCCAGATACATATCCAAGAGATTTGAAAACAGATGTCCACATAAAAACCTGTACCCAAAAGTTCAGAGAGACATTATTCATACTAGCCAAAAAGTGGAAACGACTCAAATGACCATCAGTTGGTGAAAGGATAAACAAAATGTGGTATATTCATACAATGGGGTACTATTTGGCCATAAGAGGGAACGAAGTACCGATTCATGCTCAGCTTGGACAAATCTTGAAAACATTCAAGTGGAAGAAGCCAGACACAAAAGGCCACATTTTGTATGATTCCATTTATATGAAATGTCCGGAATAGGCAAATCCATGGAGATGGGAAGTAGATTAATGGTTAACAGGGGCTTGGGGTTGGGGGAGGGGTAGGGGGAGTGTCTGCTAATGGGTATGGGTACAAGATTTCTTTTGGGGATGATGAAAATGCTCTGGAATTAGGTAGTGGTGATAGTCATACACCTTTTGAATATACCGGAAAAACCCACTGAATCGTACACCTTTAAAGGGTAAATTTTATGGAATGTGAGTTAGATCAAAATGGAGCTATTGTTCAAAATTTTTGTACATGAAAATGCCATCAATTCAGAAGCTATTACTGAAAGGCAGCAGGGGAAAATAGGATTTGAATCTAGGTTTGGATAAGTGCTTAGCCCTTTTGAAATTTGATTTGTTCATCTGTAAAATGGGAATAATCACACCTTCTAGGGTTATTGTGAGGCTTAATGAAGTAAGAGCGTAGAATTTTTTGTAAAATGCTCTACAAATCTAAGAGATGATTATTTTCCTGAGAGGATCTTAATGTCTTCCTACCTCGTTCCATCGGAGCACCAGCCTGGAATCTGTTCGCATCTCCCTTCTCCCTCCCTCCCTCTGCTTGTCCTCTAGCATGTAGAGGAGGAAGGAGTTCACGACAGTTCTTTCCCAGCATGGTCAAGCTCACCAGAGTTCTGTTTGCCCTCTGCTCCGGTCACCTCCACCCGAGAAGGGCCTGGCCTGGTATGCAGAGGAGGCCCGTCCTCAGATTTATCTTTTCCTCCTCTTCAGGTGGGCACTGGGGAGAAGAAGAAGGTAATGGGGGTCCTGGATATCTACGGCTTTGAAATTCTAGAGGTGAGAGCTTCATCCACCTGCAGCACCCTGCTTCCCTAGGGTTGGGGCACGTAGGCTCAAAGGCGGTAGGGGGGCGGGTTGGGAGAGGGAAGGTGTACGGCTGAGAGGCAGGAAGAGATTTGGGCTGAGCTGCCCCTTCTCTGCCCCGGGTCCCCTCCCTCAGGATAATAGCTTTGAGCAGTTTGTGATCAACTATTGCAACGAGAAGCTGCAACAGGTGTTCATCGAGGTGACGCTGAAAGAGGAGCAAGAAGAATATGAGAGAGAGGTGCGCTCAGCCTTCCCCCACCTACCCTCTTGGAAATTGCTTCTGGGCACATGCCCGATCTGTCCTTTCTCTCCATCACAATTTCCTCTTACTTGTCCCCAGATGGGAACACAAAGCACAAAAAGTTTCCCTTGCTCAGGTGAACAGTCCAGCCTTCCCAAGAAGCCCTGGTCTTTGCTCTCCAGCCCCCAGGCCCCCTGCTCCCACCCCAGGCCACGCAAGGAAGGGGCAGACCGATGGAAGGGTGTGTGTGTGGCGGGGAGACCTCACGAGGGTGGGGGGACAGCTGTGTGCGGCCTGCAGTGCGCTGTGAACCAGATTTAGAAGGGACATTTCTCCTGGCCTCGTCACCCTACCACATCCCTTTTGGTGCTCTTCTCTAACGTCTCAGAATTCTTTGTCTCCTCAGGCCCTGGCTGATGTCACGGTCCCCTTTTGTGGCACCCTCATCCCAGATTTCCTCCCCAGAAGTGCCCCATGGCTCAACATTTCCACACTCCTTCCCCTGTTTGGCGAGAACCCTTGTTTCTATGGCTAGGTGTTAGAAAAGCTATCTGATTGAGCTAATCCACCCCAAAGTGTGAATGGCTCACAGTCTCACTCATCAAAACCCTCCCAGGGATGCTGCCTGTGAGCCCTCAGGAATCTGCTGTGGCAGAATTTCAGGCAGTGCGGTCATAATGTGTGGGAAAGGTTTTTGTTTTTTAGTTGTTTTGTATATTTTTATTTTAAAAATTTAATGATCAAATAGAGAACACATTCCCATGCTTCAAAATTCAAAAAGCTTTAAAAAGCGTATAAAATAGGGTTCCCTCCCAGCCTGTCCCCAGCCTCCTAGTACTCCTCCCATCTAGAGGCAAATGAAGGGGCCCTTTTCAGAGGTCTTTTATGTGTAATCAAGCAAATTTATAATTACGTTTTCCCACAGAATTTATTCAAGTGGCAGTGCATACACTCTGCTCTACATCTTGCTTTCATCAGTTAATAAGAGATCTTTCCATATCGGTATATAAAGAAGCATCTTTATAGCTACATAGGATTGTAAGGATATCATACTTCATTTAACTAGTTGGGGAAGGTATATCGGGGATGAAGTAGGAGGACAACTCTACTTAATTCCACTCTGTGTTCCCTAAAGATCTGCAATTTCCTAAAGATCCCTAAAGAGAGAGAGAGGCTTGTGCTCCCCAGCCACATCCCCACACCTGGGAATGGCCTGAGCCTGGGAGGGCTGGCCCTTGGGTGGGACCAGGAGCTATCCGCCTGCAGCTATCCCTAAAGTGGGGAACAATTATCTTTGGGTCTTCTTCTGTATCATTCTTGCCTTTTTTAAAAAAGACTTATTTATTGGAGTGCCTGGGGGGCTCAGTCAGTTGAGTGTCTGCCTTTGGCTCAGGTCATGATCCCAGGGTCCTAGGATCGAGCCCCACATTGGGCTGCCTGCTTGGCAGGGAGTCTGCTTCTCCTTCTCCCTCTGCCCTACTCATGCTCTCACTTTCTCTCTCTCTCAAATAAATAAATAAAATCTTTTTAAAAAAAGATTTATTTATTTGAGAGAGAGAGAGAGTGTGCACACACATGTGTGCAGGGGAGGGAGAGCAGAGGGAGAGAGAATCTTGAGCAGACTCCATGCTGAGCACAGAACCAGTGACCCGGTGATCAGGACCTGAGCTGAAACCAAGAGTCAGAAGCTTAGCTGAGGGTGCCTGGGTGGCTCAGTTGGTTAAGCGACTGCCTTCGGCTCAGGTCATGATCCTGGAGTCCCTGGATCGAGTCCCGCATTGGGCTCCCTGCTCAGCAGGGAGTCTGCTTCTCCCTCTGACCCTCCCCCCTCTCATGTGCTCTCTCTCATTCTCTCTCTCTCAAATAAATAAATAAAATCTTTAAAAAAAAAAAAAAAGAAGCTTAGCTGACTGAGCCACCCAGGTGCCCCCATTCTTGCTTTAAAAAAAACAAAAACTATACAATCCCAAAGTATCAGGTAGATTAGTGGTTCTCAAACTAGTAGCATCAGCATCCCCCAGGAAGGTGTTAGAAAGGCAGATTCCTGGGGGCTCTGTCCAGTTCATGCTACATCAGAAAGCCTGCGGGTGGGGCCCAGCAGTCTGTTTTCCCAAGCCCTCCAGATGACTGTGATGCAAATTTGAGAAGCACTGATGTAGGTCTTTGAAGATGTATCAAGGTAGGTCTATTGTTTGATGAGGTGGGCTCATGTGCTTTGGTTTTATAGGTCGTGAGAGCAGTGTGGCCATTTGCTCTTCCACATCCTCAGGGATGCTTCCCTACTCCCACAGCAGGGTAATCCCTATTGCAGCCTTTACTCAACATATCACACTTCTGTCTCCACCCCACAGCTACCTACAGGGCTCTCTGCAGCATCTCCCCCTTCCTCACAGCTGCTTTGGGTCCTCCCATGTGTCTAGCCACCCACACCACAAATTCTCCATCAACCTTGGAGGGAATGGGACCTAAACAAAAACCACAGCAAGCACCCCTCTTAACTACAGGGCTTTCTGAGTCCTTTGTGGGGTGGGTGAAAGGGAAGCTGAGCCCCATGAGGTCTTGGACCTGCTCCTGTGACCTGTCACATCTCTTCTTGCCAGGGCATACCATGGACAAAGGTGGACTACTTTGATAATGGCATTATCTGCAACCTCATTGAGCATGTGAGTTATCCTTCTCTCATTTGAGACCTCCTTCCTCTTCCAGACTGCCCAGATATCTTTGCCCTGTCTCTCCCACCCTCCTCCCTCTGCCCCACTTGGTAAGGATGGTAAAGAGGACAAAGGGTGAGCGGCAGAGGGACAGCAGTGAGAATGTGGACATGTTGGAGGACCTGGCTAGGTTGGGCTGATCTTGTTTCCCTGACCAGAATCAGCGAGGCATCCTGGCCATGCTGGACGAGGAGTGCCTACGGCCTGGGGTGGTCAGTGACACCACCTTCCTAGCGAAGCTGAACCAGCTCTTCTCCAAGCACAATCACTATGAGAGCAAAGTCACCCAGAATGCCCAGCACCAGTATGACCACACCATGGGCCTCAGCAGCTTCCGTATCTGCCACTATGCGGGCAAGGTGACATGGCAGGGCTGAAGGGTAGAGACTAGGGCTGGGCGTGGGTGGAAGGCAATGGGGGAGAAACTGTGGGGTGATGAGATCTGGGAACACTTCACGCTGAGACTGGGAGCACCAAGTGCTGGGACAGGGTCACGGGCCCTCCAGACCAACAGCTGTTTCTCTATAGGTGACTTACAACGTGAACAGCTTCATTGATAAGAACAATGACCTACTCTTCCGGGACTTGTCCCAGGCCATGTGGAAGGCCCGGCACCCCCTCCTTCGGTCCTTGTTCCCTGAGGGAGATCCCAAGCAGGCATCTCTCAAACGCCCCCCGACTGCTGGGGCTCAGTTCAAGAGTTCTGTGGCCATACTCATGAAGAACCTGTATTCCAAAAACCCCAACTACATCAGGTGACACGCCGGGCACATAGGGAAATGCAGCGTATGTGATGCACATGCAGTGTTCGTGCACTATAGACCTTGTCTTTTGTGGGGGGGGGTGTCTCTGGAATAGGGGTATCCGAGGCCCTTTCCTCATAAAAAACAAAGCCAGATGAGTTGCTGAGAGTCCTGTAGCAGGGAGAGCATCAGACTTTGATAGGGACCATGCTACAGTGAGTGAAGCTGGGAAGGCCAGCGTGTTCACTTCCTCTGAAATGTTTCTACCCAGGGGACCGTGCACAGAATAGGGTTATGGAGACCAGGATGGGTCATACTTGCAAAGGTGAAGCTCCTGAGGCCTGTGCCTTGCACCCCTCCACCCCAAGGTGTATAAAGCCCAATGAGCATCAGCAGCGAGGTCAGTTCTCGTCGGAGCTGGTGGCCATCCAGACTCGGTACCTGGGACTGCTAGAGAACGTGCGGGTGCGACGGGCGGGCTATGCCTACCGCCAGAGGTACGGGCCCTTCCTGGAAAGGTACCAATTGCTAAGCCGGAGCACGTGGCCTCGCTGGAATGGGGGAGACCGGTAAGACTCCTGGGGGAGACGGGAGCAGGGACCATCTGGGCCGGGGAGAGAGCAGTGTCATGTAAATCCCCAAAGCTCTGTGAATGGATACTTGGTGAAATGAAAGCTCACTTTTCAGAGGCTCTGAAGTCTGTGCAAGCCCTGAACCCTTCTCTGCGTAGAAGAAGTTGGGGAAAGTTGAAAGAAGACCCTTCCCTGGGATGCCCCTGGGCAGCTTTCTCCATCTGTTCCTGTAGGGAGGGGGTCAAGAAGGTTGTGGAGGAGCTGAGCTTGTCCTCAGAGGAGCTGGTCTTCGGGAAGACGAAGATCTTCATCAGAAGCCCCAGGACTGTGAGTTGGAGGGAGCACTTGTGTTTGGCTCAGGTGGGAGGTAGACAGGTTGGAGAGCCCACGAGTGAGAGGCTGGGACAGAGAGGAGCATCTGTAACAGGGGGTGGATGGTGGGTGAGGCAGTCTGCTCTCGCCAGGGACTTTATCCCCGGGACCTGAATCCTTGGGCTCCCTGCACAGCCCATGCTGAGTGCCTCTAGCTGGAGCGGGACTCCTGAGGGTCCCGGGCATGCGCCACTCGTGTCTGAGTGTCCAAACCTAGCACAGGCCCGTGACAGAGTTAGAGTTCAGTAGGTGCCCATGGAGTGAGTGCAGGTGCTGAGAAGACAAAGGAATGAGTACGACACTGGTTGGGAAGGCCCGTCGCCCGGGTTCCCCCAGGCCAGCCGTTCCGCTCCTCCTTCCACTCTCCACAGCTGTTCCACCTGGAAGAGCAGCGGCGCCTGAGACTGCAGCAGCTGGCCACGCTCATACAGAAGACCTACCGGGGCTGGCGCTGCCGCACCCACTACCAGCTGATGCGCAAGAGCCAGATCGTCATCTCCGCCTGGTTTCGGGGCAACGTGGTACCAGTTACCCCCCAAGTCCCACCTCCTCGCTCTAATAGGAGACTGGGAAGCGGGAGAGGTGGTTCAGGAGATGGGGTTTTTTCCTAACAGGCCTATTGTTTCCTGCAGCAAAAGAAACGTTATGGGAAGATAAAGGCGTCAGCATTGCTGATCCAGGCTTTTGTGCGAGGGTGGAAGGTAACGGGGGAGGGCAGCGGGGCTTCCTCCTGACGCCTGGGTCCTTCCGCCACGTGGTTTCTCCCGGAGTGTGTCGGCAGTGGGGAGGAAAGAGTAGCAGAAAGCGGGACCTCCCATGGCGTGATGGCGTGTCTGCGTGTGTTTCTGGGTCTGCTGGTGTGTGTCCGGGAGTGTGGACGCATGCCGGGGAGACGTGTGCATGTGCCTGGGTGTGTCTCCGACCTGGCAACAGAGCTCTGCTTGCTGCTTGGAGGGCCCTCCTCTCTGCCATCTCATCTGCCTTTACTGGCTCCTAGCACAGTGTCAGCTCTTTAGCTTACTGTGTTCTTTGTGTGGGTGAGAAATAGTAGAACCTCTTCTCGATCTGTTGTCTTTTAGGTCTAACTGTCTATCTTTACTTTGCCTGCTTTCTCGTCTGTCCCTGCCAGGCCCGCAAGGATTATCGAAAGTACTTCCGGTCAGCAGCTGCCCTCACCTTGGCAAATTTCATCTACAAGAGCATAGTAAGTGGTGGGGGTTGAGGGTGGAAGGTGGGGGTTGAGGAGGGAGGGACAGGTTTGGAAAAGGAAGATGAAGTGTTTGAGAAGAGGTGACCCAAGGCTTTCCCCCCAAGGGCTTCTTCGATCTGCTTGTACTTGACGATGAAGTCCAGGGATAAAAGGGAGTGGGGCAGCAGCCTGCAGGGAGCAGGCTCCAGTGTCCCAGGGCCCAGGGGCAGAATGGGAGGGCATTCTGGCCTGAGCGGACACTGCAGGCAAAGTGGTGGCCGGAAGGGCTCCCAGCACACTCACTGACTGGTCTGTGGCGAATAGACTCAGGAAGACATGGGCCGGATGGTTAACAACAGTGCAAGAGCACTGTGAGGACACACATAGCGCTAACTAACTCAGCCTTCCAAGATCCATTTTAGGGTTCGGGTGAAGGTGGAGGAATCCTATCTCTCTTCTGAAACCATAGCAAGCGAGTCCAAAACTAAATCTCAGGAAAGATCTTAATTCTGGAGGACTTGGGTCTGGGTGGCAGGAAGAAGCCAGGACATTCAAGCTATGGGCAGCTTCCAGCGAGAGGAAAACAGAGGAGGGTGATTTCCAGAGATGTCCATCCAACAGCGATGGTGCTTCTGAGGAGTGGCGAGGGAAAGCCGACTGGGAGAGAGTAGCACTTCCAGCGATGCTTTATGAAAGGCCAGAGAGAGGGAGGGAGAGCAGGACATCTTGGACAGAGGCCTGGGGTAAAGGAGAACTGACCTCCGCTCATTCCATTTTTGATTCCATTTTTGACAGTTGTTGGGACTCTTACAAATTATGCTCTTGAGACACACTCATTGGAGCTCCCCTCTGTGGTTGGAGAGGTGGGATCCCTGGGCCTCCTTATTGCCTCCCTGAGCCTTCACTGTGCCCTCCTCCTCCCGCCCCAGGGGAGCTCCATCTTCCCAGGCCTCTTCCATGGCCTGTGTTTCCTCACACCGGCTCCAGAATGGCCGCTCTCCTAGAGTACATGCTCTCTCGCCGAATCCCTGAGGCCAGTAATCTGATTTGACTCTTACCTTCTGACTGGCCCCTCCTCTACCTTTTCTTTCACCTGCATAGTCTCAGGCATCTGCTGACTGTCACCCCAGGAGCTGCTGGGTTTAGACCAATATTTCAGCGAATCACAGCCCCTACAGAAGCAAGCGTACGGGGGCCACTCGGCATGGATTCCTCCAGTGTTTCTGACGAGTCCGTATTTTGCTATTGCCTTGTGTGTAACCTAATGCTAATACCTATTTTTTGAACACTTACTATGCACTAAGCCCTTTACATGCATTAACTCTAATGCTGTCAAAAGTCCTGTCAGGTAGACCCTTTTCTTTCCTGCATTTTGTAGGCCCAGAGAGGCTGAATAACTTGCTAGGGATCCCACAGGTGCTAAGTGTGAGAGAGCTGGAATACAAACTGTTTGACTCCAGAGTTTTAACGCCCGCCTACGACTGTCTCCCCACACTGTCCCCTCTCCCCCCGTGGAGGCCTACCTGGGGCAGGAGGGCTGGAAAGGGAAAGGCAAGACTTTCTAGATCTAGAAAAAACAATTAAAAAAAGAAAACCCTCAGAGGTTCCAAATGAATTAGAACATGGGGGATTGTGGGAAATTTTTAGGAGTATTTATTGAATTAAATCAAACTAGACCAGACCAAGGACTGGGGACTTAAACCAGGGTCTAAGGTGATTAGAACAAGCCTGCTAGATCTTTGTAGTGGAAGAATCAAAGAGCTGGGATAGTTCCTGGAGAGTTACGGCAATATACTGAGTGCACTGCCTTTTTCTATTTTAATTTTTCTAACCTAATGTCTTAGTAAAAAGTTTTCAGAAAAATTCCCAAAACTTAGAAGTGCTCAAAATCAAGCCATTTTTTAAAAAAAGATTCATTTATTTTAGAAAAAGAGAGCATGAGCGAGCGAGGCGGAAGGGGGTGGGGAAGAGACAGAGGGAGAGAGAGAATCCTGAAGCAGACTCCAGGCTGGGTGTGGAGCCCAAGGTGGGGCTCGATCTCAAGACCCTGAGCCGAAATCAAGAGTTGGCTGCTTAACTGACTGAGCCATCCGGGTACCCCAAAATCAAGCCATTTTCTATATCTTCAATAATTCTACCCCACAAACAAACAGGGTGCTGGGTGCTCCCTGGGATATAAAGACTTGAGAATCCTTGTTCTAGATTGGGAGAGACTAAACAGATGCCATGGGTGAAACTTGATTGGATCCTAGAACAGGAAAAATAAAAGCAAAGCTTTTAAAAAGGACATTTTTAGAAGTTTATAAAGGACATTAGGAGAAATTTGAGCATGCATTGCTGGTGGATGAGTGTATCTAATTAATGTTAGTCTTCTTAGGTATGGAGGTGCATCTCAAAGGATGGTAGTAGAATCTGAGTGGGCGGAGCTGAGTTGAGAGCAGGGTGGGCTAAGGCACAGAGTGATGATGCATGGACTGGCAGAGGGCGTGACGAGGAGTCCTGTCTGAGAGGTGTGCCAGGATAGTGCAGGGGATCCTGTGGCATGAGGCTGGGCTCTGTGTGGCAGACCTTGAATGCCAGGTGGAGGTCTTGGGCTTGACTGATCAGAGAGGAGGGGAGACAGCCGCTGCAGAGGCAGCCGGCGGTAAGCAATTGTGAACCCAGACAATAGGAAGCTACAGGAGCGAACTTTCGAAGCCAGTTTTCACCTTGGTTCCTCTCACCTCACTACCCTGGGCAGCAGGTCTCTGCTTGGAACTAACCCTTCCCTCCCTTCAGTCTCCCATTCATACTTTTACTGGCCAGCCTCCAGCCTACACTTGACACCAAAAGAGATCCGGGAGAGGACTCCCTTCCATCTCCTCGCTCCACTTGGTGCTTCTCACTCTGGGTGGCCTCCCTCCTTTTTAGTGGCAGGATCTGGAGGAGAGTTTGCCTCTTGGGAGGACTTTCTTCTCATTGGTCCACTCCCAATCCCGCCCCTTCCCCATCTAGACACAGAAGTTCCTGCTGGGGCTGAAGGACAGTTTGCCGTCTACCAACATCCTGGACAAAACGTGGCCGGCCGCACCTTACAGATGCTTCCACACAGCTAACCAGGAGCTGCAGCAGCTCTTCTACCGCTGGAAGGTGAGGCAGGCCTGGGCGCCGCGCCTCTCATTTCTCTTTTTCTCCTCCTCCCTCTGATGTTCCTCTCCTGCCTCCCTCTTCCACTTTTTTTTTTTTTCATTTTTTTTTTATTGTGGAAAAGCATACATAACAAAATTGGTCATTTTAACCATTTTAAAGTAGACAGTGCGGCGGCATTAAGTACACTCACATTGTTGCGAGAGCATCACCACCATCCATCTCCGTACTTCGTTTCATCACCCCAAACTGACACTCTGTACACATGAAGCAGTGACTCCCTGTTCTCCACTCCTCCAGGCCCTGGAACGCGTCCCCTACTTTCTCGGTGAATTTGTGCTAGGGGCCTCATATAAGTAGAATCATACATTTGTCCTTTTATGTCTGGCTTATTTCACTCAGCAGTGTTCTTCCGTTCAGGAAATACTTATTGAACGCCTGTCTAGACTAGGCCTTGCGCTGTGTGCTGGGCATACAGCCCTCCCTCCTAGGGCTGGCATTTGCTCCTAGGGCTGGCATTTGATTGTTTCCATCCCTCTCCCCCGGAGTCCCTCAGGCCCCAGGGCTCCTGCAGCCCCTGGCCTCTCTGAAGTGCCTAGAGCCTGTTCTATCTGCTGTCTCTCCTCTTCTCCACCTCTCAGTGTTCTCCCCACCCCCCTCCCCAGTCCTGCCCCCTACCTCCGGGAGCTTAGCCCCTGCCCCTCCCCCTCACAGTGCAAGAAATTCCGGGATCAGCTGTCCCCGAAGCAGGTAGAGATCCTGAAGGAGAAGCTCTGTGCCAGCGAACTGTTCAAGGGCAAGAAGGCTTCCTACCCCCAGAGGTGAGGGCCCCTCAGACCTCACGCAGTCAGTTTCATCAGGAGCAAAGAGAGGATTCCCCCAGGTGGGATAGGGCAGTGGTTGCCAAACTTGAGTGTGCATCAGCACCACCTGGCAGGCTTGGTAACACCCGGATTGCTGCACCCCTTTCTCAGAGTTTCTGATTCGGCAGGTCTGGGGCTGTGGGCCCAAGAATTTGCCTTTCTAACAAGTCCCCAGGGGACGCTGCTGTTGGTCGTGGACCACATTCTGAGAACCACTGAGATAGAGGATATGGTGGAGGGTGAGGAAAGGGGCATGGGAGGACTAAGAGGGGAACTCACTGTGGGGAGGCCCAGGGCCTTGGGGGTCAGCGGTAAGAACCTGGTTTCCACTATGTACCTCCTGTGTGTCCTCAGTGTTCCCATCCCATTCCACGGTGACTACATTGGGCTGCAAGGGAACCCCAAGCTGCAGAAGCTGACGGGTGGTCTGGAAGGGCCTGTTCTGGTGGCAGAGACCGTGAAGAAGGTCAATCGTGGCAACGGCAAGGTGAAGGCCTGCATCCAGAACTCCTCCCCAGAGCCTGCGCCAGAGCCTTGGGGCTGGTAGCTGGAAGGGTGGGGGTTTATCCTCGCCTTTCCTCACACTTTCCTCTTCTGTCCCTAGACTTCCTCTCGAATTCTTCTCTTGACCAAAGGGCATGTGATTCTTGTAGACACCAAGAAGTCCCAGGCCAAAACTGTCATTGGGCTGGACAGTGTGGCCGGGGTGTCAGTCACCGGCTTCAAGGATGGGCTTTTCAGCTTACATCTGAGTGAGGTATAAGAGCTCCCTGGGTGCAGGCCCTCGGACTGGAGAAGGTGGTGGGCATCACGGGGTTGGGGTGGGCTGGAGGTGATGGGGCCCAGACCTCTCACTCTGGGCCTTCAATGCCTCTCAGGCTGCTCCTGTGGAGGAAAAATGAATTCTGTCCTCACTCTTTTTCCCCCTTCCTAAGATATCATCAGTGGGCTCCAAGGGGGACTTCCTGCTGGTCAGCGAACATGTGATTGAACTGCTAACCAAAATGTACCGGGCTGTGCTGGATGCCACACAGAAGCAGCTTCCAGTCACCGTGACTGAGAAGTAAGGCCATGAGCTGGGGGTGAGGGCCAGCTTGGGGGCAGATGACCAAGCTGTTGGTCATTGTGACCGGGAAAATTCGTGTAGTCAGAAAGTGAAGCACACTCTGTCAGGGCAAGGCTCGGAGGTGCTTCTTAGTCTCCCCACCCAAGTTCTCTGGGGCCCTGAGTCTTCTGACGCAAGGGGAGGAGAGATGCGCTTCCTTCAAGAAGGGGAGGGGAAGCCATCATGAAAATATAGGAGTAGGGGTGAGGGGATGGGGGTACTAGCTTTGCCCCTCTGTCTGTTCCCCCTCCAGTTTCTCAGTGAGGTTCAAGGAGAGCAGTGTGGCTGTCAAGGTCATCCAGGGCCCTGAGGGTGGTAGAAATGGCAAGCTAAGTTGCAAGAAGAAAGGAAGCCGTGGCCTGGAAGTGACTGTATAGTGAGGAGGTGGGGGCCGAACGCAGGGACAACAGCTTCTTCTCCGGGACCAGTGCCCACCGGCGTTTGTGGAAGGATCTCCTGTCCAACCCCTCTGATCCTGGGGATGGGGCTCAGAGACTGAAGAACCCTTGAAGAGGACCTTTCTTCTCTCAAACTCTTCCAGTCCCCTCTCCCTTAGAACTTAGCTTCCTCCCAACCCTCAGCCTCTTTGCCCACTAATAAAACAAGTGACTTCCCAAACATTCGCTCAGTGTGGGTGAGTCCCTATTCCCCCACCCTCACAGGACTTGTACTTTGACTGCCCTCGCCCCCTTTCCCCTCCTCAGGCTCCTTGGAGCTAGCAAATGCAGATAATAAGAATGGAAAAGAAGGGAAATTGTCTGCAGGCTCCTTGACCGGCTGAGCTCTGGCGGGGTTTGGAGAGACTGGGGTGGGGGTGGGGCAGCCAGCGATGGGACTCAGGTCCCAGGTGGCCAACGGGCTGATTCATTAAGTGTGTCCCTGGAGGGAAGAAGTGAGGATCCCTGTCTTGTTGGAAACTAGGATCCTTTGGAGATTTAGCCTGAAAAGAGGCCCAAGGCTGGCGGGCTCATGTGAGCTGAGGTGAGCTGGGGAATGCAGGGTCCCCTGCACCCAAGAGTTCCAGTGCCCCCTCCATCCCCAAGCTCATCACTGGGCTCTGCCACATCTGCCCCCCAGCATCCCCTTCCTTTCTGTACACCAGAGATGCAAGGCTTCTGCCAACAGTTATCTTGCTAATCACTGCCCCGCAGCTGGGGCCGGCAGCTGGTGGCACTTGCAGAGGGTGTGGGGGGTGGGGGAGGCTCCCGGACCCAGACTCTCTCACCCCTATGTCATCCCACCCTTGTGTCATCGCCATTATTTTTTTCTTGATTTTCAACTGTTTCACACCATCTCGTTGTCCCCTTTTCTGTGGGCTCTAATATCAATCTGTAATATTTTGTATAACGCTCTGAATAGCTCCCCTCTCCCTTAATATCTGTTTCCTTATAGACTCTGCTTGTCTCAGCCTCTCCCACCCCTGTCTGTACTTTAGGGAACAAGCAGCTCCCGTGTTTGCAGTGAAAGGTAGATTTGTGCTCTGTGAGAACGTACAAATGGCTGCCTTTGTTCCTGTCTCTGCAGGTCTCTCCCTCCTTCCACCACCCCTACCTTCCTTGCCTCTTCCCTATCTCTACCACTGAGCTCTCTGGGCCTGGAGGCTGGGGTTTCCCTCCACCTCGAGCTTCCAGAGTTTCTATCATCCGCAGGCAGCTCACGGCCCCAGGTAATCATGCCGGCGGGAGACGTGATTCGCTTCTCTTGTTGCCTGCAGCTTGATGTCGCTCTCTGAGCACCAGCCCGCGTTCCTGCACACCCTGCTCAGGGCGGGGGGAGGGCCCAGGGAGTCAGTTCTTCCCAGGAGGGGGGGGTGGGGGTGGGGGGGCTGTGTCCTGAGTGAGGGGAGCTCAGGCTCCCAGTCAGCCTTCTGCCACCCCCCACAGCTCCCCCCCATCCTTGACTTCTCAGAATCAGGCCGAGGAGATCCTGTCTGGCCAGGGGGGTTGGTTACCAGAGCCTGACCGCCCCCGCTCTCCGCCTCATCTCCTGCTCCCAGGGCCCAAATTGTCGTCACTTTCCCAGTGAAGTGTCTGGTCATTTTCAGAAGCAATTTCAGGAGAATATGCAGCCGCTGTTCCCCATCCTGCTTTCCTTCCCCAGGGCTGAAGGCACTGTCAGCTCTCTGGACTGGGGAGGGGAGCGGGGGGAGGGCTGGAGTCCCTGTCCCCCTCCTGTCCTCCCTCCAGCAGTCATGTGGACTGATGCTGGTCTGAGGAAGGGTGAGGGTTCCTCTCCTTTACTCTCCCATCCCTCCCTCCTGTGTTTCCAACTCTGCCTCTCTTCTCTTCTGGGGCTCAGGAGTGTGCGTTTTCAGGCCCCCGAAGCTTCTGGGGGCTCTGTTGCCCCACCTGTGCTATAGGGCTTGAATTGGCTCCATCGGGACGGGAGAAGCTGCGGTTCTGCTGCCTCCCTGCGCGGCCAGCCCAGCACTCTTGAAGTCTGGGTGGTTTCTCTGAGGGGCACAAGCCGGCCTGGAGGCCCCTAGTCCCCATGAGGAGCCATTCTATGCCTCAGCTCACAGCAGCTCAAGCCGGCCTTCCTGGCCCAGCCCATTTGCTCTGCAGTTTACTGGGGGCTCCTCCAGCTCCTTGCTGGGGACCGGCTCCCAGCTGTCGCCTGGCTGCAGGACTGTGCAGGATGCAGAAGCGGCCACCCTCCCATCCTTTCCTGGTGTCTCCGCCCCGGGTCCTTTACAGCCTGGCCTCTCCCCCCAACCCCACAGCACCTCTCCAGGAGGTTGGCGAAGTCGCCGTGTTGCACCCTAGCCGTGCATGTGGTAGACATATGTGGGTCATCTCGCACGCACAACACACGCTCGTCGGCCCCAGGAACGGCTGACAAACGCCATCTCCTCTCAACTCAACACACATTTTCCTGGCCTCATCCCCAGCCCACCCCAGCAACAAAGAGAGGGAGCTCCAGAGGGAGGACCTGCTAGGGACCCCGCTCCTCTAGGCCAGTGATGGCTGTCCAGGATGTGGCTCAAACAGAAAGTGTCAAAGGGAAAACCACCTAGGCGCTCCGGAGCTGCAACACGCACTTCACATGCCATTTGCACACGGCGTGTGGGCAAGATGAAGCCCGGCCTGCCCCAACCCTTCAAAGCCTCCCTCCTTCCTCACTTCCCTGGCTTAGTTTAGCATTAGCTCTTTCAAGTCTCTGCTAGTCCCAGAGATCAAGGGGTGATCAGTTCTCCCTGTCATGCCCTTGCTCCCCCCATCCTTGGCTCCTGCCATCCTCTGTGAGATGCTGCATCATCAAAGGACATTATTCATGGTGGACCTTTGCTGAAGCCCTGCTTCCCTGGTGCCAGGGCACGGAGGCAGGGATGGAGGGGTGGGGGCTGTGGAGAGAGGCTGCCTCGGAGATGGGACCCAGGAGGCTTTAGTCCTGAGCCCTCGGTCTAACACTCCTTTTCCTGCTCCCCCCCCCGCCCCCCACCAAGCCACCACCCTGGTTCCCTCCAGCCTGCCTAGCCTGGATTTCCTTCTCCAGACTGGTAGGGGGAAGTGAAGAGGTAAGAGATGGCTGCATCCAATTAGGATCAGCGCCTGAGCTTCTCAAAGGCATGAACCTGCCATGCCATTTACATGTAAATAGGCTCCAGCTTCTACCCCTCATCCCACCAAAGGCTCCTAACCCTGGGTCCTGGCCCATAGTTGGCCCATACAGCGCTGTAATTACCTGGATAATGGGAGGCTTTAAATGAGGCCCCACTAGCCTCTCATGTAATAAAGGGGCCTTGAGACCCAGCTGCTGCCCTCACTCAAGGGTGAACGTGGGGCCATGTGCAGGCAGAGTGACTTCTCTCAGTACAGCGCAAGTCCCAGGGTGGGTGGGGTGTTGGCAGTGTGGAGTGGGAGACAAGCATTTCAGGACCCTAGCAGCACTTGAGAGGCTCTATGGAGGAGCCACACTGTGGGCTGCAATGCAAGAAGGAAGCCTCAGGCTTCCTTTTTTGTTGTATAAATAAATTTTTATTGAGTACCTGTTATATGCCAAACACTATAGAGCTAGGGATCCAATAGTAAACAAAACAGACAAAAGTCCTTGCCACTGTAATGCGGACATTCTGGTGGGGGGGTGGGGTAGACAGGCTATAAGTGAAACATTTAGTGTATGGGATGTAATAAATGATGAAGAGAAGAAACAGAAGGGGGATATGGAGTGTGAAAGTGTGGTCATTTTAAGTAGGGTGACTGGGGAAGGCGTTGGTGAGCGGGAGTCTTTGTAGTAAATACACAACGGCTGTGGTTCTCCTCACAACCCCAGATGGAGAAGAGTGCAAGGTCCCAAACCTCCGGGTGTCTCAGAGAGGGGGCCACCACTCGCTCTGGGAGAGTTAACTGCTCCCTCACCCGTCAAAGTTCGTACCAGTGCAGTAAAACGAAGGGGGGGTTTGGAGTGAAAAAAAAACAACCAACCCTGAATTTGTGGCTCTTCTTCAGTAGCTGTATGTCATGGAGCACAGGATTGAACTTTTTTTTTTTTTTAAGATTTTTTTATTTTTAAGTAATCTCTACGCCCAATGTGGAGCTCAAACTCACAGCCCCGAGATCAAGAGTCACATGTTCTCCCGACTGAGCCAGTCAGGTGCCCCAGGACTGAACTTTTTGAGCCTCAGTTTCCTCCCCTGAAAAATAGGAAATGCTAAGAGTGACAAATGGCTCTGAAGCTGCTTTCACTCCACCGGCCACCCCACACCCCCCCGCCCCATTCCCTTGAGCAGCATCTTCTGTCTCCCGTCCTCCTTCCATCCCAACTCTGACTCTGCCCCTCCCCTGGGGCTCCACCTTGGATATGACGTGAGCAGCATGAGCTCCTTCAATAGAGTGGGGAATGAAGGAGAGGCTTGGGAGAAGATGCCTGGCTGCAGGGAAGCCGATTAGAGAGGGGAAAACATGTAACTGTGAGAAAAAAGAAGCAATTAAGAGATCAATGCTGGGCTGGACCGGGCCAGGGAGAGGATTGGGGGGGTGACAGCTTGGCCACCGTGTTCTGTTGCTCCTTCCCGAGATTCTAGCAGGAGGGATAGAAGTTAGAACTCTGGAAGAATGCAACTAGATCAGGCTGATTCAGGGGTCGAGAGGGAGTGGCGGGGGGCGGGGGGAGAGGCAATAGCACTGGCGAAGGGGTGGAGGGAGGCAGACCCTGGAAGTTTCTGCATTAATAGCAGGGGAGAAGTGCTGACCTTCACTGGGTCTGAGGACCAAGGTGATGGGTCAGCTGCAGCTAGAAGGAGGACAGAGGGAGAAATGAGGACGGCAAGGGATGCCAGACTCACCTCCCACTGCTCAGGGGCCTGAGTCTAGTTGTCTCCGGGGGTGTGGGAGGGCCAGAGAAGCACCTGCCTGAAATGCTTCTGGCCTGGCAGTTGAGTCTGAAGGTTTAAAGGGCAAGGAGCTGGTGTGTGAACAATGAGAAGGAGACTCAGAGACCACACCTACTGAGCTAGATCCAGCATGGACATTTTGGTACAAAACATACATAACATCATTCCTTAGTGTGCCCAGCTCAGGGGCTGTTGAGAAGTGGGCTGCTGGATAACATACTGCAGGTTTGTGGTGTGTGTGTGTGTGTGTGTGTGTGTGTGCGCACGCGCGCACGCACGCCTGCAGCCTATATCCTCCTTTTTCTTCACCAGCCTCCCCCCCTCCCCTCCAGCCACCCTGGGATTGGTGATTCGCAGCCCCTCCCCCAGCCCCCCAGACCCTCCCAGAGCCTTTATCTGGGAGCTGCCCAGGAGTTCCTGCCACATCCTCAGATCCCCTCCACTCCCTGTCTCTCTCTCCACGGAGGCAGCAGCACCACCAGCGTGTGTGTGTGTGTGTGTGTGCGTGTGTGTGTGTGTGTGTGTGTGTGTGTGGTGGGGGAGTGGGCAGTGCTCCCAGCCAGCTCCCTGATCCTGTTAGACCATCTGCCCTAGGCTCAAGGCTGCTCCACAGGTAGGCACGAGTGGGAGAATGTTGGATGGACTGGAGCTGGCACCAAAGGACCGAGGCCAGAGTTAGGAGGGAATAAGGGACCGGAGGGAATAGAGGTGGCAGCTTTTGATCTCGGAGCAGGGTATGGGGAAGGGAAGCAGAAAGTGTTCTTAGGGGTTGAGAGCCAGTAATGTTTGGAGCCCATGGGTTCAGACTGATTCTTCCAATACTAGAAAGTTTTGCCTAAGTCTTGGGTTATCTAGTGCTGGAAACTAGAATCCAGGATCCCTCCTTAAGCTGACTAAGAAGGCAGACCTGTGCATGTCCTACGAATCTGTCATCCTCTTGTGGGGACTATTCTGGCGCTATTGCAACATGGCTCATTGCCAGGGGCTCAGTGTGGGGAGATGTGTGATGGGGGAGCAGGGACGCTGAGCCCAAGGACTGGCCGTCCTGCCCAGAGATACTCTCCCCGGACCAGCGCTTAGATGGGAGAGTTGGGGGCTGGGGAAGCAGGGTCAAGACAGGATGTGGGTCACAGAATGTCTCCTGCATCTGCACGTGTGTTGTATCCTTCTCCCCTGGTTTCTGTCTGTCGCTCTGCCCTCCTAGGCACCATGCGGAAGGCCCTGCTATCTGCAGCCATTCTGGCCATCAGCCTGGCTTACAGTTTTGGGGCTGTCTGGGAGGACTCACAGGAGCAGGTGGTGCCTGGTGGGGGCCACAACAAGGTAAGGCACCCCGTCTAGCTGAGCCCACCCTGGTGGGGCACTGGGCGACATCACGAGAGCTGACACTCTGCCTGTTCCACAGCAGTTGAGAGGAAGGTGGGACAGGCACACTGGGAGTTAGCTGGGGGATCCGTCAGAGCGTGGGTTTTTCTGCCTCTCTGGTGGTCTCATGTTCTCACTGTCTCTAGGCATGTCTGTAAGTGTCTCAGTCCCTCCGTGTGTCTTTGATAACCCTGTACCTAAAAAGTGCCCTACTAGTATGTTGTGCAGTTGGTTGATTGACCGGTGACTTGGGGGGTTGGATCCTGGAGGGGTAAGCTAGGGTGGTCCTGCTCAGTTTCTAGGGGGGCAGATCCTCTCCACTCCCTGGATGGGATGATATGCAGTCGGAAATTCTCTCCCAAATGGTCATTTGTATGCTATTTTACCTATCAGTTATGTATATTATTTTGTTTTCAAAATTCAAATAAATTCCATTATCCCCTGCTCATCCACCCCCAGTAACATCAGGCTCTCCTAAGACCCCAATCCTTTCTTTCCTTTCTCTTGCTCCCACTTTAGCCTCTGCTTACTCAGGATAGGGGGCAAAATCCCCACAACACAGACTGAGCTCAGATTTCCAAACTTTCTCTAAGAAAAGGAACAGGAGTTGTCAGTGATGGGGTACAGGGGGAGAGCAGGGAGGAAGTCTTTTCAGGGTTTTGAAATGACAGCAATTACATTGGTACACATGCTTTTAAGATGATTATAGATGGAACTTATTACAAATTCAGTGTGTGAAGTCTAACTCCCTCTCCAGCTCAGATCGGTTTAGCATCTCATTACAGGAGGTGGGTAGAATATCTGAACAATTTGGGAAAAGTGGCTGCCTAGGAAGCCGTGTGCAGGGCAAAGAGAGAAATCAATCTTCATCCATATGTGTCCCAAGGCACGATAGGCTACCAGTCTTGCAGGTGGTGGCCGTTGCACCAGATCCAAAAGACCAGAATCTCTTCAAAAATAGGAAAAATAGGTATGCCTGGGGGGCTGAGTTGATTAAGCATCTGCCTTCAGCTCAGGTCATGATCTGAATCGAGTCCCACATGGGCTCCTTGCGCAGCGGGGAGCCTGCTTCTCCCTCTGCGTGTGCTCTCTCTCTCTCTCTGACAAATAAATAAATAAAATCTTTAAAAAAAAATACAAAAAGGGGTGCCTGGGTGGCTCAGTCGGTTAAGCGTCTGCCTTCGGCTCAGGTCATGATCCCAGTGTCCTGGGATCGAGCCCCCGCATCAGGCTCCCTGCTCAGCGAGAAGCCTGCTTCTCCCTCTCCCACTCCCCCTGCTTGTGTTCCCTCTCTCTGTGTGTCTCTCACTGTCAAATAAATAAATAAAATCTTAAAAAAAATAGAAAAAATCGGGGTGCCCAGCTGACTCAGACGGTAGTGCATAAGACTCGTTGATCTCGGGGTTGTGAGTTCGAGCCCCACATTGGGTATAGAGATCACTTAAAAATAAAATCCTTTAAAAAATACAAAAAAATACACAAGGAGTGCCGCATATGGGCTGGACACTATGTTTGGAGCCAAAAGTTCCAATTGGAGATAGTCAGAATATCTGGAAAAATTTTTCTAAGATAAGCTTGCTTCAAGACCTTTACCTCTTGGTCAATGAAAGGGAGAGATTGCCATCCCACCCCTTCTCCCCGATGGTCTGTGAGGAAGAGGGAAATTAGGGTGAGGCGAGGGTAGGATATATGTGTGCCTAGGCAACCGGGTTGGTATGTGCAGGGGTGCATCCCATGTGAATGTGCTCTGTGTGTGCTCAGCAGCCCAAGGACATCTGGGCTTGTCGAGAGAGAGAGGCGCCGCTGAGACTCAAGGTGAGACTCTCCAAACATGATCATTGTCATTGTCTCTCTGCTCCTGCAATTAACTGGCTGTGTGGTGTGTGCCCACCAACCCTCCGCTGTGCCCAAGTTGCTAAAAAAAAATCACCAAGGCAATGAAGGGCCCCTGCCTGGCAGCGGGTCCAGAATGGGGTTCATTTGTGGGGGAGAAGAGGAGTCATTCTGAACACAGAGTCTTCCAGAAATTCCAAATTCAGTACAGAAAGGGGAGAGGGAGAGACAACCAGAGGCAGAAACCTATGGAGAAGAAAAGAAAGGTGGTGGGAACCATAGGGAGAGAGACATCCACCACAAACATGGCGCAGGGTAGGGGGATTTCAGGATTACCACTGAGCACTGGCTGCCTACCTACAGCCATTCCGAGGACCGAGGCCTGTCTGTGACTCCATCACACAGAGGACACCTGCTCTGAGTGATGGGCCTTTCTTGGAATTCATGGCTCACTCACCTAGTGGGGCAACCATATCCTGGGGCAAGCTGCTTCCTGATGTGCCAAGGAGAATAGAACCAATGGCCCTTCTCACTGAGAGGTGGCAGTAGTTAGGAGAGAGCCCCGAGAGACAGTCCCCTTTGAGCTTGGGAGATATAGTGACCAACTGTCCCAGTGTTCCCAGGACCACCAGCTTAAGCACTGAAAACCCCACATCCCAGGAAAGCACTCAGTCCCAGGCCAACCAGGACAGTTGGTCTGCCTCCAGGGATGCCCAAGGTGCTCCCTTTTCCAGGACTTCTCAAATCTTGCCATGCATACCAATCACCTGGGGGCCTGGTTACAATGCAGGTTGTCTCAGTAGGTCTGGGGTAGGACTGAGAGTGAGATACTGTATTTCTAACAAGTCTCCAGCAGTGATGCTCCTGATCTGTGGACCACACTTTGAGAGCCCATTTCTCTTCCAGTATAAACCAGAAGAAATTCCAAAAGATACAGGATGTCAGGTTCAGCTATGATGGGCTCAAGAAGAGGCTGTCCTTTGTGGGGAGGGGCGAGTGGATTAGGTTTGAACCTCCTGCCTCAGCCCTCTTTGTTTCTGTCCCTTAGAAGGACTCGGACCTCTACCAGTTGCCCTCGTCCTTGCTCCGGAAACTCTATGATGGCCGCTCCGTCTCTCTGGATGGATTGCTCAAAATGTTGAGCAAGGCTAGCATGGGTAGGAAGCAGCCCTGGGGAGAGGGGGTGGGGGCCAGGATTCTGATGATTAAATAGGCTTGGGAGGAGCCTTCGGGTGGGATGGAGACTGGAGATGGCTTGGTGAATAATTGAGGGTTGTGCTCTGAACCCCCTCTGACTGTCACTTTCCAGATTCCATTCCCCACTGACACACTCTTCTTGTTTTCACAGATCCTAAGGAATCGCCACTTCCCCAGAAACGTGAGTAGCGTCTTCTCCCTCCCTGTCTCTGCTGACCGCATGCTACAGCTCCATGGGCATGGGTCTCAGTGACTATTCTGGCTGGCCTCATCTCAGCTGGCCCAAACAATATGCCAGCTGTAACTCCTCAACCAGACTCTCCTGGGCGTGAGGGGTCACTGGGAACCAGGAGGAAACAGGTGTGAGGAGCGCGATGGACTCTCCCTCCATCAGCTGGTCATTGGGAACCAAGAGAATCTCTTGGTGGCTGTGAAGATTCTAAGCCAGGCACCTGTGGGGGCAGAGAATTCTTGAAATGTGGAGGAGGGAGAGGTGGGCAGAGAGTGTGGGCTTAGGGGACAGCCTGCTAACTGGGGAGTCAAGCTGTGGCATGATAAAGAACCAAAGACCAGAAACCCAAATTCAGAAGTCTTGACACATGTCTGGGGGAATGCATCCCCATCCCCCCACCTACCCCCATGATCACTGTTGGCAATGTTGGTCTTTTTTCTACAGGTGACATGCATGACTTCTTTGTGGGGCTTATGGGCAAGAGGAACATCCAGCCAGGTAGGAGTGTGTGGAGGTACAGTGGGAGGGTTTAGGCTACTAGCAAAGATATGGCAGAAGTCAAGGGCCTCCTATTTGTCACCAGAGGGAAAGGCAGGACTTCTCTTAGGTATAGTGAGGGTTCCTCGGCCCTTCTACCCAGTCAGGTTGGATCCACAGTCCAGCTCTCCCTGGGAACACAATGGGGAAACCTTTATAAGATAGTCCTGCTGTAGCTGGGAAGGAGTTGGGGGGGCTGTCCTTCCTCCCCATCTCCCAAACACAGTGTGCCTCTTCTTCCCAACTCTGTCTTCCAACGCTGCCCTTAATGGCTAGCGCTTTGCTGTTGGGTCAGGGTGAAGGTCACATTCAGAAAAATCCCTCCTAACTACACTGTTTACTTTACCCCAGACACTTCTATTGATGTAAACCAAGAGAATGTCCCCAGCTTTGGCACCCTCAAGTATCCCCCCAGTGTGGAATGAGGTAAGGATTGTTGGTTAGCAAGAGGAGAGGGGACTCTGTGTGTGTGTGGGGGGGGGTTGCCAGAGAGGCATTTCCTCTGATGCTACAGGCATTAATACTCATAAATTTGCCCTAAAATGCACTGTCAGTGCCCAGCACACTGTTGGTCAAACACACCATCACTCAGAGGTGCACACTTGTCTGCAAGAACATGTGCACACATGCGCGCACATGCACGCACACGTGCCCCACTTTCCATCTCTTTCCCCAGTATCATGGACCCTGGCTGACTCTTGAGCAGGCGTGGGTGGTGGGACATGGGGAATGAGGGGTTTCCCCTATGGCTTCTCTGATGGTCAACTTCTGTCATTCGGGTTCCATTCTCTCATTATCTGTATACAAGATGGAGGCACCATCATCTGATAGTTGCAGGCACCACGTCCAACTCAGGTGAAGTGTTCTGCCTCCTAGGTAGGCAAAAACCACTCAGATCATTCAGAATCTCAGGTGACTGGGTCTAGTGTGTAATTCTTCACAAGGGTGATTTAGGAAGAAACGCAAGGGACTGAAATTTAATGGGGAGTAAGTAGAAACCATTATCTTAGTTGCTCTGTGTAGCGTAATGGCTAAGAGCATAGCCCGAGTTTGAATCCTGGATCTGCAGCTCACTGGCTGTGTCCCCTTGGCCAAGTTACATAACCCTTACGTGCCTCAGTTTCCTCATCTGAAAAATGGGGGTGATAATATTATTTTGCAGGGTTGTGGTTTTGAGGATGGAGCATAGGTAGTGTTTGGAACAGTGCCTGGCACATAGTATAGAGCTGTGTGTTGGCTGTGTTATGATTATTGTGGTCTGGGAGGTGTGGGTCATGTCCCAGTGTTCCCCCTGGCTGGCTCTGGTCTGTCTGCTTTAGAGCTGTCTGGGCTGGACCCTGGGCTTGAGTGGGCTGACAGATCTATCACTTGGTATGTGGGTATGAGAGTCCCCAGGGAAGCGTCTAGTCAAAACATGGAAACTTCCATCTCAACCGCATCTTCCCCCACACGGCAATAGCAGCCCAATGGATGGCTTTCTTTGCATTAGCTTCTGAAGAAAGACGGTGTGGGGGGAGAATAAGAGAGGGGTTGGGAAGCCTATGTTATCAGGGAGAGACTCCTGCCCCTCTCCCTGTGTCCCTGTTACCCACAGTCATTGGTCTCAGGGGAGACCAAAGGAGCAAGAGTTCTCCATGGCTCTCGATGAAGCCGCCTGTGCATGGCTCCCTGGGCCTGGAGACTAGGTCTGGCCCCCATTCAGTGTTGGGTGAGAGGGCACAAAGAGCCGTAATAACCGTAACTCGCTGATTACAGGGTACTTACCGTATCATTTTGCTCTCATTAGATGGTTATTTCAGTCCTGCCGACCACCAGATAATTATACGGGCAGCTCTATCTGGATGACATACTCTCCCCCAGCGTTATGCATCGGCCATAAAGATAATTACAGTGCAATTTTGCCATAGTATTTTATACAAATGGTGGAAACAAGTGCATTGTGGAAATCTACTTTTAATGCTCGCTGGTGAAGCCAGGCTCTTTCAGAGGGGCCAGTCACATAATTGCAGCCTTCGTAATCTCACCACTGATGGAGCATTCTCAACCTGTTAGGTGCCAGGGAGAACAGCACATAAAGTCCCTGGGTGCTGGCATTTAAAGGAGATTAGATGAGATGGATCAACACAGATCATTGGGTCATCTTATTTCATTCATGTGAATCTGCTAACAAAGGAAGTGATCCCTGGGCCTGCGCTTCCTCTGGGAGGTTTCCGGAAAGAGGAGGAGGGCATGGGTGAGCCTGGGGGAGCATCAGCATCAGGGCTCATTGAATGGGGCTATGTGTGTGCCTGACTCATGGGGATGCGAGGATGATAGGAACCCTGCCACTACATCCTCCTACATGGACTACAGACCTTGCCTATGAGTGTCTCTAAGTAGCATGGTAAACATGCAACCAGGAAGGGGCACTCTCCTGCAGCTACAAGGGTTCAGTCCTCTAGTTCAAAGGCTACACAGAAAGCTGAGGGCTAAGACTTCTATTCTCTTTCTTCCTCCCTTACATACCCACCCCCGACACACACACACACACACACACACACACACACACAGCCCTGCTTCCGCAGCCGGTGGTTGGTGGGAGTTTTACGAGACAGAAGATGTGATTTCATTTTTTTTTTTTTGGTCCTCAGCACTCTACTTCTGGATCCCTGGGCTGCATCGTGAAGACACCTGTCACCCCCTCTCAACCCCCAGCTGCATGTGCTCCTATTCCCCTTTCTTTCCCCCATCCTTGTAACACTCTTGCACTTTGACTCCTTCCCCATCCCTCTACTCCACCGTGATGTAGAAACTGCAGAGTGAGCATCCTCAGTCCCCTTGGGCATTGACTATAGATTCCCCTGGGGTTTCTGGAGTGTCCTCCGTTAAAAATAAGACGTCTCTTTCTACTCCTCAACAATAAAGGATTTTCACACATGACCTAGAGTGTTGTATTGGTTTGGTTGCCGGCGGGCGGAGGGGGGGTGTTCTCTTCCTTGACTCTTCCAGCTACATCATACACACATACATGATATGCACACATACATGTATCATATTATCAATGGAAGCATCTTTATTTTGTACACATATTGATTTTCCCAACAGTGCCTTAGTCATATAATTAGTATTGGAAGATTTATTTAGTAATTTAAAAATAAATGAATGAATTTGGAAGATGGTTTCTAATACTCAAAGACTTCCACAGACTAGCTTCAGATAAAAGAAAAACCTATTCTGAATGGCTTGTCTATATTTCGTGGATGAGCCTAGGAGACATCAATCCCTGAATCTGACTCTACTTAGAGAAGGGCGGGGGGTGGGAGGCAGGGCTGTGCAAGGACCCAGCCACAGACGAGGATGAATCTATAGAACTGCACCATTTCTCTGCAAATGTCAAGTAGGGGTCCTCTAACAGGACATGGAACAAGATGGTGACCCATATACACTGTTTACGGTGTAGCAGGGCTCTGGACAAGCCAACAAGACCTGGTCTTGCTAGGATGGGGCATGGATGGGGAAGTTACTGCAGAGACCAAGAAGGGAGCAGATATCTTCAGTGTTAACTGGTCATCTTAGTTATTTTAAAGGGAAAGCATTTGTTTCAGATTCCTCTACAATGTAACTCATACTAGGTCTAGCAGTCCACAGAATATGTAAGACGCTGAAATGAGATGTGTGAGCTTCTTTTATTTATCTGACGTGCCAACTATCATAGCCCAGGGATCCCAAGGGGTGTTCTGTATCCTAAGGGAACAGCCTGGGAAATCTTTGGATTCCTTTGTTTCGCCTGGTGCAGAGCCTGGCCATGCCCCTGAACTGCCCTGATTCAATCAATGTCAACACTCCACTCTCCCAATGCAATGTAGAGACCGCACCATGGAGCCAGAGGTGGCTTCCTACAGGTCCTTCACCCCAGTGAAAGTTCTCTCTTCCCAGAGCATGCATGGGGCAACTTTGGACCCACAGCTGTACAGTGGGGATGGGGGAGGAGAGAAAGCTCAACTCAGTGTCGCTTGGGTCAGGTTTATTGCTAGAGGTCAAAGAACGTTCTTACCCGAGCCTCAAGCCTTTCTTCAGTGAGTCATCACGTTGGCTTTTCAAAATTATCTATCTAGAGGGTTTTAAAGTGGGGTAACTTTTGCAGAGTCTGGGGAATTTATTTGGGTCATGAAAGCTTCAAGAGTTGGTTCTGCTCAGACTTGGGAGATGGGCGTGTGTGCTGAGATGACTCAAGTGTTTTGCCAAGTAGGAGCATAAATGCAGAAAGGTTGCTCTCTGGTGGGACCGACAAAAATTGCAGTCCTGGGGCTTCCAGGAAAAATGAAGTCAAATTTTAAGCCTCATTCCTGTTTTTGCACTTGAAGAATGTGTCAAGGAATCCTGGCTCTCCTCTTCCTGTTGTAAAGAGGTTGGTGCCTAAGGAGACCTGGCCAACAAGACCTTGACCGAATTTCTGGCCCTTCTCCATTTAGCTTTGTGTGTGTGTGTTACTGGGATTGCATGGCGTTTTACTTTATTTATTTATTTAAAATATTTTATTTATTTATTTGAGAGAGAGAGAGAGAGCACACACGTGCACGTGCACACAAGAGGAAGAGGGAGAGGGAGAAGCAGACCTCCCGCTGAGCGAGGAGCAGGATGTGAAGGCAGGGCCTTGATCCCAGGGCCCTGAGACCAGGACCTGAGCCAAAGTCAGGCAACTGAGCCACCCAGGAGCCCTGCATGGTGATTTACTTTAAAAAGATTTCAGTCTTCACAGACCTGTACCCTGAAACAAATACATAATATGTTAATAATAATTAAAAAAAAAGACTTCAGTCTTAGAGGTTCTGGACGAATTGTAATGTGTGTGGAAGGGTGGTTTGGCCATGCCAACAAGCAATGCCGTTACCCTATCTCCCCAGAGATTAGATCAGACTCCACAGGGTAAAGGCTCAGTCCTGCAAGACTGCCCCTCACACTTCAGATGCCACGGCAAGTCCGGGTTGTTCCCTGTGCTTCTGACCGGCTATAGACTGGAGGTTCCCATGACTCCCCCCTTAGGTTTGATGAATTCGCTAGAGCGGGTCACAGAACTCAGGAAACCTGTCCACTTACTAAATTGCCAGTTTATTATAAAAGGACACAACTCCAGAACAGCCAGATGGAAGTGATGCATAGGGCAAGGCACAGGCAAAGGGGCGTGGAGCTTCCACGTTCTCTCTGAGTGCACCACTCTCCTCTCCCCGACCCCGCATGTGTTCATCAACCCAGAAAACTCTCGGAACCCCGTCCTCTTGGGTTTTTATGGCGGCTTCATGACACAGTTGTGATTGATTACATCACTGGCCGTTGGCAATTGATTCAACCTCCAGCCCTCATCCTTAGGTGCTGCCCCAAAGCCCCCCAATAACATAACAAAGGACACCTTTATGATATTCATTACTTAGGACGTTCCAATAGTTTTAGCAGTTCTTTGCCGGAAATGGGGATGAAGACCAAATATATATTTCTTATTGTAAATCACAACATCACAATATCACACGTATAAACAGTTTAAACTTTAATCTACACCTTTAGGGGGTTTTCTTAGCACATGAAGTACATGTAGTGGGGTCAACACTCCAGAGATGGTTAAGACAGTTGGTTAGGAAGCTTGAAGAGGCCCACAACTCTTGCAGCCTAACATCTCAGAGTCATGCTGGAGGTTTGGAGTCTACCGGTTGCATGAGGTTCCACTTCGGGACACCCTCGTCACCTTGTCCAACTGTAGGATTTGGGCCTGCCATTGGAACATGTATCATGACCCTTTCGTGAGAGAGCTAAGTGAGATCACCTGCCCCCCAAACCACAAAAAGGTCATATGGCTGTTTTTATATTTCCTTGCTAATAAATATTACATGATTGGAATGCTTGCTTTCGCTATAATCGCCCACCAGTTAGTGAGGTTGTGGAACCGGGGACTCACAATCTCCCAAATGCATCAAGATAACTGATGGTTGCCAAACAGGCAAACTGTCTTAGATCAGTTGGCAACATCCTGCGTGTCCTCTTCTCATTCATCCATCCATCGAGGAATTACTGAACTATACCGTGTGTCTGCCTTGAGGGTTCGTGCCTGGCCGCCTTCTATCATCTGGTAGCGGACAGAATGTGATGGGAGAGAGGCTGAAATAGAAGGGTCCCAGAGCCTGAGGGGTTCCTATGATTGAGGAGGGAGAGTGGAGTGACCATGACTTCTAATGTGTTCGGTGGCCGTGGTGCTGGTGGGGCGGCAGGCAGGGCACGTAGTTGTGGTTTGATGACAATCCTTGGGCAGGAGCATCTGAGGAGAGGATTTGGAGGATCACTGCAGTGCTAAGGGAGAAGGGTGGGGAGAAGCAGCACAACTGAGCTCTAGAAACAGTTGGCAATGCAAGGGGGAAAATAATTTTCCCTCTACCCTTCTTTTTTTAAATTGATTAATTAATTTGACAGAGAGAGAGAGAGGGAAGGAGCACAAGCAGGGGGAGCGGCAGGCAGAGGAAGAGGGAGAAGCAGGCTCCCTACTGAGCGTGAACCAACTGAGCCACCCAGGCACCCCTACCCTTCTTCTTCTTTTTTTTTTTTTTAGATTTATTTATTTGTTTGAGAAAGAGAGAGAGAGCGTGAGTGGAGGGAGGAGTAGAGGGAGAGGGAGAGAGAGAATCTCAAGCGGACTCCCCAATCATGAGCGTGGAGCCCTATGTGGGGCTGGATCCCAGAGCCCTGAGATCATGACCAGAGCCAAAATCGAAACCAAGAGTCACACACTTAACTGACTGAGCCATCCAGGTGACCCCTCTCTACCCTTCTAAGTTCTTGGCTGTGACCCCGCTATAGTAAAAGACAGATTAACAGGAGAAAAACAAATAGAAGTTTATTTTTTTTTAAAGATTTTATTTATTTATTTGACAGAGAGATAGAGAGACAGCACAAGTAGGCAGAGTGGCAGGCAGAGGGAGAGGGAGAAGCAGGCTTCCCGCTGAGCGGGGAGCCCGATGCGGGGTTCGATCCCAGGATCCTGGGATCATGACCTGAGCCGAAGGCAGCCGCTTAGCCGACTGAGCCACCCAGGCGCCCCCAAACAGAAGTTTAGTAACAAGTATACTTCCTATATACATGGGAGAAGCTCAGGACAACTGAGTAACTCTCTAGAATGGCCTCAGCCACCGCCTTAAATACCATCTCCAGCTAAAGACAAAAGAAGATATTGGGGGTGGGAGCCAGTTATGGGGGGGTTTTCAGGCCAAGCACAGTAAATAAGGGGATGGTTGTTATGCATATTGAAGTCCCTGCCTTCTCCATTGATGAGAGTTTCTGGAGATTTAAGTCATCCTTCTCTTCGTAGTACAGAGAGGGAGACACCCTTACAAATAGAGGTTTCCCTTATAAATGTAACTTCTATTCTGTTTTCAGAGCTTCTCCTGTGTCTGCTGTTTCTTCTTATTTTTTTTTGAAGATTTTATTTATTTATTTGACAGAGAGAGACAGTGAGAGAGGGAACACAAGCAGGGGGAGTGGGAGAGGGAGAAGCAGGCTTCCAGCAGAGCAGGGAGCCTGATGCAGGGCTCCCCATTCCAGGACCCTGGGATCATGACCTGAGCCAAAGGCAGATGCTTAACCGACTGAGCCACCCAGGCGCCCCATGTCTGCTGTTTTTCTAAAAATAAGCAGCCTAGGGGTGCCTGAGTGGCTCAGTCGGTTAAGCATCTGCCTTTGGCTCACGTCATGATCCCAGAGTCCCAGGATCGAGCCTGGAATGGAGCCCCCAGTCGGGCTCCCTGCTCAGCAGGGAGTCTGCTTCTCCCTCTGCCCCTCATCCCGCTCTTGTGCTCTCTCTTGCAATTAAATAAATAAAATCTTAAAAAACAAAAACAAAAAAACAAGCAGCCTAAAATAATCCTTATGCCAAAGAGGCATATTTGGGGTGGCAAATCCTGCTCCCCTTCGGGGAGGACAGGCTGCAGGAAACAGGTTTGGGCTCTCACGGTGCAGTGGGATCCTGTGAATTCCTTCCTTTAGCCACCAAGGTGGGAGGAAGGGCATCAGTGATTTTTCAGAGGGGATGTACCAGGGGCCCAGACCTCAAGTACTTGTTTATTCATTTGTTCATTCACTCAAGCAGGCTTTATTTATTTATTTTTTCAAGCAGGCTTTATTAAGCACCTGTCACAAAGACCAGGAAGTGTGCGGTGAGCACTGCCATGAATAGTATCAAGAACCACAGAGCCCTGTCTTCAGGAAGCTCTCAGCCCAGTGCGCTCACAAGTTAACAATCTTACTTCATTTTTACTTTTTTCTGCAAAACTACAGTAGTGGCCGTTTTGCGAAGCTTCTGGGACGATGAGCCGTAGGACAGGGTAGAGGATGCGAGCTTAGAGTAGAGATAGGGCTTTTCACTTATCCAGGTCCCAGGGTGAGGACGGAATGGCCCCCGACCTCGTAGATCGGGGCACTTCAGAAAAACCGGCACTGTGGGGGTTGGGAACATCCCCGCAGCTGCTCGCGCCGCGGCCAGGCCGGCGGTCCCCGGGCCGCGTGGGAGTGGGAGGTGGGGCCTTGGCGGGGGTCCCGAGTGGCGCGGTGGCCGGACCCCCGCGGCTGGGGGCGGGCGGAGTCTTGGGGGGGAGGGGGGCTCCCTCCCGGCCCCCGGCCCCCGGCCCCGCCGTTGGGGGGCGCTGCCTCCTCCCGGGCGGCTGGGGGCGCTGCGGCCAAGCGGCGGGGGGCGCTGCCTCCTCCGGGACGGCGGGGGGCGCTGCGGGCCGGGCGGCGGGGGCGGCCCGGGCCGGCGCGGCGAGCGGCGCGGCGGATGGAGAGTCTGGCCGCGGCCGGCGGCGCCGCCTCCTCGTCGGGCCGGGCACGGCGGGCCGGGGCCTTTGTGTGAGGCGGCGGCGGCGATGGTGCTCGGGCCCCGCGGAGCCGGGTAAGCGCGGCCGGGCCGAGGGCCGCCCCTGACCGAGGCCCGACCCCCGTCCCGGCCTTTCTCTCGCTCTTGCTTGGCTCCCTCCTGCCCGCTCCCTTCGGCCCGACCCATCATCCCCGGCCGCGCGCCGACCCGGGCCGGTCCCGCAGCCCATCCCTTCGCTCCCGTCCGGCCCGGCGCCCCCGAGACGCCCCGGGGGAATCCCCCGCCGTTTGGGGAGGGACGGAGGTGCTCGGTGGCCCCCAGATGGAGCACCCCAGCCCGATCTAACGCCCTTCTTCCCGGGTTCGACCCTCCAGAGGGGAGACTGCGGCACCACGGGATTGTTGGGGTGCCTTCTCGGAAGTTCCCAGTCAGCCCCCCTCCCACCCCCCACTCAGGCTTCCCAGTGTCCCAGCCTGATGTGTGGCCACCAGGGCCCGGGATCTGCTTCACTGGTATCCCAACAATGCGCAGAAGCTTCTTGGACCCCAGAAAAAGTTGGGAGTTTGTAGAAGGTGGTGAGGTGGAGAAAGGGGCTGCGTTGCGCCGGGCGAGTGGTGAGACTGAAGCCGCATGCAGCTAGCTTGTCTTCCTTAGGCATACAGGACTCGAAAAGGGGGGCAAGTGGGATCCAGCAAGCCTTTAGCAGTCTTGCCTATATAATTAGACGCCTTCTTAGGGCATCAAGTAAGTCTTTTAGTTCTGGTCAGCATATGCATAGATCCCAAAAAGGGTGGTTTAAAAAAAAAAAAAAAAAGCATATTTAAGTAATAGTAAATGCTACAGTGTATTCTAGTTTGCTTTATTTCTCTGGGTCCTGAGTGTTTTAGCTTCATCCACAGCATACAGAGAAGGTGACAGAGAAGTATCTGGATGGCTCTGGGTTATGGTAGGGAGACATCAGAACTCATGAATGAGCAAGAGGTTTATTTAGGGACTGGAAGGACGGAGCCTTGATAAGAAAATAAAAGAACAAACTTATCTTGCCCTCAGCAGCTAATGGAACTTTGCTAATGGTGTTCAAGTGCCGATATGGCATTTGGCATTGCAAGAGAAGTGAATGTACACAGTGAGATAGGAAAGCTTGTTTGGGGGAAGAAATTAGGAGATTAATGTGAGCCCGCCGTGTGGTGATGAAGTGAAGGATTGTGTCCGAGAAGTTGCCTCTGGCTTGGCGCTAAAGCACTAGCTTCTGTCCAGCCAGGCCTGCCACCTCCCTTACTGAGTCTTACAGACGGCCCTATCAGGTTTTTCTCAATACTTTCGGGTTTCGTTGTGAGGACTCTGTCTTTGGGAATATGCAGGGAGAGAGGTCACCGTCCCATCATTTGTCCTTGCCCCCAGCAGCTTGGAGCAACTCGCCCTGTCCATGGGCTCCTGCTCCCCACCCAGGGCTTCGAAACACTCAGACTGGCGGTGTTTTCTTCTGCACAGCTCCTCGCTTGCAGGAATGTGTTTGGCCATCCATCTCTTCCTTTTACCGTCCACAGATGAACCGTGCTGATACAGAGGCAACTTCGTAGGAGCTGCTAAGATGGGCATGAGGATCAAACTGCAAAGCACCAACCACCCCAACAACCTGCTGAAGGAACTCAACAAGTGCCGGCTCTCAGAGACCATGTGCGATGTCACCATCGTGGTGGGGAGCCGCTCGTTCCCGGCCCACAAAGCCGTGCTAGCCTGCGCGGCTGGCTACTTCCAGAACCTCTTCCTGAATACCGGGCTGGATGCTGCCAGGACCTACGTGGTGGACTTCATCACCCCCGCCAACTTTGAGAAGATTCTGAGCTTTGTCTATACTTCAGAGCTCTTCACAGACCTGATCAATGTTGGGGTCATCTATGAGGTAGCCGAGCGCCTGGGCATGGAGGATCTCCTTCGGGCCTGTCACTCCACCTTTCCTGACTTGGAGACCAGTGCCGTGGCCAAGCCCCTGGCCAGCGGCGGGGAGAGCCACTCGGGTACCCAGAGCTGTAGCTCAGCAGAGCCTGCCTATCCCCTCGGAGACCTCCGGGGGGGCGGGGAGCACTTTGGTCCCGAGAGGAACTATGTATTACCTAGTGATGCTGGAGGAAGCTGTAAAGAGGAAGAGAGAAATGTCACCGGTGACACTAATCATAGCCTGTCTTCCCTGCCACCAAAGGCGGAAGACCATGATGCCCCTGCTCCTTTCACCTCCGTTCCTAGTATGGTGACTCAGCCGGTCCTCGGCACCGTCAGCATGGGCATCCAAACCAGCATGAGCTCCTGCCAGCCGTACAAAGTTCAGAGCAACGGAGACTTCAGTAAAAGCAGCTTCTTCCCCCCTGACCATGCAATTGACATTACCACTGGGACCAACTCCTGTCTGAGCAATAGCGACCACTCCAAAGATCCGGGCTTTGGGCAGATGGATGAGCTCCAGCTGGACGACCTGGGGGATGATGACTTGCAGTTTGAAGACCCCACCGAGGAGATCGGCACAGCCGAGGAGGTGATTGAGTTGAGTGATGACAGCGAGGATGAGCTGACTTTTGGAGAGAATGACAACCGAGAGAATAAGGCCATGCCCTGCCAGGTGTGCAAGAAAGTTCTAGAGCCCAACATTCAGCTCATCCGACAGCATGCTCGGGACCACGTGGACCTGCTGACGGGCAACTGCAAGGTCTGCGAGACCCACTTCCAGGACCGAAACTCCCGGGTGACCCATGTTCTGTCCCACATTGGCATTTTCCTCTTCTCCTGCGACATGTGTGAAACTAAGTTCTTTACCCAGTGGCAGCTGACCCTCCACCGACGGGATGGGATATTTGAGAACAACGTCATTGTCCACCCCAGCGATCCCCTTTCGGGGAAGCTGGGTCTGTTTTCCGGGGCAGCCTCGCCAGAGTTGAAATGCGCTGCCTGTGGGAAGGCCCTGGCCAAAGATTTCCATGTGGTCCGGGGGCACATCCTTGACCATCTGAACCTGAAGGGCCAGGCGTGCAGCGTCTGCGACCAGCGCCACCTCAACCTGTGCAGCCTCATGTGGCACACGCTGTCCCACCTGGGCATTTCGGTCTTCTCGTGCTCCGTCTGCGCCAGCAGCTTTGTGGACTGGCACCTCCTGGAGAAGCACATGGCCGTTCACCAGAGCCTGGAGGACGCGCTCTTCCGCTGCCACGCGTGCAGCCAGGGCTTCAGGTCGGAGGCCGCCTACCGCTACCACGTCAGCCAGCCCCGGTGCGCCCGTGGCCCTGACGGCCGGCCCGCTTCGGGGCCGCGGCACCCCGCCCTCCAGAAGCGGAAGCTGCCCGCGGAGGAGTTCCTGAGCGACGAGCTGGCTCTGCAGGGCCAGCCCGGGAACAGCAAGTACAGCTGCAAGGTCTGCGGCAAAAGGTTTGCCCACACGAGCGAGTTCAACTACCACCGGCGGATCCACACGGGCGAGAAGCCGTACCAGTGTAAGGTGTGCCACAAGTTCTTCCGAGGCCGCTCGACCATCAAGTGCCACCTGAAGACACACTCGGGGGCCCTCATGTACCGCTGCACGGTCTGTGGCCACTACAGCTCCACGCTCAACCTCATGAGCAAGCACGTGGGTGTGCACAAAGGCAGCCTCCCGCCCGACTTCACCATCGAGCAGACCTTCATGTACATTATCCATTCCAAAGAGGCGGAAAAGACCCCGGACAGCTGACTGGGTCCCGGCAGAGCTACGGGGAGCTCCCAGGCGGCAGCCAGGACGTTGCTTTTCTAATGGCTCTTGGTCCCTCTCCAGCCGAAGTTTCAGTTTGGCCTTGCTAGGAATTCCGTTCTGTCTTGCGGTTAAAGAAGAGAAAAGAAGAAAGAGTGCACGAGCTGTTACTGTTTTGGAGAAGCAACAGCCCTATCACGTTTACCTCCTTCCCTGTTCTTGCCCACGAAGGGCTGCGGTTTTGATCCTTCGGAGGCTGGTCTTGGAATCTGGTCAGGCAGGCGGTGTCGACTAGATCCCCTTTCCGAGCCTCTCAAGTTTTAGTTTACGGATAGGTTTTTATGCTGCTAAGAATCCAACCAACAGCCTCACTGAATAGAGGAGGTGGAGAGAGGTTTTCACCGTGGGTATTGTTGCCAGCTTGCCAACTGGGACACCCGGCTGTGAGAGAGATTTGGGGAATGTGGCCGCTCAGAAAAGACTGGTCCGCAGGGCAGCTCACTGCAGGTGCCAGGCCTGGCCCTCGGCAGGGCAAAGGCAGATGGGATGGGGGCGCCTGCCCATTTCCACGCTCTGATCTGCCAATGGGACAGTAGACTCTTCTGGCAGCTAGATCCAGACTGGGGGCAGAGCTTTCTGTGTAGGTCAGAAAGCTTTGGGATGGATCCTTGCCGGTCGGAAGAGGTGTCCGACGCAGTGCCACCAGGAGGGGCGGCCCGGATGGACAGCAAGGGAGGCCCCTCTTTTCTCCTCGATTCCAAAGAAAGACGATTTTATGGAGTTGTAGCCCAGGTGGCCAGGTAGGCCTTCCCTGTGGGGCAGAGAGGACAGGGAGCCGCTGTGATATAGTCATCTGTCACCTGGCTACCTCCGTCGACCTTGAGTGTCCTGGTGGAGAGGTGGGGATGTCTCTGACAGCAGCAGCCTTGCCTTAATTTACATCCAGTCTCCCACCTAGAAGCGTGTTTGACCTGTGGTGTAGATGAGAAGACCCCGTGGGGTGGCGGAGTGATGGACTGTGAGCCCTTCAGCATCGAAGGGACCCGAGTAACTGGTGGTGTGTAGCGGGATGTGCGGTCTGTCTGTCCCAGTCGGGTAACCTGTTGTTTACTTTGGGGTAACTGGCCAGGAGCTTTGGCAGCTCGCTTTTGACCTGCTGGAATTTATCCTGATCTGTCACTGCATTGCCACCAGGGGGCGCAATTGGAGGGCAGCTGATGCAGACCCACCCTAGGTGGCTGGGATGGAGTCTGCCCAGTCCTTGGGGCCGGTTGGCTCCGTTCTTGGTGGCTTTTGAGGGGCTTCTTGCCCAAAGAAGGCTTGAGGGAGAGGGCCCTCGGATCTCGCATACTCACAAGGTAGCCCCTCAGTAAGCTCCTACTACCTCACCCTGCTCAGGCGAGCTCTGGGAGTCCCTGGCCTCGGCCCTGACACTGCGCCTGGTGGGACTCAGCAGCACCCCGGGCTGTTTCACAAGCGAGTGGTTTTAATGAACTCACAGAGCCTTTTCGGACATTGATATTTATTTATTTTTGCTTTTATATACATACTACCCAGCATCTCTTTTGGATAAGTGACTTCAGGAAAATGAGTTTCTCCCCAGCAAGTAGCCATGTTCCAGGGGACAGTCCTGGCCAGAGATCTGAGAAACGGGGGCTAGGACGAGGGAAGGTGTCAGGCCTTTAAACAAACAAGTCCTTTTCTTTCTCTCCGGAGAGTCTCTTGCAGAATAAGCCCAGGGAACCCTTTAGGTAATGGATGTGAGTTCTAGAAAGTTGGGGCTTATTAAATTCCTAGGCCTTTCCTGCCTGCGCTTGAGTAGACTGGGGACTGGGTTGAGGGGAACAAGTTAAATGAAGGACCTTTTTGCACATTTTCTCATCCTTCCTAAACTTGGAAAGCTATATTAAGATATACAGGCAAGCCAAAGCTCCATCCCTGTTGGACTTGCTGCCTCTCTCCCTAGCCCTAAATTGATAAAGCCTCCCAGTTGGGGTGCCTGGCTCTCCGGTAGGGTGGCTGTTACATGAAGGGATTTGTACAAGTGGCCATTTTTCGCCATCTAAACTCAAACTTGTTACATGTTCCCTCAGGTCATTCTCGTCAGGAAAGCAGTGCTGAGACTTTTCATCCCTGACTGGCTTCCCCCTTTCTTTCCCACAACTGACCGTTGGAAATTTAAGAAGGAAAATGTGTGAAAAACCGCAGTCAAGTATCTGCTAAGCTTTTCAAGGCTGAGTGATCCCTCCCAGTCTGTTGATGAGGACTGATTTTGGAATGGGCAGATTTGAGAGAGGCGGTACTTACTAGAAGCCAGCCAAGGTGGCCGAGCATGGATCAGTGTGCTGGAGAAACCCTTTTCCTTAACGGAGGCCATCACGGATGCTGGGTAGTCTGTATACTTAACCTGAAACTGTGAAGTTTTCCCTTTTTTGCCAGTAAACCAAAAAGCAAATCCTTGAACCTTTGCCCCTGAAACACTAAACAAAAAACTGCACCCCCTGATCCTCCTGAGGCCAAGTGGTTGATCGGGGTGGCCTGGTTGGTTGCAGTCAGACGTGTAGCAGGGTCAATAGCTCATGAGGCTTATTGACCAAACCCTGTTCCTCTGCTTGTCCCCATATTTGCCCCCCCCCCCCGTTTAGAGTCATGTTTGCTGTCTCTGCCTCCAGCCCCCCCTTTTCCGAACTGTTTTACTTGAAACTCTTGTGTTGTGGCAAAGGGCACTCTGGGATACCTGGTTGAAGGTATTCATTTTATTTTGAGTTTTTAAAAATATTTTTTCAGCCTTCTGTTCTGTTGCCCGCTCTGCCTTGGAGCCCAGGTTAGCAGTCTGCTGAGGTTCTGTCTGACCCCTGAATGTCTTTTCTCCTCCCTTCCTCCTCTTTCTTGTTCTGTACTCAGGACCAGCTACATAATCTGCAGAGCCCTTTGTTTCACAATGAAGAATTTCAAGATGGCGACTGTAGAGCATTAAACCAAGCACGAGGCTATTCCCAACCTGTTTCTTAAGGGAAAAAAGTAATACTTGTATGGCACATTGGAATAAGCAGCCCAGGCTGCTTATGGCCACAGGAGGGGCTCCGTCTTCCACTTCTCCTGTGACCCGCTGCTGGCCCACTGATGACACGGTGCCTGCTGGGAAGCTCTGCTGGGTTGTGGTATTTGGTCCTACGTTTTAAGACCCCAGCGAGTCTCTATAGTTCATGGCTCGGTGGAAAGAACGGAGGTGGGGATTGGGCCCGGGTGACCCCTAAGAACCAGGAAGTGGGTAAAAGTTCTTTTTGACTGTCTTCCCTTCTGATCCATCAGCACCCCTTTGTCTCCAGGACAAATCTTTGGGCCTAAATACCTTCTCCCCAGTCAAGTTTAGCTACTGATGAATTTTCTTTGTCTTCTGGCCTCTTGCTGTGCCCTATTCCAGAGACTACTCAACTTTGGAAGTGAATTTAAATCCCTTTCTAGGTGGACACTGATTTTGTGGGTGTGGGAGTGGGCTGTGTGGAGAAGTCTGCCCATCTGGAGGTCCCCACACATCCTTTGGCCTCCGTCCTGCCCTGAGTGAGTCAGGAAGCACAGTGCACACAGCATCCATTTCACTGTGATCACTCATTGTCAAACTTAACATCAGAATGAAAATGAAACTTTTGATTTCGATGTTTCTTTAACACCCTTCCCCTGTCCAGTCCAACCTCCCCTCCCACCTCCGCTAGCGAAAGTCTCTTATGAAACCGAGAAGAGTTGTTGACGTCTAACTTCCTTGCATTAAATTAATAAGTACTGACCTCCTAATATTTAAGTGTTTACTATCTATTGCTGTAAAGTTTTGTATATTTTGTAAACTTCTTTTCCCAAATAGTAGATGTCTAAAATCGTTGTACATCTGATTCTTTTATATTCCATTGTTCGGCACAAAGTGTGGTTTTTATTTAGAATAAAAAAAGGAAATTTGAAACGGGAATTCTTTTCCTATTGACTGGGGTTGCGCTGTCCCTTGAGTTCAGAAGATCGGGGCCCAACACTCGGTAGTAGAAGCATTCTGCTCAGCAGATGCCAGGATTCCTTTTTTTTTTTTTTTTTAAGGTTTTAGTTATTTTAGAAGAGAGAGAGTAAGCGAGAGAGAGAGCACAAGCTGGGGGAGAGGCAGAGGGAGATTTTATTTTTAAGATTTTTTAAAGATTTTATTCATTTATTTGAGAGAGGGAGAGCAAGCATGAGCGGGGGAAGGGAGAGGCAGAGGGAGAAGCAGGCTCCCCTCCAAGCCCGACCCGGGGCTCGATCCCAGGACCCTGGGATCATGACCTGAGCCAAAGGCAGACGCTTAACCAACTGAGCCACCCAGACGCCCCCATAGTTTCCTTTCCTGTAGCTGGAATTCCCCGGAGTTAACCTGCTGACCTGTTTTTAGTGGCAAATTAAGTCAATAACCCACCCTTTCCAGGGGAAACCTCCCTGAGGGGATCTGTCCTGCCAGCGCCATCTGATTCACTGATGTGGTATGTCGGAGAGGAGAGAGGCGGTTCAGGGAGGAGGTGGAGGTTTGGCACGGTCTCATGGGGTTGCTGACAAATGTACCTGCACAGAGAAGGAGGTAGACCTCAGAGGTTGGGGCGCAATGTGGTCCATCTGGTCTCAGCACACAGGCCAGGCGTGGCGCCCGTCGTGCTCAGTGAATGCTGAGTGGAGCAGCCTTGCTGCGGTCAGCATAGCCGGGGCTCTGTCCTCCCCGGGCCCCAAGGAGGTGTTCATGCCGCCCAGGGTGATAACTGGTTGCCAGAGAAATCCGTGAGAAGAGTGAGCTCCTGGGGGGCTGGTCTCTGAGGTAACCCACGATGTGACAGCTGTGACACTGGGTTCCCTTCAGGAAACTTCTGGAGCCTAAGTCGGCAGAGGCAGTGATAAGGGCATCAGATTTTGGCTTGGTTTTTATGTGGGCACAAAAGAGGAAAGTCTTTTTAATGCACTTTCTGTATTGTTAGGTTAAGGCCTTACTGCAACCCAAGTCACAACCTGGACTCTCCTGGTTGAAAAAGCCTTCAGCTCTGTGCCACGGAGCATCTGTCTGTCACTTCAGACCCTTTCAGATTTGGGTCCGGCGAGCAGGATTGTCAGGGCATTTCCCTCTGGGCTCCGAACAAACAGGGGTACATACACTGTTGGAGCAAGTGTTTAATGCATCTGATGAATAAAAGTTCAGATTTCTAAGAACAGAGGGGATGGTGCTCCAGGTCAGTAAATGGTGATTCCAAGTTAAACATTCCAGAAATACTGAGCACTCGAGCAGGACAGAGGCTCTCAGTGATTTAAGTTCACAAGCCCTTCCTTCTGCCCAGGCAGGATTAGGATGCCAAAGACTTGGAACTAGTGGGCCGGGACCGGTTCTTAGGCTTTTTCTTCATGGACATGGTCCTAGATTCCCAAACTGATAAATGAGTCTTTTCCAGAAGACCTACTTGTTAACAAGAAGGCTTCTTTTCCTATTTATAGGGCAAGCGTGAATAGAAGTAAGTTGCTGGACAGGAAAATTAAGGAAAAGACCTGGCCAGGGAGAATGAAGTTTAAGGGCGAGGACCGACTTAGAACACCAGAGTTCTGCCCTGTGACGGAATCGGAAATTGGGGGACAAGGGCTGAGGGACAGCCTCTGGGAGTGTCTGCAGCTGCCTGTCCCAAGGTCTGCTCTCAGAATGGATGTCCCTTGATAATTTCCCATGATCTAGAGAGAAAGGGAGGGATGGGGGTGGGTTTCTGATAGCATCTCTTCCTAGAAGTCTGGAAATGTCCTAGACCTGAAGGTGGGAGCGGGTGGGCTCTGAGGAGCATTGACTCTGGGATGGCTGCTCTGCCTCGTGGGGAGGGAAGCGGGATGGATGAGGGGAGCGTATCAGCAAGGAAATGGAGCCACTTCCTGGATGGTGGGGGGCGGCAGCAGACCTCTGCTTCACCCCCTCCATCTATCGTATCACCGAGGATGCTAGGAAACGTCCTTCTGAGGCCTCCTGGTTCCTGGGCCTCTGACCTCTTGTCCTCACAGCCTGCACAGCGTGCGGGGGGGATCAGCAAGCACACAAGCACAAAAGGAAAGTTGTGTGAGGTCCCTGCAGAGCACACTCTTTCCGGCCAGGGTGATTGTTGAAATGAGTGTGTCAAGTTTCTGCTGAGCATCTCTTTAGCCTATCCCAGCTGGAAGTACGGATTTTGGAAAGAGCCAGAGTCATGGCTGCCTCTGTTATTTATTTCACCATTTTTCCTGAGTGTCTTCTTTAGTCCTGAGGACCGAGACAAACAGGACAACACCAAAGACCTGTTCTCTGCTCCTCCCTGCCCCCTCTCCTCCTCCCCATCTCAATTTTTTAAGACATACTCAAAATTGACCGTGCGTGTTTTGACCCTTTCCCCCTACTCCCCCCAGAATCTCTCACCTACACCTGCAGCTTTCTACTTCACCGATGGAGAGTGGGGTCTACCTCAGCCTCCTAGGAGACACTGAGGGGCGGAGATGGGTGAGGTAGTGGCGCCTGAAAGTTCAGGCTTGGTGGTTCTGGGGGCCTGCTGCAGCGGGCTGGGTGCCCTCCTTGGTGATGATGATGGAATGCTGAGTGGAGGAGGACGAAGACGAGGAAGCACGTCTGTCCGCCCTGGCCCGGGCCTTGGGAAGGTAATGGACCACAGCACTCAGCAGCTGGTCCCGGAATCTCGGGCTGAGAAAGTTGTAAAGGAGAGGGTTGACGACACAGTGGAGCATGGCAAAGCAGTCGATGACGTCGTAGAAGAAGTACAGCAGGTGGACCAGGTAGCAGTGGAGGGAGATGTGGGTCCCGTGCAGTGTGAGCAGGAGCAGGGTCACGTGGTAGGGCAGCCAGCAGACGGCGAAGATGACGACGTAGGCACACACCAGAAGGCAGTGGCGCCGGCCCTCGGGCCAGCCTGCCTGCCGAAGGCGGCAGGCCGTCAGCACGTTGAAGACCACCATGAGCGGGAAGGGCAGCAGGAAGCCCAGGACGGTGGTGGACAGGGCCACCGCCAGGGCCCACGTGCTGTAGGTTTCAAAGGGCGCCATGAAGAGGCACATGGGCTCGGAGCTCTCCACCAGCTGGATGTGCACCACCTCGGGCAGCGGGATGATGGCCGAGAGGACCCAGACGCCCGCACACACGGCCCGCCGCATTCGGTGCTGCCGGCGCTGCCAGGAGGGCGACGTGTTGGTGAGGGTGACGTAGCGGTCGACGCTGAGGCACACCAGGAAGAAGATGCTGCTGTACATGTTGGCAAAGTAGAAGTAGTGAGTGAAGCGGCAGGAGAAGCTGCCCCAGAGCCAGGTGTAGTCCAGCATGACCTCCAGCATCCACACGGGCAGAGACAGGACGATGCCCAGGTCTGCGATGGCCATGTTGAGGATGTAGAGGTTTAGCAGCCCCGCCCGGCCCAAGCAGCGCCAGTTGACGCAGATCACCAGGAGGTTCTCCACCAGCCCCAGCACAAAGATGGCCAGGTAGAGGACAAAGAGGACCACCTGCTTGGTGTCCTCTCTGAGCTCCATGTGGCACTCGGGCAAAGTGTGGTTGAAGAAGTAGAGCAGTTCGTTCCAGTTGTGGATCTCTCCGAAGTCACTGGCAGGTGCCGTGGTGAAGCCTTGTGTGGGGGCAGGCCCCATGTTGTCCTCGACTGACATTAGGACCAGCGAACGCCTAGTGGGGAGAAGAGAGGGTTGGAAGAGAACGGAGACCTTGAGAGCAGCCTTAGGTCTCACGTTAGCGGGCCCCAGGGACCAGGAGGCTTTGGGAAAGGACTCTGGGTCTGAAGAGGCAAGAGAGAGAGTTTAAACACTCAAACTGTGGAGAACTAGTACACAGCTCACTTGCCGGCCTTGACCTGCGAGCAGAGACATTTTGTTAGGGCTCAGTGGCGCGAGAGAACCTAACTGTGCCCAACCAGACTCCTTCCCAGCCTGGGGGCTGGGGTCCCACCGTCGCTCCGGCCACAGGCTGCCTCCGACCTCCATTTCTCTTCTGGCACCTCACCCCTTGGCCCTTTCACGTGGGAAGCCTTACTCTGTCTCGCCTTTGGGCTATGGATGTGGGACACACGCACACACACACACGCGCACACACACACACACACACACACACCCTCATTTATCCCCAGGGACATCTGTGGATCATGCATGAAAGCCAGTTTGTCTTCTCGCCCTGATTCCTTTCTTTCCTGAAACGGAGACACCCACCTGCGTTTGTGTCAGGAGCGCTTCTAGCCCTGGAGGACCGGTGGGTCTGGGCTGTTGCGGAGCCACAAGGAGACTGGAGGGACGGTGGCCGTGGGGCTGGCTTCGCTGTGGGCTTCAGGGCCGTCCTTCTCATCCGGGAAGCAGTATCACTGGCTGAGTCTCTGTGGGAGAGGGTCAGGGTTTTTCCTGCCTTCCCCCAATCCAGATAGAGGGGAAGTCACAACAGATGACCCAGTGTGCCAGTGGCAGGGAGGAGTCAGGCTGGAAGAGTGAAGATCCCGACTCAACTCACTAGCTGTGTGAAGTTACCTCTTTACGCCTCAGTTCTCTCCTCTGCAAAATGGGACAATACTATTTACTGTTAGGGGTGTTGTGAGAATTAAGTGAGCCCACAGGGTGAAGTGCTTAGCACAGGGCCAGGCCTGTGGTAAATGCTTTCCACATGTATGTGTTTTCCGCTCTACGTGGGCTTGGAATCCCACTCTCCCGTGTCTGTCGATTCCTACTAGAGCAGAACTGGATGGGGGTGGGCAGGCTAAAGTAAATCTGAAAACCAGCCAGACTTTCAGGCATGCTGCCCTTCCCCACTGCATTCCGCACCCACCCTGCATTTTGGCTCTGAGGGGAGAATCTGGAGAGAGAGGGAAGACTGGGGGGCGGTATGGAAAGGGGGCTGTGTTGAGCTCCAGGGAGTTTCCTGGATGGGGAGGGGGAGAACAGCATCCTTCCCCTCCTGCTTCATACTTCTCATGAAGTGTGGCCAAGGGTGGCCCAGAGAGAGACAGGCAGACACCAAGCTTCCCTCTCCTTTCAAGCCCTAGGCTAAGGCTCAGAGCCCGTGGATTTGTGTCGTCCTGTGACAGCAGAGCTTCCAGCTTCTCAGAGCACTTTCGCCGCAGTTAATCATTTGATCCCTGCGATATCCTGTGGGGACAAAGGATGGGCTTTCTTATCCTCTGTTAAGCCCAGAGAGGTCATCTGTCTCACTCAGGCCAGCCGGTGCCGATGGTAGAGCCACCTGGAGCTGGGCCCACGTTCAGTGGGCTGTAGGGCCGAGGGAGTGTTGGCCGGAGGGGACTAGGAATGCCTATTTAATCAAAGTGAAGGTCCCATACCAGTATCAACCAGTCTAAAGTGTCCAGGTCAGTGACATTTAGCACATTCAGGTTGTTGGGTAGCCACCACCTCGATGCAGAGCCTCACATGTTCATCACCCCAAAAGAAAACTCCATATCCATCAAGTACTCCCTATTTCCCTCTTCCCCCAGCCCCTGGCAACAACCATTCTGCTTTCTGTTTCTGTGGATTTACCTGTTACGGATATTGAATATAAATGTGTGACCTTTGTGTCTGTTTTCTTTTTCACTTTTTCATCCACACTGTAGCACATATCTGTACTTCATTACTCTTTAAGGCTGAGTAATATTCCACTGCGAGGCTATGCCACATTTTGTTTATCCATTCAAGGAGGGGAATTCTTTTTAAGTTTGCTAATTGATTTTTTTTTTTTAAAGACTTATTTATTTGAGAGAGAGAGAGAGAATGAGTGGGGGAAGGGCAGAGGAAGAGGGAGGAGCTCCAGCAGACTCCCCGCTGAGTGCGGAGCTGTCCTGGAGCTCAATCTCACCACCCTGAGATCACAACTTGAGCCGAAACCAAGGGTCGGGGGCTCAACCACCTGCACCCCCAGGCGCCCCTACACTTAAGACTTTAAGAGCATGTCGTGCAGGGGAGAGACCAAGGGACGAGATCTGGAAGACCCTGGATTCCTTGAGATGTGGGTGAGGGTCCCAACCTGGGGAGTGGGGAGGGGGCCTCAGACCCCCCGGCTTCCCCTATCTGGCCCAGGGAGCTGAGGAACTCAGACCCACTCAAGCAGGGGAA
>NC_138373.1:107223368-107280093 GCF_054177405.1 Leptonychotes weddellii | reverse complement strand
GTTTCTTGATGGGACCTTCACACCCAGCCCTCTGTAGGGCTTTAAGATCAGCCCCACTTGACTTATGAGGACACTGAGGCTCAGGGAGCTGGAGGGACTTTTAGTCAAATACGGGTGAGGGGGTCCTGTTCTTTCTCCTCCATTATGCTGCCTGCCCTTTTCAGGAAAGAGGACATCACTGATGTCTTTTTTTGTGATTAAAAGTATAAAACACACTTGTAGAAAACGTAGAAGAGGATAAAGATAAAAGGACATTTCCCAAAGCCCAGTTTCCAGAGTCAGTCACTCTCTACATTATTATGTATCCTCTGATCAACATTTTCATCATCAAATCTTTTCCAAACGTAATATTCAATGTCTGTATATCCAAGTATGCTGAGAGACCACCATTCACTGAAGCCATCCTATATCGTTGTCTCCTGACGTTTGTTTTCCACTTTTGCTGGTATAAACCACATCTCAGGGAAGATTTCTATAATAAAGCTTTGTTTCCATTCTCAGGAATGTTAAGTAAAATACAATAATTGGATCAGAGAGCATGCATTTCTTTAAGGCCAGGGAAGGTTTCTGAGCAGGGGAGGGATGAGTATTGCAGGGGGCCTTCTTCCCTTTCCAGTATTCCCAGGGCCAAACCCTGTCCTTCCCTTCCCCCCCCCCCACCTCTCCCTACCACCAGCCCCTTGTCACTGAGGACCAGAACCTGCTGACTTGAGGACTATTTCAAATCCTTTGTTGTGTCTTTTCTCCCCATCTCTTCGGGGGAGCTTTCCTGAAGGCTGAGTGGGCTGGGGACCTAGGAGGAGGGGACTAGAGTGAACTTTTGGGAGGGTGAAGGAGAGGGTGACACTTCTTGGGGCTAAGGATGCAGTCTGCACTAGTGTGTGGCATGAGGCCTCGTCACCTCCCCGAAGCCTGCCCGGACGTCCACTGCAGGGTGAGCTTTGGCATTGCCCACAGCACAGAGGCCAGGCTTGGCTTCCCGAGCAGGCGCCCCCTGGGAGTCGGCACAGGTTGCTGCAAAGCCTGCCCCGTGGGGCCCAGCACAGGCCTGGTCTCTAGATTACCCTGATGTGGGAATTTCATGTCTGTCTTTCCCAACGGAGTGTGGGCAGTCCGTTTTCATGTTTTTTCTCCCTTTCATTTATTTTTAAATTTTCTCTTTCCTTTTTCTTCTCCAGTTTCCCCTTCATTTTTGTCACTTAACCATCCCTGTCTACCTCTCGCTGTCTCTTTTCTGTGAGAGTTGTGAACTCTATGCTCTTATCTGGAACTCTGGGCACGCTCTTCACAAAAATGGGCTTATTGCCTCCTGCACACCAGGCACCTAGGAGCAGCAAGACGAGAAGGAGCAGTCCTTCTAGCTCAGTGAGCATCCAGTAGCTCAGTGTGCGGGCAGACCCTGGCCCCCCGTAGCCGCCTTGTCCCTAGTTCCTTTCCTGCGCTCTTTTCCTTTCTACCATGTAGGCATTGTTGTTGGTTCTGTAAAGAAGTGGGTTGGAAGGTGACTTGGACCACAACTGTGTCTCACTCATGCACACAGACAATGTTGCTCTCTCCCTACCCTGTGCCCAGGACTCTGGGGCCTGGTGAATAATGCGGGCATCTCTGTGCCCACGGCACCCAATGAGTGGCTGACCAGGAGTGACTTCATGAAGATACTTGACGTGAACCTGTTGGGGTTGTTGGAGGTGACGCTGAGCCTGCTGTCCCTAGTGAGGAAGGCGAGGGGCCGCGTGGTCAATGTCTCCAGCATCATGGGCCGGCTGTCCCTTTTTGGTGGGGGCTACTGCATCTCCAAGTATGGCGTCGAGGCCTTCTCGGACTCCCTCAGGTATTGAACTGGGACAGAAGCCCTCCCTCAGTCCGCCTGCGTCTATACTTCTGGGGGAGATTTTTCTTTTTTTTCTTTTTTTTTTTTTTTAAGATTTTATTTATTTATTCATAAGAGACAGAGAGAGAGAGGGAGTCAGGCTCCCCGCTGAGCAGAGAGCCCAATGCGGGACTCGATCCCAGGACCCTGGGATCATGACCTGAGCCGAAGGCAGATGCTCAACCATCTGAGCCACCCAGGCACCCTGGGGGAGATTTTTCTAGGGGGTTCATTTCCTCACAGCCTCAGAGGCTCTTCCTTCCAGATGCCTCTCTCTTGCTTTGTGCCAGACATTCATTGGGAAGCACCATCCTATGTTCTGGGTGTTGGAATAGGCCCCAGGCATAGAGAACTGGTTTCACCCATCGCTGCCCTGGGGGAGGGCCCACAGTAGGGAAGTGTCTGAGGCAGCACTGGACCTGAGATCATTTGGCTACAGAGCTCATGTCCATAATTCCTATAATATTCAGCTTCAGGGGGCCCTTCACGTGGGGGTCCAGCATTTGACTCCATTCAATAGTTACTTCTCGGCACTTCTGTGAGTATACAACATAAGTGTCTGACCTAAAAATTCTGACAGCTGAGGGGCGCCTGGGTGGCTCAGTAGGTTAAGTGTCTGCCTTCAGCTCAGGTCATGATCTCAGGGTCCTAGGATGGAGTCCCATGTCGGGCTCCCTGCTCAATGAGAAGTCTGCTTCTCCCTCTCCTTCTGCCCCTCCCCACTCCTCGTGCTCTCTCTCTCTCTCTCTCTCAAATAAATAAATAAAATCTTTAAAAAAAAAAAAAGTCTGACAGCTGAGAAAGGGACAAGTGAGACACAAATGTCGTGACCATCTCTCATGATGGTTGTGACCAAGCCAGTTAGCCATGGTGGTGGGGGTGGCCAGCAGAATGAGGGGAGGGTCCTGGAGAAGGGCCTGAGCTGAGGATTGAAGAAATGAACTTGGCAACCTGGCAAAGTTGAGTGGGAAGGCCTCCTGCGGGAGGGAACCACTCAAGCCCAAGCCCAAGCCGAAGCCCAAGATGAGTCATGGCCTATGCGGCATAGTCCTCCAGGCTACCGGACAAGGCCTGGCTGGACAGGGGTCATGCTGGGCAGGTGGGCATGGGCGGGCAGTGGAGATGGGGTGGGGGTAGGGGGTGGGGGACCGGACAGGCTGCAAACCTTCATGCTGTTGGCAACAGGACCCCGTGGAAGGGGTTTACTCAGGGGAACTTTGTCAAATCAGCCTCTGGGGAGCCCACCAGCTGCAGGGCAGAAGTTGGCTCTGGGTATGAGGCAGGAGGTAAAATGGGCAAAGTCTGGAGATGGATTGGATGTGAGGAGAAATAGGAGGAGATGGCGCGTGAGGGGTGCCCTGCAGCAGGCTAGGCAGGATGTGGGCTCAGCAGCGCGCGGACCATACTGGGAAACACACGCACATTATACACGGACTATTCCTCATCACTATTTTCTCCCCCTGGCCGCTGCTCTTGGAACCTTCCCAAGCTTTTGAGTTGATCCTACCCCAATCCCGAGTTAGGTTTATATCAAGTTTGTTTGTTTGTCGTGTTTGTCCCCGAAGCCTCCCAAGTCCTTGCCCCTCTGCCTGTCTGCCTTGCAGGAGGGAGCTCTCCTACTTTGGAGTGAAGGTAGCTATGATCGAGCCTGGTTACTTCAACACTGATGTCACCAACCCTGAGAAGATTTCTAGGGCTACCCAAGAGACATGGGACCGGCTCAGCCCAGAGGTGAAGGAGCTCTATGGGGAGAAGTTCCTGGCATCTGGTGAGTGAGCTGTGGGCTGGGGAGAAGGAAGCAAACCTTTGTGTGGCCGCCCTGGGCCCATCTCTAGCGCCTCCTACAGACCCAGGTCCCTCCTGCAGTCTCGGAGTCCCCCACACAGTGGGGACATTTTGTTCCATCCCCGTGGTCCCATGTGGTCACCTGGTGACCCCAGGGAAGATCCAGGCTTGTCAGACCTGGGGACCGCTGTTTCCACCAATGCCCTCGTTGTTTGGGGAGGACCCTGAAGCCAGAGGGGGAAGAAGACAGGCGTGGATTCCTGGCAAGCTGGCATGAGAACGGCTGGTTTTCAGGTGCTTAGAAGTCTAGTGTTTGTAGAGACCTCGGTTCTGCAGAGCACATATTCCCAGGAATGGAGCCAGAGGGGGCTTAGTGTGGAGAGCCTTCCTATGGTAGGAGGTGGGACACACTCCGGTGAAATCCATGGATTCCCCCTGGAGATGACCTGGGAGCGGTGGAGAGGTGGGGTGCTTTTAGAAACTCTTCTCTTCAGTTGATCCCAAAGCAAGATTGGAGTGTGAGACTATGTCATTCCTTTTGGACAGTCAAGAAATCAGTTGAAAAGCTGAAGCTAACATGTTGCAACAATCTGCACTTGGTGACGAACTGCATGGAACATGCCCTGACAGCCTGCCACCCCCGCACCCGATACTCCCCAGGCTGGGATGCTAAGCTCTTCTACATCCCCATGAGCTACATGCCCACCTTGCTGGTGGACGCCATGATCTATTGGAGTTCTCCGAGACCCGATAAGGCTCTGTAACCCAAGCCTGGGGTGCATGGTAGGAGGGAGTTGTGTCCTATGTGAGGGTGGGGATGCCTCAGGGGGGAGAGAGAGGTGGAAAGAGGGGGATCTCATGTCACCAAAGACACCCATCTCACCTTCCTCCCCACCTCCTCCTCAGGCTTTCCTGGGATATGACTCAGGATTCTGGAGATATCAGGAGGAAAGAACCAAGTTTCATGGCTGAGGAACAGGGACCCAATAGCACACACACATGCCCTGTTCCTTGAATGGCTTCTAAAGGCTCTGAGCTTTTTTGGCACTCCTGCCACCTTGAGGAATCCATACTCTTGGCAGAGTGTCAGCAGCAGGGAGGTCTCAGCCCCCACCTGCTCTACCTCTGTCCCCCTACTCAGGGTGTCCCCCTCCCACAGGATGGACATAGCCTGGGGGAGTTAATGCCCCTCTCCACTGAAGATACCTAATGCCAGAACAGATGTGAATGGGGACGACCAGCCAGACCCATTAGCCTGAGGAGCCAACTCACAGACCTTGGTTAAAAGGACATGTCTATAATCAGACACAGAGGACACAGAAACCAGCTACTGGGGCGCCTGGGTGGCTCAATCGGTTAAGCGTCTGCCTTCAGCTCAGGTCATGATCTCAGGGTCCTGGGATCAAGCCCCTGTGTCGGGCTCCCTGCTCAGTGGGCAGTCTGATTCTCCCTCTCCCTCTGTGCCTCCCCCCTACTTGTGTGCTCTCTCTCTGTGTCAAATAAATAAAACCTAAAAAAAGAAAGAAAGAAAGAAAAACCAGTTGTTGTCTTGAAACCTTGAAGTCCATTGATTATTTCTGCCTCAAAATAAAAGTTGAAAAGTTTACTTAGGTCTGGTGATTGGAACCGTGGCCTTGGGGAGCAGTGGGGTGTGAGTCCATGAGAGGAGTCGTCAGGTGCCTTCACAGAGATCAAGGGAGCAATGGGATAACCTGGGTGGGATTTCAAGAGGGGAGTGAGATCACCCGCTTCCTTCCACAGAAGTGGGGACTAATGTTTCCTTTCCAGGATTTATCAAGCAATGTGGGGTCACAGGAAACCCAAGGATGGACAGACAGGAGAAGTTGCTGAAGCACTGGCAGGCCCTGGTCCTTTCCCAGGGACATCAAGCCTGCCCCCTCAGCAGCATCCTCTCTGCAGCCCTCTGTTCTCCCCTCCTCTAGATTTATGTCCCCAACTGCAGCCATCCCCAACTTCCCCAGCCCAGATCCCCCTTCCCACATCCTCCAGTGGAGGAAAGTAAGAGTCACTTCTGGACCCCAGTCTTCTGTCCTCTGCTAACCTTTGTTGAGCATCTACTGTGTGCCAGGCAGGAATTCCCTTAATTGCCCAGTGCTTCCTGAGACCGTGACTCTCTATGTCTCCACTATTCTGATGATGTTCTGAGCATGGACTGAACAGAGGAAGCATTTGCAGAGAGTGATGCAGATTCCTGGGCTGAGGACAAACTGCGAGCTGCCTCATCAGGTATCTTAGTTTTCTTCCCTCACTTTCAAACCGAGGCTATGGAGCCTTTAGGGGGATCTGATACTGTAGAATGACACCAATGTTCTTGGTGAAAACAACGAGGTCAGATGTTGCTGTATCATTCATTCTCACCCATGTAGTAGGTGCTGGAAATGGCCTGGAGGAGCTGATGGCCCCTCTCTGCTGAAGATATTGGTGAATAGAGGTGTGGATGGTGTTCAACCACCAGCCCAACCCTTCAGCCTCAGGTACTCAGCAGGGAGACTTGTCATCTGAGAGTGGGGCATTTCTAGCCCTAGGAAAAGAGCCCTTCTCTGTGGTTCCCATTCCCCACTGCATAACCTGCTTTTTGTAGCTGTTGGGAGTTTGAACCCAGGGGAACACTGCCTTGACCATCAGTCAGCAGAGAGGCCCATGAAATGGTGAGTCAGGCCCAGTCCTGTGTTGGGGTAGTTCCAAGTGATCCTTTTCTAAATCCAGAGACAACCCCTGGATGTCACCTGTCTTCTCAAGGATTGGGATACTCCTGGGACTGCTCAGCACTTGAGTGGCATTGTCTGACTTCCCCTAGACAAGATTTCCCTGTTCACTTACCCAGGAGGCAGAGTTTGGACATACCTCCCAGACTGAGTGTAGGTGTTGTGCCTTGGGCTGGGTGGGCCGTAGGTAAGGTTTGCCTCCGCCACTCCCCACCTCTCTCTCACACAAGGTTTGGATCTGCACCCCAGGGGCGTGCCCATGATCTGACCTCTCACTCCCACCACCCTTGTTAGAGAATGACCAAGCTCTCTGGTCTTTCCTGAGGCAACACCTGCGTTATTTGATTCTGAAGCTTATCAACCTTGGTAGATAGTGGAGCATAGAGATGCATCCTTGTCTCTTCACCTTAGGAAATCTATGGCTTCATTTCTATCAGACCCTTTGGACAGGGAAGGTGTGGGTGGCTGGCCCCCAGTCCCTCACGATGAGCTGGTGGCCAGGATCATCTTGGGGAATGGTGTCTCTAGAGGTTTATTCCAAGAGCCACCATAGACCCCAACATCCTTCTGTCCCTGCATCTGAGGGTCCGAGGTGTGGCTCCTCTGTCTCATCTCCTTACTTCTTTTGCTTTACCAGCTTCCCTCCTAACTTCTCTGAGTTCTTTGCCCCATTTCCTGGAATCTCTCCCTCCTCTCCACGTCCTGACTCTGAGAATTTTCCAAGTCTCTGACTCTAGTCTTTTGCTTTTCCCATATGTCATCCCTTCTCAGAACCAAGATTTGGCCCCAGGCCCTTCCTGCAGCTGCCCAGGGAACTCATGACCAGTCCTCATTATCTGGCTGGACCTCATCTCAGTAACGTTCATATCATAACTCTCTATCTCTTGCCTTCCTTCCCTATGCCCAAAGCGTCCTCACCCCTGACTTCTCTTGCCACTTGTGGTTCTACCTGTTATCAGCCCCATACGCTAGAATCCCCCTGACTGGCGCATGCAGGAAGATGGCGGGCTTGGAGTCCTGAGAGCCGTGGGTCACCCTGCCCTCCTCCCATCTGTGTTGTAGCTCCCGAGATCATGGGGCAGTGGCGCGTTCGTTCACAGGCCGGCCTAGGCAGCGGCGCCACTGAGCAGGCTGCGGGCCCAGGTCGTGCTCAGCCTCCAGGACCCGGCGCACTGGGGACGGCACCTGGCCGGAGCGGGAGAAGGCGGGAGAGCTCGCGGGGTGCGAGGCCAGGGACCGCCGGCTGGGCAGCCTGAGTCAGCAGTGGTCTGTATGTGTCCATGAGAAAAGCTCTCAAAGTGAAGAGACCTCGTTTTGATGTATCTCTGGTTTATTTAACTCGAAAATTTATGGATCTTGTCAGATCTGCTCCTGGGGGTATTCTCGACTTAAACAAGGTTGCCACAAAACTGGGAGTGCGGAAATGAAGAGTGTATGACATCACCAATGTCTTAGATGGAATCGATCTGGTTGAAAAAAAGTCTAAGAACCATATTCGATGGATAGGATCTGATCTTAGCAATTTTGGAGCAGTGCCCCAACAGAAGAAGCTGCAGGAGGAACTTTCTGACTTATCAGCAATGGAAGATACTTTGGATGAGTTGGATTGTGCTCAGCAGTTGTTTGAGTTAACAGATGACAAAGAAAATAAAAGCTATCCTTTAACTCTGTCCTTTTTTAAAAAACGTTTTATTTAAATTCAATTTAATTAACTTATACTGTATCATTCGTTTCAGAGGTAGAATTTAGTGATTCATCGGTTGCATACAACACCCAGTGCTCATTATATCAAGTGCCTCCTTAATGCCCATCCCCCAATTTCCCCATTCCCCCTACCCACCTCCTCTCCAGCAACCCTCTTTGTTAACTCTGTCCTTTTCTTTAAAAAATTTCTCCTTCCAAAGCAGGTTATTTTAAATAGTAGGGTCAGCTTGGGGATTTAATTAATATATTCAAAATACAAAATCAGACCTTTGGAAGTTTTAAAAGCAAGTAAAGGTTTAATCGTGTAACCTCAGACGTACACAAATAATTGCCTTTTGCTTGTTTGTATGCTGTTTGTTCAAGTTAAATGCTGCCTCATGACCATGTACCAACATCCATGTTTGCATTTAAAATAAAAATAGTGCCCCCTCCAAAAAAAGAATCCCCTTGACTCCTGGTCTCCCCTACCTCTGTACATCCAATTAGCCACTGTGTCAGTTGGCTTCATAATCCCTTCCTTCCACTGTTACACACCCCCTCCAGGCTTCTCAGCTCACCAGATTACCTAGTGTGTGCCTAGTCGTAGAGGTGGAAGGAAATGCCCACTGGGGTGCCCTGCCCGGGGGGAGCTGATATGTCTTCTGTCCTTAACTTTGTGCATTTGCCTGGTCACTGAGTGAAGAGAGCTCGGCCTGCCTGGAGTACAGTGGGGCTCTTCGTTGGTATCACCTCCCAAGGACCCAGGCTCCAGGCCTCCTCTCTCCATTTTCAGAAACAGCCTCCCTGCAGGAGGGCCCTGCTGTCTCTGGCCTCAGGACCTTGGAGGCACATCTACCCTCGGGGAGACCCTTTGTTTTTCTTCATCTCTCATAATGGAGATTCACCTAAGGGCAGAGAATTCCAAAGAGCTAGTAACCTGAAACACTTCTTTTGGGGTTGGGGGGCGGGGCACGAAACCAATTTTGTTTGTTTTACTTCAGTGAATGTGTCTTAATTTTTTCCTCTGAAAATAAAAATTCAGTTTATTGACATGTCAGCTCTCGTGACAAATGATTTCGATCCCCGGGCCAGAGGTGGGAATTTCCAGGGAGGCTCTCTGGGCTGAGTCCTCCTTTCTCACCTGCACTGCTCAGACCACACAAGATGAGCCACCTCTCAGCATCGACATCACCAACAAGGTCTTTCCCATCCTTGGCAGCTTCACCCATCAGGGCTGGCGGAGAGCGAGAGGCAGCCACCAGGACTGTCTGAGATCACAAAGCTTCAGGTTGAACTTGAATTTCTTGCATCTAAGCTAATTGGTGTGTTGATGTATCCACCTATAGAAATTATAAAGTGGCTCACCCAGGAGCCCTGGGTCTGTTGCCAGCGGTGGAACAGAGGAGAGCGCTTCTCAGTGGGTTCCAACAGACTGCCAGGTGGGGCTCAGAGGACCAGCCTCTCCCACTGTCTCCTGAGCCCAATCTTCTTGGCCATCACCTTCCCCCTGCTCTATGGCGGCTATCACCGATCTCTCCTTTATGTATCGCTGGTTCAAGAACTGCAATCTGGTCCGCAACCTCTCAGACAAGTACGTCTTCATCACGGGCTGTGACTCGGGCTTCGGGAACCTGCTGGCCAGGCAACTGGTTGATCGGGGCATGCGGGTGCTGGCTGCTTGCTTCACTGAGGAGGGGGCTCAGAAGCTTCGGCAGGATACCTCTTGTCGGCTGCAGACCACCCTGTTGGATGTCACCAAGACCGAGAGCATACAGGCAGCGACCCAGTGGGTGAGGGACCAAGTGGGAGAGCAAGGTGGGGCAAATTGCATTCTTTGGCTTTCTCAGTGTCTCCTTCTCTCTTTCTCCCCCAGGCATCTGACAGTGATCAGGGACACTGTTGTTCAGATGCGGTGGGAGAGGTGATGGAGAGAAGGGGGCTGGGGCTCTGGCTCAGTGGGATTGGAAGCCATTGCGTGGTTTGGTCTATTCACATGAAGGAGTGATTTCCCAAGGAAGTTTTCTCTGCCAGAAACTCAGAGGGTTGGGGGGAGACTGCCATAGGATGCAGGAGAAGGAAGATGTGTTCTGTATGTACAAAACCTCTAAAGATGGAATTGCCTCTCTGGGACTTGGGTAGTCCTAACCATCAACTCCTATAGAAATGTAAGCACATTTCTTATTGGGATCGGGCTGGGGGGAGGGGAAAGGGAACACGAGGTTGGACTCCCTGAGTGGGGATGTTTGTTCTCCTTGACTGTGTCAGGCTAGAAGGCAGGGGAGAGAGAGATCTGTCCTCTTCCTCACATCATGGAGGATATTGGGTTGACCTCAGGTTAAGTGCTGACATCAGAGTGACCACTCCTTTTGGGAAAAGAGACTGTGGGCTGACTGGGCTGGGCTGCCCAGGAAGCTTCCTGCATGCAGGGCATGGGCACAGGAACAGGAGGAACGGGATGGTTCTGTTGTGGAACAGCAGGCTGAGGGAAGTCCTGACTCCTAAGGGGACTAGTCTGGGGGCCCCACAACAGGTGGGGGCCAGACAGCCCTGGGGCCCAGGAGGAGCCAAACAGTAACGCCCTGCTTTATTTCTCTCCTTAGCATTTACCACTATCCAATATACAATATGTTTTACTTATTTTTCTTATTTATTGTCTGTTTTCCCTTGCTAGAATAAAGCTTCCAGGGTGGGCCGGGGCGGGGAGGGACTTTTTGTCTCTTTTCCTTATATATCCTTAGTACCCAGGCCGTGTCTGGCATCTAGTAAGGTGCTCAGTAAATTTTTGTTGAATGAACTAATTGATGAATAATTCAGTGAGAGTCAGTCTCTCTTCAATAGGCTGCCTTGCCCAGTGCCCTACATTCAGCCTTGAGCCACTTGTGTTCATGAGTCACTGGATGTATTAGGTTCCCGTTCCTGCTGTAATAAATTAAAGCAGTAACTTAGCGGCTTAAAACAACACAAATTTAGGGGTGCCTGGATGGTTCAGTCAGTTAAGCGTCTGCCTTTGGCTCAGGTCGTGATCCCGGGGTCCTAGATCAAGCCCCCCCCCCAGTTGGGCTCCCTGCTCAACAAGGAGCCTGCTTCTCCCTCTGCCTCTCCCTCCCGCTGCTCATGCTTGCTCTCTCTCTCTCAAATAAATGAATAAAATCTTTAAAAAAAAATAAAACAACACAAATTTATTATCTTATAGTTCTGGAGGTCAGAAGTCCAAAATGGGTCTCACTGAGCTAAAATCAAGGTGTCAACAGAGCTGTGTTGCTTCTGGAGGCTCTAGGGGACAATCCCTTTCATTGCCTCTCCCAGTTTCTAGAGGTTTCCTGCATTTCTTAGCTCATGACCCGGTTCCTCCATCTTCAAGACCAATAAGGTAGGGCCAAGTCCTTTTCACACTGCTGTCTCTCTGGTTCTGTCTTCTGCCTTCTTCTACCACTTAAAAAACCGCTATGATTATATTGGGCTCACCAGGCTAGTTCAGGGTAATCTTCCCATTTTAAGGTCAGCTGATTAACAATTTGAATTCCATCTGCTATCTTAATTCCTTTTTCCCACGTAACCCACCGTGTTCACAGGTTCTGGGGATTAGTATGGGGCCAGCTTTAGGAGGCCATTATTCTGCCTACCGCATTGGGCAACATCCTTGGTCTAAGAAGCACTGGGAAGGTGGGGGGCAGGGTTCCTGGCATGCTTTCTTGTTGCCCCTGAGAGACTCTGGACATGACAGGTTGGCACAGCCTTAAAGCTATTCACACTGCTCTGATGGTTCTCTAGTTGCTCTGTGCAGGAAAAAAAATGAAGGTAGTCCTGGTTTGCCAGCAGGCAGAGCTGTTTGCCAGGGTGATCACAGGTCGTGGCGAGTGTGTGTCCCTTCTCCACAGACAGAGACCACTTGGGTTTTATAGTCTTTGGGTCTCAGGAGCCTCATTTCCTCCTCTGGAAGACAATAGAGTCTCCTCTGGCTGGGAAGGTTCGAGTCCTGCCAGCCAGCTGGTCTCTGGGGTCTCTCTAGTTGGAGGAAGGCAGGAAGATATGGTGGGGGCATGGCCTGTGTGTGGACCCCAGACCTAGGAGGAGGGGTGGACCAAGAGTGGTGTTTACATCCAGACCTGCCATCGGAAGAGAGTGGAATTGTGCTGGGAGGAGTATCTTGTGGCTGCAGGGGTCAAGGTGAGCTGGTGGGATGAGGGGAGGGGAAGGGAAGGGAAGGAGCCAGGACAGTGGGGTTTATGGAATCTTTGAATGAAAGAGCTGGAAAGTGTCCTTAGGTATCACTTAGAGACAGAACATGTTTTTAGCATCAAACATCCTCCTCCAAGTGGAATTTCACTTGGAAGCTCAACATGTAAAACAAATGAAAGTCAAGCCTCCCCTGCATCTTCCTCCCTGAGCGGGTGCTGGGGTTCAGCCTGAAAGAGTCTCAGGATTGCAAACCACAGGCTGGAAGCAACTGTTCTGTCCAGTTGATGAAAGACCTAAGTCTCAGAGATAGGAAATGACTTGTCCAAAGCTGGATGTAGAACTAGAATTGAACTAGAGGCTAGTACTTGAGGCTCTTCAAGCATGGGCCCCTGCAGAGTTGAATGATAATACTTGGCATTATTTCTCTCCATTTATACCAACTCAAATTAAATATCTGAAAGAGAGCCCCTATTACATTTTTTTCAGGATTGCTTTACTTAAATGTGTTACATATTTACTTACGGATATCATTAATGTCCTCTCTGGTTTGTGAGCTCCTTGAGGGATAAGTCTCTGTCTTGTTCATTTTATGTCTCTAGCACCTTCCTCTGTAACTGACAGAGAATAGATAATGGATGGATGAATGGATGAACGTGTGAATGAATGGACTGAGTTTGGTAATGTGCAAAATGGAGTTGGTTTCTTACACTTAGGTGAATAGAGAGGGGGACGCATGAGAGATGAAGGACTTCAACCATTATTTCATTGGTATGAAAATGATATCTCTTCTCCCAGAGCTAACAGCTTAGGTGCTATTAGCTAAGGCCTGGGTTGTAGCTGGTACAGGGTCCCAGCTAGGTCAGTGACAGACTTAGTGAGTCAGAAAAAGGGCCCCTTTAGGAAAAGTAATTAGTAAAAGGCATATCTTCCTCTGGGCGTCATAGCTCCCCGCCTCCCGCCACCAGCCGGGCCATCTTGTGCCTTGGCAGCCCTGGGCTGGTGGGTGGTGGACTCTGACGCTTTTCCAGAGATGCTAATGATTTCTGTGTGGTTCTCTCTCCCTCCATCACACCCCTAGGCCTCTGGGCCCTGGTGAACAATGCTGGTGTAGGCCTGCCCAGTGGACCCAATGAATGGCTGACGAAGGAGGACTTCATGAAGGTGATCAATGTGAACCTGGTGGGACTGATTGAAGTGACCCTCCATATGCTGCCCCTGATCAAAAAAGCTCGGGGCAGGGTCGTCAACATGTCCAGCTCTGGTGGTCGTGTGGCTGTCATCGGTGGTGGCTACTGCGTCTCCAAGTTTGGTGTCGAGGCCTTCTCTGACAGCATCAGGTGACTGGGTCCCCATGCCAAACCGCTCTGGGTGGGAGTCCTGCGGGTTTCACCTCAGGAAGAGAGGGCTAGGGAGGACGGCATGTGGGCAGGGGAGTTCCAGAGGCGGGGAGCTAACACAGCAGCAGGAAGAAGGCTAGTCCTTGGGGACCTTCCCCAAGGACCAGGAGAAGAGGGGTGGTGATAGGAGGCTGTCTTCCTGCCTTCCCTTGAGCTGTCCCAAAGTGAGCGAAACTGTGTTTGGGCTTACGGGAGTAAGAGGGAGAGTCTCTCAAGTAGACAGAGAAGTCTGGGGGCAGACATGCCCATGGGAGACCCTCAGAGGAGGATTCAGGCCTTGCCCTGAATCTTTGCCACTCTCTTTGCCATGTGGCTGTTGGGTGTGGGGCTGAGTGAAAGGAACCTGGTAGGAGGCAGGCTTTGGTCTAGATTCTCTGTTGACTTCTTTCCTGCTGGGTTTGCCTAATGCAAATTGCTTGGGAAAGGGCTGAGGCCCTTATTTGCATGAAGGCAGTGCCAATCTGGTACAGGGCTTGGGGAGCACCTCTAGGTCCCTGGGGAGATAAGCTCCTGTAGGGGGGTCAGAAGTGTGACTCTCCCTGATGATTCTTCGTCATCTAGGGGCCCCAGACTGAGTCTTTCTTCTTTCCCAGGCGTGAGCTCCACTACTTTGGGGTGAAAGTCAGCATCATTGAGCCGGGGAACTATCGAACATCCATCCTGGGCAAGGAGGGCACGGTGTCCCGCATGCGAAGGCTGTGGGAGCGGCTGCCTCAGGAGACCCGGGATAGCTATGGGGAGGAGTACTTCTGCAACTGTGAGTTCTCTGGGAGGGAGAGGGGCTCTCTGAGAGGAACAGCGAGATCTTGGGGATCACTGACTCGTTTTCGTTGCAGAGATAATGGGATGGAGGCTCAGAGGGGTTATGGACCCAAGGCCACACAACTAGTGGCAGAGCTGGGATCTGAGAATAGAGACCAAGGGGGCAACTGCTCAGAGTGGCAGAACGACAGCCTTTGTGGGGAGAGGAGTGTTAGGGGAGATGCTGCCCACTCCTGGCACCTGGCATACATTATTCTGTAGGCAAACAGGTGAAAATGTACTGACATGAGTACAGAGAAGTTATTTGGAGCACAGCTGCTTCACTGCAGTAGGAAACAAATAGGGGGTTCATTGGAGTTGGGGGTGAAGGGTACTTAAACTACGCTGTCCTGCCCTCATCAACTGCTCACCAGGGTCTTGCCCAGAGGAGGTGAATTCCTTGTCTTCCTAGACCATCCCCGAAGTTGGGCCAGCTATTGTTCTTCTGTTTTTCAAGTTTCAATCCCTTATTGACAAGTCTGACTCTCAGGCACCATTTCCTCCAGAGCTCTTATGGCTCTCATCGAAGTAGGGGTCCCAGTGACCTGCCAGAGTCCTGGGGCAAAGGTGCACATCAGGGCCCCATAAGTGTACCATGTGGCTTGTCTCCTATTTGTGTGGTGAGCTTCGGCAGACTTGGACCACTCAGATGTCTTGCACCTATCCTCATATCCTCATACCTGTGCACACGACGTGAACAGAATAGCCCCTCACATTTGTTAGAGCCTTACAACATACCTGTCTGTGCCCTATTAGATCATTTGACCCCCCACAGTGGCCTCATGACCAAGGCAAGGGCCTTTTTTTAAAAAAAAAGTATCGGGGCACCTGGGTGGCTCAGTCATTAAGCATCTGCCTTCAGCTCAGGTATGATCCCGGGGTCCTGGGATCAAGCCCTGCATCAGGCTCCCTGCTCAGCAAGGAGCCTGCTTCTCCCTCTCCCACTCCCCCTGCTTGTGTTCCCTCTCTCGCTGTATCTCTCTCTGTCAAATAAATAAATAAAATCTTTTTTTTAAAGGTCTTATTTATTTATTTCAGAGAGAGAGAGAGTGTGTGCACATGCAAGCATGGGGGGCAGGGGCAGAGGGAGACGCAGACACCCCGCTGGGCAGGGAGCTCCACCCCAGGATTCCAAGATCATGATCATGACGTGAGCCGAAGGCAGATGCTTAACCGACTGAGCCACTTAGGTGCCCCTGTTACTAATTTTTAATAACATCTTTTTTTCTTGCATGCTTTTGTAGAAAATTTGAGAACTCTAGGACCTATCTAGGAGAAAAAAAGAGCCTCCAGTGACTAGGAATCCCACCAACCAGATAGTATTTTTACTTATTTTCTTCCCATTTTTCCCATGCACTTATATACACTTGTTTTCTATTCTGTCTTCCCCACTGTCTACCCTGCTATTATTCATCTTTATTATTCTCCAGAGCAGGTATTATTATCCTCATTTTACAGATGATGGAAGTTTAAGCTCAAAGTCACACAACTAATAAGTGGCAGAACTGGGCACAGTTCTTCTAATTGCTAATTCAACACCAATTGTTGAATTCAGGAAGAGAAATAAGATTATTTACAGGGTGTTTGCCTAAGGGACAACCTGGAGGGTGTGGTAGATCTGCCTGAAATGTTGGATCAGGGATCTGATGGAAAGGGAGTTTGGATAGAATTCAGAAGAAACCATCTCTTACGAAGAGTAACAGAGCCTTTGACTTTCCTTCCCTCTTGTACCTTCAAACAGATACTGACAAGTTAAAAAACATGATGCAGTTGGCAGAGCCAAGGATCAGCGAGGTCACCAACAGCATGGAGCATGCCATTGTTTCCCGGAGCCCCCGAATCCGTTATAACCCTGGCCTGGATGCCAAACTCCTCTACATTCCATTGGCTAAGTTGCCCACTCCTGTGACAGATTTCATCCTGAGCCGGTACCTTCCAAAGCCAGCAGACAGTGTCTGAGCTGGGGAAGTCTAGGGTGGTCAGTGGAGTGTGGAGGAGGGAGGGGGGTGGGAAAAGAGACTGTAGGGTCACAAGAGGTGGTATCAGACATTCTGGGGGACACTTTGCTTGGCTGACACCCACTGCCGGAGAATTTATGGATAACTTCTAGCAGAAGACAAGTGCCTCTTCCCACTCACTGGGGACTCACAGAAACCTGAGGTGGCCTTTGCAGGTGCAAAGACCTACAGCATGGCCCCAAGAACATCTGTCACTCATTCAGGATATGGCTTTTTCTGAACCTGAAAATGTCAATGGGAGGAAACCGAGCTTCTGCTGAATCATGAGCCTCTCTCAGTGATCACTACCACTGGGAAATACTGCAGGATAATCGGGCCCACAGAAGCATCTCAACCACTTTCCTACTGGGTCTCTAAATATGCATTAACCTCGTTCCCACAACCCATTATTTGAAATATGTAGTAGAGCAGACAGGGAGTGCAAGATTATATCAGGTAAAAGTTTATGATATTTTCTTTCTACATAAATCTCTCTGTTCATAGGTGATTGGGATCCACATAAAATAACATTCATTTATTTCATCACCATTGATTAATCTTTTTCAAATATTTATTGAGTGTCTACAACATACCAGGCACTATGTGAGTGCTGGAAGGATGTAAAGATGATTAAATCATGGTCTTGGTTTTTTTTATTGTTTATTTTGTGGTTCTGTTTTTTAGCATAATATCTAGTAGCAGAGATAGGACAAACAGTGATACAAGAAACAGAAATCAGAAAATCACATTTTTAGAGCTAGGAGGAACCCAGAGGCCATCCAATCCAGTAGTTCCCAAACTGTACATTGTAATCGCCTGGTTAATTAAAAACATAGATTCTTGGCCTCAATGTTAGATTATCTGATTCAGTGGCTTGAGATGGGGCCCAGAAATCTGTGCTTGTAACAAGGTGATGAGTCCGATGTCTGTGGGTGCTTGAGAACCACTGATAGCTCCACAGTAGTACTGAGCTCTCAGAGGAGTAAGTGACCTGCCCAAGGCCTCCCAGCGTGATGGCCAAGACAAAACTCAGGTGTTCAGATCCCAGAGTTAATAGTTATAGAGAATACATTTTTGACATTAGTAACATTGTCAAATAAGCCATGAAACTAAATTAAAAAAAAAACACCTTAAATTTCTAAGTCATGTGAAGTTCTATTGAAAAGACTTTTTTTTTTTTTGATCTTGAGGAATGGTTATGTAATAAAGGTCAAATGTGAATTTTTTAAATTAAAATGTCTTTATTTGTGTCTCTTCAACATCCGACTGAACTTGAAAATAGCCAAAATGAACACTAATTACCTCTGCAAAGACCCCTTTTCCAAATAAGGTCACATTCACAGGTTCCAGGAATTAGGATGTAGACATATCTTTTGGGGGGCTACTGTACAACCCACTAAGTCTGTTATTTGCAGCACTTTTATTCCTGACACCAAATTGTGTATCAGGTAGGATGCATTGAATAGCAAGTGACAGAAAAGCCAATCACATTGGCTTTAACAATAAAGAAAGAGGACAGGACTCAATGGCTGAATAATGGCATCGAGGCTGCAGGTTCTTTCTACTTTGCTCTGCCATCTAGTTTTGGCTTTATCCCACTTATCTTTATTGTTTCTTCCTCCAACCTTCATATTTTTAGAGAAATTACTGGAATTGGGGAAAGAAACAAAAGGGAATGTGACTTGTGGGTGCACATAGTGTCTCAGAGAAGCAGGCCCTTTTCCCCAAGACAAGGAGATTCACTCTGGCTGATAAGAGAAGAGAATGAGGTTTGGCTCTTCCAGAGGAGGAAGGACCATTCACTTTGTGGAAGCACTTAGGGGAGGTGGCAAGACTCAAAAGAGTGCCAGCTGCATTGTGTGTTTAGGTAGATGAGACCCTGGGCGACTTCCTATAAGACACCTGTGTCCCACCATAGCAGGAAGCCAGTAGAGATTCACCAGATATAAAGAGCATGTAGACTGGAATGGCAGACATTGAAGAGGTAACCTATGCAGATGGAAGACTTGATTTTTTGCTCTAAGGGCTATCCCCCTATCACCACCCTATCATTAACAGTTAAGGTGTTTGTTTGCTTTTTTTAAATTTGTGGACTGAGATTCAAATCTGCTCCAATATTACAGTTTAGTTTCTTTCATCTTAGGATTATAACTTTTCTTGTATAGCTTTTGTACTTTCCTGAAGTTTTAAATTGCCTTTTCTTATTCACTTACTCAGCCTCTTAATCAAATTATGTCCACACGTTTTTTGTTTTGTTTTGTTTTGATTTCAAGCAGGGAAGTAATACGATCTGATTTAAATTTTGAAAAGGGGCTCTGTGGAGACTGAAATGAGGGAGCAATGGTGGAAGCAAGGGGACCATTGCATAATCCAAGCAAGAAATAATGGTTCTTTAGGTTAAAGTGGTGGTAGTGGGGATGATGAGAGTGGATGAAATCAGTATATAATTTGGAGACAGAACCATTGAAGGATTTTAACCAGTTACTCTGTCAAAAAAAGACTTTATTGTGCTGCTACTATGTGCCAGGTGTAGTTCTAGATGCTGGAGTTAGAGTAGTAGACAAGACTCCTCCAAGCAGTTTATATTCTGATGGGGTGGAGGTGTTGGGCAATAGACAAACAAAAAAAATTAATGAAATAATTTTATATACTGATAAATGCCATTAAGCAGAGAAAATTTAGTAATGTAATAGAAGACCAGGGAGGTTGTTTACCTTTTTTTTTTAAACCAATGTTATTGAGGTAAAATTTATATTAAACAAAATGCATCTTTTAACTATAAAGTTTGATGAGTTTTGACTTATAAATATACCTGTGCAACCATCATTAGTCAAGATATAGGACATTTCTCTCATCCCAAAAAGCTACCTGGTGCATCTTTGCAGTTGATCTTCCCTCTTTTCAATAACATTGGTTTCTGCCCAGGTTCCAGACAACCACTGATGTGCTTGGTGTCTCTACAGATCTGTTTTGAGGCTACTTATTTTTTTTTCATTTCTTTTTAAAAAATTTTTATTTATATTCATTTTAGTTAACATATGCTGTATTATTAGTTTTAGGGGTAGAATTTAGTGATTCATCAGTTGCATATAACACCCAGTGCTCATTACATCAAGTGTCCTCCTTTTTTTTTTTTTAAGATTTATTTATTTATTTATTTATTTGAGACAGAGAGAATGAGAGAGAGAGAGCACATGAGAGGGGGGAGGGTCAGAGGCAGAAGCAGGCTCCCTGCTGAGCAGGGAGCCCGATGCGGGACTTGATCATGACCTGAGCCGAAGGCAGTCGCTTAACCAACTGAGCCACCCAGGCGCCCCAAGTGTCCTCCTTAATAATGCCCATCACCACGGCGCCTGGGTGGCTCAGTTGGTTAAGTGTCTGCCTTCAGCTCAGGTTGTGATCTTGGAGTCCTCGGATGGAGGACTCCCTGCTCAGGCTCCCTGCTCAGGCGGGAGTCTGCTTCTCCCTCTCCCTCTGCTCCTCCCCCAGCTCATGTTTTCTCTCTTGCTCATTCTCCTTCTCAAATAAATAAATTAAATCTTAAAAAAAAAATAATGTCCATCACCCAGTTACCGCATCCCCCACCCACCCCCCTCCCCTCAATTTGCTTCCTATAGTTAAGAGTCTCTTATGGTGTGCCTCCCTCTGTTTTTATATTTTATTTTTCTTTCCCTTCCTGTATGTTCATCTGTTTTGTTTCTTAAATTCCACATACGACTGAAATCTTATTGTATTTGTCTTTCTCTGACTTCTTTCTCTTTTTTTTGAGAGAGAAAGTATGAGAGAGAGAGCACGAGAGGGGGGAGGGTCAGAGAGAGATGCAGACCCTGTGCTGAGCAGGGAGCCCAATGTGGGGCTCGATCCTGGGACTCCAGTATCATGACCTGAGCCAAAGGCAGATGCTCAACCAACTGAGCCACCCAGGCTCCCCTTCTCTGGCTTATTTCACTTAGCATAATATCCTCTAGTTCCATTCACATCATTGCAAATGGTAAGATTTATTTTTTTTTAAGATTTTATTTATTTATTTGAGAAGGGGGAGGCATGAGAGAGAGAGCACAAGCAGGAAGAGGGGCAGAGGGAAAAACAGACTTCCTGCTGAGCAGGGAATCCTATTCAGGGCTCTATCCCAGGACCCCGGCATCATGATCTGAACTGAAGGGAGACACTTAACTGACTGAGCCACTGCAAATGGCAAAATTTCTTTTTTTTTTTTTTAGAATAACAAAAAATATTTTACTAAAACATAAGATTTACAGAAGTTTCCAGACAAGCCATACAAAATAGTCACAAGCTTTTTCTTGAAGGAAGGATTCGACACTTGACAACAAAGTCACAATGTTATTAGTGAGGGCTGTGATGTTTGTTTAATGTTCCCATTTTGGTTCAAACAATCAAGCTTGTCCATCTACAGCATCTAAATAAAGTTAGACTTGGCTAGAGAGCATATTCTAAAGAACGGGTTAGCTGCTTTTAACCAATTCAATTAGATCACCATAAAAAGGGGGAAAGGAGCCCATAAAATTAAAATAAAACTACCTCTCCCCCTCAAAAAAAGAAATAAAGAAAAACACACACACCTCTGCAGCTAACCCTGACAACTACCTTCATTCACAGTGCTTTATACTCAAACCATGATGGGAGAAATGAATAAAAGCAGAGAAGGGCCACTGCTTTTAAACGTTTCACAACAATCCAGATGTACTTCTAGCTTCTGCTCATGCTTTACAACAGTGAATCAGGACAAGACATAGATTTGCTAATGTGCATTTAATCACCAAAGGACTGAAGATGTCTGGGCTTTTATTCTATGATGTTTCTAAGACTGTGTCCATTAAATGCAAACAAAAAAGCAAGAAGTCTTGGCAGAACAGAAGTGTTGCACAATTGATGATCAGATCGATTTTAAATATTATTCATGGCATATAGCGTAGTCCATGCTCTAGCTGTTTCTATGGCTTGGGCTTCGTTGGTCTTCCACTGCTCCGCTACATCATTTGCTAATGGATCATCTGGATTGGGAGCACTTAAAAAGGCCTGGATCCATAGCAGAACTGTGTGGATCTGCAGTGCTGGGGATCACTTATCTTTCAAAATATCTAAACATATTCTTCCCAACTTGTCTTCATTAGGATGATAAATTTTGGTCATGAAACATACTTTAGGGGTTGCCATTGGGTATTCTTCTGGTAGGAAAAGTTCGGGGGAATCCTGGGGGCCAGCAATGACCACATGAAAATAACGGGCGTTGCTCTCATCTGGTTCCGCTTTACTGCCAGGAACTGGTTCTGCCAGCAAATGCTGGGTTTCCTTGATAATCCTGTGGGGGAGCCCGGCCATCTTGTCAGATCCCGAGTTCGGCCTCTGGTCTCCACTCTGGCTCCACTCGCCTCACACACGAGTGGAAGTCCAGGGCTCCACTTCCGGGGGACCAAGATTTCATTCTTTTTGATGGCTGAGTAATATTCCATTGTGTATATATACCACATCTTCTTTATCCATTCATCTGTTGATGGACATCTAGGCTCTTTCTGTATTTTAGCTATTGTGGACATTGCTGCTATAAACATTGGGGTGCAGGTGCCCCTCCAAATCACTATTTTTGTATCCTTTGGATAAATACCCGGTAGTGCAATTGCTGGGTCATGGGGCAACTCTATTTTTGACTTTGTGAGGAACCTCCATACTGTTTTCCACAGTGACTGCACCAGTTGGCATTCCCACCAACCGTGTAAGAGGGTTCCCCTTGAAGCTACTTATTTTTAAAGAAGATCACTTTTGCTGCCATTGAGGAATTAGTTGGAATGAACCTGGTTGGAGGGATACAGGAGGAGCAAGAGTAGAGATGATGAGAGAAATGTACCAATAAAATAATAGAAATAGAAATAATTAGCATTTATCAGACATTACTCAGTCCCAAGGACTGTTTTAAGTGTTCAGTGTTTTAATTTTAATGTAATCTCTATAACAAGCCCTGTGAGGTTGCCCCTATTTTATAGAGGAGGAAACTAAGGTTCGGAGAGGTTAAGTCATTTGCACAAGATTACATAGCTAATAAGTGGCAGTCAGGATTCCAGCCCCCACACAAAAGCACACACTTACATAGTGCTTCCTACCTGCCAGGCACTGTTGTAAGCACTCTAATCTTCACTAGAACCTTCATAGGTATTATTCCAGCTTTAATGAGGAGGAAACTAGAGGCCCAGAGAGAATAATTACATACCCTATAAGCAACTGGCAGAGCAGGTCCTTCTAGTTCTAAAATCCTATCTTTGAATGTGTCATTGCTTGTTTCCTCCCAGGGAACATCTCTGTACACACATATTTGCAGCAGGGTTTTCTAGCCAGCAGTTGTGATGTGGCTTGCTTCTATTCCCATGGGCCTTCAGAAACCTCTCCTAACCAGCCTTGCTTGGGCCTCTCTTCCAGCTCTTTCCCTCTGAAGGCTGAGGGGCCTCTGTCATCCATAGGCCACCTCTTCTATGGGAGGTGCCTGCTTTTCCCCTGAGGCTTGGCAAGCTCTCTGATCTCCAGTGAACCTCAACCCAGAAACTGGGGGAGGGGGGAGGAGAGAGAGCAATCTGGAGCATCATGGGGCGGGCTGGTCACTGAACTATAGCCTGGCCAGACCATTTGAGACATTTTTGAACAACAAAAGTGTAAATACTGCATCTGGACCAGAACAAATGGATACAGAGAATTCTAATGCCAAACTTGGAATAACAAACAAAATGTTCCTTTGGGAATGTCTGACAGAGGAGCAGGAAGTATAAAGATTTTTTAAATTGTTTGTGTGTGTGTTTTTGTTTTAATAGTCAGGGACAAGTTTCAACCAGGATATGAAAATGAACTGGAAGCAAACAACTTCAAAGGCAGAATTGAGACTCTCCTTAGAAATCTTGTGTAATCCACTATCTTGTGTAATTTTAAGAGGCTTTCAAAATAAGGACAGAAATGCCAACTCTTCTAAGTTTGCCAGGAAAGGAGAAGTCTGAATTTCTCCTTCTACTGAAGAATGAGGAGCGCCTTCCCTCTGCCGCCTCCCCCCCCACCCCGCCCCGGGGCGGGGGGCTCTACCATCTTCTGCACCAGTACCAGGAGAGGCAGGTGATGGGTTGGCCACCTCCAAGACAATAATGACGTAATTATGATGTGTGACTCGGGCTTAGGGAACCTGCTGGCCAGGCAGCTGGACCTGCAAGGCTTGAGGGTGCTGGCCACGCGTCAGAAGGAGAAGGCCTAGCAGCTGAGAGGCCAGAAGTCAGACAGGCTGGAGACAGTGATCCTGGATGTCACCAAGACAGAGAGCATCTCTGTGGCCACCCAGTGGGTGAAGGAGTATGTGAGGACGGAGGTATGACATAGATATATTTCTCTTCATCTAGATGTCCTCTTCCAAGTACTGGTCCCATGAGAAGATGATACCAGCCTACTAAATAAGAGAGAGGCACTATTCAATTATAAAATTTGCTCTTAATTATCTACTTTGACAGAAAAGAACAATGATCTGGATCCAAGACAGCATCTAATTCTACTTAGTCGTACTCTATGGTATGTAGCCATAGGTATATAAACATGCTTCATATAAGTAAAAACTATTTAATAATAAGTAATCTTTGTATAGCACTTCATAATTTTATAAAATTATTTTATATACCCCATGTCTTGTTTAAAGAAGTTTGCTTTCACCCCAGATCAATGGAACATTTTTGAATGGGTCTTGCTTGTCCACATTCAAGGTCTTCGCCCATAGCTCCTACACATGCTGGTGCAATGGAGCATTTGGGAGTTGGAGTCTGGAAACCTGCAAAACATTCTGGCTCCATTTTGTGTGACCTTAGCTAGGTCATCTAACCCCTCAGTGATCCAGTATTTTTCCCAGTAAAGTAGGGCTGTGATAAAGCATCCCTGAGGTAATGTACATGAAACATTTTGAAATGGAGAGATAGAGTCAGATAACGGACCTGGTGAGGAGTCACAGGCCAAGCTAGAGAATGAGTACTCTGTCTTCTGTGCAATGGGAAGCCGTAGCAGTTTCTGGAAAAAGGTGGTTCTTTTCCTAGTCTTTCCCACATTTCATGTGTCCCTTCTGAATCCACCTAATTTCTTGGACTTTGGACCTCTGTCTACTGGCAGTGTCCAGCAGAGTCTTACTGTGAACTAGAAAAAGAAGGAAACCGTTGACAAGCAGCTGCAGGAATAGGCACCTGGGAAAACAAGGAGAGAGGATAAGTTACCAAAAGACAGATGAGGAGGACCTAGGGTGCCTCTTTAGAGGGGCTTTTCATGAGCTTTGGACTCCCATCTGGAACCAGGAGCCTGAAAGAACCTCCACTCCCATGGCAGAATGGCTTCAGTAGTTCCTGGGATTTCTCACATTGGCTTCCGTTCTCCTTCACATGAAGAAAGAGAAGTTTGCCAATCATAACCGTCCTCCCCAGGTATATACTGGTCTCCTTGTTGCTCAGCAAGAGAATGCTCCAGATAGCAATGTTGGATAGAAATCTCTCCCCCACCCCCACTCTCTCTTCCCTTTCCCTCCTCCCTCCCTCCCGTTCTTCGTTACTTCTGACTGGTTAATGGATACATTTGGAAATAACTGTCACACTCTATAGCTTCTGGATTGTATACAACAGATCATATTCTTATTGCAGGATATAGTTTCGGCTACATGTGATAGACACCCAAATTAACAGTGGATTACACAAGACAGGTATTTCTTTCTTCCCTCGTGGAAAAACCTGGCATGGTATGGTATCTCCTCTCTATTGATTTGTCAGGGGCTCATATTTTTTCAGTCTTCCTGCTCTGCTATCCTACAGTCCAAGATGGCTCTAGCCAGCTGAAATGGGGAAAGGGACAGGGCTCTATCCTGTAAGGGCAAAGCACAGATGTTTTGCACATCTTGCTTGTGCTCACATACATTGGCCAGAACTTAGTCACATTGTCAGACCCAGCTGCAAGGCAGGCCGAAACTGTGGTTCTCATTTTGAGTAGCCATGGATTCAGCTAAAAATCCAGTTATTGTGGACAAAGGGGAGAATGTATATTGTGAGAAAACTGACAGTCTCTGCCACACAGAATAAGTCAATTCTTTTGGGGGCTCTTCAGCAACCGCTTCTTCCTTTATAGTCTTTGGTGTTTGACAGGTTTAATAATTACACTTCTGAATCTATGGGTCAAATGATTGGGATGTCTCTAGGAAGACTCCAGGAATTCTCCTTTTCTTAGGTACCCAGGCATCTCTTAACAGCAGAGAATTGAGAAGAGTTTAGAGACATTTCTTAGAATCAATCAGCTTTGGTCTTCGGGTTATTTCCTTTGCAGGATGGAGATACTTACCTTTGTTTTAAAATAGTTTTGTTGAGGTATAATTTACAGAGTTCACTTATTGAATTTTATGTAAGTGTACAGTTCAATAATGTTTTTACATTATCACAAAATCCAGTAATGAAAAAATTATCACATTATCACACAATCCAGTAATGAAAAACTTCTTCATCCAAAATGTTCCCTTGTGCCTGAACTCAGTTCCCACTTCCACTGATTTACTTTCTGTCTCTATAGATTTATCTTTTCTAGAGATTCTATATAAATAGAATCATACAACATGTAGTTCTTTGTGTCTGGCTTTTTTTTTTACTTAGAATAATGTTTTTGGGCTTATCCATGTTGCTGCATAACTCAAGAGTTCATTCTTTTTTATTGCAGAATTGTATTCTATAATATGGTTATACCACATTTTATCCATTCACCAGTGATGGACATTTGGATTGCCTCCAGTTTGGAACTAATATAGATAATGCTACTGTGAAATTCAAGTAGTCTTCGTATGAACACATGCTTTCATTTCTCTTGAGTAGATACCTGGAAGTGGAGCTCCTGTATCATATGATATGTTTAACTTTTTATGAAACTGCCAAACTGTTCTCCAAAGATGTTATATCATTATACACTCCCACCGGCAATGTATGAGAGTTCTGTTTTCTCCATACCTTCACCGACCCTTAGCATTGTCAGTCTTTTGGATTATAGCCATACCGTTATGCATGCAGTGGTACCCCTTTATGTTTTTAATTTGCATTTTCCTGATGATTAATGATATTGAGCACATGAAAAGCTATAAAACTCCCTCTAAGCACAACTTTAGCTGCATCCTACAAATTTTGTTTTCATTTGATTTGACTCAAGATCTTTTCTAATTTCCCACGTGATTTTTTCCTTTGACCTAAGCATTATTCAGATATGTCTTGTTTAATTTCCAAATATTTGGGGTACTTTCAAATTTTTGTTGTTGTTGTTGAATTCCAATTTAATTCCTCTCATAGTAGAACAATCTTTGTATGACTTCAATCTTTTAAATTTTACTGAGATTTGTTTATGGCCTAGTATATTGTTTATTCTAGAGAATGTTTCATGTGTGCTTGAAAAGAAAGTTATTCTGGGGACGCCTGGGTGGCTCAGTTGGTTAAGCATCTGCCTTCAGCTCAGGTCATGATCCCAGGTACTGAGATTGAGCCCCATTTAAGGCTCCTTGCTCAGTGGGGAACCTGCTTCTCCATCTTCCTGCCACTCCCCCTGCTTGTGCTCTCTCTCTGACCAATAAATAAATAATTTTTTTTTTTTTAAGGAAGTTATTCTGTTTGTTGAGTAGAGTGTTCTATACCTCTCAGGTCAAGTTGGTTGATAATGTTCAAGTGTACTTATCTTACTAATCTTCTGTTTTATCAATACTCAAGAGAGGAACAATCCAGCTATAATTCTTGAGTGGTCTATTTTTCCTTTCAGTTCTGTTCATTTTGCTTCCTGTTATTTTGGGGGTCAGTTGTTAGGTGCATGTACATAATAAATTTTATACCTTCTAAAGATGTAATGACATTATAAAATGTCTCTATTTGTCTCTAGTAATATTTGTATTCTTAAAGTCGATTAATATAGCTATTTAAGTTCTCTTACAATTACTATTTGTATGGCATATCTTTTTTGATCTTTTTACTTTCAATCTGTTTATGTTTTGAAACCTAAAATATGTCTCTTATAGGGGCACCTGGCTTGCTCAGTCAGTAGAGCATGCAACTCTTGATGTCGGGGTGGTGAGCTTAAGCCCCACATTGGGTGGAGAGCTTACTTAAAAATAAATAAATAAATAAATAAATAAATAAATAAATAAATAAATAAATAAAACATGTCTCTTACAGGCTGTGTATAGTTAGGTCTTGTTTTTGTATACATTCCCACAATTTCTACCTTTGATTGGAAAGTTTAGTTCATTTACAGTAATGTAATTATTAATGTCATTGGTTTTTTGTTTTTGTTTTTTTTTGAGAGAGAGAGAGCAAGCATGAGAGCATGAGTTGGGGGGAGGGGTAGAGGGAGAGGGAGCGAATCTTAAGCTGACTCTGTGCTGAGCCCAACACGGGGCTCAATCCCGTGACCCTGAGATCATGAGTCAGATGTTTAACCGACTGAGCCACCCAGGTGCCCCTTAATGTCATTGGACTCGTATCTCTCATTTTGCTATTTATTTTCTTTAGGTCTTATGTCATTTTTCCTCTGTTCCTCATTTACTGCCATCTCTTATGTTAAAAAGTTTCTAGTATACCATTTTAATTCCACTCTTAATTTTTAAAGACTTAAAAAAAATGTTATTTCCTTAATAATTGGAGCAGTGGTTCTCCCCTGTGAGTAATATTGCTCCCCCATTCCTGCTAAAGGATATCTGGACATGCCTGGAGACATTTTTCATTGTCACAGACTGGCAGGGCATTCAGAGTTCAATCAGTTCTCAAATTAGCCTGGGCTTTAGTTTCAGCTGGGCTCCCACCATTCTCCTCGTGCATGTGAGTAGTGCTCCAGGCAGCTGCCTATGTATGGAGAGCTTATTATTCCAGCCTTTCAATGGCTCTCTTATTTCCAGGACCTCACATCTAAATTTCTGGCTGGTCTGCTGCTTGCCCCAACCAGGGCCATAAACAGAGGCTGGAAGAGCTATGAGTTTTCCCCTGTTCCTGTCCTACTGATGAGGAAGCAGGAGGCAAGCTGAGGACAAAGCACAAGCTGACACCTTGCACCCCCCTCTCCTCCTGGGTGGGACATGGGTGACATTCCTCCCTTCCTCCCTCCTGGAAGCAAACAACTCTCTTAATGTTAATGCCTTACTAGAGGGAAAAACAACCTTAACAATGGCAAGGCCTCGGGTATCCTGTGAGTCTTTTAACATATGAAAATCCTTTTAAAACCCCCTTTTCCTTACCTCCCCCAACTCCCAAGTATATAATCAGTGTCCTGTCACAACCCTGGTGCAGCAGCTCTTTCTGCCCTGCGGGTCCTGTCCCCGGGCTTTAAGAAAACCACCATTTTGTGCCAAACACGTCTCAAGAATTCTTTCTTGGTCGTTGGCTCTGGACCTCACCCCACCAAATCTCAGCAGCTCTACCCTTCTGGCCTGTTAACCCTGGGGGGGGGGTGCGATGGGGGAATGGCCCCAGGCAAGGAGATCACAATTTCCCGCTGGTCTCATTTGAAGAGCTAGCAGTTTTTCATGAATAAATGATTCTCAATTTGTTGTTTACCTTTAGTTAATTTCCAGAGACCTTAAACCATTGTTTCTGACAGTTTTGTCCAATTTTATACTTGCTTTTGGAGGAAAGGATTTACTGATCTCTTCCATCGCTGGAAGTTCCCTCACTACTTTGGAGTTAAAGTTTGCATCATAAAACCTGGCAACCTTAGGGCAGCCCTTTCACCCCGAAAAGGGTAAACAGCATCCCTGGGAGGGGGGGGATCTGGGTGCATATTTCTCTGGAAAGCAGAGAATACTAAAGGTAGAAGTTCTTTGAAAACTGTAGACCCTCTCCTACCAGCAATCAAGGTTTTTTTGTTTTGTTTTGTTTTTTAGACGTGGGGAGGGGCGAAAGGAGAGGGAGAGAGAACCTTAAGGGTGGCTCAATCTCACAACCCTAAGATCAGGACCTGAGCTGAAATCCAGCTGGGACACTTAAGTGACTGAGCCACCCAGGTGCCCCACGCAAGTATTTTTGACCTCTGGTTTGAAACACAGTTGTTTCTGAGCCCCAGCTAGGACTCTGATCCATGGGATGTGTTTTTTTCAGAGTAGAGTTGTTAGGGTCCAGAGCCAACTTGAGATGTCTTTGTTGCAAAAAGGTGGTTTTGTTAAAGCATGGGGACAGGACCCATGGACAGGAAGAGCTACTGATGCCCCCCAGATTGTGAGGAGCAACTGATTATATAATTTGGGGTTGGGGGAAAGTAAAGATAAGGGAAGTTCCAAAAAGATTTTCATATGCTAAACAAGACTCACAGGATACTGGAGGCCTTGCTATTGTCAAAGCTAAGGTTGTGTTTCCCTCTAGCAAAGTATTAACTTTAAGACAGTTGTGAGCTTCCTGGAGGAACTATAGTCTGACTGCCTCAAGTATTTATCAGTGGGCTGCAGGTTACATGGACATTTAATTTTCTATATTTCCTTCTGCCTTTGTTTCTCACACCACAGATAGCATAAGTCCCTCCACCGGCTGGTTTAATCTCCAGAGAACTAGCTTCCTAAGGTCTTAACACTGTGGTAGCTGCTCTCCTTAACGTCCTGGTTTCCCCCATTGGCCCATTTTTCTCACAAGATAACAGAAGGGTGCAGGACATTAACGAACCAAACGCAAGGTCATTCTGTGCGCGCAGCTGAGATAAGGCCTCGGGCTGGTCCTGGTCAGCTCTTGGCACTGACTGCTTCTGATGTTCAAGCAGCAAAGGATCTCGGTTCTGTTCAGAGATCCACTGGGCAGAGCCTTCTTGGGTGGCAGTTGCCTTTTTTAAGTGGTTAGACAAGGGGTCAGGTCTGAAGAGTCTGACAGTTTGCTAGCCAAATCCTTCCCTTTTTAAAGGAATTTCATCAGTTTCATTCCTTTTTAAAGGAATTTCATCAGTTCATCAGGAAGTTCATCACCTCTGCAGACCTCCTCTGGTTCTGCTCATTATCCGTTCTGGGGTGTTGGCTGACCTTGGTCCCGGCGATCTCCCCTAGCTGCAGTACCTGAACTGCTTACGTCATTGCTTGACACAAGCTCCTGCTTAACATGAGAGACTCCAGTTTGCTCTCTACGCTGAACAAGTCTAAAGAATGAGTCAGTTAGGCAGGCAGCTAGTTGACACTGTAGTATTCACAAATGTTCAAACCAAGTCAAGTTTAACTCAACCTCCCACCCACTCATCTTACTTCTAGATCACCCTCTTCCTCCTTGCTTCACCCTATCTATGTAATTTGCTTTGTGATCTTCCAGGAATGCCAACTTACTTTAATATTTATTCAAGCCAGATAGATTTGGAAAGATCAGTATGCAGCAGTTACAACAATCTTTGACCTGATGATTGAGAAACAAAATCCCAAATTTCCTGGCAGCCCCTGAGATGTTATGTAAAACCAATTAACTGAGCATCTAAGGAAGAGATTCATGCCCTTGATGGGGGTTGGACAAGATAACCCTGAAATTCTAGTTCTGGTCTACTACTGATTAACTGGGTGATGTTGGGCAAGTTTCTTAACATCTCTAGGCTCCCTTGGCTTTTTTTTTTTTTTAGTACAAAGAGAGGGGTAAGTCAGTCCCCAGTTGCTTTCCTCTTCTAATATGAAGTGAATCAGGTAATTTGGCAAAGCTAACTAGAAATGATCTAGAATGGGTCTTGTCATTAAAAGCAAGCTGAGGTCCCTACTCAAAGGAGAAAGTGTCTGCCTACAGTGCCAGACTAGGGTTTAGGAATGGAACTCAAGTGCTTAAAATCTATCCCAGCAACTCTCAGGCTTACCCCACACTTTTCCCAGAGGTCTCTTTCCTGCATGTTGTTGAAGAAGGCTTCCACTGTGCCCCTGTAGATTGTACCTATTTATAAATGTTATTGATTGAAGCAAATCTGTCTGTAGGGACAGATGGCAAGGGGCACATATTGACTGTTTCATATCCCCACCCTCACTATTCTACCAAATTATGTTACATCACTCTCTCTTACTAGCTTTCTCGGAAGAACCCCTGTGTCCAACTGGAACTGGGAAAAAACTATAGTAAAGTGAGGTAGACCCACTCTATTGTCCCTCTGGGGGTGCAGGTGCTATATGGAAGTTTATGCTAAAGGTACTGGTGACCACTAATTCTAGTATAATGTCAAGTCCTGACGAGTCCCACAACAGATAGGATTCAGAAAACTGGCTGAATATGAAGGTCTTAAATAAGCTTGAAGACTCAACCCAACATTTCCAGTTTCCAATTTCTAGTTTTGGAATTCAATGGTTTCCCTTTTAACACTCCAGCTGGGAGTGGAAAATGGTAGACAACCTTTTCATTCAGTGTAAGCTCAGAGTTCTGATGTTATCCAGGGAGTCGAGGAAGGGAAGCCCAAGGATGTGAGACGTCCATAGCCTATAGTGTATGTTTGGGGGTGGAGGGAATGGACAGGCAATGTCAGGTTGGTTTTCCTATCATTTGGGGAAAATTAAATGTGAATGACTGAGCTGTTCATAAGTGACAAAGGTAAAAGGGAAATGTTTACCACAGACGCATTCTAACCTGCCAATGGGGGTGTCTTTTTGACTCTCCAGTAGAAAAGAAGGACACCTTAAAGTTAGTGTCAGGTCACTAGCTCTTTCAAAGTAGGAGTCTCCTACTGTCCTAGGTTTGAAAGCCTTCAATAAGATTGGAGAAAAAGAAAATAATACTAGCAGCCAACATTTGTTGAGCCGTTTCTATGTGCCAACTGCTGGGGTAAGCATTTACATACATATGTTTACATACATTATCACCTTTAGACTTAGGAAGATTTATTTCTCCTGTTTTGTAGGAGAGGAAACAGACTCAGAGAGGTTACATAACTCGTTCAGAGTCACACAGATAATAGCCCTGATCGGAGCCAAGTTTGTCTGGATGGCACTCTGCCCTTTGATGGTGAGCAAATACAGGGGTCACTGTCCTCTCAGGGCTGGAATACCCCATTGTTCAAGCGGTCACTACTGCCTTTTATGAGGGCTCATGACACCTCTTCTCTGATCATCGTGTCCCACATGTCACCGTGAGTACAATGAGGATAATTATATCTTGCTTCTCAGAGTTGTTTTGAGGATGAAGAGAGATCATGTTAGCACAGAGTTTTCCTCAGAGCAGAGCATCATGATAAGCTTGGGCTAAACGGTAGGGTTTTTTTGTTTTTTGTTTTTTTGTGTGTGGATACAACGTTAAAATTATTTTTAGTTTTACAGATGCAGAACCTGAAACTTAGATTAACTGGGTGTGGTTTTTTGTTTTTTTTTTTTTAGTGTTCCATGATTCATTGTTTGCATATAACACCCAGTGCTCCATGCAGAACGTGCCCTCTTTAATACCCATCACCAGACTAACCCATCCTCCCACACCCCTCCCCTCTAGAACCCTCAGTTGGTTTTTCAGAGTCCCTAGTCCCTCATGGTTCTAAATGGTAGTTTTAAACACAGTCATATTCCTGATTCCTCAGGGCCTCTGCTACCTGTGTTTATTTCTGTCTCTACCTCTTTTCTCTAAGCCAATTCCCCATGAAAGTTAGGATCTCATAATTTTTTTTTTTAAGAGAGGGAGAGTGGGGGCGCCTGGGTGGCTCAGCCGTTAAGTGTCTGCCTTCGGCTCAGGTCATGATCCCAGGGTCCTGGGATCGAGCCCCACATTGGGCTCCCTGCTCGGCGGGAAGCCTGCTTCTTCCTCTCCCACTCCTCCTGCTTGTGTTCCCTCTCTCGCTGTGTCTCTCTCTGTCAAATAAATAAATAAAATCTTAAAAAAAAAAGAGAGAGAGGGCGAGTGGGCAGAGGGAGAGGGAGAGAGAGAATCTTAAGCAGGCACCACACCCAGCTCGGAGCTCAATCTCACAACCCTGAGATCATGGCCTGAGCCAAAATCAAGAGTGGAACTCTTCACTGACTGAGCCACCTAGGCACCCACCCTCCCTCCCCATAATTTTTTTTTTTTTAATTGGTCTTTGGAGCAGGCTTTTAAAAGTCCAGTTGTCTAGGGGCACCTGGCTGGCTCAGTTGGTGGAGGATGTGGCTCTTGATCTCTGGGTCATGAGTTCAAACCCCATGTTGAGCACAGAGATTACTTTAAAAAATCCACTTGTCTAACCACTCACTGCACTCCTCTCATTCCCATTTAACCAAAATAGTTTGCAAATGCGTAAATATGATAGGATCTTCAATGCCCCTGTATTGTTCATTTGTTTTTAGAAAGGTTGTCGATTGGAACCTGGGGAGACTAAGAGTTCTATTTCCATAAGAGGGATCTGCAGATCAGGTTAGAATCAAGCTCACCTTTCAGTCTCTATTCTGGAGATTGAAAACTATTCTAGACAACATTTCTAGAAGGGAAAAGCATGTCTCGGAATGTCTTCTACACCCAAGCAATTCCCACTAGTCATTCAAGAGTCCTTTTAAGCATCATCTCCTCTGGGAAGCCTTCCCCAAATTCTTCCCATTAAGGTGACTATTCTCTCAACTCCCACAGCCTGCATGCTTGTCATCCTTTATTGATATGCCTGAAGCTCTTCCTCCATAGACTGTGTGCTCCTTGAGGTCAGGGACATTGTTTTCATTTCTGTACTCCACCCTCAGCACCATGCCCCGCTCAGAGGAAGTTTTCAATCATGTTTGTGGGATAAATGTCACATTTAATTTGCTTTCTGAGGGAAAGGTGCATTTGTCAGGTGTATTTCCCCCTTACAGCAATGTTGTGTTGTTCTTGAGCAGATTTCAAAGTGAGTGCTCAATTATACATATAGTAACCCTTCCCTGTGCTGTAGATCCTGATGTCTCATCTGTTTTTCCGTTTTTAACTTAAGGTTTGCTCATACCTTGACACAAATGAACAAAAACAAGCAAAGCATACACACAGCTTTATTGTTTTCCCTTATTAATATAAACAATATATGCTCATTGTAAGACATTATAACACAAGAATAACAAAAAAGGAGGAAATGATAATGAATGTAATTCTACCACTGAGAGATAACAACTATTAATTTTTTTTGGACCACACATGCGGACTTTTCTTTATGCATGTATATCTTTTAAAATGAGTCATAGTGTTTATATGATACTTTTTTCTTTTAATATATATTTAAGTACTATATGTATATTTTTAAAAGATTTTATTTATTTATTTGCCAGAGAAAGAGAGAGAGCGTACAAGAAAGGGGGAACAGCAGGCTCCCTGCTGAGCAAGGAGCCCGAGGCAGGACTCGATCCCAGGACCCTGGGATCGTGACCTGAGCTGAAGGCAGACGCTCAAGTGACTGAGTCACCCAGGTGTCCCTAAGTACTATATATGTTTTATGTCATATTTAGATCACATCACTTTTATTGGGTTAATATGCCACATTTTATTTATTCTTGGCTGGCTGGGTTCTCTCCAATTCTTAGCAATTATCCAAAGCACTGCAAGGTAGTTAAATATGTAAGTTGTTATTTTATTATTACCTTAAGATAAATTTTTGAGAATAAAAATACTGGTCCAATGGGCATACATAATTTATGTGGGTTTTAAATTTTTTTAATGAGCTACCAAATTCCCTTTAGACCTCAGTGCCTAAGTACCCAGGTAACCTGAGTTCTTGTTAACCTTGCCACTTACATTAAAAATAAAACAAAGCAAACAAGACACTTGGTCATTGCAAAGTCATTTTTGTTTTACTTGGCATTTCTTTAACCATGGGGGAGGTTATATTTCTTTTCATGTTAATTGATGCTTTCCTGATTTGTAAAGTGAGTATTCTCATCTTGTTTTCCTATTGAGTAATTTGAATGCCTTATTTCACGTAGGAGTTAGATCAGTACCCAGGATCCCTTGGACTCAAAGCCCATTTTGTAATGATAGCTGTTATATGAGGTTTTGCAGAAAAGACTTTTCTGGGATTATTTTTGATGCAGGCAAGTTGGGTCCGAGGACCCAGAGGGGGGTCCCACAGGACCAGCCAAGAGGGTCCTTGGCTTCTCCCAGGATAGAAATCCAATGCGAGCTGGAGAAGTGAAAGCAGAGTTTATTGAATAACGTGAGTGACAGAGAACAGCAGACGGAGTGTCTGAGAGACTCAGAAAGGAAAGGAGAATGAGTCTCGTCATCACTTGGGGTTAGGGGTTTATATTGGAAAGGGGTCTAGGGTATGTGTTCCTTTAGGAATCCAGGGTAGGGTCCAATCAAAGGCAAGTGTCAAGTGTCAGATAGGTGTTATCTCATGAATCACTGAAGGTAGGGGGTGTTGATGCTAGCATCAGCCAAGGTTTATTCAAAGCTAATGTCCTGAAACATTTCTGGGATCCGGCTCTTCTTGGATGTTATCAAGTGTTTGGGGCCTGGGACAAAACTCAGAGAATGATGAACTTTCTTGCTCCCCCCTTGAAGTGGGAACATAGCTTCTTTGGCTTCTTCAGAGACAAAATATAGAACATGAGTAAATGGGGCCTAGCAGAAAACCAGCAGGGACAGAGCCTTTCTAAAATGGAGTCCTGGGCACCTGTGGCTCAGTTGGTTAAGTGATTGCCTTCAGTTCAGGTCATGATCCCGGGGTCCTGGGAGGGAGTCCCACATCAGGCTCCCCCTGCTCTGCAGGGAGTCTGATTCTCCCTCTGCCTCTGCCTGCCACTCCCCCTGCTTGTGCTCTCTCTCTGTCAAAAATAAATAAATAAAATATTTAAAATAAATAAATAATAAATAAATAAATAAATGAATGAAATGGAGTCCCTTCAGCTTCCCTACTTCACTTTGATTATTAAAATCAATGTCTGATTTATTAAATTTATAATTAAAGACATTTTTCTTTAATAATTTGCTCAACTTATAGACCTTATTTTATACATATAATTTAGCAGATTTTATCAGTTTTTAAGGGGGAGTTTGATTAATATTTGGTTCTGCTATTTAAACTCCTATTAATTTCTGTACTCCACCTTCAGCACCATGTGAGAAACTTAGACTACATTCATAAATTTAACATATTTAGGGCCACCTGGGTGGCTCGGTCAATTGAATGTCCAACTCTTGATCTCAGCTCAGGTCTTAATCTCAGGGTCATGAATTGAAGCTTGGCATTGGGCTCCACACTGGGCATGGGGCCTACTTTAAAAAAAAAATTAACATATTTAATTTTCTTTAAAGTATGTCAATTGTGTGACTGATAAACCTTAAATAAGCCTTATAAATCAAATAGCAGCATATAAATATGGCAAAGTCAAATTATATTAATTTTCTCACGTGTTTTAAGTACTTTAAACACTGTATAGCTTTGGAGTATTTACAGAGTATTATTGTTCAGAATAGTAATAACTCAGGGTTTGGTTTACTTGACCATCTCTATACTTAATTCTAAGTCTCTTCAGACATTTACCCATGAAGGAGGAAATTATTTCCTCCCAAGTAATTTGACATTGCCCTTTTGGGTAGCTGAGGTTGCATATGGATCTGAGACTTTGGTTGGGATAAGAATATTTATGGCTGTAGACATTGTCAAATGACAAAACTAACAAGTTCAATGTCCTTTCTTCAAGGGAAGACAATCCACAGACTGAGGGAGCACAGTGCCTCACAAGCAGTGAAGCCCTCTTACAAGACATCCTGGGCAACAGGGAGCTTTGTAGAGGATTAAAATTTCCAACTCTGAAACAGGGCCTGGTTGGCTGAGGTTGCATATCTGACCTGATTTAGAAAGATCAAGGGACAAAGAAATAAGTATAGAGTCCAGAGTTGGCCTGGCATTTGGACATCGGCTGACTGGATACATTGCTTTTCTGGTAAAGCAGAGCATTTATAGGAGCACAGAAGTGGGGTTTGATGATGGGACCCCCTGGGCAGGAGCAGCTCCATCTTGGGCCTATAAGTTTATTTCAACATGTAAAATGAGTTTTCTCACAATGATGGACGACAAGTACTACTAGAAGTCTCTTTCCATAGCTCTATGCCAGATAAGGGGATCTCATAACATCCACTAATCCTGTACTAGAAGTTGCAACCCCTAATTTTCACATTTGACTTAAGCCTGCCTCCCCACCCAAGTTGATTCACCAACTGACTGGATCCAATAGATCATTGCCCTATATTCTAAGCTGTATTATTTTCATATTTTTCCTATCTGTAGTGCTACAAATCTTACAGATATTCAAATGACATCTGTTTGGATTCTGTTAAATTGACCTCTGCCTTATTCAAGGGTAACAATTCCAAGGTCATTCTTGTAACAACAGAGCAACAAATTACATTTTGTTGTTTTGTTTTTGCAAGGCAGATAAAACAAGATAAATACAAAGCTTTAAAGTTAGTCAACTAATCAGTGGCAACTACACAGGTTTAACTCAACCACAGTCTTTCCTGCTTTTCCTCTCTCTTGGGCAAATCACCACGATCACATATTATCACTTGACTTACAAATGTTGAATCCCCAGTTGATGCACAAGGAAGTCATTAGCTCTAAGATTTCTCAGAAAGAAATAATGTCACTCTGGATGTGAGACAAGTCATTTTAGATGTAACCCTACCCAAGAGATGGTTTGATAATGTCATGCTGAATAGTCATGAGAACATCCTGAGTTTCACTGGGGTGAGACAGGTCACCAGAAAAGCCTGGACTGTGTTGTGTGCACATTACATGCATTCACTTGACATACTGCAACAAGTGTGAGTATGGTAGGGCTCTGACAGAGGGGTGGTGGGTTACACGGAGCCTTGGAGAAGGTAGCCAAAGGGGAGAGCCATACCAGATGGTCTGCTGCCCTGCCCAGGAGAGAGGCTATTCTGGACCTGAGGACTCTGCTAAGCCCCAAGACCCCATACTTCTAGAATGGACAGAAGGCAGTTCACTCCTGGTACTAACTTGTTGGAAATATTCTTTAAAAGCATCTCATATCTTGACTTGAAATGCGTCTTCACTAAACAATAGCTTGATCTATGATCCAGGTGTTTTCAATCTCACCCAGTTAGTCTTCCCTTTTGTCTCATAAGTCCTCATAAGGTAGTGTCCTATGAAAATGCCCTAGACAGGTTTTACATTCAGAAGTAGCTACCCCTTTAAATTGGGTTCTTGGTTTGTTAAATCAACCTCTTCCCAGAGTTTGATCTTCTTGGGTAATGGCTGGAACTGGATGTAAGGACTTGCAGAACTGAAATACAGAATTGGCTGAGGGATCTTTACCATAAGGACCCACTACAGTCCCCTTGCAAGACCCCTAGTGGCCGCCTGAAACCACGGATAGTGTCAAACTCTATATATACTGTTTTTTTCCTATACAGACATACCTGTGATAAAGTTTAACTTATAAATTAGGCACAGTAAGAGATTATCAGCAATAACTAATAATAAAACAGAACAATTAAATCAACATACTGTAATAAAAGTTATGTCAACGTGGTCCTTCTCTCTCAAAGTATCTTATTGTATTGTACTCACCCTTCTCGTGATGATGCGAGATGATAAAATGCCTATGTGATGAAATGAATTGAGGTGAGTGACATAGGCATTGTCATGTAGTGCTAGGCTACCCTGACCTTCTGATGATGCTCAAAAGGAGGACCATCTGCTTCCAGACAGAGGTTGACCAGGGGTAACTGAAACCACAGAAAATGAGGGGCACCTGGGTGGCTCAGTTGGTTAAGCATCTGCCTTCGGCTCAGGTCGTGATCCTGGGGGCCTGGGATAGAGTCCCACGTCAGGTTCCCTGCTCAGCAGGGAAGTCCGCTTCTCTCTCTCCCTCTACCCTTTCCCCTGCTTGAGCTTTCTCTCTCTCACTCACTCTCTTTCTCTCAAATAAGTAAATAAATAAAATCTTAAAAAAAGAAAAAGAAAAAGAAAGAAACCACAGAAAGTGAAACCTTGGGTAAGAGGGGACTACTATAATGGGATTCCCTCTGAGGCAAGTGGCCAGTTGACCTGCTGACTTATCTTTACCTACACTTGGACTATGACTATAGCCAATATAGAATTCAGAATCAGTAGGTTCTGATATTTCTGCGGAATAACATTAGTTTTGATGGAGGTGGAAAGAAAAATTGAGATAGGGAAGAAGCCGGGTGGTCGTGTGGCCCGCGGAAGCACCATCACATCGGGAACTGGTGAGCCTGGTTGAGGCTTGGGGAATAATTGGTTTCTATCAATAGCAGAGACAAAAGGGAGGACCAGGAGCATTTCAAATTGCACTTTATTCCCAGCAGAACATGCTCTCTGAGGGGCAGCCCAATGTCACGGTGAAGCTCACAGTCCCTGGAGACAGCTTTTCGAGGACTGAATGCTGACTCCACCACTTACCAACTACGTGAGCTTAGGCACAGAACTTAACCTTTCTGTGCTTTGGTTTTATTAAATGGGAAGATTAAATGAGATGATGTACACAAAATGCTTAAAGCTGTGCCTGACATTTGCTAAGATACACTATCATCATCTAATACTTATTGTGGAATGGCTTACTTCTCATGACATAGATGGGAAAGAAAACCAACTGGCAGCTTGATAAGAAGCTGGCCTAAAAAATGGAAGAAATTGTTACCTGGCTCTTACGTCTGTAATCTTTTGTGAGTAGTAAAGGGAGTCAACTTTTTTTGAGCCCATTCAGACAGGGTTTATTTCCAAACATCAGGAAATGCTTACATAGCACCCATCAGGTGCCGGACAAATACTAATTCATTTAATCTTCCCTGACAACCCTTCGCTGTTATTAACATATGCCCATTCTACAGATGAGGAACCACAGCAGTCAGGCTCCAGAGACCCGTGCGGCACCACTGTGGGATGCTGCCCACCTCCCCCTTCAGACAGGACTGCAACTGCCAAGCAAGTGACCTACACAGGCTGGAGCCCAGCACCAACCAACAGCACGGGGCCAAACATTTTCTCACCAGCCTGCCCGGTTTAATTTTTCCCCCCATCAATTGGGCATAAGAGAAGTGACACCTTCTTTGCCTGAATTGGGTTTAAAGTGCACAGAAGTTGATTTTCTTCTTAGGATTAGAAAGCTGGGGGGCGCCTGGGTGGCTCAGTCATTAAGCGTCTGCCTTTGGCTCAGGTCATGATCCCAGGGTCCCGGGATCGAGCCCCGCATCGGGCTCCCTGCTCAGCGGGAAGCCTGCTTCTCCCTCTCCCACTCCCCCTACTTGTGTTCCCTCTCTTACTGTCTCTCTCTGTCAAATAAATAAATAAAATCTTTAAAAAAAAAAAAAGAGGATTAGAAAGCTGAGAGAAAGAAAGCACCAGGGGCCACCAGGACACTATGTCACTCTTAGTTACATTGGCCAAAGTAAGGTATGTAAACATTGTGAACATTGACGTACTTGACACTTCTTTTCTTTTTCTGGTAGCAAATATAGAGTAAGAATTAAATTTGGTAAATTCCTGATTAGCCCGTAGTGTGTTTCATTTTGAATGTATATTACCCGCCTTGGCAAAGTTTCTCCTCTTTCTGGAACTTCTGGAGCTACAAAGATTAAGTTTAATAAGTGTAGTGTTGGTTTATTAATGAGAAAGGAAGGAGAGGGACTTCCCCAGGCAATTAAAACCCCATGTTGCTTTTTTTTTTTTAAGATTTTATTTATTTATTTGAGAGAGAGAGAATGAGAGACAGAGAGCATGAGAGGGAGGAGGGTCAGAGGGAGAAGCAGACTCCCTGCCGAGCAGGGAGCCCGATGCGGGACTCGATCCTGGGATTCCAGGATCATGACCTGAGCCGAAGGCAGTCGCTTAACCAACTGAGCCACCCAGGCGCCCCCCCATGTTGCTTTTGACTCTATTGGAGTAACTCTAACCCATAACAGAATTGAAGCGCAGGGACTGTGTCTTTGTCTGTACTTTCTCAGCATCTTACACAGAGTAGGTGCTCAGCTTGTGCTTGTTCCATTCAATTAAACCCACACGGTAAACAGAAATATGCTAGGTCAAATCCTCAACTGGGAAGAAATACACGGAATCTTATAGCGGAACTCTTAACAGCAGTTATCTTTGGGAGGTGAGATTCGAGTGCTTTTTATTTTCTTCTGTATACTTTTGATATTTCCTCCAAATCACAGCTTGAGTCTTTGCAACAGATGATTGCTTATAGAAATGAGAACCCTTCTACCTCATTCCTTTTTAAATTGTGGTTTTCATTTTTACAAAAATTATATGGACACATAGACAATCAAATAGTTGCTATGAAAACCAAAAGGATTCCCTTCCCCCTCTCTCCTATTTCCCAATCCACTGAGGACACCACTTTGGATTTTTTTAGTCAATTATTTTGGTATTTATCTCCATATGTGTCAATAACATGCTTATGTTGCTTGAATTTGATTTGAATATTTTCTATTCATTCTCACTGTAGAATCTCACTACAGGGGATAAGACTTTAACCCATTTAGCCACCACTCCCCCCCACCCAGGTGCATTCCAATTGGCCCCCATCCTTCCAGCTTAATTATTTGGAAATTTGGTCAGATTGATGCTCAGGGTTGACCTACGCTGACTACGTAAACAATTACTTTTGATTCCCCGCACAACATTTTATTTTCTCTAGAGTTAATTATCTTTTTTTACTTGCTCAGTTTCTTATGTCTTTACCATTAAATTGACCCCTCCTTCTCCCCCCAGTTTTGTAAATCACCTCTCGGTATGTTCAAACGCCTTAGGTGTTCTGTAATTTGACCTTCTAGGATGATTTCTTGGGGCCTCTGGACTTGCTCCAAACTGGACTGATTTCTCTAGTAGGTCTGGCTACCCAACTGCCATCTTGGGATTTCCCTTCACTGCTCTCCTAGAGATTTCTTTTGTCTTTTTCCTGTTTTGGATCCTTTGTTGCCGGGATCCTCATGTCTTCCTCTTTTTTAGTGAATTCCTTCATTCTGGAGTAGCTGCCTAACAAAGGGTGCTTGGGAGATAATTTGAGAGTTTTCATGTCTGAAAATCTCTTTATTTTATGTTCATATTTAATTGATCTTGGCTGGATGTGGAACCCCAGCATGGAATCCCTTTCTTTCAGAAATTTTCAGGCATAGCTCCCCTCTCCTTGCCTCCATCATTGCTGGTGAGGAATCTGACACCATTCTGACTCTCAACCCTTTACACGAATCATGTTTTCTTCTCTGGAAGTCTGCAGGATCTTCTCTTTGTCCCCACTGCTCTTGACTTTCACTCTGACATGCCCCAGTGCCATAGTGCGAGTCTGCTTGCACCATTGTGCTGGGTGCCTCATGGGCCCTATCAATCTGGAAACACATGTCCTTCATTTCTAGAAAATCCTGCTGAATATTTCTTTGAAAATTTTATCTCCTCCATTATTTCTGTGCCCTCTTTCTAGAATTTCTATTATTTGGAGGCCTTGCTCCTTTAATTTTCTCTTCTGCACTCCATGTCTTTGCCTTTCTATTTAAAGAGAAATTGCCTCCTGCTTAATATTCTGGCCCTTCCATTGTATTTTCATTTATGCTCTTCTAATTTCCAGGAACTTTTTTTTGTTCTCTGAATGTTCCTTTTTTAATAGCATCCTCTTCTTGTTTCATGTATGGAATATTTTTCTCTTAGCTCTCGAAGATATGGAGAGTGTTTTGTGTCTGTTTCCCCCTTGCATTTTCTGCTTCCTACAGGCGACTTTATTCTGTCAGCTCATTTGGGTCTCTATCTTTCACACTAGATGTTTTCTTCTAATGTCTGTTGATCCTTAGCTAGTTGCTCACATTTAAGAGCAGCAGGGAGCTAGAGAACGGCAAACTGGGAGCACTTATAATCAATGATGATCTTCACTGTTTTGTTGTCACTGGCTTATTTCGGTGGATCCCTGATATCAGCGTCCTAGAACACTTGTTTCTCTTGAATTTGTCCGATTCCCCAGAGAAGCTTTTCCAGTCTTCCAGCTGGAGGGCATATGTCTGGCTGCCTCCATTTTGGTTGCCAAATGTAGAAAGAAGACTGAGCTCAGGGTTTCAGCACTCACTATGTACATTTTCACTTCATCGCATTTCCAGAACAATACCCGTGCCCCCCACTTTTATCTAGATACTCATTGTTTTTACCCCCTCTTCCCAGATCTGAGAGGGACAGTCGCTATACTTATCTGGGAGAGGGTCTGATGGTCTGTTTCTTTTTTTTTTTAAGATTTTATTTATTTATTTGACAGAGAGAGAGACAGTGAGAGAGGGAACACAAGCAAGGGGAGTGGCAGAGGGAGGGGGAGAAGCAGGCTTCCCGAGGAGCAGGGAGCCCGACGTGGGGCTCGATCCCAGGACCCTGGGATCATGACCTGAGCTGAAGGCAGGCACTTAACCATCTGAGCCACCCAGGCGCCCCTGATGGTCTGTTTCTTAAATAAGTTTTCAAGCAATCCTTCTTTTCTCAGGCCCTCCTCTACCCCCACTTCTAGAGACGTCTAGGGCCCCAATTCTTCGGCCCTATGGGAGTTCTTCAATTAAATTGAGTTGCTTATTATGTTCCCCATTGCTGGTGTGTTATTCAGTATTTTCTCTTTTTTAAAAAAAGATTTTATTTATTTATTTGAGAGAGAGAGAGCACAAGCAGGGAGAGTGGCAGGCAGAGGGAGAAGCAGACTCCCCGCTGAGCAGGGACCCCCCGACATGGGACTCAATCCCAGGACCCTGGGATCGTGACCTGAGCCAAAGGCAGACACTTAACTGACTGAGCCACCCAGGCACCCCTGTTATTCAGTATTTTCGATTCTGCTAAATCATTTACCACTGGTCCACTTGCTTTCTCCTAAAATTTCATTGCTGTGAGTCTTCTCTTCTTCCTTGTGGATTTATTGTCTTTATTTTAAAAAGTATTTTACTATCATCTTAGGGGATTTTCAGTGGAGAACAGATACAAATCAGTGTGTTAAAGCTGCCAATATTTATTGTTTTTCTTACTACCTGATGACAAAAGTCACAACGTGTACACAAACAAGTTCTGGCAAACGGCTTTTGAAGGTGTTTGTGACACCTACCCTGAATAGGCTGAAAAGCAGGGAGAGGCTGCTTAGCACAGAGTCTAGAACCTTACTGTTCAAAAACATGTTGTGTAGATCAGCTTTATTGTCATTACCTGGGAATTTATCTTAAAATGCAAAATCCCAGACTCTGCATCAGACTTCCTAAATCAAAATCCATATTTTTTTAAAAGATTTTATTTATTTATTTGACAGAGAGAGACACAGCGAGAGAGGGAACACAAGCAGGGGGAGTGGGAGAGGGAGAAGCAGGCTTCCTGCAGAACAGGGAGCCCGATGCAGGGCTCGATCCCAGGACCTTGGGATCATGACCTGAGCCGAAGGCAGATGCTTAACAACTGAGCCACCCAGGTGCCCTCAAAATCCATATTTTAACAAGATCCCCAGTTAGTTCATAGCCAAATGAAAAGTTGAGAAGCACTGGACCATTATAATAACCCTGATCGTTCCATTCAACAGTATTAGATTATGTTCTGAAAATCAATTGGCCAGAATCTTTCCACTTAAACTCACACAACTATCCTTAGGGATATGACCTAAGGGAAACAATGGTTCGTCACAAAAATTGAATGATGATCCAGAACTGGTCTAGGGATTTCAAGATCTGACCATAATTATGCCAATTAGCAGGGTAAAGACTGTCTAGGTTACTCAAAAAGAATCCCAAACACAGACACAGTTTACTTTAGCAGAAAAAGTGTAAAGGCATATATGTCTTATCCATCTTATTGGGAATCAAATTTTAAAAAGAAAGAATAGGTTCTTATTATAAGAGACTGGTAAGTAAGTGATATTGATAAAAGATTAAAAAAGTCAATTCTCGGGCGCCTGGGTGGCTCAGTTGGTTAAGCGACTGCCTTCGGCTCAGGTCATGATCCTGGAGTCCCTGGATCGAGTCCCGCATCGGGCTCCCTGCTCGGCAGGGAGTCTGCTTCTCCCTCTGACCCTCCCCCCTCTCATGTGCTCTCTCTCATTCTCTCTCAAATAAATAAATAAAATCTTAAAGAAAAAAAGTCAATTCTCCCTTGCCTTTGCCAACACTTTGACTTCTAAGAATTAGAAGGAAGCACCTGCTGCCTTGAAAATAAATTCGTCTATTCTCTCAAATCCAGGTCCCGTCCAGATCCAAGAGATTAAACATCAGAAGAGAAGCTCACAGACTGGAATTTGGTCATTCAGGGCAAGGAGGGGAAGGAAGTATGCTCCAGGAAATCTCCTAGAGCTGGAGGAATGCAGCTATTAGCTCTATACCATTTAGGAATAAAGGATAATAGCTACAAATTGAGTGCATTGACCTTAGATGAGCAAGGCCGGCTCCAGTGAGCTAATGGCTAGTAAGATTAGCCAATTCTCTGGGATAAGGGAGACTGTCAGGTTTGCAGGACAAGTTAATGCCATGGGGAACAGAATTCATAAGAGTCAACTGGCTGAGATGAATTACTGCCAACCATGGCTGCAGTAGAGAGTAAAGCACTTGCGTAGAATTGGTCTGGAAAATGTAAGCAGGGAGAGCGTGTGGCTGGAAGTCTCACTGGGAAGCTACGTAGGGACATGGCCAGTGCCCAAACCTGCTGCATCCGCTGGAAGAGTCCTGGGCTGAGCTCTGCAAGAGGGGCTTTTCCTTGTGCAGGCAGAGAGTCCGTGAACAGAAAGAGAACCATGTCATTTGCAGAAGTCATTTGCCGAGGCTGGTTCAGTCAAAACCATGACTCCAGGGTGCCGCCGAGTAGCTGATCAAAGGACAGCAACAGCGGCAGCTCGTGTGCAAAGAATGACAGAGGCGTGCTGGACCAGGTGTGAGGAGATGGAGGAGAGCGGCACAGAACAAAGACCAGGAGTGGTTTCCCTTGATTCCTGTGAACTCGTTGGTAGCTACTTTAAAGAGCTACCTGGGGTCAGATCATCAGCTGATGGGGATTTCCACTGGACGATTTCCAGAGAAGGAGGGAATGCCTTCTGCAGACAGGGTCTCTAACTAGGAAAACGGAAGTTTGGTCAACAATAGCATTATACGAGTGGCATAATCACCGTGAACTAGCACCTGAAGCTTACTAACGAAGCTATTTTTCAGAGACAAACCTGTTCAAAATGGAATCCTTTTCTCTCTTGGAAAATGGAAAATGAGTTGAGTCCTCACTCTAACAAGGCAGAGCATAGGGGTGAAGGGGTGCTTTCTTCCAGGGAAGGATACTGTACCTGTCACCCAAGGATGGATGCAGTCAGCGCTAGGACTGTGTGTTAAGGCGAGAAAGCGAGAATGTCTTCATTTGTACAAAGGAAGTTGCTGCTTGTCATCCAAGGCATAAAGCTGTTTTGTTCTTTTATAGAAGTTCAAAATACATAGAAGGATTGAGTGGATGCAGAGTAGCCAAAGGGATGGAATGCACTGGTTATGAGCTACTTTCTCTAAGCTTCCAGCCTTCTGTGCTCCACTTTACGCTGCTCTGCCTAGAACCCTGCAAACCAGATTTCTCTTCTGCCCGCTCTCCCTGTTCGGGTCTTCTACTAGAGGCTCTACAGGGCGGCTTGAAGGCTAGAGGGCTGAGGGATTTATTTCCTCCGGTTTGCTTTCTGCAACAGTCATTAGCTGAAAAACAGCTGCGGTAAGCTTCGGGTGTTAGTTCACCGTGATTCTTCCACTCGTATAATGCTATGTTGACCAAACTTCCGTTTTCCCAGTTAGAGACCCTGTCCGGTGGAAATCCCCATCAGCTGATGATGTCAGTGCCAGCCTAGCAACCGTTCTTCACTGGGCCAGCAACCCCTGACTTCAGCAGCAATCCTGGACTGCAGGTTGTAGTTCTTTCCTCCACTCCCTAAACGAGCCTGATGATGCCCCTCAGAGATACCACCGCCGGCAAGCTGGCACCTTCTCCCAAGAGGTCCAGGTCCCTGCAGCACAGGGCTCTGACTGCACAATCACCAGCCAGCCAGTGCCCCATCTGCCAGGGTCTGGGTTCCAGCTCCTCGCAGGTCTCTCCTTGGAGCACAAAGCTCCACATTCTCCCAACACCCTTTCTTTCCAGCCCTGGGAGAGGCGTTTGCTTCCTGCAGTTCCCCCTCCAGAAAATTTCAGTGTTCCCTTTCATATTTTCCATCTCTCAATCACTGGTTAACAATTCTATGTGCTAAATTCTCGCTCTTTTTTTTTTTTAAAGATTTTATTTATTTATTTGACAGAGAGAGACATAGTGAGAGCAGGAACACAAGCAGGGGGAGTGGGAGAGGGAGAAGCAGGCTTCCCGCGGAGCAGGGAGCCCGATGTGGGACTCGATCCCGGGACCCTGGGATCATGACCTGAGCCGAAGGCAGACGCTTAACGACTGAGCTACCCAGGCGCCCTAAATTCTCGCTCTTAAAATAACTGCGGTCATTTCTATTTTTCTACTCAGGTCCTAACTCTATTTTTCTACTCAGATACTTACACTTCTGGCTTTTCGGACATCCTCACACACTCTTTTAGGAGATTAAGCCCTTTCCCCAGTTGAAAATCTCTGCTGTAATTAAGCTGCCCACATGTCCCAGTGTGCCTGGAACAATACTGATGCATGCTTGTTGTCCTGGCATAATTAGTAATAGTGTCATGAAATACATATAAAGGTATAGCCATCAAAACAGTATGGTACTGGCATAAAAATGGACATAGAGATCAATGGAATAGAATTGAGAGTCCAGAAATAAATTCTTGCAAAATGGTCAAATATTTGACAGGGGAGTCAAGAATACTCAATGGGGAGAGGATAGTCTCTTCAATAAGTGGTGTTGGGAAAACTAGATATTCACGTGCAAAGAATGAAATTGGACTCCTGTCAAGTCAATTCACAGAAATTGACTTGAAATGCATTAAAGACTTAAACGTAAGACCTGAAACCTTAAAAGCTCCTTGACATTCGTCTTGACCACAATTTCTTGGATATGACACCCAAAGAAACAAAAGCAAAAACAAGACTCTGAAATACCAGCAGGAGAGGGATAAGTGTTCACTGCCAAAGAACCTGACAGAGAAATTATACCCAGAGCTGAGTCTCCATGAGCAGCCCAGGCATACTGTCTATCAAGCTGTAATTGTCAGGAGAAGCTCCTGGTTGGCTGGGAGATTGGCTTGCAAAGTTCAAAGTTTGCTTAGGCAATAATCAGTTACAGAAAAACATATTATGATGATTATTTTTAAATGTTTGAAGCTGACATGGCCTGTTTTATAATTGTGTTAAAGGAAAAATGAGTTTTAAGTCCACTATAGAAATTACATAATGGAGAGGGCAAACCACCATAAAAAATGGAGGGCAGGAAAAATGTCTTTCAAATAGAGCATTCAAAGCAAATGGATTAACTCTCATGCACAAAAAGGAAAAGTTAAAAAAAAAAAAAACTTTTTAAAAAGGAAGAGTTAAGCAGGGATATTTTTAAGTGATCCAATAATTTGCTGGCAACAAGATTCACAACTTAGAAAGACACTAACGAGAATTAGAAGGTCTAAGATCTATCATGTCAGTGTAATTTAGGAAAGTCAGGTATTATCATCATAAGTGTTTTCTCTTTGAACAGAATACAATGTGCCAAGATCTTTAGAGTTTAATCTGTGGTTTGTCCATTATCTGTGCTGGAATGTTCCTGGACAGAGCTGGGAATCCAACCCTTCAGTGTGTCACCTAGAATTGCACAATGGGCTAGCCTTACTCAGCAAACTAAAAACTTGTTCCGTGGGATACTAACTAGAATTTGCAAAATCTCTTCTTGATAAATGTTTAACACATCCTCCTTCCATGTGATTGGATATTGTCAGTATGTGAATGTCTTGCTGCCACTGTTGTTTCACTCCCCTGCTCTGGGTGGAGTTGTACTGACTACTGGCCTAGATGCACATGGTTACTTGGTCTGTGTCCTTGCTGTCTGCCCAGTGTCCTTGTACCTTGAATCCCAGTTACATGAGCCAATACATTTTCTTTTTGCCAACGCTACTTTGAGTTGGATTTCTGTCACTGTCAAACAACGAGGCCTGACTAATGTTCCTCGTAAGCCTTGTTCAAGGTCTCTGTGGCTTTTAGTAAAATGGAAAGAGTAAAATCTTAAAAATTAACATATATTTTTTTCTTGGGGAACAGATGTATGAATGTAAAATTATTTTTTTTAAGTTTAGAAGGATACACATCAAACTAATAATAGTGGGGTACTTCTGGAGACAGAGTTAGAGAGCAGAATGAGGGGGTGATGATCAAAAGAGCCTTTGTTTTTTTCTGCAATGTTCCATTTTAAAAAATAAGAATGTAGTTATAGTTGTGACTTTTAAATTAGTAATAAATAACCATTTTCAAAAGCAAAGTTCACTTTTCCTCTTCTGTACCAGCCCATTTCTGAATCATTCAGTCTTAAAGCAAGGTTAAGCCTGCACATTGGGTGGAGATGGTGGTGTATGGCAGGAGCCACAGTGGCCAGAAAGAAATGTCAGGATCCAAACTAGTTAGAGAGGGAGTCCATGAAGGAAGGCTGCCTGGTGTGAGATATTGGAGCCCAAAGAGGAATGTAAAGGGAATATGCATATAAAAGGGGGCACAGGGAAATTTGTTATATAGAAGGGCTTTGCTCAGGTAAATCTACTAAGGAAAATGAAAACAAAAGTTCTCATGGAGAAGGGAGTAGGAAATATGGAAAAGGAGAAAACGAGAATGAACTCTGAGAAGTTGGACTGTAATTGAAGGTATCTGAGTGAAGTCAAGTTTTTCAATAGTGATAGATGATAGATGATGATAGATGATAGATGATAGATAGATAGGTAGATAGATAAGGATTTTCAAAGGAGTATGTTTGTGTGTATATGTGAACATATCCCTCTATTCCCTAACTCTCTCACTGAGAGGTCTTGGGAGCAGCAACATCCCAATAACCATGAAACACCTGGCACCCAGATCCTGGCTCTAAATACTATTCACCAAAAAGAAACAAGATACTGATTTCAGGGCTGATGCTGGAAAGTACGAGATAAGCCTGTAATACATTTTTGTGCCAGAAAGTAAGGAATTGCTCAAAGAATGACAAGGACATGACAAATGGGCACAGAAGGTGGTTTGAAGAGGAGGCTCGCTGGTTAAACAGGTGACAAAATAAATATTAAAGTTAATAGAAAAGAACCAGTGGAATAAAATGGGAAACCACGGGGTGCCTGGGTGGCTCAGTCGGTTGAGTGTCTGCCTTCAGGTCATGATCCCAGGGTCCTGGGATGGAGCCCCGCATCGGGCTCCCTGCTCAGCGGGAAGCCTGCTTCTCCCTCTCCCTCTGCCTGCCACTCCCCCTGCTTGTGCTTGCACGCTCTCTCTGCCAAATAAAAAAATAAAATAAAATCTTAAAAAAAATAAAATAGGAAACCACAAGTCCATATTGATATTAATTAGTTAACGGGGAATAGAATATTTACATCGTTACACAGTTACCTCCCCGCAAAATACTTAACTAGTTACCAAGGAAAAGAAAGTAACTTTACAGGGGAGAAGTTTCTCAGACACCACCTGAATCAAGTGATGGAAGTGAACTTGGTCAGTAGTGGGACAAACTGAAATCATGCACCACCTGAGATGATACAATGAGAGGAACATAGCTTCACCTGTGTGATATTCCTGCCAAAGAAGCCTAGCCTGGATCCAGCCATGAGGAAAAAGCATAACACATCCAAACTGGGGTGCATTCTACAGCAGAACTGGTTTGCAATCTTCAAAAGTGTTCAGGTCATGAAAATCAAGGAAAGACCAAGGAACTGTTTCAGCCTAGGGCCTAAGATTAGATGGTGGTAATGTAACAATGTTAATTTCCTGATCTTGATGGCTTATGTAGAATGATGTTGTTGGTACAAAATACAATTAAAGTATTCAAGGGTGGTGTGGCATCTTGTTAGCAGCTTGCTCTCAAAAAATTCAGGTAAAAAATAGTTTTTTATACTGTATTTGCAGCTTTTCTGTGTGTTTGAGATATTTAAAAAAAAAAAACAAGGTTCATAACAGAATGTACCACAAAGCAATATTTATATTATCCAAGAAATTAGTAATCGTGACTGCTTCTAGGGAAGAGAACTGGAGAACTAGCAGATAGTTCTGAGGGAAAGCTTACTTTTTACTGTACATCTCTTTTACTGAATTCTTTCTTTTTTTCTTTACCACTTGCATGTATTTTCCATGAAGTTTTTAAAATTAAAGTTTAAAAATAAATCAATACTTTTGGGAAAAAAATGTGACCAGAAATTCCGTTTCTAGGTATGTGCTTTTTTTTTTTAAACTAGTCTCTATACCCAATAAAGGGCTTGAACTCACAACCCCGAGATTAAGAGTTGCACGCTCTATCAACTGAGCCAGCCAAGCACCCCTTTTTTTAAATTAAATTAAATTATTTTTCATTTCTAGGTATGTACTAGAGAATCATTTGCACATATATACAATGAGGTTTATGGAAGGATGTTCATTGTAGTATTATTTATAATAATGGAAAATAGGAAACAAAGTTCCATTGACCTAAAATAATGGCATATCAATTTAATGGTAAACTATGCAGAAGTTAGAAAGGACAAAGTGGACCTACATGTATTAATATGGGTGGATTGATAAAGGCATATTGTTGAATAGAAGCGTCATGCTGCAGAATATGAACCATATGATACCCTTTCCGTAAAAAAAAAATTTAACTGTACATATTCTGAGTGTATGTGTGTTTGCGAGTGTGTGTGTTAATGAAGAGCAAAGTTTTGACGGTAATGGTGCCTATCTGATGAAGGACTGGCCAAGGGGCCATGCTTTTGCCTTGTTATTTATTGCCAAATTGTTTTACGGAAATATCAAGTCAACCTATTACCCCGACAATGTATTCCTGCAAACTGTGCAAAGAAGGACATAGACCTGCCTGGTAGGAGGAAGAGAAGAAATAGGTGGGAAAAGTGTAAAACAATCTATATAAGAAAGACCTTGGGGTGGAGAGTGGGAATGGGGAATGAGAGGGGATAGAGGAGGGGATTTGAAATAGGGGATTAGAAGATAGAGGAAGTAGAGAGAGGAGAGAGGAGAGAAGTGATCAGTCAGGGTCACTGAGAAGGCTGAAAAGTTGGGCTCCACATCCAGGGATAGAAGAGAGATCCTATTGTTCCCTTCCTCCGTGGAAAGCCAATAAGCATGAGGAGCTGCTAACAAGTAGGTGGGATATGGAGAGGGAAACTGAGAGATCCAGACCGATGGCTCTGATTTCTCAAGAATTAGAAGGCAAAATTGTCGCCTGAAAGAGTGGGAGTTGAGAGGAAGGCAGGAGAGTGAACATGTGAAACAGGTGTTTGGGAATATGATAGGAGCCTGACGAGGGACATGGAGTAGTATTGTACAGCCAAGGTCCCAACTGTGAACTTTCAGTGACACTAACCCCCACATATAATATTCCTCTGTCAGAGCTCAGCAGTGGGCATTATAGTAGAGAAGAGAGCCGATAGGTTAAATTGGAATTGAGGTTTTCCTTGGCAAGTGGCTCCAAGATGTGACAGATTTTTGCTGGAGGATTTTCAGAGTGATATAGCCTTTGGGTCTGGGCTTCAACTGGTCAGGGAAGGGCTAGGAGAAAACTAAGGGCACATTCAGGATAATATCTTTAATTAAATGCCAGTGAATCACAGATAAACTGGTGTAATTAAACTCGACAGTGTAAATTAGTACAATCCTAAAAAAAAATATTTTCAGAACGCTCATCAAGATCTTTCATGTTTTACCATTTGCTTTAGCATTTTCACTTTCTGTAATCCAAACTTTAAAAGTATACAAATGGACAAAATATACAATTGCACAAAAATGTTTATTGAACCATTATGTATATAGTGAAAAGTTGGTAATTACCTAAGTGGTCTACAGTACTTTAAAAAAAATATTTACGTAGGGGCACCTGGGTGGCTCAGTCCATTGAGCACTGGACTCTTGATTTCGGCTCAGGTCATGATCTCAGGGTTGTGAAATCCACCCCCGCATTGGGATCTCACTGGGCACAGAGCCTGCTTAAGATTCTCTCTCTTCCTCTCCCTCTGCCCACCGGCCCCCACCACGTGAATGCGCACACTCTCTTTCTCTTAAAAAATATTACGTATTAATAGATTATTACACAGCTATTAAATTCATGGCATGAAAAAATAGGTATTAAAATAGGAAATTGCTTCTGTTAACTGAAAAACAGCAGGCTATAAAATTGTGTATACAATATGAGTTCAACCACATAAACATAAACATTATAAAGAAATCTGGAAGGAATATACCAAAATTTAAATTATAATTATCTCAGGGCACCTGGCTGGCTCAGTCAGTAGAACATGCAATGCTCGATCTCGGGTTTGTGAGTTCAAGCCCCATGGTGGGGGTAGAGATTTCTTAAAAAAAAAAAAAAAAGGTAAGTAAATAAATAAAATATATCCCAAAATTTTAAAAAAATTATAAAAATAAAAAATCATAATTACCTCTTGTTAGTAGGATTGTAGATTTTTTTTCCTCATGTACTTTGTATTTTTGTAATGCACATACAAAATTTCATACATAATTTATAATTAATATAAAATACACTTTATTTTATTTTTAAGATTTTATTTTATTTATTTGTGAGAGAGAGTGTGACAGAAAGAGAGCACAAGCAGGGGGAGCAGCAGAGGGAGAAGCAGGATCCCTGCTGACAGAGAGCCCGATGCGGGACTCGATCCCAAGACCCTGGGAACATGACCTGAGCCGCAGGCAGATGCTTAATCAACTGAGACACCCAGGCGCTCCTAAATACACTTCATTTTAAAATAAAGCAATTTAACTTTTCACTTTAAAGAAAAAGGAAATACAGCCAGTTCTGCTGTTAACACTTGTTTTGAAAATGTTACTTTATTCCAATGAGATTAATATGTTACAGGATAATTAGAACAAAACCCAAATTTCTCATTTGCTAATGCACAATGTCCTATGCCAGAAACAGTAAGTGCACACAGAAACTGCGTCCAGCGAAAACCAGCTGTGTGGGAATACATGCGCACACACGCACATAAACAACAATCGTGAACACCTTTCCAATAATCAAAGAGAAAGCATTATCTATTAAGAACTACAGAAATGGCAGGACGCCTGGGTGGCTCAGTCGTTAAGCGTCTGCCTTCGGCTCAGGTCATGATCCCAGGGTCCTGGGATCGAGCCCCGCATCGGGCTCCCTGCTTGGCGGGGAGCCTGCTTCTCCCTCTCCCACTCCCCCTGCTTGTGTTCCCTCTCTCGCTGTGTCTCTCTCTGTCAAATAAATAAATAAAATCTTAAAAAAAAAAAAAAAAAGAACTACAGAAATGGCTCCTCTGCATGGCTGGTTTAGTGGGTCCAGACACCACGACAACTTCCATTCAGCTGTCTGACAAAACCAAAAATGCAGAGGAGAAAACCACAAAAGGATTTCCAGCAGTGATACAGAGGTTAACTGAAGACCAAGTTTATACACTGGATCAGAAGTTCAATGTCTATGAATCAGCTGTTACAAATGCACGCCTCAAAGAACCTATATTCCAAAGTCAGAAAATCATGTCCCAGGACTTACGGCTCAGAAAGATGGCCTAACTGTATCATTTAACCTCAATGCCAAACTGAAGGCAATGAGCCACACTGCTCCACATCTGGTGTTAGAACTTTCCATAATATTTCAGATAATCCTCCTTCTACCACTTACCATAACTCACAAGCCCCAGTTCCTCTACGGCAAACTTCAGGTCTTTCTCGAGGTGCCATATTTATTGCAATATTTATGTATTTCTTGATCATTCCACATGGGTTAAACTGGGTTATCGTTTTCATTAGATTCCTCTTTTTAAGAAATGCGTTTTGAAAAAGATTTTTCAGTGTTGTCCCTAAACCCATTTCCCAAAAACCCTGTGGATTACACCATGTACTTTTGCATAGTACAACGATTTCTAAGGAGCAATGTCTTGAGTTACTGCAGAACTGAACGTCCCTGGATGGGAAGATACACAGTTATCATTCTGCCAAAGTGAACACACAAAGTTAATGCAATCCCATTCGGAGTTCAAATTTGATTTATTTCAGATCTTGACAAATTGATAATAAAGTTAATCTACAAGGCTTTCTCAGCCTTGCCACAATTGACATTTTGGGCCAGATAAGTCTTTGTTGTAGGAGCTGTCCTGTACGTTATAAGATTTTTGCAGACCTGTGTGGCCTCTAACCACCAAATATCAGCAGCCACCCCCTCTCCTTTGTGACAACCCAAAATGTCCCTGGACAGTGCCAAATGTCCCTTAGTGGGCAAAATTACCTCCTTAAGAACTACTGATGGATGGATGGATGGATGGATGGATGAGACTATTTATTTTATTTAAATACAATTAATTAACATATAGTGTACTATTAGTTTCAGAGGTAGAGTTCAGTGATTCATCAGTTGTATATAAAACCCAGTGAAGAACTACTGATTTAAAAGAACAAATTTGGGGGTGCCCTGGTGGCTCAGTCAGTTGAGCATCCGACTCTTGATTTCGGCTCAGGTCATGGTCATGGGATCGAGCCCTGTGTCCAGCTCCATGCTCAGCTTGGAGTCTGCGTGTCCCTTTCCCTCTGCTTCTCCCCTGCCCCCACCCCCGGCCTTGTGGGAAAAAAAATTAAAAGTCTTAAAAAAAAATAAAAATATATAAAATTAAAGGGCAAATTGGGAAGAAAGAAAGGGGGAGGGTTACCTTATTAAATCAAAACTATAAAACTGCAGGGGTGCGTGGGTGGCTCAGTCAGTTGAGCGTCTGCCTTTGGCTCAGGTCATGATCCCAGGGATCATGGGATCATGTCCCGCATCCAGTTCCCTGCTCAGCCGGGAGTCTACTTCTCCCTCTGCCCTTTACCCTATTTGTGTGCTCTTTCTCTCTCTTTTGTTCTCGCTCTCTCTCAAGTAAACAAATAAAATCCTAAAAAAAAAAAAAAAAAAAACCTACTCAGGGGCAAATGCATGCTAACTTTTATGAAAAAAGGGAAGATGATTCACAGGGTGGGCCACAGTGTCCAGAGGGTGGTGCCAAGAGCACAGAGTATGAAGAACTCAGAGCCACAGAAGATTATTCACGGGCCTTGAAACCTAAGGGAGTTTACCTGCCTGCATTTCAAAACTACTTCGTCCTTTTGAACCTTCCACTTCCCTCTTTTTGAGCCAGAATTTCTGTAAGTCTTACCTTATGCCTTATACCTTATACCTTATACCTAAAGTCTTACCTTATGCCTTATACCTTATACCTTATACCTAAAGTCTTACCTTATGCCTTATACCTTATACCTAAAGTCTTACCTTATGCCTTATACCTTATACCT
>NC_138373.1:107195562-107222868 GCF_054177405.1 Leptonychotes weddellii | reverse complement strand
TGAGAGAGGTGTGAGACTGGGCTGGAAAGAGGCAGCACTAATGCCTCCCTCTGCCTGAAGTACCTTCAGATGTGACAAGGAAACTCATTTCCACCTCATGCCTTTGAGTTGACTTCTTCCCCAGCTGCCTGGGGTTTCCCTTTTCCTATTCTTCCCAGAGCACTTTGCCTTGAGCATCTTTGGGAGGACAGGGCAGCATTTTTCACAGATATTCCTAAGTTTCCCTTGGTTCACACTTTCTTGCCTCCCATTTCAGAAGGGAGGGTAGTCCTTGTGAAATTCACGTGGCTATCATAGAACCAGGCAACTCCACATCAGGTCTCTCAAACCCTGACAACATATAGGATATTCCAGGGCTGTTGGATCCAGTCATCCCCAGAGGCAAAGGAAGACTCAGAGAAAAGTTCTCTGAAGACTACAGATTCCCTCCTCAATTCCCCAAGAGTGGGGTGGCAAACATTTTGTTCAAATAATATTTATGGAGCATTGTTTCCAGGCTCGCTTGCTTCCTCTCCCTCATGCTTTGATGGATCTCTTTTCCCTGTATCTCAACACCCAGTACACTTGAGCTACATGTCAGGCCAATTCTAACCACTTTATGAGACTAACTCAGTACATTTTCACAACAACCCACTGAGGTAGGCAGTATAATTATTCCCCTTTTGTAGATGAGAAAACTGAGGTAAGAAATGTCAAGATCACCTGGCAAGTCAATGGAAAAGTCAGGAATAGGATCCAAACAGTCCATGCAGAGACTGCTTATAACCCTTCATACTGCTGCCTCTCCTCACACCCCTCTGGCCACCACACCTGGAACACAGATAAATTTCTTTTCCTCCCTACTCCAGAGGATACATTTTGTTTGTTTGTTTCTTAGCATTTTTTCTTACTTGCTTTCATAGGCATGTGTTAACACATCTCTTCTAACATTTTCTTTATATAACAGCTTACCACAGTCTGAGCAAGTTGATTTCTAAAATCTAATCTCTACGGAAGACTTGTTCCTCAGAGCTGAGCTGGGAAGAGTTGGTTCCAACCAACTGATATATAACTTCTCCCTATGGTAACCGAAGCCTTCCCAGTGCAGTGCATTCGTCTTCCTCCTGCATCTCACACCTCCAAACTCCCAACCCCCTGGACTTGTATTTGAAACATGTTGAAGAGTGAAACTTTAAGTAGTAGCATAAACAGAGCACAGTCAGGAACACAAACTCCAGATTCAAACTCTAGCCAAATTCATCACTCAGTAACTATGTGACATTGGACAGACTCTAAGCTTTAGTCTCTTTATCGCTGAAAGAGCGACAATAATATTCCTACCCCAAAGACCCTTGCAAGCATCAATTTAACTGATCCATGTGAAGAGCTTCACATAGTGCCTGACACAGTAAGTACTCAAAAAAGAGTTAGCTTTAAAAAAACTATTCTCCACTTGACAAACTAGGAATAGAAGGAAATCACTTCAACATAATAAAGGCCATATGTGACAAGCCCACAGCAAACATCATACTTGAGAGTCAAATGCTGAAAGCTTTTCCTCTAAGATCAGGAACAAGATGAGGATGCCCACTCTCGCCATTTCTATTCAACAAGGTGTTGGAAGCTCTAGCCAGAGCAATTAGTCAAAAAGAAATAAAAGGTATCAAAATTAAAAAAGAAAAAGTAAGATTATCTCTGTTCACAGATGACATGATTTTATATGGAGAAAACCCTAAAGACTCCACACACACAAAAAAATCCATTAGCACTAATGAACAAATTCAGAAAAGTTTCAGGATACAAGCTCAACACAAAAATATCAGTTGTGTTTCTATACGCTAACAATAAACAACCCTAGAAGGAAATTAAGAAAGTAATTTCATTTACAATAGTACCAGAAAGAATAAAATACTTATGAGGCACCTGGGTGGTTCAGTCAGTTAAGTGGCCAACTCTTGATTGTGGCTCAGGTCATGATCTCAGGGTCCTGGGATTGAGCCCTGCATCCAGCTCCACACTCAGTGGGGAGTCTGCTTATCTCTCTCCCTGCCCCTCCCCCTGCTTGTGCGCTCTCTCTCTCTCTAAAATAAATAAATCGGGGTGCCTGGGTGGCGCAGTCAGTTACATCTGACTCTTGATTCTGGTTCAAGTCATGATCTCAGGATCAGGAGATTGAGCCTAGCATTAAGTTCCGTGCTGAGCACGGAGTCTGCTTGGGTTTCTCTCTCCCTCTTCCCTTGTCCCTCCCCACCCCACAAATAGATAGATAGATAGATAGATAGATAGATAGATAGATAGATAGATAGGTAGATGATAGATAAAATTTAAAATAAATTAATAAAATCTTTTTTAAAAAAGAATTAAATAATTAGAAACAAACTTAAGCAGAGAGGCAAAACACTTGTACACTAGAAACCACAAAATGGTACTGAGAGAAACTAAAGACAACATAAATAAAAGAAAAGACATCCAGCGTTCATGGATTGGAAGATGTTAATTCTACCCAAAGAGATCTAGAGTATCAGTGTAATCCCTATCAAAATCTCAGTAATATTTTTTTTACAGAAATTAAAAAAATATCCATCCCAAATTCAGTTGGAATTTCAAGGAATCCTGAATAGCCAAAACGATCTTAACATAGAACAAAGTTGGAGTTCTCACACTTCCTGATTTCAAAATTTGCTACAAAGCTAAGGTAGTCAAAATAGTGTGGTATTGGCATGTAGATAGACATATAGACCAATGGAATGGAATAGAAAGTCCAGAAATAAAACACTGCATATATGGTCAAATGATTTTTTTAAAGATTTTATTTATTTATTGAGAGAGAGAGAGAGAACGCACGTGTACGTCTGCACAAGCACGCAAGTTGGGGGGGAGGGGTAGAGGCAGAGGAAGAGAGAGAGGGAGAGAAGCAGACTCCCCACTGAGTGGAGACCAATGCAGGGCTCTGTCCCACAACCCTGAGATCACAACCTGAGCTGAAATCAAGAGCTGATGCTTAACCGACTGAGCCACCCAGGCGCCCCATGGTCAAATGATTTTTGATGAAGGCACCAAAACCATGCAAAGGGGAAAGGACAGTCTTTTCAACAAATGGTGCTTGGAAAACTAAATATCCCCATGTAAAAGAATGAAGGTAGATCTTTACCTTATACCATACACAAAAATTAACTCAAAATGAATCAAAGACTTAGAGATATAACTATAAAACTTTTTGAAGCAAAGATGGGGGGAAAGCTTCCTGACATTAGATTTGGCAAAGATTTCTTGGATATGACACCAAAGCACAGGCAAAAAAAGAAAAGAATAGATACATTGAACTACATCAAAATTAAAAACTTTTCGCACTCCTACCTTTTTGACTATATATTGTGCTACTGAAACAAAGGGTTTGAGGGCTTAGTGTTTCCTCTGATAGCGGGGCCATGTCGGTAGCTGCCATGTCCATTGCGAACCACATGCCTCCCTCTGCGTAAGAAGAGTAAATGGTACAACCAGTTATACACAGATGGCATGAACTCCTCCCTCAACATTTCTCTCTCAGATTTTCAGGGAAGCTTTTAATTTATTACTTAATAATAAACCAGCCTTATGACTGACACTACAATAAAAGGCAAATACCTTAAATCACTCTTGCGCTGTATTAGCCAAACAGCATTTGATCAAAAGTATAAATGGAAGTTGATGATCCAAGGCCTTCACGTGAGGAAATTATTTTTCCATACATTATCCAATAATCTAGACAAAATTTAATTTCCCTAAAAAGTAGTCAACTTACAAGACGTAGTTAAAATAGTGATGATTAATATTAGTTTTTAATGGCCGAGTACATTTTTTTCATGTTCCAAATACAGATCTCCGTGTTCTCCCAGTTCATTCTTATCCTCCCAGCATCCCCCATCTCATTTAAACAAACAAATAAAAAAGGTTACGACTTTGCTTTTATTATCTAGGTTAGGCAAATCTCCCCCCAATTTTACACTGTTAAAAAACAAAATTCAGGGGCGCCTGGGTGGCTCAGTCAGTTAAGCATCTGCCTTCGGCTCAGGTCATGATCCCAGGGTCCTGGGATCGAGTCCCGCATTGGGCTCCCTGCTCCGCGGGAAGCCTGCTTCTCCCTCTCCCACTCCCCCTGCTTGTGCTCCCTCTCTCGCTGTGTCTCTCTCTATCAAATAAATAAATCATAAAAAAAAAAATTCAACCAAGTAAATCTGAAGATCTAATTGGTTTTATTAAATGATTCATGAATCAGGCAGCATCCCATCTAGCAAATACAGGAGAGCTCCAAAGAACTGTACGAAATGGAAGGTTTTTAAAAGCAGAGAAGAGATGTAAAAAAGGAATGTATTACCAAGGAATGCATTGCTTTAGGTATGTCACCCTCCTAAGGGGAACCAAAGGGGTCTGCTAGGAAATTACCTCCTAGTATCTACCAGAAAATTTAGTTTGGCTGGTTAAAGGTTACATTCTGGGTGGGGGTGGGGTGGTTGAAACTGTAGTTAGATTAGGTATTGAGTTTTGGTTTCATGACATGGGGCCTTAACATAAGTGACACCATTTGGGGCCTGTGGTTTTCTTTTCAACACCATCAAGTTTTAATTTTGTCAAAGAAACATAATCAGAATCCTCTTAAAACCCCATCCCAAGTAGTCATGAATTTATCAATTACCCAGCCATCTCAAGGGTTAATCAGCACAAACTTCTTGGACCTATTCTTATTTGCATTTAATGAAAAGTCATGCTATTCAGTTTCTGAATATTGATACGAGCTGGGACCAGCCTCTACTGAAGGTCATGAATGGTGGAACTGGTTGGCCTGAAAGACCTCTAAGCTTCAGTGGGAAGGCAGATAAAAGCAGACCCAAAGCTAATCCAGAACATCCTGTTCCTTGTAGTAGGAGCCAACCGATTGTATACATAGATGGTTCTGTGTTAAAGTACAATCACTTCCCCAGGGGAGGTTTTCTTCCTCTAACCCTTTCAGTTTAGGCCCCAGTACTTCAAACAGAATGTAACATTTAACAGAACAAAAGAGGTCAGTCACCACCTGGATTCAAAACCACATGGATTAAAGACCGAAAGGACTTGCACTTGAGAAACCCAGGCAGAAACAACTGAACATCCAAGATGAATTTGGCCTCACCAAGAGGGGAGAGGTAGAGAGAAAGAACCCAAGCTGACATGAGGCTCCTGTAGACAACTCCACCTTGGCCAAGGCAAGGTTAGAAAAATTAGTGGATAAATTTAATATACAACCTGTGGTTATGTTATGCTTAATCATATTGAAGCTTTTGAATATTTCTTTCTCAAATCTATTCCTTTTTTGTTTCTTAAATGCATTAATCTGACATTTTGTGAAAACATTAATTTTGAACATTAACCTGTCCTCCCAAGATAAATATCTGATATTAAAGGAGTCTCTTTAATTCAAATGATGCCTTGTGATATCTCTGCCCAGAGCAATGTCACTCCCATGACTAATGCTATCAAAACCATCTATTTCAATACATTTGTCAATGCATCATGTTTGCAAAAAAGTATCAGTATTATGTGTTATATAAGTTGAGCTAGATATTTTCTTGGCTGGATTTACTGAGTTTTGTCAGATAGTTACCATTTCAGCCTAACCTCAAATTTTTTTCTCTTTAAAGAAATAGAAGCAAAGAAATTGGTTTTCATGTATACACACTAAGCAATTTACAAAAGTGCAGAATTCATATGTATAAAATGAGAATCATGACATCGGTAAAAAGAAACACCCTTTCATTAAAAAGTATACAGTAGGGGTGTCTGCGTGGCTCAGTCGGTTAAGTAGCCGACTCTTGATTTCTGCTCAGGTCATGATCTTGGGATTGTGGGATGGATCCCCATGTCAGGCTCCACACTCGGTGTGGAGTCTGTTAGTCCCTCCCCCTCTGTCCTTCTTTCTCTCTCAAATAAATAAATAATCTTTTGAAAAAGTACATGGTAAATACCTGATTGTTCAAGATAATTGCACTTGACCTATTTTAGATCACTGGAATCTGTCTTTACTAATTTATATAACTAGTGACCAAGTCCCACTCATTCTTTCTTTGCAGTGCCTCTAGGATCCATCCTTCTCTCTACTTCAAATAAGATAATCAATTTTTAAATGTTTTTTACACACTGGAAAATACTATACAAATACAAAATATTACTGCTATTCCCACTATGGTCTCCTTACTTCGTCATCTCCTCTTTAGGTCCCTGTACCCTTCTGATTCTCCTTTCTCCAGTCTTATCCCTTCTTATTCCCACTAATTTGACATGAAAGACCATAACTATCTTGGATCACAATAATATCTCCTCCCTGGGACATAGAAGCTGTAGCAAATATGACAAGAAAATACCTAACAGCTATGTCATATAAATGTCCACATATGTTGGTAGACAAAAAACATTAAGACACCATTAGATAAAGTAGCACAGAATTGTGTACTGTGGGACAGAAAGGAAAAAGATCTACAGAGACCTCAGGCAACTTTGCCCTAACTTAAAGGAGTTTTTCTATCTTCAAACTGCCTGTTGTGGAGCCATGAAAATATGCTCTCCGAACCTCCTTCCCCCCAAAAATAATACAAAACATAGATCTAAAGTCCCAGTGCTGCTTACTGCAGCAGCATTTACAAAAACAATTATTTTTTAAGATTTATTTTATTTGAGAAAAAGAGAGAGAGCATATGCATGCACGAGCTGGGGGAGGGGCAGAGGGAGAGAGAGAGAGAAAGAATCCTCAAGTAGACAACCCCCCAGCTCTGCAGCGCTCCTCCCCCCCGCCCCCGAGCGCGGAGCCCCAATGCAGGCCTCAATCTCAGGATCCTGAGATCATGACCTGAGACGAAATCAAGAGTCGGCTGCTTAACGGACTGAGCCACCCAGGCCTCCAAACACAAATATTTTTTTAAACAGCCTAAATATCCAATTACTAGAAGTTACATGAATTATAAATTATAATACAAGTCATTAAAATGTATAAAGATTATGTAGAGAGACAGTATATTAAGTGAAAAAAGGACATTATTTTGACACTATAATTAAAATGTTAAAATTATGTCTGCATAGTGAAACATGGAAAAAATCTAACAGTTTAATTTGTTAGGGTGATTGAACTCTTATTAGTTGGATTATTATCTTTCTTTTATTTTCATTTGCATGAATGCTCTTCATGCAGTTTTTAAATTTTTTTTAAAGAATCTAGATATTGATTATTTGAAAACAAAGTTGTTATATCTTGGATCCTATTATCCCCTCTGGATAATAATAATACACCCTCAGAGGGATATTATAATAATAATAATACACCCTCAGAGGGATGTTGAGACTTAAAATTAGACCATGTTTTTACCAACATTTTGGAAACTGCCCAATATTAGGCAAATGTAAAGTCACATAAAAAGCTAGTGAGAGGGCGCCTGGGTGGCTCAGATGGTTAAGCGTCTGCCTTCGGCTCAGGTCATGATTCCAGGGTCCTGGGATCGAGTCCCGCATCGGGCTCCCTGCTCCGTGGGAAGCCTGCTTCTCCCTCTGCCTCTCTCTCTCTCTATCTCTCATGAATAAATAATTAAAAAAAAAAAAAAAAGCTAGTGAGATAGGGCGCCTGGGTGGCTCAGTCAGTTAAGCATCTGCCTTAGGCTCAGGTCATGATCCTGGGATCCTGGTATCAAGTCCTGCATCAGGGGAGTCTGCTTCTACCTCTTCTTCTGCCCCTCCCCCCGCTCATGCTCTCTCTCTCTCAACTAAATAGAATCTTAAAAAAAAAAAAGCTAGTGAGCTAGATCAAATCACCAAGATGTACACTTTAAATATCTTATAATTTTATGTCAATATAACTCAATAAAGCTTTTTAGAAAAAAGCTAGTGGGATATAAATATGAGAGAATGAGGGGCACCTGGGTGGCTCAGTCATTAAGCATCTGTCTTTGGCTCGGGTCATGATCCCAGGGTCCTGGGATCGAGTCCTGCATCGGGCTCCCTGCTGGGCGGGAAGCCTGCTTCTCCCTCTCCCACTCCCCCTGCTTGTGTTCCCTCTCTCGCTGTGTCTCTCTCTGTCAAATAAATAAATAAAATCTTAAAAAAATAAATAAATATGAGACAATGAAACTAACATTCATTGATTACCTACTACATGTCACTATACTAAGATCTCTCTGCATTCACGCACACACACACACACAATCTCATTTAATCTTCAAGCAGTTCCTGCCCTCCATAGGTCCCACCTTTTCCATCAACCTGATTTCCGACCAAGGTTCCCCAGCATGAACATTCTCTTTAAGGACAGTCCTGCCCACACACACCCCTGCATGAGGCTGCTCATACACTTTGACTCACACTGTCCAATTTGACAAGTACCTATTGAATAGCTACCAAGAAAGATGACACAAACGCATAGAAGATTGAGTCCTTTATCTAAAGAGTTGCCAATATCTGGGTACCTGACTGGCTCAGATGGTAGAGCACACAACACTGGATCTCAGGATCAGGAGTTCGAGCCCCACGTTGGACAGTAGAGCCTACTTAAAAAAAATAAACTAAAGCGTTATCAATCTCATTTGAGAAAATAGGTAGGCTTTAAAGAACTAGCTTACTCAACGGAGAAAAGTTATGTACAACTTGGAACATATAATTTATTATCCAAATCAAGTCATTTTTGAGATTATGAAGAGGGGTATTAATAATTATGCTGAGGCAGTAGGAGTAAAAACTGGGCAAAACAGGACATATAGACCCCATAAGGAGATTAGATCTGGGTAACCCTTTGTTTGTTGAACACCAAGAGAGACATGGGTTTACACACGTGGAACTGGAAGTAGGGCCAAGTTAAATCAATCTGCGTGATGGAGAATTTGATGTTCCCAGGGGAAATCCCCAGAGCAATGGGAAGAAGTCAAGAAGCTGGGTGCAGGTGGAAGAGCATCAGAGAGAGAAGACCCCATGTAAAGGTAAAAGAGAAGAAGTTTGGGGGATCGAACCACTTATGGATTTTAAGGTGCTTTCTTCTCCATACAAAATCTTCAGTAAAACCTATGCTGCCCATCACTACTCTTTTGTAAATGGATTCTCCGGGGGGAAATTGGAGAGATTCTGAGTTCCACTTTTGTGTTTATGTGGGGCAAAAACAGACATGGCTACCTAAGCTAGAGCACAAGAGACCACCACATCAGGGTTAATCAACAAAAACAACTCCTTGAGTGTATCCTATATACTAAACACTAGAGGCTTTATATGCATTTTTTTTAAGATTTTATTTATTTATTTGACAGAGAGAGAGAGCATAAGCAGGGGGAGTGGCAGAGGGAGAGGGAGAAGCAGACTCCCTGATGAGCAGGGAGCCCGACGCAGGGCTTGCTTGATCCCAGGACCCGAGCCAAAGGCAGACACTTAACTGACTGAGCCACCCAGACGCCCCTGAATTTTCATTCATCTTTAAACAAGTTTCAATCCTTGTGCGATGTGAAGGCATGTGGTATAGACTGAGTCTCCTTGCCTCTGTGACCTCACTGCCTGGCTCAAAGGAGTTCATTTGTGTTACATGGATACCAGTTTGAAAAATAAAGCTAAAGGAATATAAAAAGGAAAGTTTAGGGGACGTCACATTTCCTTGGGTCTAAACTAAAGAGACCTCAACTCTGGGCAACTTTGTTACATAATCACATTAGAAGCTTTTCATGGCACTATTTTCTATTCATTTGCCTCTGTGCCCTAGGTGTTCCACATAAAACACTATCTTCTTACCACTTCCACCCACACCAAAAACCTGCAGCATAGCTCAATGAACAACTCTTCGTATCTGTGAAGTTCTGAAGCATCTGTCTCTGCTTTCTCATTCAATGAATATTTATTAAGTGACTATTATGTTCAAGGAACAATGTCTTCTGACGTCCCCCGCAGCCCCCTTGAGACCCAATGCAAGAAATGAACAAAGGCGCTATTACAAATGTACACCCAGACACTGAGTAATGACTGGTGAGGGTGCATCCAACTCTACTTCTGCAACTTCTGCTTTCAAAATGATTACATCCTGTACTTCCTGTGTCCCAGCTTTCCCTGTGCCTTTTAAACTCTTATAATTTGGACTGTCAGCATGATACAAGCCATCTAGAAACAGCATTTAAAAGGTTATTAAAGTTTAGGAAAACTTTGTTGTTCTTGGTATGTTCTCACTTCAGCTTCTATGGCTAATGAGAAGTGACTATAATATGTGAGAAGTAAAATGTGTCCTTAGACCAGCAGAACCGAAGAACTTGACTGCTATAACAAATTGCATCACTCTTCCTCATAAAACTAAACCGCATAGAAATAGAAGTTCAGTTTCCAACTCAATGAGGAAGTTTACGGAGTTGGTTCAATGTAGAGAAGAGGGCTGGTGTGAGGTGGGGGAGCCTGGGGACACACAGAGGATAGAGCCCTTCTCAGAGGAGACTTATGAAAGGGTAGTGTTAAGGAGAAGTCTCAAGAAAGAGGGAATGGTCAAGAGGCAAATACTATAGTGAGGTCAGTCGATGTCAGAGCTGACTAGCGTCCATTAACTTTTTAATCTGGAGGTTACAGGAGTTGGCAAAGAAAAGAGCTAGGCTGCACCAGATTGAGGAGGACACAAGGGTAAAGAAGTGAAGAGTGGGGGTGCCTGGGTGGCTCAGTCGGTTAAATGCCTGCCTTCAGCTCAGATCATGATCCCAGGGTCCTGGGATCGAGCCCCGTGTCAGGCTCCCTGCTCAGTGGGGAGTCTGCTTCTCCCTCTCCTCCCCGCCCCCCAGCTCGTGCTCTCTCTTGCCGTCTCTCTCTCTCGCTCTCAAATACATAAAAAAATCTTTTTAAAAAAAGAATAAAATGGAGTCATCAAAAATATTTATTAAAAAAAGAAGTGGAGAGTAGAATATAAACTAGTCTTTTTGAAGAATTTTAATTCAAAGGGAAGAGCAAGACAGGGCAATAACTAGAAAGAGATGCTAGGGTACAGGGAAAGTCTTTTCAAGATGGCAGATGCCTCAGGGCACCTGGGTGGCTCAGCTGGTTAAGCGACTGCCTTCGGTTCAGGTCATGTTCCTGGAGTCCCGGGATCGAGTCCTACATCGGGCTCCCTGCTCAGCGGGGAGTCTGCTTCTCCCTCTCCCGCTCCCCCCTCTTGTGCACTCTTTCTCTCTCTCTCATTCTCTCTCTCAAATAAATAAATAAAATCTTAAAAAAAAAAAAAAGATGGCAGATGCCTCTAGGCTTGAGGAGAGAGCTTATGGACAGAAGAGGTTGAGGACACAGGCTAGGGAAGGAGTAAGCTGCAAGAAGGGATTGGATTCAGAACAGGGGAAGGAATTAGCCTTACAAGAGGAAAGACACGTATTCCGTAAAACTACAGGGAAGGAAATTATGTCGGTCAGTGGGACAGGAAATGGAGTTTCCTCATTTGGTACCTTCAGTTTTCAGTATAACTAATAGATTGTGGGGTTGGAGCATTGAGAATAATGGTGAATGTTTAAATGAATCCCTGGGGAAATGGGAGACAGCTGGTTAGGGATACAGACGATGCTGCAGTAAGCTAGCTCAGTGTAAGACCACAAGTTCAATATTATAGTAGCAAGATTGACTGCTACAATGGCTATGTGTCTGTCCTCTCCTGGGAAGAAAGTGAAAGCAAAAGCAGGTTGATAGATTGGAGGAAGTGAAGGAAAGGGTCAAGGGACCTGCAGAGTACATGAGGCCAAAGAACAGGGATTTGGGAGGAAAAAATTGAGACACCTGGAAATATCATGTAAAAGAAAGAAACAAAGCCTTCAGAGAAGGAATGCCTCTGAACGTTAAGAGTCCAGACTGAGTTAATGACCTGTCTGCCTGAAACAGAAAACGGTCACTAAAGTTGGGGAGATCAAGAAAGTTTGGGGGCGCCTGGGCGGCTCTGTCAGTTAAGCAACTGACACTTGATTTTGGCTCAGGTCATGATCTTAGGGTTGTGAGATCGAGCCCCATGTCAGCCTCTGCACTGAGCATGGAGCCTGCTTGGGATTCTCTCTCTCCCTCTGCTCCTCCCTCCCTCCCTCCCCCTCTCTCTCCCTCTCTAAAAAAAAAAAGAAAGAAAAAAAGTTTGAAACTAGGATATCATATCATCATCATGGGCACTGAAGACACCTAGACTGATGGCAGAACTGTGATGGAGAAGACCATAAACGAGATGAAAAAGCATAATGGATATGGTGGGCATTTGGGTTTTGACTACCCAGCTTCTAATTCTTCTGCTTTAAATATAGCACCTTAAGGGGCACCTGGCCTGCTCAGTCGGTGGCGCATGCAACTCTTGATCTCGGGGTTGTGAGTTCAAGCCCCACATTGGGTGTAGATTACTTAAAAAAATAAAATCTTTAAAAATAATAATAAATGAATAAATATCACATCTTGACTTCTCTTTGGGGAATCACCTCTCTCATGGACTGCAGGCTAGATGGGTGTGTATATCCCAGTACTTTGTCCTCCTCTAGCCAAGGGATGGGCATAGTACAGGGCAGTTGAAACACAAAGGATGATTAGGACACATTTATTTCAGAGTGGTGCCCTGACAAACCTAACAAGGAGTTCTTGCTATTGAGACTCTTCAAGCCTGGCTTTTAAGCCTTGAGTTCTATACCCCATCCCGGAAAATTCTTCCCATAAGCCATCTTTTTGCTTGGGTTAACAAAAGGTAGTTTCTGTTGCTTACATCAAGAGAACCCTTACTAAGACAGTTGTAAGGTGACTATACATCTTGGTTAGCCTGGGGCAGTCCTAGCTCATGCCTATGGGCACAGTGTCACACCTGGTTTAACATTTATCCTGGGTTTTTCCTTTTTTGTTATTTTTTATTATTTATTTATTTATTATTAAAATAAACACAAATGGATTTGGAAGAGTTCACTTTGTATTTATACCTTCTGCCATGCTTGTCTAGTAGCACTAAAGAGAATTCTCACTTCACCAGATAGTTAAATCTACCAAAAACCCAGAATTAAGGCATCTCTCTTTTCTCAAATCTTCACAGGGTGTTCAATGATAAAACAACATGCAAAGTGTGCTTGGACATGAGCAGATGATAACAGCCAACTCCTGGTCTCAGATGGTAAGGGGGAAAGTATTCCATACTGCTGCCCTTATTGGTCTCTTGGGGAATAAACTAGCCAGCTGTGGCGTGGTCTGTGCTGAGACCTGTGGGATGCACAAAGCCCTGAGCTAAAAGTCTGTGGGGTCAGTGAGAAATTATAGGTTACATGTACATGAAATATGTACAGGAACAAGACTATGTGCTACTGCTGGAGTCTGAATGTTCTTGTTCACAGTGATTGTGTATGGTACAAATCTACAATGATTTATTTCTGTCATTGTTTGATCATGCTTTCTTATTTTGCAATAGACCTTTGGAAGCAATGAGCCTAAAAGTGCATATTTAACTTAAAATTAAGTAACAAATTTACATTTCTTTAAAAAGTTAATGTAACTTACAAATATTTGTTGACACCTAGAGGCCTTACTAATACCACTGACCAACCCAGGAAAGTTGAAGAAGCATCTGCATCTACTTCAAAGTTAGCCATTATTGCGGCTCCTGGCTGGCTCAGTCGGGGGAACATGCAACTCTTGATCTTGGGGCTGTGAGTTTGAGCCCCACACTGGGTGTAGAGATTAATTTAAAAAAAATCTTTTTTAAAAAAAGTTAGCCATTATTTTATGAAAACTGTACCCAAAGACAAAGACTTAACACCTGCAACTGCAGATGACACATTTCCATATCACTCTGTGAAGAATCACTTTGCATTTTGAACAAATGACAGTTTTGATCCCAAGTTTTCTGGTCCACATGTGATAAATGAAGCCAAAGGTGATGATGTGTCAACTCATTAGCAGAAGAATTTCACAAATGGCTAATAATGCCATTTTATGTATTATCATGTGATTCGAATAGAAGATGAATTAATTACAATAATGCTTTGATTTTTTATCCAATTATTAAAATTAAAGTAAAGCTTTTGAAGTTAATTCTGTCAAAGATGAAAACATGCAACATTGTAAATGTAACTGTAAATTCAGCTAAAAAGTTCAACATTAAAGATAAAGTTATTATTTTTGGCAGTAATAATTACAAGTACAGAAGTTGATAGAGTCCAGTGTCATAATTAGAACAATGTTTTCACTAAATTAAAAATCTGTGGAGGAGAAAGGCACTTGGCCTTGGTTGCGGCACACGTATCATTAATGATGGCTTCCCAACAAGCTGCGATCTTCTACCAATCAAAGTAAAAGTTGTATCCGTCAACTTTTACAAATATTTTAATTTCTATACAGAGTAAATGAACTACACTACTGAAATTTGTTGTGACAAAACTGATGTTAAAAGTATATACTTTGTTCTCGGGGCACCTGGGTGGCTCAGTCATTAAGCGTCTGCCTTCAGCTCAGGTCATGATCCCAGGGTCCTGGGATCGAGCCCCGCATCGGGCTCCCTGCTCCACGGGAAGTCTGCTTCTCCTCTCCCACTCCCCCTGCTTGTGTTCCCTCTCTCGCTGTGTCTCTCTCTGTCAAATAAATTAATAAAATCTTTTTTAAAAAAAAAGTAAATACTTTGTTCTAATAATTCAATTACAGAGTATTTTACACAAAGGAAACAAAAACACTAATTCAAAAAGATATATTCACCCCTATGTTTATTGCAGCCTTATTTACACCAGCCAAATTATGAAAGCAGCCCAAATGTCCATCAGTAGATGAATGGATAAAGAAGATGTGGTATAATGTACAATGGAATATTATTCAGCCATAAAAAAACAATGAAATCTTGCCATTTGCAACAACATAGATGGAGCTAGAGAGTATAATGCTGAGTGAAATAGTCAGAGACAAATACCATATGATTTCACTCATACGTGGAATTTAAGAAATAAAACAAAGGGGGAAAAAGGGCAAACCAAAAAACAGACTCTTAACTATAGAGAACAGTGGTTCTCAGAGGAGAGGTGGGGGTGGGGTGGATGAAATAGGTGAAGGGGATTAAGAGTACACTTATTACAATGAGCACTGAGTAATGTATAGAATTGAATCACTATATTGTACACCTGAAACTAATATAACACTGTGTGTTAACCATGCTGGAATTAAAATTAAAAAAAATAAAATAATTTTAAAAAGAAGAAAAATAAATGCATGCTTGACAAGAGTGTAAAACTCAACCATATAATAGGCCATGAAGCAAGTCTCAACAAATATCAAAGTCCTCTGCTGATAGTTCTCTCACCAAAAAATAGTTATTCTACAAAACATAACCAAATGGTTGCTAGAAAATCCTCGTGAGTTTACACTACAGGCATATTGTGTAAGCGTAATGCTGGCCAAGAGAAGCAAGGTATGTAAGAACTGAAATAGGTAAAACAAGACCATGCTTTTTAGGAATACAGTCATAGATATTCTATAAGATCTCACTTGCATGTGGAATCTTAAAAACAAAAACAAAAACCGAGCTCACAGATACCAGAGAACAAATTGGTGGTTGCCCAGTGTGGGGCTGTGTGTGTTGGGGGCAGCTGCATAGAGAAATGGATGAAGGGAGGCAAAAGGTACAAACTTCCAGTTATAAAATGAGTAAGTCCTGGAGATATAATGTACACAGCATGGTGACCACAGTTAATAATACAGTATCGCATCTTTGAAAGTTGCTAAAAGAGATCTTAAAACTTCTCATCATAAGAAAAAATTTTGTAATTATGTATGGTGATGGATGTTAACTAGACTTATTGTGGTGATTATTTCAGAATCCATACAAATGTCAAATCATTATGTGATACACCTGAAACTAGTATAATATGTGTCAATTATATCTTAATGTTTAAAAAGGAAGGAAAATCTTGAGTAGTTAAGCTAAAAGTTAAAAAGAAAACCAAGGAAATGATTTTAACAAGTCTGGGTAGTGTTTACCTCTAGATGGTCAAATGAGGATAATATACATTGAGTGGCAGTGCTCCATATGTTGACCAAAGTGGGAGTTTCAAGGGTATTCACTTTATAGTTATTTATTAAATTCTACATATATAATGCATTTCTTTGTATGTACATTATATTTCACAGTAAAAATCAGCTTAAAATTAAAGGAAATAAAATAAATACTTTGAATGAGTACAGGGTTTCCTTTGAGAGGGCTGAAAATGTTCTGAAATGAGAGACAATGGTTGCATAGCTCTACGAACATACCACTTAAGGGGGCGCCTGGGTGGCTCAGTCGTTAGGCGTCTGCCTTCAGCTCGGGTCGTGATCCCAGGGTCCTGGGATCGAGCCCCGCATCGGGCTCCGTGCTTGGCGGGAAGCCCGCTTCTCCCTCTCCCACTCCGCCTGCTTGTGTTCCCTCTCTCGCTGTCTCTCTCTCTGTCAAAAATAAATAAATAAATAAATAAATAAATAAATAGTACACTTAAATGAATGATTTTTATGGTATGTGAATTATGTATCATTGAAAAGACGTGACCACCAGTTGACCCATGAGCTGGGCTCAGGTGACCACAGGCTCCTCGTCCCGTCCCCTGTTGCTGGGAATGGGGGTTCCACTTGCCTATCCCGCTCCCAGGAGCTACTCCAAGGACACAGCCTTGAGATAGTGATGTGGGGTTGACAACACCTGCACCGTATACGTGACTGAACCCAGCTAGGGCCTCTTTATAAACTCTTAAGATGCAGCGGGCGGATGCAGGGATCCATTCGTTTTGCTGCCGCCCAAGACAAGCATCTTATATGTAAGTTCCTTTTGCTTATTAAAACTGCCACCTACCCACCTGGAGTGGCCTGCCTCTTTCTTCCGTCTCTCCCTACCCTCTGAGTACAGGGGCCAGTTTCAGATTTCACCCAGGAAGCTCCTGAGAAGGTTTCAAACCAACAAAAATTATATAATTTTAAGTATTGCAGCACCAAATTTTATTCCCAAAAATATCCCAGTTTCAACAATTATTTGGTCACCCTATATTTAGAATTATATACCATTTCACATGTGTTTTCTTTTTCCCATCGACATTATTTAACATTTTCCTATGTTCAAAACCTTCAAGACATCCCATGGAGGTTTCTATTTAAGATGTGCACATCCACCACTCTGCACTTGGCCCTGGCCTTCCTTGACAAGAGTTTAAAACAAACACCTTATCTTGAAAATCTAAGACAAAGATTTAATATGTCTTTCATAATAATTACAAAGATTTAATATTTAAAGCAAATATTTAATATGTTTTGCCATGTTAAGATTTGTTCTTTTCGGGCGCCTGGGTGGCTCAGTTGGTTGAGCGACTGCCTTTGGCTCAGGTCATGATCCTGGAGTCCCTGGATCGAGTCCCGCATCGGGCTCCCTGCTCGGCGAGGAGCCTGCTTCTCCCTCTAACCCTCCCCCCTCTCATGTACTCTCTCTCTCTCTCTCATTCTCGCTCTCTCAAATAAATAAATAAATCTTTAAAAAAAAAAAGATTTGTTCTTTTCAACTGATGTATTGGTGCCCGAAAATTGTTTATATCCACCCATTCCACAAATATTTACTGTGTTTGTTGTATCTGGCTAGACCCAGGGCCAAGTACCCTGTGTCCCTGGTACCTGGTCCCTCTCCAGAATGTTACAATCTACTGTGAGAGAGAAGTCTGTCGATAGAAAACAGTAAGCAGCTCAGGAATAGTAACAGTGTTGATGAAGTGCCACAGGAATCCCCAGGAGGGAGAGAGGTCACTTGGGCAGGTCATTCCAGATGGTAGGGATAGCATGTACTCAAGTACAGGATTTGGAATATTATATAAAACCATAATCCAACTCCAAACCTTTATTTAACATAGATGTAAGGAGAGAATCGAACCAGTGGTGTTCTTCCATTTTTTATTCATTCCCTCAGCAAACCTGTATGTGACGTGTCCCGGCTAACTCCAGGGGAAACTGAAGTCTTCAAAATTGTACAGGAAGGGATAGCTACATCACTCTACACTTCGATTACAGTGTGAGAAGTGCTGGGATGGCAGTCCGTCCATCTGACATTCTGCGCTCCGACCAGAGGAAAAGCCATGCCTCCGACGAAGGGGAAGAGAACAGAGTCAGGAAAGTGTTCTTAGACGTGGTACCTAAACTGAGATTTTATTTTTTACAGTGATAAAACATACATAACATAAATTTTACCATTTTAATCATTTTAAAGTGTACAGTTCAGTGGCTTTGAGGACATCCACATTGTTGTACAACCTGAACCGAGACTTTTAAAATGGTTCTTTTTTTTTTTTTTTTTTGCTTATTATAATGCTCATTGTAGAAAATTTAGGAAGTATGACATAAGGAAGGAAGCAAGGAATAAAGAAAGGCAGACAGGCAAAGGATGGAGAAAGAACTATCTGTAATCCCACTAGAGATAGCCCTTGTTAACACTTGAATGTGTATCCTTCTAGACTTTTCTTTATCTGTGTGAGTGTATGATGTGTGCACTTGTGTATCTTTTTTTATTTTTATTTTTTTATTTTTAGAGAGAGAATGACGGGGAGGAGCACAGGGAGACAGAGAGAGAAAGAGTCTCAAGCAGACTCCCCGCTGAGCATGGAGCCTGATGCAGGGCTCGATTCCACGACCCTGAGGTCATGACCTGAGCCGAAATCAAGAGTCTGACGTTCAACCAACTGAGCCACCCAGGAGCCCCACATGTGTACCCTTTTTTAAAATCAAAAGTAGATCACACTCTTCAGATTGTTTTGTAGTTTTTTTTTCACTTTTGAAGTATATTGTGAATATATTTATTAAATTATTATATTATACTAAATATCATTTTATTTAAAATGTTAATACTATATAAATATAAATTAAATATTCTTAAATCTGTGAAATATTTAATATTATTAATATATTGTGAATATATATATTAAATATTCTATGTTATGGTCGCTTCATTTTTCTTACAGCTTTTCACCTATTTCTGGAAATTCAAATCATTTCTCGTTTGTTCTTTATTATATTTTTAAAATGCAGCCATGAGCATTCCTTGTAGGTAAGTCTTTGCTTGGCCCGTACTTTATATCCATAGACTAAAGTCTTAAATTGCTGGATGTAAGAGTATTTAAAACATTACAAATTCTAATGATGTGTAATCAAACTTGCCCCCAAAGCAATTTACAGTCCCACGAACAGTGGGTGAAAGTGCCCTAAGCCAGGACTTCAGGCTTCCTTAAGGACGCGCTGACCCCATTTGGAGAGTGGTAGTTAACTGCAGGCCCTGAGGTGAACAGTCCCAATCAAGAAAAACCCTGAAAACCATTCCAGGGCTTGGCTTCCGTTAACTGGAATTGAACGTATGAAAATGTCTAGAGCTGCCTACTTTGTCCTCTTGAAGTAAGAAGCTATACAGATGGTAAGATCATCAACTTAGCCCTTAAATTATTATGGAGGTTTTGGGTAATGCTCTCCCCACCTCCCATCCTATCACCTACCCCAGGTAGAAAGCACCCCAGTGCTTTCCCCTACACCCAAAGAATAAGAACCTCACCACAGTGATTAATATACTGGTTTTCTGGCCTGCCAGAAATAGAAATATAAAATATCCCCATCATAAACATGACATAAATCGTAGAAAACTCAAATATTATAAAAGTGTACAATGCAGAAAGTGTAGGTCCAACCCCCATCCTGCCTCTGAGACAAACCAACAATTGGGATTATTTCTCTCCCTCTCTCTCTCTCACCCACACACACCACATGCTTGCATGTATGTATATGTACATGTGTAAATTTATTTTTACAGAGATTTCTTAGTATACATGCTACTCTATATTTTTTAATTGATAATGTATCTTAGACACAACTTTCTATGTAGATAAAAAGTTGATGACTTAGAGGTTTTGCTTAAGAAATTCATTAATAGAAAGATCAATATTTTGTTTATCCTGTCCAGCACATCTAAATGAATGTTTAGAGGCTTCCAGCCATACAAAATAGTGTAGTCCATGGGAAAAACTCCTAAACATGCAGAGAGCTCTCAGTCTTTTGAGTTCCAGTCAGCAATTTAAATTGATTTTTGTTCCTGAAGTTGCTAACTTCTCAAGAAAACTTTCCCCTCAAAAAAAAAAAAGAAAAGAAAAAAGAAAAAAAGAGAAAAAGAAAACTTTCCCTCAAAACATTTACACTTCACATAATTTTATATTTCCTGTATTTGCTTCATTCAACAAATATTTATTTAATGACTACTAGATGCAAGGTCCAAGAGATTAAAGTTTTAGTGTCACATTTATTGATTGATTTCCTCCACAAGGACTAAACTATTTTGTAATGCTAGTGCCCTCTAAACATTCTACACTTTGCTAAATCAATTGAGAAGATAAATAGGAGTTTCTGTTAATGATCTACTTAAACATATTTTTTAAAACAGTGTTTGGCCACAATAAAATTTCCAACAAAATCCACTAAAATGAGAACCTAGAAAAGTAGATTCAAATTATTACTCCCTATTGAAAAAATGTGGTTTGTTTCTTACATTCAACAAATGCTTTTTGACTGTTTACACGATTTTGGTTTTGGGTTTGTCTCTTTTTTTCTCCTTTTTCCCCTGTCCATTTTTCTATTATTGTTTCTTCTTCTTTTCTTTTTTTAAGGTAATCTCTACACTCAATGTGGGACTCAGACTCATAACCCTGAGATCAAGTTGCATGTGCTACCAAATGAACCAGCCAGGTGCCCCATCATTGTTTCTCTTGCTTACAAATTTCAAGTTCTTTCCATTTAACAATAAAACTTTGTGATATATATGGAACCATAAAAGACCCCTAATAACCAAAGAAATCCCGAGAAAAACAAAGCAGGAGGCATCACACTTCCTGATTTCAAGCTACACTATAAAGATACAGTGATTAAAACAGTATGGTACTGACATAAAAACAGTCAACTAGACCAATGGAAAAGAATTAAGGGCCCAGAGATAAATCCAAGCATATAAAATCGACTTATAGTTGACAAGGGAGCCAAGAATACTTAATAGAGAAAAGAGAGTCTCTTCAATAAATGGTGCTGGGAAAAACTGGATATTCATATGTAAAAGAATGAAACTGGACCTTTACCTAACACCACCCACAAAAATTAACTTGAAATGGATTAGACTTAAATGTAAACCCTCTCTTGGATGAAAAAAAAAGATACAAACTTCCAGTTATAAGAGAAATAAGTACTAAGAATATAATACACAATATGATGACTATAGCTAACACCGCTGTATAATATATATATGGGAAAGTTATTAAGAGAGTAGATCCTAAGAGATCTCATCATAAGGAGATTTTTTTCTTTTTGTTTTATCTATATGAGATGATGGATGTTAACTAAACCCATTTTGGTTAATCATCTCACACTATATATAAATTACGCCATCATACCATGTACCTTAAACTTATACAGTCCTGTATGTGAATTGTTTCTCAATAAAACTGGAAAAATTTTAATTAAAAAAATTTGTGGTTACATATGATGCAAATACATCTGCCAACTGGTGGCTTGTCTTTTGGCCTATGTAAGGTGTATTTGATATAGAGCAGTCCTTAATTTCATTGTAGTCGGACTTAATACTCTTTATGATTGTGTTTTTGTGTATGTATCTTGTTTAAAGAAACTTCCCTATCATAGAGACAATAAAGATGCTCTCAATGTTTTATTTTGATAGTTAAAAATTTTTTGCCTTTCACATTTAGGTATTTATTCCTCTGGAACTTGTTTTTGTGTGTGGTATGGGATAGGTATCTAATTTTATTATTTTCCATAAGAAAAAAACTATTGTCCTGTGTTTCTTATCAGATTGTTTCCCCACTACCTTGTTATGATACTGTCATGTCAAGTTTCCACATGCCTCAGCTCGCTGATCTCTTTTTTAATGTTTTATTTAAATTCTAGTTAGTTAATATATAATGTAATATTGGTTTCAGGAGTAGAATTTAGTGATTCATCACTTACATATAACACCCAGTGCTCGTTACATCACATGCCCTTCTTAATAACCATCACCCATTTAGCCCATCCTCTGCCCACTTCCCCTCCAGCAACCCTCAGTTTGTTCTCTATAGTTAAGAGTCTCTTATGGTTTGCCTCCCTCTCTTTTTTTCTCCCTTCCCCTATGTTCATCTGTTTTGTTTCTTAAATTCCACATATGAGTGAAATCATATAGTTTTGTCTTTCTCTGACTGAGTTATTTCACTTAGCATAATACACTCTGGCTCCATCCACATCATTGCAAATGGCAAGATTTTGTTCTTTTTGATGGCTGAGTAATATTCCATTATGTATATATACCACATCTTCTTTATCCATTCATCAGTTGATGGACATTTGGGCTTTTTCCATAATTTGGCTATTGTTGATAATGCTGCTATAAACATCGGGGTGCATGTGCCCCTTCAAATTAGTATTTTTGTATCCTTTGGGTAAATACTTAGTAGTGCAACTGCTGGGTCATAGGGTGGTTCTATTTTTAACTTCTGAGGAACCTCCATACTGTTTTCCAGAGTGGCTGCACTATTTTACATTCCCACCAACAGTGTAGGAGGGTTCGCCTTTCTCCGCATCCTCACCAACATCTGTTGTTTTCTGTGTTGTTAATTTTAGCCATTCTAACCAGTGTGAGGTGGTATCTCATTGTGGTTTTGATTTGTATTTCCCTGATTATGAGTGATGTTGAGCATCTTTTTATGTGTTTGTTAGCCATCTGTGTGTCTTCTTTAGAAAAATATCTATTCATGTCTTTGGCCCATTTCTTAACTGGATTATTTGTATTTTGGGTGTTGAGTATGATAAATTCTTTATAGATATCCGATACTAACACTTTATGAGATAGGTCATTTGCAAATATCTTCTCCCATCCTGTCAGTTGCCTTTTAGTTTTGTTGATTCTTTCCTTTGTGCAGAAGCTTTTTATCTTTTTTATCTTGATGAAATCTCAATAGTTCATTTTTAATTTTGTTTCCTTTGCCTCCAGAGAGTTGTGTCTAGTAAGAAGTTGCTATGGCCAATGTCAAAGAGGTTGCTGCCTCTGTTCTCTAAGGTTTTGATGGTTTCCTGTCTCACATTTAGGTCTTTCATCCATTTTGAATTTATTTTTGTGTATGGTATAAGAAAGTGGTCCAGTTTCATTATCTTGCATGTTGCTATCCAGTTTTCCCAACACCATTTGTTAAAGAGACTGTGTCTTTTTTCTATTGGATATTCTTTCCTGCTTTGTCAAAGATTAGTTGACCATAGAGTTATGGGTCCATTTCTGGGTTTTCTATTCTGTTCCATCGATCTAGGTGTCTGTTTTTGTGCCAGTACCATATCATCTTGATGATTACAGCTTTGTAACAGAACTTGAAGTCCGGAATTGTGATGCCGCCAGCTTTGCTTTTCTTTTTCAACATTCCTCTGGCTATTCGGGGTCTTTTCTGGTTCCATACAAATGTTAGGATTATTTGTTCCAGCTCTGTGAAAAATGTTGATGATATCTGGATAGGGATTCCATGAATGTGTAGATTGCTCTGGGTAGCATAGACATTTTAACAGTATTTGTTCTTCCAATCCATGAGCATGGAGTGTTTTTCCATTTTTTTTTTAAGATTTTATTTATTTAATTGACAGAGAGAGAGAGAGAGAGAGACAGTGAGAGAGGGAACACAAGCAGGGGGAGTGGGGGAGGGAGAAGCAGGCTTCCCACCAAGCAGAGAGCCCGATGCGGGGCTCGATCCCAGGGCCCCGGGATCATGACCTGAGCTGAAGGCAGTCGCTTAACCAACTGAGCCACCCAGGCACCTCTGTTTTTCCATTTCTTTGTGTCATCTTCTATTTCTTCCATAAGTGTTCTATAGTTTTCAGAGTGCAGATCTTTTCCCTCTTTGGTAAGGTTTATTCCTAAGTATCTTATGGGTTTTGGTACAATTGTAAGTGGGACTGATTCCTTGATTTCTCTTTCTGCTGCTTCATTACTGGTGTATAAAAATGCAACATATTTTGTATCCTGCAACTTTGCTGAATTCATGTAGCAGCTCTAGCAATTTTTTGGTGGAGTCTTTTGGGTTTTCTGCATAGAGTATCATGTCCTCTGTGAATAGTGAAGGTTTGACTTCTTCTCTGCCAATTTTGATATCCTTTACTTCTTTTTGTTGTCTGATTGCTGAGGCAAGGACTTCTAGGACTGTGTTAAATAACAATGGTGAGAGTGGACATCCCTGTCTTGTTCCTGACCCTACAGAAAAGGCTCTCAGTTTTTCCCCATTGAGGATGATATTAGCTGTGTCTTTCGTATATGGCCTTTATGATGTTGAGGTATGTTCCCTCTAGCCCTACTTTATTGGGGGTTTTTATCAAAAATTGATGCTGTACTTTGTCAAATGCTTTTTCTGCATCTACTGAGAGGATCATATGGTTCTTATCCTTTCTTTTATTAATGTGGTGTATCACTTTGATTTGCAAATATTTAACCACCCTTGCAGCCCAGTAATGAATCCCACGTATTTGTAGTGAATAATTCTTTTAATATACTGTTGGATTCGATCTGCTAGTATCCTGTTGAGAATTTTTGAATCCATGTTCATCAGGGATATTGGCCTGTAATTCTCTTTAGTGGGGTGTTTGTCTGGTTTTGGAATCAAGATAATGGTGGCCTTGTAGAATGAGTTTGGAAGTTTCCCTTCCATTTCTATTTTTTGGAACAGTTTGAAAGAATAGGTATTAACTTTTCTTTAAATGTTTGGTAGAATTCCCCTGGGAAACCATCTGGCCCTACACTTTTGTTTATTGGGAGATTTTTGATTACTGATTCAATTTCTGTACTGGTTATAGGTCTGTTCAAATTTTCTATTTCTTCCTGTTTCAGTTTTGATAGTTTATACGTTTCTAGGAATTTATCCATTTCTTCCAGATTGCCCAATTTTTTTAGCATAAAATTTTTCATAATATTCTCTCATAACTGTATTTCTGTGGTCTTGGTTGTGATCTCTCCTCTTTCATTTGTGATTTTATTTATTTGGGTCCTTTCTCTTTTCTTTTTGATAAGTCTGGCTAGGGGTTTATCACCTTTACTAATTCTTTCAAAGAAACCAGCTCCTAGTTTCGTTGTAGGTTAGGGTTTTTTTTTCCCTTGCCGCTTTAGGGATTCTTTCCTTATCTCTGTATTTTGCAAATTTTACTACAGTATGTCTTGGTGTTGGCCTGCTTTTGTTGATTTTGATGGGAGTTCTCTGTGCCTCCTGGATTTGGATGTCTCTTTCCTTCCGCAGATTACAGAAGTTTTCAGCTATAATTTGCTCAAATAAACCTTCTGTCTCCTTTTCCTTCTCTTCCTCTTCTGAGACTCCTACGATACGGATGTTATTACACTTTATGGAGTCACTGTGTTCCGTAAGTCTGTATTTGTGATCCAATATTTTTCTTTCCCTCCTCTTTTCAGCTTCATTATTTTCCATAATTTTATCTTCTACATCACTTAAATTTCTCTGCTTCTTCCATCCTTGTGGCCATTACATCCAGTTGGTTTCACGTCTCAGTTATAGCATTTTTTATTTTGGCCTGACTAGGTTTTAGGTCTTTTATCTCTGTGCTAAGGGACTCCCTGGTGTCTTCTATGCTTTTCTCAAGCACAGCTACCTATCCTTAGGATTGTTGTTCTAAATTCTGGTTTAGGCATTTTTTTTTATTTATGATTTCCTTATATCTGTTTCGATTAGATCCCTGGCCATGACCTCTCCTTGTTCTTTCTTTTGGGGTGAATTCCTGTTTTGGCATTTTGTCTAGGTCCCTGTCTTCTGTGTGTTATGAAAGCCTGTTATGTTTCCTGCTCCTGAGAGTAATGGCTACGTTAAGAAGAGGTCACTATACTGTCCAGGGCCTGGCACTTCAGGAAGTGTTTCTGGTGTGTGCTGTGTGCAGTCTGCTGTTGTTTTGGCTGTTCTTTCCCTCAGGTTAGTCCTCTGCAGAGCTTCTCCTTGCCTGCAGTGGGGAGTGTTTGGACCTTGTCCACTGTGTGGCAGGTTCTAACTAGATGTGCTTTGGTCTGCTCGTTAGTGTGGCAGGTTCTAACTAGATGTGCTTTGGTCTGCTTGTTAGTGTGGCAGGTTCCAACTAGATGTGCTTTGGTCAGCTTGTTAAAAGAGGTTAAATCCTATTTCCCCTAGAGCTCAAGCTTTGCAGCACTCTATGGTCAGCAGACTTGTTGCATGCAGGGGGTTTGTGCTGGGCTTCTGGGGGAGGGGCCCACTGCTACTCTGGCTCTCTGGCACACCTGCCCTAGTTCAGGGGGGTGGGGCTTGGTATAATAGGCTCAAGCCTCCAATGTTGGCACTGTGCTTATAGGGGAGGGGGCGGAGCTCACACCACCGCTGTTCCGGAAGCACCCACAGAAGAGTGAACAATCTCCCCTCATGCGTCCCAGGCATCTATTAGACCCCTGCTTTCACCCTGTGTCCGAGCCATCTGCTCACCTGACAGGGCACTGCTCCTATGTTTTATCTCAAGTCCACTGGCTGGGTTTCAAAACTCCAAATTTTAGGAAGCCAGCGAGACATGGACCCATGCTAATCCTCTGGGAGAGAGTCTCGCTGCACTGTGGCTGGTGCTAATTTGTGCTAGAAGGGCAGTCACATTAATGCGCAGGGGCTTGGAGTTAATGGTAAAGTGCAGCCAAAAGCAGTTGGTTAAGCATCTGACTCCACTGCAGCTCAGGTCATGATCTCAGGCTTGTGAGATCAAGCCCCACATCAGCTCCACTCAGCGGGGAGTCTGCTTGAGATTCTCTCTCCCTCTCCCTCCAGCCCCCCACCACTCTCTCTCTCAAAGAATCTTTTAAAAAAATACAGTTATATGGGTATAAAAATTATAAAAATATGAAACACATGACAGAAATGGCTTGTAACTAATTAAATAAGAATCCATGCATCCATTCTTTTTAAGATTTTATTAATTTATTTAAGAGAGTGAGCGAGAGAGAGAGCACAAGCTGGGGGAGAGGCAGAGAGAGAAGACTCCCCACTGAGTGGAAAGCCCAATGTGGGGCCCAATCCCAGGACTCTAGGATCATGACCTGAGCCAAAGGCAGAGGCTCAACCGACTGAGCCATCCAGGTGCCCCCCATGAGTCCATTCTTATAATAAAAAAATAAAGGAGGGGCACCTGGGTGGCTCAGTTGGTTAAGCGACTGCCTTCGGCTCAGGTCATGATCCTGGAGTCCCGGGATCGAGTCCCGCATCGGGCTCCCTGCTCAGCAGGGAGTCTGCTTCTCCCTCTGACCCTCCCCCCTCTCATGTGCTCTCTCTCTCCTCTCATCCTCTCTCTCAAATAAATAAATAAAATCTTTAAAAA
>NC_138373.1:107174793-107195062 GCF_054177405.1 Leptonychotes weddellii | reverse complement strand
GAGCAGGGAGCCCGACGCGGGGTTCGATCCCAGGACCCTGGGACCATGACCTGAGCCGAAGGCAGAGGCTCAACCCACTGAGCCACCCAGGTGCCCCCCATGAGTCCATTCTTATAATAAAAAAATAAAGGAGGGGCGCCTGGGTGGCTCAGTTGGTTAAGCGACTGCCTTCAGCTCAGGTCATGATCCTGGAGTCCCGGGATCAAGTCCCGCATCGGGCTCCCTGTTCAGCAGGGAGTCTGCTTCTCCCTCTGACCCTCCCCCCTCTCATGTGCTCTCTCTCATTCTCTCTCACACAAATAAATAAATAAAATCTTAAAAAAAAAAGAATGAGCCAGAGAAGTAGTAGAAATAAAGCCAAAGGAAGCCAAGGGGAGAAGGGTTTAATGGAGGATCAACTCTGCAACACGGAGATCCACTGAATACTAGCGGGTTACTAGTGATCTACACTAGACTCTAAGGGAGTTAAGAGTAAAGAAGCCAGCCTGCAGTGGGCTGATGGATGGACTGGAGGGCAGGAAGTAGAGCCAAGTAGAGACTCATTTCAAAGGAGTGTGTGGAAGGAGAAGAAAGAACGCAGTAGCTACAGGGGAATGAAGTGTTGTGACGCTGTGATTTATAATAAAAAAATATATATATGGTCTTTGTCCATTTCTGGCACAATGCTTAAAACACTTAGAATTTCCTTGGGGCGCCTGGGTGGCTCAGTCAGTTAAGCGACTGCCTTCGGCTCAGGTCATGATCCCAGGGTCCTGGGATCGAGCCCCACATCAGGCTCCCTGCTCTGCAGGAAGCCTGCTTCTCCCTCTCCCACTCCCCCTGCTTGTGTTCCCTCTCTCGCTGTGTCTCTCTCTGTCAAATAAATAAAATCTTTAAAAAAAAACAAAAACACTTAGAATTTCCTAAGTCAGGAGAACAAAGCTGTATTATTATGTTAATGAGGTTACCTTGGGGCCACATCTAAGGATGAGGGAACCAACAATGTGGTCAGAGGGTTGGAATGAGTCCCACCCACTCCTCCTCCTCTGGGAAGGGGAGAGGGGCTGGAGATTGAGTCCAATCACCAATGGCCAATGATTTAAATCAATCATGCCTATATAATGAAGCTGCCATAAAAAAAACAAAAGAACAGGGTTCAGAGAGCTTCAGGGTTGGTGAACACATGGAGATTCGGGGACAGCCACATGCTTGGAGAGGGCATGCAAGCTCTGCATCCCTTCCCCACACCTTGCCCTACGCATCTCTTCCATCTCTTCCATCAGCTGTTCCTGAGTTATATCCTTTTATAATAAACCTACAGTAATCTAGCACACAAAATATTTCTGTGAGTTTTTTTTTTTTAATTCCAGTAGAGTTAATACATAGTGTTACATTCGTTTCAGGTGTACAATATAGCGATTCGACAATTCTATACATTACTCAGGGCTCCTCATGATAAATGTGCTCTTAATCCCCATCACCTATTTCACCCACCCCCTACCCACCTCCCCTCTGGTGACCTTCAGTTTGTTCTGTGAGTTCTGTGAGGGCCTCTAGCAAATTAATAGAACCCAAAAAGGGGATCATTGGAACTTCCAATGTATAGCCAGTCAGTCAGAAGTACGGGTGATAACCTGGGCTGGTAGCTGGCATCTGCAGTAGGGGCCGGGGCGGGGGGGGGCAGTCTTGTAGGACTGAACCTTTCACCTGTGGGATCTGATGCTATCTCCTGGTAGAGAGTGTTGATGTGGGAAACAAAGGCAGAAGAAAAATTATTAAATTTCCTTACTACTTACCGCCCATTGACAAGTCCTTGAAACAAACTGACGTTCCTCTAGGGACTCAGCTGCCTCGATGCTGACACTTTCCCAAGGGCAAAAGGCAATCTTGGCCTGACCCCCAGGACCCTGTAAGTCTACTTTAACATATAAAAATTCCTTTGGAGGGCACCTGGGTGGCTCAGTCGTTAAGCGTCTGCCTTCGGCTCAGGTCATGATCCCAGGGTCCTGGGATCGAGTCCCACATCGGGCTCCCTGTTCAGCGCAAGGCCTGCTTCTCCCTCTCCCACTCCCCCTGCTTGTGTTCCTGCTCTCGCTCTCTCTCTGTCAAATAAATAAATAAAATCTTTAAAAAAAAAAAAATTCCTTTAGAAACTTCCTTTATCTCGACTCCCCAAGATACATGTTGGCAATCATCCCCCAAGCCTATGACCCACTGATAAACATCTGAGGGGTCTCATGACTAAGGTTTGACTAGACAGCAATAAATGACCTTTTCCCAACAATAACTAGCCCCCTCAAGTTCCTGGAAACCTTGCTTCCAAAATTCCTTAGAGACTTACACTATCCCTAATCCCCTCCCAACTTGAAAGCATATAAACTACCACCCCTCACAACCCCAATGCAGCTCTTTCTGCCCCCGGGGTCCTGTCCCCATGCTTTAATAAAACCATCTTTTTGCACCAAAGATGTCTCAAGAATTCTTTGTTGGCCGTTGGCTCCATGTCAGAACAGAGATTTATATATTTATACTACTATTTCTTGATTTATTGGTTCTAGACATTTTCAACTGACTTCCTGCCATGGTAATGAGAACTTAGCTTTCTCACACTATATTGTCAGTCTCTTTCCTTCTCATCCACAGGATGCTGCCTGGTTAATTTCCTTTAAGGAGTTTTGAAGTTGAACTCAGAAAACACCTTCACAATCGCAATGCATAAATTAAGATCTACTATTTACTTCAGGCCTGAGCCTCGCCACCCTTGGTCTTCACCATCATTTGAAGCTGTTCTCCCATGAAGATCTTGAAAGCTGAAACTGCCCTCTGACTACAGGCCCTTCGTATCTTTAGGGCTCTTTCCCCTCTTTTCCACACCTCTCCCTGTCTCTTTCCTCCCCCGATGCCCTCCCTTTGCTCAGTCTATTATTACAGTCCTCTTATGGCTTCGTTTACCTCCTTATTCAGTGTAGGTCCCACGGCCAGCCACTTGAGGGGCATTTTATTGGCATCCCATCCACATTCTCTCATTGCCAGCTGCCAAATGGCACTGGAGAGAGGCCACAACACCAACAAGTGATACCCCATCTCGGCTGGACTTTACTGATACAAGGCAGACTTCCTTTTTGCCTCCATCTGACCCTTCCCTCGTGTGTGTGTGTGTGTGTGTGTGTGTGTGTGTTCCCAATAACACCCGTTCCAAATCCTCTCCAACCTTCTCAATTTCCCAACCTCATGTTCATCGGGCTCTCCTTCCACAGATGAGCTCACCTCTTGCCTCCCTGCCAAAATACAGATCAGCTCAACCTCATCCTCCTCACTTCCAAACCAATGGCCTGCACAGTCTTAATTCATACCCATGTTTTGCCTCTCATTTCAGGGGCTGCCACGTACCCCCATTCCTGCTCTAAATGTCTCTATATTGTCTGCCTGTCCTCTGGGCTCCCTCTTTTGTCTTTCCTCCTCCCTGAAACCATGCTACCCTGCCACCCTTTAAATGACCATCCTCTCTTACCCCATGTGGTCAAAATATTCAAAGAGCGTATACACAGGTCCTCTAGTGTCTCACCGTCCATGCGTTCCCCAACCCCTTGTACTCCACCTCCCGTTCTCATCCCTCTCCGGAAACTCAGAGCTCACCAGGGACCAAGCAGACAATCCCCAAGGCCTTTTATCTCTCCTCCTTCTCAGATATCACTGCAATAGTTAGCACTTTCTTTTTTCTAGTAATTTTATCTGGTTCTTGAATTCCAACTGGGTCTTGGTTGAAGGCGGAGATTGCTTTCAGATCATGCCATGCCCTTGCTGGAGTCTGTCCATGGCTCCCTGTCACCCACAGATAAAGTCAAAACTCTTCAGCTTGGCACATAATTATAATAATGAACAGTAGGGCACCTGGATGGCTCAGTCGTTAAGCGTCTGCCTTTGGCTCAGGTCATGGTCCCAGGGTCCTGGGATCGAGCCCCGCATCAGGCTCCCTGCTCTGCTGGAAGCCTGCTTCTCCCTCTCCCACTCCCCCTGCTTGTGTCCCCTCTCTCTCTGTGCCTCTCTCTGTCAAATAAATAAATAAAATCTTAAAAAAAAAATAGTGAACAGTAATTTAGAACTTACCTTGTGCCAGGCACTGTTCAAAACAACACACACACGTACAACCTCATGAGGTTCGTGCAATCATTATGCCTACTTTTCAGATGAGGGCCCTGGGGCACAAATTAAGGCAAAAATGAAGGGAATTGTCCAAAGTCAAACAGAGAGTGAGTAGTAGAGACAGGATCAAATCACCACACCATACTATCTCTCTCCTAGAAGACTTCCCATGGTCTGGCCCTGGACTACTTTTCCCACCTGAGCTCCCTACTCTCACAGTCGGAAGCCATCACCTGCTCCATCTTGACCACCCAACTCTAGGAACACATTCCTCCCTTGACTTCCGAGATACTCCACTCTTCTGGTTCTCCTGCTTCCATCACAGCGCCCCTTCCCTTCCTCCTCATCTGCTCCTCCTCTCCTTCCTACACCCTAAATGCAAAGATTCCCCAATGTTCTGTCCCAGAATCCTTCCCTGCCTGCTCCTCATGCTCTCCTTGGCAATCTCATCCCCTCTTACGGCCCAGATCTATATCTCCAACCTGACCATTTTCTGAGGCTGTCCTGTATTCCTAATTTCCTGAAGTACTCTCCAGCCAGATGTTTAGTCAGATACTCAATATACCCAAGACAGAACTCATCACCTTCTCTCCTAAAGGTGCTTCACCTCTAGTATTCCCAATTTCTATTTGTATTACATTTTAGTCTTAACACTCCTGACACTTCCTCTTCCTGGCTGCATGCATTCTTTGAGGAGATGAGGCTGTAGAGTCGGGCTCTGTTGTGTCTGAAGCACCTGTCCCCTCCTCTTCATCCCTATGGCCACATCCACCCTCAACACTCAGTGCCTCTTGCTTGGCCTATCATAGAAGCCTTCTCACTATACCCACAGGGTCAGTCCCTTCCCCTCTCATCCACATGGTGCTGTCTGCTTAATTTTCCCAAAGCACAGCTCTGCTAATGTTACTACCTGAAAAGCCCTGAACCTACTAAAAATAATCTAAAACTTTAGTTGGGTGTACAGGGCCCTCCATGATTAGGCCTCAAACTTACCTCCCCTTCTTCCCACTCACACAACCTATGCCCAAACCAAAGAGCCTGCTGCTCTCCATTTAGTTGTGCTCTGCTCCTTCCATGCTCCAGGTCTATACTCTTACCATGCCCTTTGCCCTAAATGCCCTGGATGCTCATCTCTGCATGTCAAATACTCCCTTGTCCTGCAAGCCTCAGCAATTCACACCTCCTCCATATAAAGCTTTCTCTGAATCATCAATAGATCTGCTCTCCCATAACATCTATTCATACCTCTCCCACGTAACTCATCTCTCCAACTGGACTGGTACCCCTGGTGCAGTTCTGTGAGTGATTCATCTTTATAAGTGACACAGCACCTACTTCAGGGCTTTGGTCCAGTATGAATAAACAATAATCACTTCTAGAAGAGCCTGTTTGGTTTTAGCACAATTGGAAAAACAATGCCACTGCACCCAACTGACTACAATTATGTGTCACAGCTGTATTCCCTGCATTATTTTTGTTCTTCCTGAAGGTTGTAATTATAATATATAATAAGTGTTTCCACAGGCTTTTTCCTTCTCCGTAGATAGTTAGAAAGTATCTAACTCCACAAAGACACATAGAAGCAAGTATAATAAGTCAAGACTCCAAGACTGAACCTGACCACTCTGCCCTGCATGGGGCTGCAAAGCCTTGCCCAGTCTTTGGCTCCTCCATCCTCCTCACTCTTCACTCACACTCAATTACTCTCCAAACCATACAGATGTGTGTGGGGTGTGTTTGTGTGTGTGTTGTGTGGGTGTGTGGCAGTTTTATACCTTTATTTGATAATCAGCAGTTGGTTAGTTCTCATCCACATTAACTGTAGATTTTTTTTTAAACATTTTATTTATTTAAGGTCTTTGTTTGACTTATTTGATTTTGACTGGTTTGGGTCTTGGTGACCATGGCTTGGAAGTACACTTCAAACATTGGGAATTATCTTCCTTATAATAATCATAATAATCTCCCTGGTGTGTCATATTCTCTCAAGAGTTTTACATGCATGTTCACAGTCACTAACCACCAATCAAATGATCTCCCTAAGACTGGAACATCAGAAAAAGAACAAAGAGGATGACCAACTCAAAAATTGTGAACCTGAAGCTGTAACCTGTGGATCTCAGAGATTAAGCAAAAAAATTCATGACCTGTGAATACCAAACAAAGGATCAACAAAGTTGTGTTAAAAAGAAAACAACAGCCCCAAATGGTGTCATTTAGGTCAAGGCCCCACACCAGGGCTTAATACCTAATTTAACTGGAGTTTCAACCTCCCCCAGAAAAACAGTCTTAATCAGGAATTTTCTGATCAGCACCTATAAGTCTGCCACATGGGCCCTCTCCACCCTCCAAAGGAAGATGGGGTGATCTTCATGGTAAGACCCCCTACACTTCCCCTTGAGGGAAAGCAACCTTGCCTAGAATAATCCGTTTCTTTTGCTAATAACTTTCTTGCCCCACCCTCCTTCCTATAAAAACTTTCCATTTTGTACAGCTCCTCTGAGCTCCCCTCTACTTGCTAGATGGGATGATGCCTGATTCATGAATCATTTGATAAAGCCAATTAGATCTTCAAATTTACTTGCTGAATTTTGCTTTTTAACAGCTGCAAAAACTACAGAATAGTAGCTGAGAGTGGAACTGATGCCTTAAATTTTTATGACATCTCAAAAATAATTTTTTTATCACATCTCTCACTGAAACTGCGGGTCTGATCAAAAAAGGGATATGTTAAAAAGAAAACCACAGGCCCCAAATGGAGTCACTTATGTTAAGGCCCCATGTCAGTAAACCATGATTTAATACCTAAGCTAACTGCAGTGTCAACCTCCCCAGGAATGTAACCTTTAACCAGCCAAAATGGAATGTCCTGGTCAACACTAGGAGAAAATCCCCCATAGACCCCTTTCTCCCTTAGGAGGGCAACCTTGCCTAAAGAATGCATTCCTTGCTAATAATTTTTTTTTTTTAATGCCCTCTCTGTGCCTTTAAAAACCTTTCTTTTTCCAAGCTCAGTGCAGCTCCCCTCTCCTTGCTAGATGGGATACTGCCCAATTCATGAATCATCTAACAGAGTCAATTAGATCCTCAAATGTACTCAGTTGAGTTTTGTTTTTTAACACAGTCAAGTTGGAAAACTCACTGTTTCTCAAACCTGCCAGTGTATTTCTCCCTCTGGGGTTTTGCTCTTGCTATTTCCTCCACTTGCTCGCTGAAACAGACATTTATTAAATACCAACTCTGTGCCAAGCCCTGGGTAAGTGCAGAGGATACAAAAATGAGTAGAACAGTGCTAATCCTTAAGAAGCTCACAGAACTAGTAGGGGATATAGAAATAGAAATAAATTATTTAGAAAATGTGGAGAGGACAGCAAGAGAAAGCATCTGTTACACCAAAGGTGTAAGGGCAGAGGTAGTGCTGGAGGCGAACAGAAGCTCAGCACCCTAAGCAGAAGGACAAGAAGTATACCTCAGGCAGCAGGAACAGGCTGTGTGAGAAGGCAGAGAGGTCTGTAAGGCTAGAGGCCATGGAGTAGCAAAAGATGATGCTGGAAAAATAGGTAGGGACCTGATCAGGAAAGCCCTCGGATGGCAGGCTAAACAACGTAGACTGTGTCCTACATTTTCTCATCCATACATTTAATAAACATTTATTGAGCATCCACTATGTGTCAGGCACTGCATTAGGGGCTCACCCCTCATTCACTGCTGGTGAAAATGTAAAGTGTTGCAGTTGCTTTGGCACCTTGAAAACATTATGCTCAGTGAAAGAAGTAAGTTGCAAAAGACCACATATTGTATGAGTCGATTTATAAGATATTTCCAGAATAGGTAAATCTATAAAGAGAAAGAGTAGGTGAGTAGTTACCTAGGGTTGGGCTGAAGGAGGCTGGGGGGAAATGGGAGGTGACTGGTAAAGAGTAAGAGAATTTTTTTTAGGGTAATAAAAATATTCTAAAATTGGTTTTGGTGATGGTCACACAACTCTGTGAATATATTAAGAGTGACTGAATTGTAAACTTTAAATGTGTGAATTGTATATGTGAATTATATCTCAATAAAGCTTTTGAAAAAGTAAAATAAACAATAGACATAATAAATATGTTAGAAGAGGATATGCACTTTGGAAAAAAGAAAAAGAGCAGAATAAGGGGGATCAAGAGGCCTGGAGTGAGGACAGTTTACAGTATTAAACATAGTTGTCAGAGTAGGCCTCACTAAGAAAGCAACATCTGAACAAAGACATGCAGGAGATGAAAGAGTTGACCATGCAGTGGGTATGAGGAGGAAGGGAGCAATTAGAAATATATAAGAGGCAGATGCCCTAGGACCCAGTGATCAGATGGGGGAGTCCTAGGATGATATCCAGTTTCAAATACCTGAGATGCAAGGATGGTTCAATATATACAGAAAGTCCTAGGGGTGGGTTTGGGGCTAAGGGGGGAAAAAAAAAAGAAAGAAAGTAAGTCCTAGACTTCACCAAGAAACCGTTGGAACTAATAAACAAATTCAGTAAAACTGCAGCATAAAAAAAAAAAAGCAACCTACAAAAATCAGTTGCATTTCAATACACTAATAATGAACTACCTGAAAAAGAAATAAAGAAAGCAAACCCATTTACAATAGCATCAAAAACAACAAAATACTTTGGAATAAATTTAACCAAAGAGATGAAAGATCTGTACAATGAAAACTATTAAGACTTTGATGAAAGAAATAGTAGAATACACAAATAAATGGAAAGATCCCATGTTCGTGGATCAGAAGAATTAATATTGTTGGGGCTTAGTCGGAACAGCATGCAACTCTTGGTCTCCGGGTCAGGAGTTCAAGCCCCACATTGGGAGTAGAGATTACTTAAATCAATAAATGTTTTAAAAAAAGAATTCATCTTGTTGAAATGTCTATACTACCCAAAGCCATCTATAGATCAAATGCAATCCCTATCAAAATTCCAATGGCATTTTTCACAGAAGCAGAAAAAACAATCCTAACACTTTTCGGGAAGCCCAAGAGACCCTAAATAGCCAATTTAATACTGAGAAAGAAGAACAAAGCTGGAGGCATCACATTTCCTGATTTCAAACTATACTACAAAGCTATAGTAATCAAAGAGATATGTTACTGGCATAAACACATAAACAAAGACCAAGGGAACAGAATCAAGAGCCCAGAAACAAACCCACATACATAGTCAACATATACATAGGAGCCAAAATGACAAGAAAAAGTAAGTGTTGGCAAGGATGGGGAACAACCTGAAGGAAATTGGGAAGGAGAAAAGGGAAAGCCTTGGAGAAGTCTCAGGGAGATGAGCAATACTGAGGGCTGGGTTCTGCTTAGTAAGTGTCTTCACTGAGCTACCCCCTTGGGCTGGAGATGCTTGAGTCCAAACATGACTCTGTAGGAAACACCTACAGAGCCTTTTCTTTACCAGCAGTGCAGTCATTGGCCCATCCTGTCTTGGAGACTTGGTCCCGAGACTGTCTACATGAACTATAGAGGTCATCTGGCCATTTCCCAGCCTGAGATTTCCTTCCTCCTCTCCCCATTTAGAGTGAGCTCTTCTCCCAGGGAAGGTTATTATTTATATTTGTGGATGGGGCAATGTAAGCATGAGGAAAAAAGGGAGAAGCTAGGGGAAGAGGAAACAAAGGTATAAAAGGGTGTAGGGAAGTGGGACATGTCCAGGGGCTCCAAGAGGAAGTAAAGATGGTTTAATCTCCACCTAAGAACCCACTAGGGTGTCCCTCCTTTGTTCCTCCCTCCCCACTATCAGTCTCCAGATCCCACCCTCCAGCCCAGGTTTCAGTGACAGGGCTCCTTTGGAGCCCCATGAATTGACCTCGTTGGTTGTCTCGGAATCTGGGGCAAATACAGGGTCCCTAGCCACTGGCATGGGTATTAGAAATTTAAATCATATATAATATGATTTAATATAATCATATATATATTATGATATATCATAATATATCAACTGCTGCCCCTAATTGGTTTCTCTACAACCAGGAAACCCAAAAGAAACTAGCCGTGATACTCGTCATCTATCCCTCAGTAGAGCAATCATAAAAACCTGACACAGGTATGAGGAGGGAAGAGTGGCAATCCTCAGTGTTAGGCTCTCTGCTAAACTGGGCTTCCCTACCCAGCCATTGTACTTGCTGTGTGCTGAAGACTCTCATATCCAAACCTGGAGATGTTTCAGGCTTCCGCGATTTTCCCCTTCAGCAACAGTGCAGAATGTATTCCGTTTGTCAGAACACTTTTTTGGGAGCCTGTTAGTTGATACCAGTGAGACCACCTGGCTAATTCCTGCCTACTTTTCCTTGTCTTCCTTTCCAAGAATCTCTCTGCATGAGTTCCAATGCCCCCAACCCTAATTTTGTGGCTAGCATAAAGTCCTGAACCTGGATTCTGAGGCCAGATTACCTGGGTTCAAATTCAGGCTTTATTTGCCATTTACTTGTTGTATGGCCTTGGGTAAGTGAATTAACCTCTCCGTACCTGGGTGCTCATCTTCAAAATGGGAAAAGGACATCTCCGTGATTTGTTGAGAAAGTTAAATGAGTTAACACACATAAAACACTATAAAATTATTAGATATTATTAGCATTATTTTGGTTGTTGTTGTTTTATCAGTGCCATTCTAGGTCTTTCTCTATGAGCCCTACCTCTTCCTCCAGGCTTTAACAGAAGGAAATTACACCATGAGAACTCAAACTATTTGGTGCATTCAGATGTCAAACTCCATGTGTTGTAACATCCTTCATCATTTCTACCAGCTCTTTATCACCATACTGGACAATGCCAATTCACCCTGACTTTCTTCAGTCTCAAGCAGAGGACCTAGCTCTCTGCAATATAGTGCATGGCAAAATAAGGCCTGTATTCCCTCCTTTCAAATCTTCAGACCTGGGTTTGTCTACAGACTCCTATCAGTCTAGTCACTGATCCTAAGAGTGAGTCTATAATCAGCACATGGGGAGCAGCTGGGTGGATCAGTCGGTTAAGTGTCTGTCTTCGGCTTGGGTCATGATCCCAGGGTCCTGGGATCGATCCCTGTATCAGGCTCCTTGCTCAGTGGGAGCCTGCTTCTCCCTCTCCCTCTGCCCCTCCCCCTTCTCGCGCTCACACGCTCTCTCTCTCAAATAAATTAATTAAAAAATATATATATATACATACACACACACACACACATAATCAGCACATGGATTCATGGACTGATCCACCATGACATTCTCTGTTCTCATTTTGGACACACAGACTAGGTGGTACCCAAGTCAATAGTCACTTATCATAATCAGATGCACCCACCATAATGTTTTAACTGAAAAAAAGTTGACAATGTCAAGTGCTGGCAAAAATATGGAACAATCCAGCATTTCCATTGAAAGAGTTAATTGATTCAATCAGTTTGAAAAATGGTTTGTCCTTATCTACCGAAGATAAAGATCCACCTTCCCTATACTAATTGATTCCACTTTTAAGTGCATAACAAAAACAAAATATGCGCACATGTGCATCATAAGATGTGTTCATAGCAGCATTATCATCTGTAATAGCCAAAAGCTGAAAACAACCCAAATATGCAACAACAGTTGAATAAATAAGTTGAAATATGTTCACACAATGTAATGCTATACAGTGACAAAAATGAACTATAGCTACGTACAATTAGGTGTATGAATCTTACAAACATAATATTGTGACACAAAAGAACTTTGTGTAGATTCCACCTACACACAGTTACAAATAGGCAAAACTAATCTACGTTGCTACAAATCAGATTCATGGTTACCCTTGGGGAGGTGGGTGAGGTCAAAGATGGAGGGAGGTATTTAGGGGGTTGTCTGGGGTGCTGGTAAAGTTCTTTTCTTGACCTGTGTGGCTGTAATGTAAGTATTAATTTTGTGAAAATTCATTGAACCATCCACTTATGATCTGCATGTTTTTGACTCAAATTAGAAAAATAAAAATACTTCGATAAAAAAAGAAAAAAGTCTGAAGAAAATCACCTCTGCATTTGTTTATGAAATTCTAATCAAGAACAACATGTATCCGTACACTGTGCAAGACCCCATACAATAAATCCTGTCATTGGGGTGCATGGGTGGCTCAGATGGTTAAGCATTTGCCTTTGGCTCAGGTCATGATCTCCAGGTCCTGGGATCAAGCCCCACGTAGGGCTCCCAGCTCAACGGCAAGTCTGCTTCTCCCTCTCCTCTGCCTCTCCCCCGGCTCATGCTCGCTTTCTCTGTATCTGTCTCAAATGAATAAATAAACTCTTTTTCAATAAATAAATACATAAATACATACTGCCATGCATTTAGTACCAGAAGAGTACTTGTCCTTTCTTTTTCTTTTTTTGAGATTTTGTCTTTTCTAAGTAAAGAGTATGCTACTGGTTATTCTTTTTAAGATTTTATTTATTTATTTGAGATTGAGCAAGCAAGAGAACAGGAGCAGGGGTGCAGAGGGAGAGGGAGAAGCAGGCTCCCCGATGAGCAGGGAGCCCAATGTGGGGCTCTATCCCAGGATCCTGGGATCATGACCTGAGCTGAAGGCAGACGCTAAACCGAGTGAGCCACCCAGGCGCCCTGCTACTGATTATTTTTAAATTACCTAGTTCTTCATATTATCTTAGAAGTTCAAAGCCAAATTTAATGTTCAATCAGAATAATTCTCTTAGCCTTTGTAGACAGCACTTTTTTCTTCTTCGCTCTTCTATCACTTTGATTTTCTATTTCTTTTTGTACTCCATTTGCATTTTATTTACTTATTTTTTTTAAATATGGAACGCTTCATGAATTTACATGTCATCCTTGAGCAGGGGCCATGCTAATCTTCTCTATCATTCCAATTTTAGTATATGTGCTGCCAAAGCAAGCCCTCAAATTGCATTCTATTATCCTTAATGTACATGTGTCTTTTACTTTAGGTTACCTCAAACTCTTTTTGAAGATGCTGCATCTGTCCAAGAATAAAACTTAACAGATTCTCCAATCTCAGCCTCATTCCAACAACTGACTTTACCTCTGCCAAGTGGGAAAAAATAAGCAAATACTCTAGCAACTGATGCATTGTACAGGCATTTTTTAAAAGATTTTATTTATTTATTTGACAGAGAAAGAGACAGCGAGAGACAGAACACAAGCAGGGGGAGTGGGAGAGGGAGAAGCAGGCTTCCCACCGAGCGGGGAGCCCGATGTGGGGCTCAATCCCAGGACCCTGGGATCATGACCTAAGCCGAAGGCAGATGCCCAACATCTGAGCCACCCAGGCACCACCAGGCATTTTTTTTGTTATAACACACTTCATATCAGTATATAGGATTCCACAAAGAGAAAGGAAAAATGTTACCTGAGGAATTCTTGTTTGGGAATATATGTCAGATTTCAAACACTTCTTGTTTAACTGCTTTTGGAATTTTACTTCTCTGTTCTCCATAGAATTAGAAATTTAACAAGTGGGAAGGAATAATGGGACTATTAAACTGTGTTTAGTGGCCGAGTTAAAAAAAAAAAAAGAAGAAAGAAAGAAAAAATTTTTTCACCACTCCCACTGCAAAGAGCTTGCTGGCCATGGGAGAGGGGGTGGTATTAGCGGGGGTCTGGTTAGGGCAGGACCCAAACTAGACTACCAAGCTTCAGCAACACAATTCTCATGACTTAATTAGAGAAGCCTCCTTTTGCTTACCCACAGTTTCACAAACTTACCCCACAGCTACCAGCATGAACTATGAGAGCTGATTTTCCCCGCTGTCAAGAATCTCAATTTATAGGGCATACCCAGGGGATCTTATTTGCAAGGATAAAATCACCCCCAACTTTTAAACCAAAGGAGTGCAGATTTAAAAAGCAGAAAAAACAATGGTGATAAAATTTCTTTCAGGAATCAAAGTTGAAAGATCTTTTGAGAAACTAAAAAATCATTATTAAGACCTCTCTCCACACAGACCTTATCTCCTCCCAGTCCTCAATCCAACACACACACACACACACACACACACCACCACCACCACCACCGGCTCAGGGAAGAGTCCAGTCCCGGAGACTTGGGAGGACTTCGAGAATCCGCGCAGGTCGGCAGCCCCAGCCTCTCCCCATAGCCGCACCCCCTCCACCTTCTGCACAACATCTCCGTCTTGTGGTAAGAGCCTTGTGGTAAGAGCAGGGGCCACTCCACACCCTTGGGCCAAGCTCACAGTTCTCACCAGTGTCATCCATCCTTGCTCAACTGGAGAACCAGATCGGCTATAACTGAAATAAAAAGCAGAAAGAAAAGAGCTGCCCTGGCCAACCAGAGCATTTCCCACGCCCTTCGGCCCCCATTCTCTGATTTAAGTTGGAATACTAAAACATTAAAACCCCTGCTGGAGTAAGGAGTAAGGAGGCCGGCTAATTTAAGCAAAGCCCACACAGACTGCCAATCTGAGATCAGCTGCACAACCCTGGGATCTCAGCCTTCATGGAGTCAGACACCTTGCCAAAGAGCTGCAGCTGCTTAGTCTTGGGCCCTGCAGCCAGGATGTGTACGTGTGTGTGTGTGTGTGTGTGTGTGTTAATAACAGCTTTATTGACACAGTTCACATACCATATAATTAACCCTTTCAAAGTATACAGTTCATTGCGTTTTAGTATATTCACAGGGTATCTCGTTTCAGAACACTTTCTTCACCCCAAAAAGAAACCCTGTACTCCTTAGCAGTCACCATTTTTCCCTTCTCTAGCGCTAGGCAACTACTAATCTACTTTCCACATCTATGGATTTGCCTATTCTGGACATTTCACATAAATGGAATCACACAATATGTGGCCTTTTATGACTGGCTCCTTTTGTTCAGCAGAATGTTTTCAAGGTTCATCCATAATGTAGTATATACCAGTATGCAATATTGTGATTTGTAAGAAATATATATTTGGTCTTTCAGATGACCAATTATTTATTTTTCATATATGTTTGGTCTTTGTCCATGTTTTTGGCTCACAGCTCCCAAAGCCCTTGGAATTTCCTAAGGGATAAAGAGCAATGGAAAGGATGCCTGGGTGGCTCAGTCAGTTAAGCGTCTGCCTTCAGCTCAGGTCATGATCCCAGGGTCCTGGGATCGAGTCCCACATCGGGCTCCTTGCTCAGCGGGGAGCCTGCTTCTCCCTCTCCCACTCCCCCTGCTTGTGTTCCCTCTCTCTCTGACAAATAAATAAAATCTTTAAAAAAAAAAAAAAAAAGAGCAATGGGAGCATCTTTCCTTATAATAATGTTTGGCCTTTTGTCCTCAGTCCCTGAAATCACTCCAGAGCCATGAAGGTAAAATGATGTATTGCTATTTCTAACAAGCATCTTTCTACCACAACTGGGCTTATGTTAATGAGGTGACTTTTGGAAAGCACCTCATTGGCTGCCAGGGGAACCAACCAGGAACAGAAGTTGGAATTTTCAGTCCCACCCCCAGACCTCCGGGAGAGAGTGGGGCTAGAGATAGCTTAATCACCAATGGTCAATGATTTAATCTATTGTGCCTATGTAATAAAGCTGCCATAAAACCCAAAAGGGCAAGGTACAGAGAGCTTCCAGGTTGGTGAACACATGTAGATTAAATTCAGGTAGAATCTGAAGAGGGCATGGAAGCTCCAAGCCCATTCCCACATACCTTGCCTATGTATCTCTTCATCTGGCTGTTGAGTCATATCCTTTGTAATAAATTGGTAATCTAGTGAGTAAAGGGGTTTACTGAGGTCTGTGAGCAGCTCTAGAAAATTAATCAAACCTGGGGCACCTGGCTGGCTCAGTCATTAAGCAGCTGCCTTCGGCTCAGGTCATGATCCCAGGGTCCTGGGATCGAGTCCCGCATCGGGCTCCCTTCTCAGAGGGAAGCCTGCTTCTCCCTCTCCTACTCCCCCTGCTTGTGTTCCTTCTCTCACTGTGTGTCTCTCTCTGTCAAATAAATAAACAAAATCTAAAAAAGAAAAGAAAATTAATCAAACCTGAGGAGTGATTTGTGGGACCCTCTGATTTGTAGCCAGTTGGTCAGAAGCACAGGTGACAAGCTGGGGCTTGCGATCGGCATCTGAAGTGAGGCAGTCTTGCGTGATGGAACCCTTAACCTGTGGAATCTGATGCTAGCTCCAGGTAGATAGTGTTGAATTATAGGATACCCAGCTAGTGTCTGAAGAATTGGTTTGGATATGTGCACCCTCCACCCACATTGGAATTGGTATCAGCACCCTTTCACAACTCTCCCCCCTTGGCTCTTATGAAACCACCCTTCCCAGCTCTTTTCCTGTTTCTATTCCTATTCATTCACATTGTCTTTTGCTGGCTCCCCATCCTCTACCCAGTTTTTAAAGTCAGTATCTTTAAGAGTTCCCTCCTGGCCTTTTTTCTCTTCTCACTGTACATATCCTCAGTCATCGGCTTCAACACTGATCTGAGTGCTAATGACCTGCAAATCTCTGTCTTCAGTCCAGTTCACTCCTGAGATCTAGCTCCTCAGATCCAAGTGCCTGCTGGACATCTCCCACCTGGATTCACCCATCCATTCCATAATGTATTCCCCCAACTACGTGCTAGGTCCTATCAAGTTACTGGAGACAGTAGAGGTGAGTAAAGTAGACATGATATTTGAAATCTTAGAACTTATGGTCTTAGCAGGAAAAACAGACATTAAATATATAGTCCCACAAATAAATATATCATTACATACTGATGGGGTCTATGAAAGAAAAGCATAGGGTGCTTAGGGGGTATCACGCAAACTAAACTTTCCAAAACTGTATAAGGACGCTTCATTGCAATCTGATCCTCCTCATTTTCATGTTATTTCCTATCCCTAAATCTATTCAATATTCAACAAATGTAATGAGTGCCCGCTGGGTGCCGGACAACCCCCTTCTCTCCAGTTGCCCAAGCCTAAAACCTGAGCAATCATCCTAGGCCACTTCCTCATTCCCCATATCCAATCGGTATTAACTCTACCTTTTTTTTTTTTTTAAAGATTTTATTTATTTATTTGACAGAGAGAGACATAGCAAGAGAGGGAACACAAGCAGGGCGACTAGTAGAGGGAGAAGCAGGCTTCCCACAGAGCAGGGAGCCCGATGCGGGGCTCGATCCCAGGACCCTAGGATCATGACCTGAGCCAAAGGCAGACGCTAAACAACTGAGCCACCCAGGCACCCCAACTCTACCTTCTTATGTCAGTTATGTCCACCCAATCCCCTCCATCTCCACTTTACTGCCTTAGTTCAGGCCACAAGTATTTGTCACCTGGATTCCAGCAATAGTTTCTGGGGATTGCTCTGCTTCTGGTTGCTCTCTCCCCTCCTATCTGCCCTCCTCAGGGCTCCAGAATTTATTTCTAAAACACAATTTTGGGGCGCCTGGATGGTTCAGTTGGTTAAGTGTCTGCTTTGGCTCGGGTCACGGTCCTGGGGTTCTGGGATCGGGCCCTGCATCGGGCTCCCTGCTCAGTGGGAAACCTGTTTCTCCCTCTCCCTCTGCCCATCCTCCCCATTCATGCTCCCCCTCACACTCTTTGTCTCTCCCAAATAAATAAATGAAATCTTTAAAAATAAATAAATAAATAAAACACAACTCTGATTATGCCTCTCCCCCGCTTAAAAGCCTTCCATTCCAAGGCTCTCCACTGTCTTCCGACCAATCCAAATTCCTGTGGAAGAACAAGGTTTGATGTGTTCCCATTTGAATCTGCCATCCCTGTGAGATTAAACTAAAACTTTGCCCTTAAACAATTATGAAGGTGCTCTTTATTACTTTTCAGTAGTTCATGATAACAAGAGACAGAACCTATCATAATTAAACTTAAATATGACCTTGGCCCCACGTAGATAGTCTCTCTTTATTATGCTCTTGATTCATCAGAACATATTCTCTAATCTTCTCTTCCTTACTTTATTAAAGAGGAAAACAACTAGCACAGAAGTATATCAAATTTTCAAATTACTTGTTTCAACAAGATTATTTACTCCCAAGACGTCTCACCAAATAATGATATGATCAATATTTTATCTTAATTTTAATCAAAGAGGAATAAAAATGGAAGACAAATAATTTTTATTTCCACACGTCTTAGCTTGGCATCCAATGCTTTGGCCATGGCTTGCCTCTTAGCCCCATCTCTCACCAGGCCTTCCCTTCAAGTCTGAGCTCTGTCCATATGAACTACTGGCACTTTCCAGAAAGTGCCATGCATTTACAATTTTGTGTCTGTGCTCCTTTACCAATCTTACCCAAGTCTTACGGAAAACGTTGATGCCAATAGACAGCTGGTTATAAATGCATCTGTAGGGGCCCCTGGGTGGCTCAGTCGTTAAGTGTCTGCCTTCAGCTCAGGTCATGATCCCAGGGTCCTGGGATCGAGCCCCGCATTGAGCCCCACATCTAGCCCTGCATTGGGCTCCCTGCTCAGCAAGAAACCTGCTTCTCCCTCTCTCACTCCCCTTGCTTCTGTTCCTTCTCTTGCTGTGTCTCTCTGTGTCAAATAAATAAATAAAATCTTTAATAAATAAATAAAATCTTTAAAAATTAAAAATAAAAAAATAAATGCATCTATAACACTTCATTTCACTTTTTGATTTGTGTCTATTGCCCCTACTAGGTTATAACTTTCTCGGAAACAGAAACCATGTCATTAATTTTTTTCTCCCCAGAGCTTAAGTGTCCAACACAAATATTCATTAACTATCTGTGGATCTATCTGCCACATAGATCACTTTTTACGTGCTAAAAACATCCAGAATAACAACAGGAGTTGAACTGGAAGGGAAGTCCACGACGTAAGTGTCCAAGTCTACAAATAACTTAGGAAGACCTAGAACTGATGGATTACCCAAAAAGGATGATAGCAGATGTATACAGTAAATGTAAAGAGGATGGCAGATAGTATAAGGCTTGAAGGACAAAGGGGTTTTGCACCTAAGTGGATGAAAGCTCAAGGGGACACCAACTGAATGGCAACACTGCCTCCCAGTGGCACCTAGGATACAGCTTCTATACCAGAGCATTTGTACAGAATTAGACAGCTTTCTCACACTTTGTAGTAGTGGCCTATGAGTTAACTGTGCTAGGGACCTCTCACTTTATCTCATTTAATTCTCATGACAACCCCTTGTAGAGACACAGCATGTAGCTTAGGGGTTAAATGCAGAGAGCTATCTGGCTGGTGTGACCTTGAACAAAGTATTTAAATTCTCTGAATATTTCCCCATCTACAAAATAGGACTCATATAGGGTTATGAGGGGTAAATTTTTTTTACTCACAACCCTGAGATCAAAACCCAAGCTGAGATCAAGAGTCAGACACTCAATGGACTGAGCCACCCAAGTTTCTGGATAAATTCTTTTTTTTTTTTTTTAAGATTTTATTTATTTATTTGACAGAGAGAGATAGCCAGAGAGAGAACACAAGCAGGATAAGTGGGAGAGAGAGAAGCAGGCTTCCCGCTGAGCAGGGAGCCTGATGCGGGGCTCGGTCCCAGGACCCTGGGATCATGACCTGAGCCGAAGGCAGACACTTAACGACTGAGCCACCCAGGCGCCCCTGATAAATTCTTTTTTTAAACAATTCTATACATTACTCAGTGCTTACCACGGTAAGTATAGCCACCATCTGTCACCAAACAGTATTATTACCATCTTATTGAATATATTCCCTATGCTGTACTTTTCATCTCCATGACTTATTTATTTTATAACTGAAAGTTAATACTTCTTAATCCCCTTTATCTATTTCACCCATCCCCCCACCCACCTCACCTCCAGCAACCACCATTTTGTTTTCTGTATTTAAGAGTCTGGTTTTTTGGGGACACCTGGGTGGCTCAATCAGTTGGGCGTCTACCTTCGGCTCAGGTCATGATCCCAAGGTCCTGGGATCGAGTCCCGCATCGGGCTCCCTGCTCTGCGGGGGGCCTGCTTCTCCCTCTGCCTCTGTCTCTCTCTCTGTCTCTCATGAATAAATAAATAAAATCTTTAAAAAAAAAAAAAAGAGTCTGGTTTTTTGTTTGTCTCTGTTTTGTTTCTTAGATTCTACATGAGTGAAATCATAAGGTATCTGTCTCTGTCTCACTTATTTCACTTAGCATAATACTCTCTAGGTCCATTCATGTTGTTGCAAATGGCAAGATCCCAT
>NC_138373.1:107153952-107174693 GCF_054177405.1 Leptonychotes weddellii | reverse complement strand
TTTTTTTTAAGATTTTATTTATTTATTTGAGACAGAGAGAATGAGAGAGACAGAGAGCACATGAGAGGGGGGAGGGTCAGAGGGAGAAGCAGGCTCCCTGCCGAGCAGGGAGCCCGATGCGGGACTCGATCCAGGGACTCCAGGATCATGACCTGAGCCGAAGGCAGTCGCTTAACCAACTGAGCCACCCAGGCGCCCGATCCCATTCTCTTTTATGACTAAGCAATATTCCATTGTGTGTGTGTGTGTTTATATATATATATACATCTTTGCCCATTCATCTATTGGTGGATATTTGGGTTGCTTAGATATCTTTGCTACTGTAAATAATGCTACAATAAACATAGGGGTGCACATATCTTTTCTAATTAGTGCTTTTCTTTTCTTTTTTAAATTTTTAAAAAGATTTTATTTGTTTGAGAAAGAGCGAGAGAGAGAACACAGAAGGAGAGGGAGAAGCAGAATCCCCACTGAGCAGGGAGCCTGACATGGGGCTCAATCCCAGGACCCCAAGATCATGACCCAAGCTGAAGGCAGACGCCTAACCAACTGAGCCACCCAGGCGCCCCAGTGCTTTCGTTTTCTTTGGGTAAATACCCAGTAGTGGAATTATTGAATCATATGGTATTTCTATTTTAATTTTTTGAGGAAACTCCTTACGGTTTTCCACAGTGGCTGCACCAATTTACATTTCCACCAACAGTCCACAAGGGTTCTTTTTTCTCTACATCCTCACCAACACCTATTATTTCTTGTCTTTTTCATTTTAGCCATTCTGACAGGTGGAAGGTGGAAGAATAAATTCTCAAAAGGGTACCTAACAGCATAGCAAATGCTATATAAACACTAGCTATTATTATTCCCTTTTTCCTGATGAGAAAACTAATGTTAAATAAATCGAGCAGATAGTAAGAACTCAAAAAACATAACTTCCTTTGCTTTCTCCCCTTACATCTTAGCTCCTTCTGGTGTTGCCCTCCTTAGTGGTCCTGAAATTCAAACAGGGGACTCCCAAATATCCCAAAGAAGTCAGTTCCTAAAGGTAGCAATGAGAAAACTGAGAAACCTCCATTAAACAGTCCAGACGGATATGGTTCTGGAAAAGAGCACTCCCCAGAGCACTCTTGTCATTATTATCAAAGACCTTCCCAGTAACAAAACTCACCCTACCCAAAACAAGATGCATAAGGATTATGAAAATCAACTAAGATCTGTGCAGGAAACCAGATTTCAAGGAATATTCAAATAAGTATGATCTGTCCAGAGCCCATTTTGACCACTTTGCCCACAGAAGCTGAAAGACCATGATCATTTTCGAGATTAGGCTAATAATAACTTACTAGAGACTCTATTCTCTCCCTGTTCTCCTACTGTTACTGCAAACATAAAATTCATGAAAATGATGGTTTTTAAGTGACATGATATCTTTGTGATTATAGACTGCCCACCCAGTCCACATTTGCAATGAGGTGTATCTTTACCAGGTAAGATTGATTGGCAGATCTGCACATTAGTATCAGACAGGCTCCTTTTATACTTGTAAAGCTCTCCATGATTCTGCAAGATTCCTCTAATTCAGATTTTAGCATTCCCGGGTGTTCTATTTGAGAGACTGAATATACAAACAGTGGCCAGACCATATATAAAAACAGAACTCTGAGGGCTGCTGGGTGGCTCAGCTCGTAGAACATGCAACTCAGGGTTGTGAGTTCAAGCCCTAAGTTGGGGGTAGAGTTTATGTAAAAACAAAAACAAAACAGAATTGTGACCTACAACCTGAAGAAGCCAACCCAGTTAACCAATCCCCTTATCTGTAATAAACAGCTCAGGAAGCCAGCCTGCTATAAGTCAGATTTGCAGAAGTCAGACCTGCAGAAGTCAGACCATTGTCTCTAGTAACCCCTGTAACAATTGGCCCCAAATGGCCAGGACTTGATTAATAAATATAGCTTCCCCAGATTTTGTGGCCACTTCCAATTTAGGACCAACCAGAGAAAGCCAAATATGCGCTCCTAACCAATCACACAGAATGCCCCTACTCCTATTTATCCCAACTACAACTTTCCCGTTGCAAAAAGCCTTGAATTAACGCATACCTGAAACGTCCCTTCGCCCCCACTATAAAGCTTCCTGCATCCCTTTGAGTCTCTGCCAAAACTCAAGTGTCTGCAGCTGACCCCCCTTGCTATACAGCAAGCTCTGAATAAATAGCCTTTGATTTTCTTATTTGGTTGGTCTTCGTTTATTTCCACATATTGGACCTAGTAATTCTATGAAGAATTAATTTCCAAACCCTCTCAAAAAGACATTGGCTTAGGGGGGCCTGGGTGTCTCAGTCGTTTGTCGGCCTTGGGCTTGGGTCATTATCCCAGGGTCCTAAGATCGAGCCCTGCATTGGGCTCCTTGCTCAGCGGGGAGCCTGCTTCTCCCTCTGCCTCTGCCTGCAGCTCTGCCTGCTTGTGCTCTCTCTCTGAAATGAATAAAATCTTAAAAAAAAAAAAAAAGATATTGCTTTGCATTGTTTAAATGCGTTATTTCTAAAACATTCATAAAGTTAGCGAGAAACATTTTTTACTTCATCTTAATAACCTAAGCCAATATGCTCAAGGGCTCACCTTTCTGTAGGAGACCTTTCTTCCTGAAATGGGAGCGGCTTTCTTCTACCCACCAGAGCAGCTGACCTAGTGAGGACGCCAAAAGGCCGAGACCACGCCGCGCTCAGGCCAACCCCCAAGTGGGAACTACAATTCCCAGCGGCCCGTGCAGACGCCAGACCGCGGGCACAGTGCGCCTGCGCAGTGTCAGAGGCTCTGGCTGTGTGGTTCCCGCCAATTCTTGCCGTAACACTGCGGACGTTGAGTCCCGCGCTCCATGGCGACGTTTGACCCAGCCGAGCTGCCTGAGCTGCTTAAGCTTTACTACCGGAGGCTTTTTCCCTACGCCCAGTACTATCGTTGGCTCAACTATGGCGGAGGTGATGGAAGCCGGGAGCGGAGTGGGTAGTTCGGCGGGGAGGGCGAGGAGGTTCTGGGAGGGCACCTTGGAACGACAATATGAAGTGCCTCCTGTGCGCTAGGCATTGTGCCGGGCGCCTTCGCGCATTATCTCGAGCCCTCCCCGCCACCTCAGAAGTATAAATGGGCCGAGAGAGGTTACGGTAACCAGCCTCCGGCCACACAGTAAAAGAGCCGCTGCTCCTACCACTACGTGGTGGGACTCACATTCAGTGCCCCGTTTACCTACCGCGGTGCCTGAGTCAGGGAGATTACTGGGTCGTAGCTTGAAGCTGCAGAGGCGTGTTCTGTATCAGGGACAGCGGGGCATCTCCCGGAAGACGAGAGGTACTGAACTCTTCGCAGCTGAACTTAGTAGTGTCCACCGAGGAGAGACAGGGGACATTACATCTTTAAAATATTTCTGCATATTTTTCCTCATTTTTACTTTCCTATCAGATGCAGGATGGTAAGCCCCTTCAGATTGGGAACTAGGTCTTTTTTTTTTCTTTTTAACGTGTAACACAGTGTTGGGCACAGAGGGCTCATTAAAAATATCTTATCATTGGTTAATGTTTTAATGCCCCGAGCTGAATAAATTACCAAATTAACTTTAAAATTGTATATTTATTTTGCAGTAATAAAGAATTACTTTCAACACCGTGAATTTTCATTCACATTGAAAGATGATATTTACATTCGCTACCAATCCTTCAACAACCAGAGTGATCTGGAAAAGGAGATGCAGAAAATGAATCCATACAAGATTGATATAGGCGCGGTATATTCCCACAGAGTAAGAAATCCGTTTTTTATGTATTTTAGTTTTGTTGTTTAAACCAAGAATGGATTGGTGCTCCCATTGTTTTGAGGTTAAATTTTTAGAGTTTATTCTAGTTGAGTCCCACTTTAACTTTTTGCAAGTAGATTGCAGTATTTTTTGTTCTTTGATATTCTACATTACTGACTGGAAATCATTTGGAAGTGAGTTGGTTGTATTCTCACTAGGACAAAAATATTGAGTATCTGGCCAAAAGAGTAAATGAGGAAGTCAGCATGGTTTAAAGGAGCGTATTTTAAAAGAATTACATTGTCTTCCAGCATTGGAGGTGTTTTATTTTGTTTTGTTTTTGTTTTTGCATTTTTTTATTTTATTATTTTTGGTTTTTAAGTAATCTCTATATCCAATGTGACCCGGAGATCTAGAGTCACATGCTCTACCAACTGAGCCAGGCCAGCACCCCATGGAGTTATTCTTGATTCCTCTATTTCTCTCATACTCCTATATCTATTCCATTAGGAAATCTCTTTAGCTCTACCAAAATAGTATCTGAAATCCAACCACTGGTACCAGTGCTACTACCATCCTCATCATCTTTCATCTGAATTACTGTAAAAACTTCCTAACAATTTGCTCCTATAGACTCCAGAGTCTATTCTCAACACAGTTGCCAGAGCACTCCTTTTAAAACAAGTTAGATTCTGTGATTCCTCTGCTCAAAACCATTCTCTAATGGCTCCCATTTCACTCAGAGTAAAAGCGCCTCTCTCCCCCCTCACTCACTCTGCTCCTGCCACACTGACCCTTGCTCAGGCAGTTTCCAGTGCCCAGAACCCATTTCCCCAGATATCTCCTTGGTTCCTTCCCTCACCTCCTCAAGTCTTCACTCAGTGAGGCCTACTGCAACCTGCCACTCCTCTTACCCATTGCCACTGATATAGTCTAAATGTCTAGAATAGTGCCTGGCAGAGAGAGTGAACCATAAGTATTTGATGAATGAATGAACATACCAAAATTGCCCTTCTTTCTCTCCTTAAAAATACACACAAGGGGTGGGGGAGAGGCACCTGGGTGGCTCAGTTGGTTAAGCATCTGCTTTTTGCCTTCAACTCCGGTCGTGGTCCCAGGGTCCTGGGATCAGGCTCCCTGCTCAGTGGGGAGTTTGCTTCTCTCTCTCCCTCTGCCCCTCTCCCCTGCTCGTGCTTTCTCTCTTGCTTTTGCTTGCCCTCTATCTCTCTCTCTCAAGTAAATAAATTTAATAAAAAATCTAAAAAAAAAAAAAAAATACACACATGGGGGAGAAACACACTCATGGGATAATAGCTTTTGTATGGAGCTTTTTCTTTTTTTTTCCCTAAGATTTATTTATTTATTTTAGAGAGAGAGAGAGAGAGAGAGTGCACACGCCTAGCAGGGAGAGTGGCAGAGGGAAAGAATCTCAAGCAGTCTGCGCAGAGCATGGAGCTCAACGCCAGGCTTGACCTGGTGACCCTGAGATCATGACCTGATCCAAAATCAAAAATCAGACACTTAACTGAATGAACCACCCAGGTGCCCCAGGCTTTTTTTTTTAAGGGTCTCCTACTCCCATTATTTTCTGCTCCCCAGAGGCAACTACTTTCTTTTTAGCTGATTCTTAAGGTATTTGCCCCTTGTGTGTAAATAACATTTTAATATTTCTTTCATTTTCCATTTTAAGCATTATCTACTGACCTTCTACTCTGGCAGATAAGGATTTAGCTTTTTTTTTTTTTTTTTACCTCACTGCTTACCTTCCCATTTCCACATGTCCTAATATGTTTGTTAGATTAAAAATCAGGATTAGATCACTAACTCAACCCCAGACTTCTTACCAATTGTCTAAATCTCCCCATGTATTCAGATCTATCAGGTAGTTTGTCAGTTTCATCCTGAAGAAATTTCACTGGCAGCTTTCTGACCTCCAACCTGGACTGATGGCTCTCTCTAAGCCTCATGGATAAATATGGTCTTGTAATCACCCCGGTTTCCTTTCATCTCTCTCCCATTTTGGATCCTGTGTTGCCCAAATCCTTTGTTCTCTTTTTGGTTTACTTCCTCTTTAAGGTAGAGCACATCTTCCAGGAGCTTCCAGAGAAAAGGTGCATGGAAAAGAAAATATTGGACACTTTCTGTATCTGGAAAATGACTTCATTCTACCTTTATGCTTAACTAATGGTTGAGTTTGTAAATCAGTTTCCCTTAGAATTTTGCATGGTATGCTAGTTTCCAGTGTTGCTGTTAAGAAGACTAATGCCATTCTGGGGCGCCTGGGTGGCTCAGTCATTAAGCGTCTGCCTTCAGCTCAGGTCACGATCCCAGGGTCCTGGGATCGAGCCCCACATCGGGCTCCCCGCTCTGCGGGAAGCCTGCCTCTCTCTCTCCCACTCCCCCTGCTTGTGTTCCCTCTCTCGCTGTGTCTCTCTCTGTCAAATAAATAAAATCTTTAAAAAAAAAAAAAAAGAAGACTAATGCCATTCTGATTCTTGCTCCACTGTGTTGGACCTGAAAGCTCTTAGGATTTTCTACCTATCCCCTCTGTTCTAATGTACTAAAATTTCACAATGATGTGCCTTGGCGTGCATCTTTTTCACCTATTGTGCTAGATACTTGATGGGCTCTTATGATCATGAACTCATGTCCTTCAATGCTGGGAAATTTCCTTTTAAGATTTTATTTTGAAGTTTAAAAAAAAAAAGATTTTAAGTAATCCCTGTACCCAACATGGGGCTCGAACTTACAACCCAGAGATCAAGAGTCATGCTCTACCGACTGAAACAGCCAGGCACCCACACCTATCTTTTCTTTCTTAAATACAATTTTTTCTATCTATAATTTTTCTTTGGTCTCTCTAGAAATCCAAAAGTCCGATGTTATGTGTCTTGGACTGGTCCACTAATTATTTTTTTTTCCTCCTATTTTCTATTTTTTTGTTCTTTTACTCTACTTGCTGAGGAATTTCCTCAGAGGTTTTCACTTCTGCTATTATATTTTAATTTCCAAGAATTTTTTTAGAGCATCTTGTACTTTTTTTATTGATATGTCTTATCTTTCTGAGGATATCAATGATAGTTTGTTTTCTGTTGTACAGTCTGTTTTCTCAAAGTTGCTTTTATTTTCCTGTTTTTTCTCTTTCTTATTAGAGGCTTTCCTCATAAGTCTGGTAATTTCTTGCATGCTGTTTATATTTAAAAATAGAGTACTAAAAAAGCTGATTGGAAGTTGTGTATACATGGCTGAGATTTCTTTATTACAGGGTGATCTGGCTGGGCCATTTTGGGGGGAAGAAGCTCCAACGTCAGTTTCTCTAGATCTTTGCTTGAATGAAAACTCCACTAGCACAGAGATCTTTGTTTTGATCACTGATCTTCTATTCCAGAGCCTATAATAGTGCCTGACATTCCTGATCAGATTCTTCAGAGAGGAATCTTCTGGTCTCCTGTCTGGGGTGGCAGTGATAGGATATAGAAGTGGGGGAGAGGGATCTTAACTTCCCACACGTAGATGTCCACTTAATCCCCTGTATGTCAGTACAATACACTTTCTTCAACTGTGCTTTTGTTCCTAACCCCCATCCCAGTCCAGAGAGACCCACTGTTTGAGGTTCTCCAGATAATAATTCAGGTGTCTTTACCAGGGAAATGAAAGCATAGTCACCTGGCTCTGCTCAGTAAATGGAGGAATCTGGGGAACTAACTGCTTTATAAGCAGATTTTTAACTGATAACTCCTATTTTTAATCTTAGCTTCACCGCTACCTCTCTCTCTCTTCCCCCCCCCCCAGGGATACCCATTGTCACCTGAGTTTTTGGGGGATGCTGAGGTGTAAATTGGATTGCTTCTTATCTTTCCTTACTGAGAGCTTAAGATTCAGCTCTTATGGGTATTCTTATAAAAATTGTGGTATTTTCTCCTCTCTAGTACTTTTTAATTTTTTTTTATTTTTAAAAAAAAATTTTCCCTGTGGTCCTTTTTTAAAAGACTTAATGCATTTCTTAAGAAAACCTTTACTATCATTTTTGTGCAGGTCTGGAAAGAGCAAGATAAGTATCTGTATTCAGTCTGCTTTATATATACCAGGTAGCCCCTAGCCTCAAAGGAGGCTACCTGTATACAGGTTGAGCCAAAGGCTCAGTTCAAACTAACTGAGATCTTCTGAATTATTGAAAATTTTTAAATACATTTTTGTTACTTATATGTCCAGTAATAATTAAAGGTCTTTAAAACAATAGGGCATTAATTATTTGCATGTACTTTTCCTTATCAGAAACCTAAAAAAGCTTTATTATGATTTCTATTGATTAACAAATATTATTCAATGTTACATATCAACTATATCTCAGTAGAACTGGTAAAAAACAAATATCTGTGGTAATATATATTTATCAAAACCTGTTTTAGGTAGATGAAATTTACATTGTCATCAATCTGGACGTATAGAATCCAAATTAATGAACTTTAACTGAGTAGAGTTGGCATTATATTATGGTTTTTTCATTCCTCTTTGGCCACTTTCTTTGTGTGGATAGAAAATAGCATAATTGGCAGCATGATAGCTCTTATCAAAACTGAATGATATTTTTCCTTACAGCCCAATCAACACAATACAGTGAAGCTAGGAGCTTTCCAGGCTCAGGAAAAAGAACTGGTGTTTGACATTGACATGACAGACTATGATGATGTGAGGAGATGTTGTAGGTAAGCACTACATGCCCTGCTGGTAGGGTGGGTGATATCACTGACAGTGAATAATGATGCCTCTGCTCCAGTTCTGCAGACATATGTTCTAAGTGCTGGACCCTCATGACGATGGCCATACGCATAATCGACCGAGCATTGAAGGGCAAGTATTGGCAGTGTCTGAGTGGGGTCAGATGCAAGAATCTGTTTGAGTATTTGTCTATCTATACCATTTTATAATCAAATCTCATAGATTTCTAACATGTTTCCTTGAAACATATGGCTGGAAAATAAAAGATGATTAGAATAAAGTTGTAGTTGAAACTCTAATAAAGCTGTTGATCAAACCAGTGAATTTTTTCCCAAATCAGTCAGCAGCTCTGTGTGCTACAAACTGTCCTAGGTGAGGGAAATATGAAAGATAATGATCGCCTCAAGTAGGTTATACAGTCTAAGAAGGAGACAAATAAAATTGAGGATTATATTTAGAACAGCAGGAGTACATACAGGAATGGAAAGAGATTGGATCAGAAAAGGTGATGATAAGGATGATAATGATATTAAAAATAGCTAACTCTCGGGGCACCTGGGTAGCTCAGTTGGTTAAGCCTCCAACTCTTGATTTCAGCTCAGGTCATGATCTCAGAGTCCTGGGATATAGCCCCACACTGGGCTCCAGGCTGGGCAAGGAGCCTGCTTCGGATTCTCTCTCTCTCCCTCTGCCCCTCCCCACCCCTGTGCATGCACACTCACTCGCTCTCTCTCTCTCTCTCAAAAAAAAAAAGCTAACTTTTGTCCTTGCTTCAGCAGCACATACACTAAAAAGAGCTAACTTTTTTTTTAAGATTTTATTTACTGGGGCACCTGGGTGGCTCAGTTGTTAAGCGTCTGCCTTCGGCTCAGGTCATGATCCCAGAGTTATGGGATTGAGCCCTACATCGGGCTCCCTGCTCAGCTTTGCATCGGGCTCCCTGCTCAGCGGGAAGCCTGCTTCTCCCTCTCCCACTCCCCCACTTGTGTTCCCTCTCTCGCTGTGTCTCTCTCTGTCAAATAAATAAATAAAATCTTTTAAAAATTTTTAAAAAATAAATAAATAAAGATTTTATTTATTTATTTGGCAGAGAGAGCACAAGCAGGGGGAGCGGCAAACAGAGGGAGACAGAGAAGTAGGCTTCCCGCTGAGCAGAGAGCCTGACGTGGGGCTCGATCCCAGGACCCTAGGATCATGACTGGAGCCCAAGGCAGACACTTAACAAAATGAGCCATGCAGGTGCCCCGAGAGCTAACTCTTAAGAAAAGAAAAAAAAAAAATAGCTAACTCTTAGGGTGCTTATTATGTACCAGGCACTGTTCTAAACACTTTAAATTTATTAACTTTTTTAATATCCCTAGATGGGGTCTTAAATGATAAACGGCAATTGGTCAGGAAGAGAAATGGAAATGCTGGGGCGTGAAGAAATTCTTGGCAGAGAGAATAGGATAGGTATAGACATGAAGGCAAGACCATGGGAGACACAGGAAACTACACATAATTTAGTATAGTTAAGGTGAGTACATGTGGATAAGAGGTAAAAATGAAGCCAAGGAAGTAAGCAAGAACCAGGAGTTTGTAAATTTATTTATAGATTTTAAAACCTATTATTTCTCCTCTCCTCAGAGGACTTTGGATTTAAGCATCGTCTCTGGGTCTATTCTGGAAGGAGAGGTGTTCATTGTTGGGTCTGTGATGAATCAGTTAGAAAATTGTCCTCTGCAGTACGTTCTGGGATAGTTGAGTATTTGAGTCTTGTAAAGGTAAGATCTCAATAATACTTTACATTTCTTTGTTTGCTAGATGTTATCAAGCCTGAAATGTTTAGTGAAAAAAATGAAACTATCTTTTATAGCATCCACATTCCAGAGTAGATGATCTTAGCAGATCAAATAATCATAGTAGCTACATTTTTAAAAAATCTTTCATATTTTGCTATAAGTATCCTCCTTTGTAGCAAAAGGAAAATTACTTTTCTGGTTCAGTTATGTCAAGCAAAGTTAACCCAGAAAGTTACAGGTATTGAGACTATATAAAACACCATCTAAACTTCTATATTTTGACAGAATTTAATCAATATCTTTAGAACACATAAAAAAATTTATTTCATTTGTGTCATATACATGAAGTTCTTTTTTGATGGTTTCTTTTTCAGGGTGGTCAAGACGTTAAAAAGAAAGTCCACCTAAGTGAAAAAATTCACCCTTTTGTCAGGTCTGTTGGAAAAGACTCCATGCAGTTTAAGTTGTGTCTGATTTACCTACTTGTGCTTTTAGAATTACATTGTTACCAATTTTCTCTCTTGGGGTAACATTTTACAGATAATAATAGCTAAAGTTAATTGAACGGCTCTTTCATGCTGCAGTATTCATGATAGGTGCTTTACAAATGCTCTCATTGGTCTTAACAACTTCATGAGGGACATGATGGTACCTCCATTTATAGCTGAAGTAGGATTTAGAAAGATTGTATAATTTCTTTGGTACCACACAATTGTTAAATTTTTAAGATTCTTGTCCTAATCTGCCTAAATTCAAAACCCATACTCTTTCCACTAAATTCACTACTTCTCTAGGTGAAAAGAGCATTGCAATGAGTAAGAATCTCTATTCTGTGGCTTCCTAAGACCCTGACAAAATATTAGAGCCTCTATTTCCTTAAATGTATCATGGGGAAAACAACATCTGCTCCATCTCTCTCAGAGTTGTGGCAAAGATAAATGAAACAATAGATGTGAAATCTGTTTGCAAACTGCTAAGCACTACATAATTGTTGAGATGTTAAAGCAAGTAATTCAGAGTAGGAACTGTAGACTCTATCCCCCACACTACTACTGATGTATTATTATGTTGTCCTGGCCTGGTTGCTTTCTACCCTTGTTACATATTTATGATGCTATTAACCTGCTAAGTTGTAGAGTTTAAGAAGCAAACATTTCTTGAATATCTATTCTGAGCCAGGTACTATACTAGGTTCTTCCCCCTTAGAATGCCTTAATTAACTCTCATAACCCTTTGAAGGCACATTATTCCCATTTTACATAGCTGATTTCTGTTTGTTAGCTAATTCTGTTTGTCTTCTTATTAGACTAATATATGCTCATTAAAAAAAAAAATTAATAGAAGCAAGTACTAGCCTCCCAAATGGCAAGAAAAACTATGTGGTGTATGTGTTACTAATAGTATTAGGACTGTGCTATTGTTATTCCTACAGCAAATCTATAAACATAATAAAAAAATACTTTGAAGAATATGCCTTAGTTGATCAAGATATTCTTGAAAATAAAGAAAGCTGGGATAAGATTTTAGCCCTTGTTCCTGAAAATATCCTTTCCCAAGGCTATTTCTATATGAGCTACATGTATTGATCTATGGTATTATAAATGTGTTCTGCCTACATATTCTCATATACTTTTTTTTTAAGAGATTTTCTTTTTTTTTTTTTTAAAGATTTTATTTATTTATTTGAGAGAGAGAATGAGATAGAGCGAGCATGAGAGGGGGGAGGGTCAGAGGGAGAAGCAGACCCCCTGCCGAGCAGGGAGCCTGATGCGGGACTCGATCCCGGGACTCCAGGATCATGACCTGAGCCGAAGGCAGTCGCTTAACCAACTGAGCCACCCAGGTGCCCTTCTCATATACTTTTATAAGTTTAATCTTTTTACACAAAACATCTCCTGTTTTTCTGCATTTTATTATGTCTTATCTGGAATACAGTAAGAAATGAGACCTTTTGGGGGGTGCCTGGGTGGCTCAGTCGTTGAGCGTCTGCCTTCGGCTCAGGTCATGATCCCGGGGTCCTGGGATCGAGCCCCGTGTCGGCCTCCCTGCTCTGCAGGAAGCCTGCTTCTCCCTCTCCTGCTCCCCCTGCTTGTGTTCCCTCTCTGGCTGTCTCTCTCTCTGTCAAATAAATAAAATCTTTAAAAAAGAAATGACACCTTTTTGGAAATAAATTTCCTCATTTTGGAAGTTGATCCTCATAGAATTAATGGATACTTAAAGAATGCTGGATCATTAAGTCAAAATATGTACAGACCAGGGAAAGGTTTTACATTAAACCATACAGTTATTTTGGCATTCTTTCTGTCATATCGCTATATATTTTTACAGGGGAATTTCTTAAGGATATGTGTTTAATTAATATTTGCTTTTTAGAAAACGATAATTACTTTCTAGAAACTTTTGATATCCTTGTGGTAATATATACTGAAACTAAGTTGTTCATCAGTGTGCTCTAAATGAGTGTGTTCCTTAATGATTCATCACCAATTCATGAGAATCTTCAGCAAAACTTCCAGAAGCATCACAATTCACTTCAGCGTTGGGAATATTTGAAGAAAGCCATCAGCTGTCAGGTATATTCCATTGAAATCTCTGTTATAAATTTAATAATGTAATTCTTAATTAAATTCTAATTGTTTTGCTTAGTAAGTTAAAGATCATTGAAAGCCATTTTTTTAACTTCTTAAAGAAATCCTCAAAAGTTCCTACTGATCCTCATGCTAGACTTGCATCTGCTTTTAGGATAATACTAAAAATGACAAATGTGGACCCTTGCTTGAATGGGAGATCATGCTCCAGTACTGTTTTCCACGGCTGGATATCAATGTTAGCAAAGGAATCAATCATTTACTGAAGAGCCCTTTTAGTGTTCATCCTAAAACAGGTACAATATATAGAAAGTAAAGAAAACTAGAAGAAAAATGAGTTATTTTTTATCTTAGTAAACGTCACTGGGTGTGAATACGTATGATGTCTGAGATATTAAAGGTTGAAAGACTTATCAGCTAATACCTGTTATTTTTTAATTGTCAATTAGTAGCTACCAAATGAGTTTCCACTACATAAATAATTTTCCTCTGGGTTTCTGAGGTTTAATGTTGGAACTATAGAGGAACTTAGAAATCACAGGACAACAGCTCTCCTCGTACAGATGGGAAAACAGTGGTCCAAGAGGTTAACGTGACTTGTTCACAGTCTTAAAACAAATTGTGTCAGAGCTAAGAACAGAATTCAGTTCTTAAAAGTTCTGGGACGCCTGGGTGGCTCAGTTGGTTAAGCGTCTGCCTTTGGCTCAGGTCATGATCCCAGGGTCCTGGGATCGAGTCCCACATTGGGCTCCTTGCTTAGCGGGGATCCTGCTTCTCCCTCTGTCTGCTGCTCCTCCTGCTTGTGCTTTCCCTCTCTCTCTCTGACAAATAAATAAATAAATAAAATCTAAAAAATGAAACAAACAAACAAAAAAAAACCCCTCAAAGTTCTGTGCTTTTCCCACTATGTCTCCTCCCTCAGTTCTTTTTCCATAGTTTTAGCTTTCCTCCTTCACATTTCTCTTAGATATGTTTTGATGGACTGAAACTGACTTTAAAATAAATATAACAGCTGCTATATTGACATAAACTTTGCTTCATCCAACCAGGAGACATATACAGTTGTATATAGTTGTCCTTTTTAGCATTTATAATCTAACTCTGCCACTCGCTGTGGGATGTTAGGCTAATTACTCTCTGTGCCTTGGTTTTCTCATCTATAAATGGAGATAATATAGTACCTACCTCAGTGGGTTATTGTGAAGATCTAAAATGTAAAGTGCTGGGGCGCCTGGGTGGCCCAGATGGTTGGGCATCTGCCTTCGGCTTGAGTCGTGTTCTCCGGATCCTGGAAACGAGCCCCATGTCGAGCTCCCGGCTCAGCAGAGTGTCTTCTTCTCCCTCTCCTTCTGCCTCTCCCCCTGCTTGTGCTCTCTCTCAAATGAATAAATCCTTAAAAAATTAATAAAAAAATAATGATAATAAAATGTAAAATGCTTAGAAAAGTGTCTGTCACACATTCAGTTCTCCTAAGTTGCCTAGTTTCCTTTAATAATCTGTAGTGATTCTCTAGTCCAAATATTTGAATCGCCTCTTTCCGAACCTATCAACTATATGTTTTCAGCTTCTTTGGGTAATAAGCTTAATATTTCTTTTTTTTTTAATTTATTTAAATTCAATTAATTAACATATAGTGTATTAGTTTCAGAGGTAGAATTCAGTGATTTATCAGTTCCATATAACACCCAATGCTTATTATATATTTCTTAATATTTTTTTAAACCTGACTCTAAAGCTATAGTGGGTATGCCCTTATTCTAAAATTCAGGGTTTGGGTAAATAAATATATTCATAAGTATATGCATTTTGATTGTATCCTTTTTCCCATTAAGTAGCTGCAGTCTTTTTACTCTTCAAACAGCAACTCCCAGTTCTCTTAATTATTCTACTTGTTATTTACCTGGCATTCTTTAGATTCATTATCTCATTTCTGAGATGTAATGAATGTTATGAGGTATCCCAGGTGTGGATATTGTGAAAGGGTAGTATAATGCTATCTATTTTATTTCCAAAATGCTTTCTAAAGATGCCCAACACGCCTGGGTGGCTCAGTCGTTAAGCGTCTGCCTTCGGCTCAGGTCATGATCCCAGGATCCTGGGATCGAGCCCCGCATCAGGCTCCCTGCTCAGCGGGAAACCTCCTTCTCCCTCTCCCTCTGCCTGCTGCTCCCCCATGCTTGTGCTCTCTCTCTCTCTGTCAAATAAATAAATAAAATCTTTTAAAAAGATGCCCAACATATAGGTGTCTGTTCTGATCTCAGCAAATAAACCAAGTTAATGAAATGAACTATATCTATGTTATTTCATTTTCAGGACTCACTAAATTTGATATCATTCTGTACTTACATATAAAAGGATATTAGGAAGAAGAAGATAGAAATAAAAGTAGAGATAAAAGCACTAGATAATAGCCCAACATTCTTTCATACCTATTTTTTTGGTTGTTTGTTTTTTTAACTTGTCTTCTTTTCAAGATTTTACTTATTTATTTGTCAGAATGAGAGTACAAGCAGGGAGAGCAGCAAGCAGAGGGAGGGGGAGAAGCAGACTCCCTGCTAAGCAGGGAGCCCGATGTGGGGCTCCATCCCAGGACCCTGGGATCATGGGCTGAGCTGAAGGCAGACCCTTAGCCAACTGAGCCACCCAGGCACCCTTATTTTTTTGGATTTTTAAGAGAAATTAAAAGCACAGCTAATGTGAAAGTAATTTCTAGCTATTGTTTTTAACAGATAAGTGTAACCCTTTTTCTTTTTTTTTTTTTAAAGATTTTATTTATTTATTTGACAGAGAGAGACACAGCGAGCAAGGGAACACAAGCAGGGGGAGTGGGAGAGGGAGAAGCAGGCTTCCCGCCAAGCAGGGAGCCCGATGTGGGGCTCGATCCCAGGACCCTGGGACCATGACCTGAGCCGAAGGCAGATGCTTAACGACTGAGCCACCCAGGCACCCCAGTCTAACCCTTTTTTCTAAGCCTTAGATTAAAATTTAGCCAAAATAACACATAGGATTATATTTTACAATCATCAGTTTATAACTTTTGGTTCTTACAGGTCGTATTTCTGTGCCTATTGATTTACAGAAAGTGGACCAGTTTGATCCATTTACTGTTCCAACCATAAGGTATGTTCCAGATCATTGATCATTCCATTTTTGTTTGTGATTATTACTCGGAATTTGAAGTAGATTGAATTAGATCCCTTTCAGAGACGCAGCTACTCTGAGGCTATATGATGATGCCGTAGTAAAGCAACATTTCCTAGTGAGTTCTACATAACACAGGCTGCTGTTCTCTAATAAACAGATTGTAAGTTCAAGTAAGTTTGAGAAATAACAACTTAAACAGACAAAATGTTCTTTACTGCAAAATTTCCCAGTTTTTATTATGCTGTTATGCATGGAAAACTCCAAGAAGAGATTGTGATTTTTAGAATATCCCAAATATAGGTGGTCACACAATTTTTTCACAGAAAATCTTGTGGGATTCTTGTGCTATCATACACTGAGTAATATTGACCAAGAACCAACTTTACAATTCTTATTCTAGGGTGCTGTGTGGCTCAATTGGTTAAGGGTACAACTCTTAATCTCAGCTCAGGTCTTGATCACTGGGTCATGAGTTTAGGCCCTGAGTTGGGCTCCACACTGTGCGTGGAGCTTACTTAAAAAAAAAAAAAAAAATTAAAATTCTCTTATTCTGGGGCACCTACCTGGCTTAGTTGGTAGGGTATATGATTCTTGATCTTGGGGTCATGAGTTCGAGCCTCACATTGAGTATGGAGTGAAAAAGTAAAAAAAAAAAAAAATCTCTTATTCTATTATTTGTAGCTCCATCTGCCATGAATTGGATGCCATTTCCATTAATGATGAGGGAAAGGAGGGAAACGAAGCCGAATCTGATATCAAACATAGAACCAGAGGTATGTTAATATATTGAAGTCTCACTTTAACATAATTTTCTTATAAAGACATCCTTCTGTCAGTCCGGTAATTAATTCTCCTTGGATTCAGCCCAGAATGGATACAATGTTTATCCTGAAACCAGCTCAGTTACAAATAATATCATAGCAATGTTTCTGTCCTTTCTTCATCAATTGCCCAAATGGTGTTGTTGAATCCGATTTGAGTCAACAGATAATTACTAAGCAACATTTAAATGCCAGGATCTATACTATAAGATTAAATAGTCAATTTGTGTGGGCGCCTGGGTGGCTCAGTTGGTTAAGCGACTGCCTTTGGCTCAGGTCATGATCCTGGGGTCCCGGGATCGAGTCCCGCATCGGGCTCCCTGCTCGGCAGGGAGTCTGCTTCTCCCTCTGACCCTCCTCCCTCTCATGCTCTCTGTCTCTCATTCTCTCTGTCTCAAATAATGAATAAAATCTTAAAAAAAAAAAAAAATAGTCAATTTGTGTTGATAGTTGACTCTCACAATCTTAGGTTCAACAATAACTTATTTAACAACTACTATGTATGCAGTACTTTTGTTCTTTGTTCTTGATGTATCCAAATGAGTGTTAGGGTAAATATATATCTAAACTGTGGTTGAATTGTATATTCAAGAATTTGAAGGAGCTGGGGAATTTATAAATCTTCCTGCTAATAGAAGCCAAATCTTCCAAAAAAAAAAAAGAAGCCAAATCTTCATAGGCCAATACCCAAGAGACACTCTATAGCTACAGAGCCAATAGAACTTCCTATGATGATAGAAATGTAATGCACTGCCCAGTGTGGTACTCATTAGCCACGTGTGGCACATTCCACTTGAATTGTGAGAAACCTGATTTTCAATTTCATTTAATTTTAAATAGCCACATGTGGCTAGTGACTGTTGTAACACAGTGCAGATCTGTGATCTCTGATTGACTTTTCTTGGTCAAATGTTGCTACCTTCTTTCAAAACCCAAGCTCAGATATCACTACATAAAACAAAAACAAAACAAACAAACAAATATCACTTCATCTATTCCAGCTCTAACATAATACCTAAACATAGTACATTCCACTATTAATGTTTGTAGAATGATTACAAGCATTCTGTCTAAAGTATTTGAGGGGCACCTGGGTCGCTCAGTCAGTTGGGCATCTGATTCTTGGTCTTGGCTCGGGTCATGATCTCAGGGTCATGGGATCGAGCCCCACGTCTGGCTCTGTGCTCATCGTGGAGTCTGCTTGTCCCTCTCCCTCTGCCCCTCCCCCGTCTCTCAAATAAAGAGTAAATAAAATCTTTTAAAAAAATAAAGTATTTGAAAAACATCTCCAACATGAAAAATCAGAATAAACTGGAAAAAGGAACTCAGAGAAAACAGATAATGCAAGGAACAAAGAAAACCCCTTTTTTTTTTTAAGTAATCCCTATGCCCAACATGGGGCTCAAACTCACAACTCAGAGATCAAGAGTCACATGTTCTACTAATTGGGCGAGCCAGGCACCCTGAAAACCTTTTTTTAAAAAAGTAATATCCTCAGAGAATAAGAGAAGATAGTGCATCCATGAAGCAAGATCAGAATGCTATGAAAAGAAACATTCAGAGAACAAGAAAGAGGTCTTAGAAATCAGAAACATAATCATTAGAAAACAAAATTCAGGGGAAGGGTTAGAAAAGGAAAGTTAAGATTTTCCAGAAAGTACTACAAAAAAAGATAAATTTGTTGTTGTTATTTTAAGGAGGAAAAAGATAAAGAAAATTAGAAGAATGGTTCAGGGGCGCCTCGGTGACTCAGTCGGTTAAGCGTCTGCCTTCAGCTCAGGTCATGATCCCAGGGTCCTGGGATCGAGTCCTGCATCGGCTCTTTGCTCAGCAGGGAGCCTGCTTCTCCCTCTGCCTGCCGCTCCCCCTACTTGTGCTCTCTTTCTATTTCTCTCTGACAAATAAATAAAATCTTAAAAAAAAAAAAAAAAGAATGGTTCAGGAGGTCTAAAAAGTGACTATGGGAGTTTTAGAAAAACAACAAACAGGGAGGGAAAAAAAATCCAAATTATATAGGAAACCATTGCAGAAATGAGCCCTTTATTGAAAAGGGTCAGCATTGGGGCACCTGGGTGGCTCAGTCGTTAAGCGGCTGCCTTCAGCTCAGGTCATGATCCCAGGGTCCTGGGATCAAGCCCCGCATCAGGCACCCTGCTTGGCGGGAAGCCTGCTTCTCCCTCTCCCACTCCCCCTGCTTGTGTTCCCTCTCTCGCTGTGTCTCTCTCTCTGTCAAATAAATAAATAAAATCTTAAAAAAAGAAAGAAAAGGGTCAGCATAATAAGAAAACAGACTGGCACCAAGGCACATCATTTTGAAATTTCAAAACACTGAGAATTAAGAAAAGATTTTAGCTTTCTGACCCCTGCCTACTTTTCCTCCCCACAAAAGCCACAGACCTAGGAAGAATGGCCTTGGATTTTTAATCATGGGAAGTGTTCATCTGTTAGAAGTAGGTGCTAGAAAAGAAAAAGTGGTTGCCATTCAAGAGGATGGAGAGGTCAGAATTAGAGCAGGAAGCTGCTATTTTTTCCAACCTGTTAGTACTATTTTATTTTTTTAACAACATGCATAATTACTTCAACACAATTTTTTCAACAATATTGTCTCTTGATGGACATCTTTTTCTTTTGTTCAGAGATTTTATTTTTTGAAGATTTTATTTATTTATTTGACAGAGAGAGCACAAGCTGGGGGAGCGGGAGAGGGAGAAGCAGGCTCCCTGCTGAGCAGGGAGCCTGACACAGGGCTGGATCCCAGGACCCTAGGATCATGACCTGAGCCCAAGGCAGTCGCTTAACCAACTGAGCCACCCAGGCGCCCCTGTTCAAAGATTTTAAAGAGAAATTTTCTGGGATGACTGGGTGGCTCAGTTGGTTAAGCATCTGCCTTCAGCTGAGGTCATGATCCCAGGGTCCTGGGATCGAGTCCCACATCGGGCTCCTTGCTCAGCGGGAAGCCTGCTTCTCCCTCTGCCTGCTGCTCGCTCTCTCTTGCTCTTGCTCACTGTCTGACAAATAAATAAATAAAATCTTTTAAAAAAATAAAATTAAAAAATAGAGAAATTTTATAATATAACTATTCAAAAATAAACTAAACTGCCTATCATTTCAAGTATTCATAAATAGCCTAATAGCCATCAGTCAGGGGTGCTTTAGAGATGGTGGGGGATTGGAATAAGTGATGTGTAAGTTCCTTACTATCACTTTAGCTTCTTGATTTTAAGCCTTTGTCCTTTTTCACACTAGTACCATTTATTCCTGCCCTTCTTCACAAATCCTGGAATGTTCTCTCCTATCTAATTGTATCTTTTTTCTTTTTCTTTTTTAAAGATTTTATTTATTTACTTATTTGGGAGAGTGCGAGCACGAGCAGGGGGAGTGTGGGCAGAGGGAGAGGCAGAGAATCTGAAGCAGACTCCGCACAGAGTGTGGAGCCCGACGTGGGGCTCGATCTCATGACCCTGAGATCATGACCTGAGTGGAAACCAAGAGTTGGATGCTTAACCAACTGAGCCACCCAGGCGCCCCTAATTATATCTTTTTTCTAAGACTGACTTCACAGCCACCTCGGTCAACATTGACTGGTGGATTCTTTGGCCTTATAATTATCCATATGCCTCTTTGGTCTTTTAATTATATATTGTTTTCTATTACTGCATTTAGGACTTGTTTTTCCAGTTCATTTAACAACTTCTTTTTTTTTTTTTTTTTTTTTTTTTTAAAGATTTTATTTATTTATTTGAGAGAGAGAGAATGAGACAGAGCACATGAGAGGGGGAGGGTCAGAGGGAGAAGCAGACTCCCTGCCGAGCAGGGAGCCCGATGCGGGACTCGATCCCGGGACTCCAGGATCATGACCTGAGCCGAAGGCAGTCGCTTAACCAACTGAGCCACCCAGGCGCCCC